>NC_058083.1:398406007-399006007 GCF_014858855.1 Bufo gargarizans | reverse complement strand
ACTGTTGTGTGATGTGAGCACGTGCTGGAACTCCACTTTCCACATGTTGGCCAGGCTTTGTGAGCAGCAGAGGGCAGTAGTGGAATACCAGCTGCAACATGGTTGTCGCCTTTCCAGTCAGCTTCCGCTCTTCACAAGTGTCAAGTGGGCATTGATGTCTGACCTCTGTGAGGTTTTACGCAACTTTGAGAAATCAACACATATGGTGAGCGGCAATAATGCTATTATCAGCATAACCATCCCACTTTTGTGTCTACTCAAACGCTTGCTGCTCACAATTATGGCAGATTCTTTGCATGTTGAAAAGGTGGAAATGGGAGAAGACAGCACACAGGGTGATAGTCAGACCACCCTCAGTTCGTCTTCTCAGCACAAATTGGAAGAGGAGGAGGAGGAGGAGCAGCAGAAGGCTGCATCTGCTACAGAGGGTAGTACCAATGGATGTTTCATTCTATCCTTTCAGCATGGATGGGTAGAAGAGGATGAAGAGGATGATGACAGCGAAGTCTTGTCTGTTGGGACTCTGGCACACATAGCTGACTTTATGTTAGTCTGTCTTTCCCGTGACCCTCGCGTTGTACGCATTTTGGCCAACACTGATTACTGGTTGTTCATCCTTCTCGACTGCCGCTACAAAGAGAATTTCTCATCTCTCATTCCTGTGGTGGAGAGGACAAGCAAAATGGTGCAATACCAGAAGGTCCTTGTGGAAAAATTGCTCCAAAAATTTCCAGGCTGACAATGCTGGCTGCAGAGTACGTAGTTCCTTGGCCAATCAAGGAGGGGAGACGAGGGGAACACACAGCAGTTCCAACAGAGGCAGGGTAACACTCTCCAAGGCCTTGGACAGTTTTATGACACCAGCACCCTCAACCTGATGTGGGCCTAGTGTAACAAGGAGGGAAACATTTTGGAAGAAGGTGAAGGAGTACGTTGCAAACCGTGTCAGCGTCCTCAGTGATCCCTGTGTGCTTACAACTATTGGGTATCCAAGCTGGACACGTGGCACGAACTAGTGCTCTACGCCTTGGAGGTGCTGGACTGCCCCGCCGCTAGCATTTTGTTAGAGCGTGTATTTAGTACTGCTGGGTTCATAATAACTAATAAGCGCATTCGCCTGTCAACTGAAAATGCTGACGGGTTGACTCTTATAAAAATGAACAAGGCCTGGATTGTCCCTGACTTCTCTACTCCACCAGAGGAAAGCGGCTGAACATAAAGGCACTCTAAATGTGTTTTTTTTATGGTGTATTGAATACACTGTATTTCCATGCACCCCTTTCACCACTAAAAAGTTCAATCTCCATTTGCTCATCCTTCTCCATAATATCAACATGCTTATTAGGCTGTCCACGCTCCTAATATTTTAGAGGGTCAGCTCAGCAGCGGGCCCTCACCCATAATGTTTTGAGGGTCACCAGCAGGCCCTCAACCATATTGTTTTAGAGGGTCAGCTCAGCAGCAGACCCTCACCCCTAAATTTTTAGACAGTCAGCTCGGCAGCAGGCCCTCGCCTGCAAAATTTTTTAGATGGTCATCTCAGCAGCACGCCCTGGCCCATAACATTTTTTATATGGTCAGCTCGGCAGCAGGCCCTCGGCTATAATGTTTTAGATGGTCAGCTCGGCAGCAGGCCCTCACTCCTAATGTTTTAGATGATCAGCTCTGCAGCAAACCCTCACCCCTAATGATTTAGATGGTCAGATCAGCAGTAGGCCCTCCCCCTAATGTTTTTGAGGGTCACCAGCAGGCCCTTGCTCCTAATGTTTTTGAGGGTCACCAGCAGGCTATCAATCATAATTTTTCAAGGGTGTGTATGATGCCCTACTTTATTTGTAATAAAAGGTGTATTGGAGTTTCGGTTCCTTGTAATTATTGGCAGCCCTTTCCCTTAGTGCATAAGCTTTATAAGTGTAGGAGTCCCACTACCTGAACAATTGTACCACAATGTGAATGAGGCCCTCCTTTATGTGATATACATGTTGTATTGGAGTGCCTCTTTCTTGTAATTTTTGGCAGCACTTTATATACAAGTAAATATACAGGAAAGAATGTTTCCTAACAATTTTGGGTTCTCCCATTGAACTCAATTGACCTCCATAGAGCATCAGAGCATCCCGAGGTGTTCTACTTGAGCACCCGAGCACGTTGGTGCTTGACCAACACTAGTAAACACGTATATATGCTGCTAGTTTGAATATAATCAACAACTCCAAAAAAACTAATTGACTCCCAGACACTTTTGTGTGCTACCCTGTCTATTGGTGTAGTAATCAGATATATATGCTGCTAAATTGAATCTAATCAGTCCCCATAAAAAAATACAAATAAAATAAATATTGGAAACACAGAAATAAAAGAAAACTGATTTATGCATAAATTCGTTATCTATCACAAATAATTTTGTGTGTTGGCCTGTGTATTGGTTGACCACTTACCGGTATATGCTGGTTTAATTAAATTGAGCAAGTCCTACAAGATATTTAAATTACAACTGTGTGAAAATAGAATTCACAGAAACGGACAATTCACAGGTAGATTGCTGCCCTACCTTGTGTCCTGTAGTAATATATATATATATATATATATATATATACACACACACACACTCACCTAAAGAATTATTAGGAACACCTGTTCTATTTCTCATTAATGCGATTATCCAGTCAACCAATCACATGGCAGTTGCTTCAATGCATGTAGGGTTATGGTCCTGGTCAAGACAATCTCCTGAACTCCAAACTGAGTGTCAGAATGGGAAAGAAAGGTGATTTAAGCAATTTTGAGCGTCGCATGGTTGTTGGTGCCAGACGGGCCGGTCTGAGTATTTCACAATCTGCTCAGTTACTGGGATTTTCACGCACAACCATTTCTAGGGCTTACAAAGAATGGTGTGAAAAGGGAAAAACATTCAGTATGCGGCAGTCCTGTGGGCGAAAATGCCTTGTTGATGCTAGAGGTCAGAGGAGAATGGGCCGACTGATTCAAGCTGATAGAAGAGCAATGTTGACTGAAATAACCACTCGTTACAACCGAGGTATGCAGCAAAGCATTTGTGAAGCCACAACACGCACAACCTTGAGGCAGATGGGCTACAACAGCAGAAGACCCCACCCGGTACCACTCATCTCTACTACAAATAGGAAAAAGAGGCTACAATTTGCACGAGCTCACCAAAATTGGACTGTTGAAGACTGGAAAAATGTTGCCTGGTCTGATAAGTCTCGATTTCTGTTGAGACATTCAAATGGTAGAGTCCGAATTTGGCGTAAACAGAATGAGAACATGTATCCATCATGCCTTGTTACCACTGTGCAGGCTGGTGGTGGTGGTGTAATGGTGTGGGGGATGTTTTCTGGGCACACTTTAGGCCCCTTAGTGCCAATTGGCCATCGTTTAAATGCCACAGGCTACCTGAGCATTGTTTCTGACCATGTCCATCCCTTCATGACCACCATGTACCCATCCTCTGATGGCTACTTCCAGCAGGATAATGCACCATCTCACAAAGCTCGAATCATTTCAAATTGGTTTCTTGAACATGACAATGAGTTCACTGTACTAAAATGGCCCCCACAGTCACCAGATCTCAACCCAATAGAGCATCTTTGGGATGTGGTGGAACAGGAGCTTCGTGCCCTGGATGTGCATCCCTCAAATCTCCATCAACTGCAAGATGCTATCATATCAATATGGGCCAACATTTCTAAAGAATGCTATCAACACCTTGTTGAATCAATGCCACGTAGAATTAAGGCAGTTCTGAAGGCAAAAGGGGGGTCCAACACCGTATTAGTATGGTGTTCCTAATAATTCTTTAGGTGAGTGTATACAAAGATAAAGTAACAGTCACCAAGCTTTGTCAAACAGATGGGCCAACTTGACCAACGCCTAAAATGGCCCTCGGCCAATGCCCATATTAAACAAAACTATATAGAAATCCAGCTTCCATAAAAATACACAGTTTAGTTATGCAAAAAGATAAAAAGCCATAAACACAGACCACACTGTCTTCCTGTTTCAGGTCATTACATACAGACCGTTACTCATGACACCATGGCACTTGGACGACTCATATTATACAAAGAGAGCAGATGGCAGCAAGACATTTTACCATGATGATGTCTTCAATGGAGCTGAGCTCACAGTTTCAAAGCTAAATGATTTCTATTCTGCTGGCACCTACTAGCCCCACCTAAAGGTAAGTATGCATGGACAGTTACCTCATATGCATAAATGCGGCCAGGTATCGGACATCTCTAACCATTTACATTTGTTCAGAATTAAAGGGGAAGGACCCATTAAAACCTTAATTTACATTCCACTCCTGGTTCTTCGACTTTAATTTATTTCAACCCATTTCAAAATAAAAAAATGAATCATTATATGTATAAATGTATTCAATGGCTATTACACCATGATACACCTCAGTTTCAAAGCAAATTCCATAAAGGTATCTACATAGTAATTGACCTATTTTACATAATATATCAACAATATTCATTGAATAATACTGCCCCTAATTGTTAAAAAAAGAATCCACCTTGGGAACACTGGACTTCTCAAAAAAACAACAACTCTATGTTGGACTAAGAGGAATTTCTGTAATAAAGATCTTCTCTGCTTCTGAACTTCCTAAATGTTCATTCTCTGGTGCCATTTCTTGACTTGACTTTAGAATCCTATTCTCGTTGACCTCATCTTTTTAATATCAGGTAATGAAACTAAGTGTAGAGGAGACAAGCCCAGAAATGCAAGATCACCCATAATGCCATGCAGCCAGCCAGTCCGCAGATAGCCATACCATGTGATGTCACAGTCCTATAAAACCCTCATCCAGTGTGGTCTCTGCCATTGTCCTGTGATCTGAGCATAGGGAGAGACTTGGCAGGCACTCATGTGCTAGGGACAGTGTTGCTGAAAATGATTAATAGAAGAATTCAATACCAATAAGATAGAAGCCTTTACTATTCCAGTGCCCAGCATGCCTACCAATACCATCCAGTCTGCACCCATTTGGGGGGGGGGCAGGTCTTAATGATGACCATCCTCATCTTTTGCTGGCTTTAATTTCTAGAAAAGTCAGCAAGATGCAATGAGAGGAGGAGCTGGATGTTTCTGATGAGATATTCTCATCAATATTAGATGATGTTGAAAAGGAGGAAAAGCAGATGGCAGAAGAAGGTCTCCCACCTGTAAGGCAGGAGAGTGCTGGCGTTGGAGAAGTGGGTATGCCAGCATATTGTTCCCAGACCTAACCAGCCAAACACCATACCAACAACAGCCCCTGTTTAAAGGTGCAATAAAGGTGCTGCTCAGCCATTAACATTGAAGACCAACTGTACAGCTGCAGGCTAATTGGCCGTGCGGTTCTTCACAGTAGAACAGCTGCTCCATGTGGCCTTACCCTAAGGCAGAGTGGCCTGGGTATACCTGAATTATAACAATTCATGACTAATTCATTCATAACGAATAAAAATGTCTTGGCAAACTATTTGGCTGCTTTGTGACATAGTACTTTATTACAAAGCGCATTTCTTTGCAAGTAGTGTGCGCAATGACAGGGAGCAGCTATTGCGCCACTCCCCATCATCGTACCCCTCAGATTCTGTGTTCATACATGATTGTGGCATCTGATATAAATAACAGAGTTTAAAATAAATAAATATATATCATACTTACCTCATCCATACGTCACCGCACATGTGATTTCGTGCCAGATCTTCAAGCAAGATGCTGGCGGCCGGTCTGGAGTAACATTCTCCACACATCGTCAGATGGGCCAGCTCCAACTCGACCAGTGCCCAACAAGGCATTCAAGGCAAAACTGCTCTAAGTTAGATGAGTAGAATTTATGTAGAGCAGCCTTCGAGTCACGTCACAGATTTTTAGTTGAATTGAGGTCTGAACTTTGACTAGGCCATTCCAAGTCATTTGAATGTTCTCCCTTAAACCGCTCCAGTGTAGCTTTAGCAGTATGTTTTGGGTCATTCTCCTGCTGGATGGTGAACTTCCATTGCAGTTTAAAATCTATGGTAGTCAGAAAAATGTTTTCCTCAAGAACTGCCCTGTATTTACTGCCATCCGTTGTTCCTTCAATTCGGATCAGTTTTCCAAATGCTGCCTATCAAAAGCATTCCCACAGCATGATGCCGCCACCACCATGCTTCATTGTGTTGTGCATTCACAACTTTTCAGTTTTATTTATTTACATATTTATTTATTTTTAAATAAAGTTTTTCTTTTATTCCACTGTAACAATTTGAATTACTTTGTCAGGTCCATTACATCAAATTTTAATGAAACTCCATTTTAATTTCATAAAAACAGAGAAACCACTAACGGGGTGAATACTTTAACAATGCATTGTATGACATCCTTTTAAAAAAAAGGACTACACTTATCTATTGACAAAGAAATGGCATTAAGGGTTATAATTATTTTAGTAATTAATTTGTATAATTGATCAGGAAAGCTTAATCTTGATAGCTCTATGTTTTTTCATCCTTTGCAACTAGGCTACCAGGATAACAACAAGTTTCATTCTTGATATCAGCACGTCATTCATTGCCTAAGCAACCGTGCTGCTATATCAATTGAAGCAATTGATAGCCACTCATCTCGTAATGATAGCAGAGCAACCTGAACACTTAAAGTGTACTTAGAATGGCCAGAATGAGTTCTGGTAATACATTAGTGTTAAGAATGAAGCCTAAACGTGAATCAGAACTTGTGCAAAAGATATAATTCTGTTTTTAATTTAAAAAGGTACGAAATAACAAACAAGCAATCAGAAAGCAGCAATTAACATTGATCAATTTAGTTCCAGTTGGTGCAATGACAGCATGATGGTGCTTACTTATTTATGAAGTTTTGGGGCTTTGCGGGTATGCCAGTAAGTCTATTATTAAATCTTGGCATTGTTCTGTAAACTGAGAAAGTATTATGTTACTCCTTAAAGAGAGAACATTAAAGAAGCTGAAATTATTAAAAATATGGGTCCTGCCCTGCTATTTGTCAAGACAAAATAAAAGTAATTATCACCATGCCCTCTAAGTGGAATGTGTAAAACATCTTCTAAGCAACTATATCTGTTAGATTAGGGCATGCCAACATTCCTAGCAGGTTATGTTGGATACATATTTATAAAGCAAAGTTTGTGCTCAGCGTGCCCACCAATCCAAATGTGTACCAACTTAAAGGGATGTTATGCACTACATTTTTTTCATCAGTTAGCAAAAAAATGAAAATAATTGCATTTATTATCTTTTTATTAACATTTAAATGCTGAAGCTATTTGTTTATATTTTATTTTTTCACAGCTGGACAGGTGAGTATTTACAATGTGGCTATCTAATTAGAAGTTAAATAGCCAGTCTTGAGGGCAGCTCAGTCCTTTGAATCCAGAGAAAAAAGAAGTCTGGTTTGAAGCTGTTTGGGAGCTGCACTTATACAAGCAGGCAAACAGCGCGAGTTTGTGAGCATTCACGTTTTTAATTTCAAGTGTGTGTTTGTATTAAGTGTGTGACTTTACATTACATGACTTTAGATTCAGGGACTTTAGGAGGGGACTGCAGTAAATCAGTTTCTTATCACTGCACGGTATTGTATTTTTTCTCTTTTCTTGCGTAATCCCCATTTTGTATGCATTCCATTATTGACAGCGCAGTCCAGTGCACATCTTGTCTAATGTATGCAGTCCTGGAACAGCCGTTTGAGGGTGCATATCTTTTTTTCAAAATGTGAGCAAATTGCCTGTTTGAAATCACACACCGTGTATCTAACCGTGCGAGTTTGAACACTGAGAAGCGTTGGCAATTTGGAACAGAATTTGCTGTTCTCTGAGCAGGCACTCTATGGTGTAGATGTGGAGGAGGGTGGTAGCATGGAGGCTCAGGAAAGTGAGGTAGCTAGCTGGGTAACACAAAGTGGGGTAGAGGGAAGAGTGCCATGGAGGCTAGCCCTGATCTGACACACCCCAACAAGTTTGCAAAGGCATACCACGCGGTTTAGAGGGTAGGGTTTTTATGAAGGTCATTAATAGGCTTCCTTATGGTACACCCTCTTGCATATCCGGCGGGACCAATATAGGTGTAGGCTCTCTTGTTAGGATGAGCCTGTATACGTAGCAGGTCCCTGATTGTAGGAGGGCAGCCCACTGTCGGTTATGTATATCCATGTGTATATATATGTGTACATGGCATTTTGTGCGGTTACGGACTGGACGCGGAAGGCGGCACACTCTGAATATACTCATGCGATTAAATGGATCCCCAATATATTTGGCATGAATTTGCAGTAGTTCGGAAGAAGACCGGGAGGTTGCTAGGTTACCAGGACGCTTGAAAGCATGTAACAGATCAACTGACCGTCGCTGGCCACGGCGTCCTGACAACAAACTCTGTTTCCGGTCAGGTGTTGTCTCGGCCACTTTTCAATATACAGAAGCCGCATAAGTGAGATGGAGTGTTGGAGACGCTGGCCTTCCCGCGTGGTCCTGTTGACTGCTATTTAGTACAGCTCTGACGTGTCTGACAATGATATAAGTATGCACTAATGTGCTAGTTATACGATGTGATGGGTATATGATGACGTCACTATGTGAACATTGAGGGGGGGTGGGGTTGACTTTCTTCAGTGGTAATTGTTCAACCAATCCCTGTATAGATGGGAGTTCTGTTCACTTGCACTATTCATGTATAGCTTGAAATCAAAACATTGCTTTGGTTCGGTGTAAATAAACACCGGATTGGATTGAAGACTCGAGTGCTGCGGTTTCTTCCTATACCTCCTTTTGCAATTGTGCGGCCCCTGAGGCCGGGGCCTGGCACCGCCGCCTATGGACTATCTATAGTCAGTAAGTGGTGCTATCCTATTTGTTTGTTTTTCTTCATGAGGGATTGGTCATGTCAAACTAATTGAATCCGTTTCTATGAGGAGGTAAGTTCTAGACTTGACCTCGGTGATGTCGTATATCTGGACTTCTCCAAAGCATTTGACATTGTACCACATAAAAGGTTAGTTATGAAAATGCTTGGACTTGGGGAAAATATATGTATGTGGGTAAGTAACTGGGTTACTTACCCATTAGAAAACACAGGGTGGTTATTAATAGTACACACTCAGATTGGGTCACTGTCATTAGTGGGGTACCACAGGGGTCAGTATTGGGCCCTATTCTCTTAAATATATTTATTAATGATCTTTTAGAAGGCTTGCACAGTAAAATATAAATTTTGAAGATTACACTTAGGCTACTTTCACACTAGCGTTCGGGCGGATCCATTCTGAACGAATCCGCTCATAATAATGCAGACGGAGGCTCCGTTCAGAACGGATCCGTCTGCATTATATTAGCAAAAAAAAGCTAAGTGTGAAAATAGCCTGGGACGGATCCGTCCAGACTTTCAATGTAAAGTCAATGGGGGACGGATCCGCTTGAAGATTGAGCCACATTGTGGCATCTTCAAACGGATCCGTCCCCATTGACTTACATTGAAAGTCTGGACGGATCCGCACGTATCCGCACGCCTCCGAACGGCCAGGCGGACACCCGAACGCTGCAAGCAGCGTTCAGCTGTCCGCCTGTCCGTGCGGAGGCGAGCGGAGCGGAGGCTGAACGCCGCCAGACTGATGCAGTCTGAGCGGATCCGCCTCCATTCAGACTGCATCAGGGCTGGACGGCTGCGTTCGGGTCCGCTCGTGAGCTCCTTCAAACGGAGCTCACGAACGGAAACCCGAACGCTAGTGTGAAAGTAGCCTAAACTGTGTAAAGTAATTAACACGGAAGAGGACAGTATACTGCTACAGATGGATCTGGATAGATTGGAGGCTTGGGCAAAGAAGTGGCTAATGAGGTTTAATACTGATAAATGTAAGGTTATGCACATGACAAGGAATAATGCAAGTCACCAGTACATACTAAATCGTAAAACACTGGGTATCACTGACATGGAAAAGGATCTAGGAATTTTAGTGAACAGCAAACTAAGCTGTAGTACCCAATGTTAGGCAGCTGCTGCCAAGGCCAATAAGATAATGGGTTGCATCAAAAGGGGCATAGATGCCTGTGATGAGAACAATGTCCTGGCACTTTACAAATCACTAGTCACAGTCAGACCACACATGGAGTACTATGTACAGTTCTGGGCTCCTGAGAACAAGGCAGACATAGTAGAGCTGGAGATAGTTCAGAGGAGGGCAACTAAAGTAATAACTGGAATGGGTGGACTGCAGTACCCTGAAAGATTATTAAATTAGGGTTATTCACTTTAGAAAATAGATGACTCAGGGGAGATCTAATAACTTTGTAAATATATCAGGGGTCAGTACAGAGATCTATCCCATCATTTATTTATCCCCAGGACTGTGCGATAAGGGGACATCCTCTGCGTCTGGAGGAAAGAAGGTTTGTACACAAACATAGAAGAGGATTCTTTACGGTAAGAGCAGTGAGACTATGGAACTCTCTGCCTGAGGAGGTGGTGATGGTGAGTTCACTAAAAGAGTTCAAGAGGGGCCTGGATGTATTTCTGGAGGGTAATAATATTACAGGTTATAGTTACTAGAGCTGGGTTGTTGATCCAGGGAGTTGATCTGATTCTGCCTGATTGGAGTTGGTAAGGAATTTTTTCTCCCCTAAAGTGGGGAAAATTGGCTTCTACCTCACAGTTTTTTTTTGCCTCCCTCTGGATTAACTTGCAGCCTTATAAACTATGTCACTATGTTACTATGTAAAACTTTTCTGAGGGTGGCCATATTAGAGATACACATTTCCTTTGTATACTGTCTGCATTGAAGCAGTGTGCTTTATGGCAGCTGCAATGAATTGGAGATAAGAGTCAGAAAATACATCTGACAAGTTTAATAAACATCTAGAGTAACGAGCTTTACCCGTTGACTTCCGAGATTTCTCATTAATTACATGTGACTATGTTACTGGTTTATTGTTTTGCCCTGTTACCCCTTATTCCCTCATTCCTCACCTCCTCCTCTCTCCCTCCCCCCCCCCTACTTCTTCCCTTTACCCTTATTCTAGCAAACTTACAGTCTGGTTCTGTCAAAATGGCCTCGGTCGTACCTTGGCCGGATCCCCCCTAGAACATGATCGTTGTTTTAAACAATGTCTTATCATTTGAGACTCTGGCGCTTTAGACATGTTTTGGACGTGTTTTGAACAAGTACCATCTCAATTGGGTTATATTCCCTTTGGACGTGGTGGTTGTTTTAAACAATGTTTTTCATTGGAGACTCTGTCGCTTTAGACATGTCTTGAACAAATGCCATCTAAATTGGGTCGAATCCCCTTTAGACATGATAGTTTGTCTTATTAGTTGAAAATCAGATGCTTTGGACATATTTTGAACAAGTACCGAGTAATGTGCACGTCATATTTATGTTCCCACTGTAATCACCCACGTGATTGGCTTATTCTTGTACTTTTGGGATCTATTATTGCTATACAGAACCTTCGACTGCACTGTTTGTAACAATTATTATCTATTTCTGTGGAAAAAATAAAATAAAAACAGAATTTACACAGAAAAATATTAATTGAGCTAATTTCCTATTTATAGTTATCATTTTCAGCTCATTGACAACTCACAGAGAGGGGCTAAAGATTGATCTCCTATTCCACACAGAACAGTTGGTGAGGTCTTCCTCCGCAGCCAGTTGCCCTACAGCTAAACACAAGATTTTGAAAAAAAGATAGAATTGACTGATCTCCCAGGATACATTCGTTTTTTTTTTTTTTTTACTCTTTTATTTACATAAGTAACCAGATGTATACAGCACAAAACACATAACAATCTCATGTACAGTATGTGAGGAATAAACACATAACTTGATATCTCATTGCCAACTACCCTAATCTGTAATGTCATCCATTTATTAGATTTTACAACATTAAAATATGACATATTTGAAATAACAGACCATACGTAGATTTTGTGTGTCACCAAATTACTAAGTATCTGCAGTCACTCACAAATCTAGCCCAACATCTTAATTTTTTAGCAGCTTTCATTCCAAATGCCCACGTTCCTTATTGGCAGCCAATTGGTGCTAATTACATGACAGTACATGTGACCAAGAATATTACAACTCTATAGAAAGGAGATTTCTGTCCTCGACAGGCATTGTTATTTAACTTGAGTAAAATTAAGCCTAAATAGCTATTCTGACTATAACAGCTATTTAAAGGAGCATTTAAATGGGTTTTCTGAGACATATACTGATAACTTATCCTCTGGATAGGTCATTAGCAGCTGATTGATGGGGGTCTGACACCTGGGACCCCTGTTGATTAACCCCTCAGATTTCCCTAGGCCAAGTGACGTCAAGTTCATCGGTCACATGGCCTAGG
This sequence comes from Bufo gargarizans, assembly GCF_014858855.1. Taxonomy (NCBI): domain Eukaryota; kingdom Metazoa; phylum Chordata; class Amphibia; order Anura; family Bufonidae; genus Bufo; species Bufo gargarizans. Next base: position 398,993,640 of record NC_058083.1, on the reverse strand, counting down.
CGCAGCTCAGCCCCTTTGAAGTTAATGAGATTGAGCTGCAATACTATACACAGCCGCTACCAAATGGACAGCGCAGTGCTTGATGAGCAGGGAGAAAACCTTGGTGCTCACAGGAGTGCCGGTACCTTATCAATTAGCTGATCTGCGGGAATTCCGGGTGTCAGATCCCCACAGATCAGATACTGATCACCTATCTAGAGGATAGGTAATCTGTATATAAGTACCCTTTTAAGCTGTTCAGTATCATTATCGAGTGATATAAGCAAACATTTTAAAATGAGTGCAAATAAGTTCTGCCTTTTACAGGTCATTCCACCAAAAAATACTCCTGGGACCCAATACAATATCTGTAACAGGGCCCTAGCATTTATAATACTGTTATTTAGCTATGTAGCACAGTGTACATACAGTGCCTTGCAAAAGTATTCACCCCCTTGACTTGCCTCATAACCTGGAATTAACATGGATTGTTTGAGGATTTGCATAATTTAATTTACAGAATAGGGAAACACGGTATTGTATCACACCTCTAATGGTATATAGGAGGATCCATGCAGCGAATTGCTGTAATATTACAACCGGCTTTCCTGGTATCGTTGGTGAGTAAGTTGGATGATACACAAGTCAAGTATGTTTTCTTAAAAGGTGGTAAATAAAATAGATATATTCCAAAAGCAAGTGCAAAAAAAGGAAAACATTAGAATTTTTTTTAATTTACCACCTTTTAAGAAAACATACTTGACTTGTGTATCATCCAACTTACTCACCAACGACACCAGGAAAGCCGGTTGCAATATTACAGCAATTCGCTGCATGGATCTCCCTACATACCATTAGAGATGTTATACAATACCTGAACTAACCTCATCATAGGTTCTTCAACAGTTTATCAGCTGACTTGATATTTGAACATCATTACATCGATCAAGAATATTAACTCCATTCTTTTGGAACATTTTATTTACGGCTCAGTTTTTTTAGATTTTTTTTAAATATATTTTCTATACACCTTTTTTTTATATTTTTTCCAGATTACTGTAATGTATTTTATCTATTAAAAGCTCCATTGATTTTTATACCTTAGATCCAGTCTATGTGATGTCCATTCACTTCTTTATTGCTTTTACATATACATTTTTATTCAAATGCAAACAATTCTATCTCTGTATTTAGACCACTGGGTATTAGAAAGTTCATGTTAAATATCCGTTTCGGCTCTAGACATTTGCTTGATAAAGTTGCCACTCCTTTTACTTTTCTTCACAATTTTTATCCCACAGAAGGTTGAGCCACAAAAATTTCCTTCATTTTTTTCTTTAAGATGGCGTGATAGCGGGTGTCTTTCGGATTCCTTCTGGATGTTATGTACGTGTTCCCCTATTCTTTTCTTCAGCTGTCTTTTCGTATGCCCAATATATATTTTATTGCAAGGGCATGTTATTATGTATAGTACTCCCCAGCTGTTGATAAATTGCTTAATATTATGTTTATATGAACCCTCATTATTGATTACTTGCAATTGGATTTTGTTGCTCCATCATTCCCACACATCCCACACATCATTTACAGGGATAAAATCCTTCTAGCTGACTTTCCCTTTGTCTCTTACGGTTATTGTTTATTAATATACATTTATTTGTGGATGCCACCATACTGCCTATGTTTCTGGCTTTACGGTATACAAATCTTGGTTCTGCAGGTATCAGCTCACCAATTTTTGTTATCCTCTTTTAGGGTGTCCCAATATTTTTTGATAATTTTCTTAAAATGTTTCTGAAAACTACAGAATCAGGGTAATAAATGTAGAGTTTTGTTTGACTGTTAACCTTTGCTTTGTTAACAGAAAAAATTGATAAAAATTGAAAATTTGCCAAAACATTGCTGTTTTGGCACCATTTTTTATTTTTTTTACTGTGTTCATTTGAGGGGTTAGAACATGTGTTATGTTTATAGAGCAGATTCTTACGGATGTGGCAATACCTTATATGTCTACTTTTTAAATTTTATTTAGGTTTTAGACTACAGTATAATAACCTTTTTTAAACATAAAAAAAAAACGTTTTAGCATCTCCATAGTCTCAGAGTTATTTTTTTTTTTTTTTTTTTGCCGATTATCTTAGGTAGGGGCTCATTTTTTGCAAGATAAGAAGACACTTTCATTTGCACTATTTTGGGGTGCATATGACTTTTTAATCACTTAATACTACACTTTATAAGATGTAAGGTGACAAAAAAAAGGCATTTTTTTGTCACCTTACATCATGTCCTCATCTCAGCTGCACTGACCGGAGTCCAGCCACCGGACCTAGCTAAAAAGAAGCCCGGGTGTTGAGCAATGAACTGTTGGGCGAACAAGTTTGTTTGCTCAACCATAAGATTCACAAAGTGGTCACTGAAAAAAACCCTTAAAAAGTCATATTCAGTGAAGCCCACTGTGGGAATTTGGATTAATGATTGGCCAACAAAGTCAGGAATCACGGGCTCAAAATACTCTGAGGTACATCTGACAAGTTCACCGGTAGGGGGCTTAGGTGGACTTATCTGGTGGGCCGCAAAACTAATATGAGCCCCAGGGCGGCTCATACTAGTGTGGGCCACAGGGTCCCTGGTATGGGGGTCCCCTTGCTGCGCCTGGCGGCGTCTCCACTGCCTTGGGGGCTAATCATCATCACTAGATGATGAGAAGGACACGGATGACAAGAGGAAAGTGGGGTCATTCTCGTCCTCACTGGGGCTCTCAGAGTCGGAGGCAGGCAGGGCGTATGCCTCCTCGGCCGAGAACGTCTGGCGGGCCATAGGGGAGTGTGTGTGTGCATGTGTGTGTGCATGCATGAGCGTAAAACTTTATTTAGTGTGCGTGTGTGTGGGGGGATGGGTGTTCACGTTCATTACCCTAACCCACCCTAAGCCTAACAGAAAAAATAAAATAAAAATGAGAGCCTCAAAAATGTTAAAAAAATATATAAATAAATTATTCAAACTCGCTGATCAGCAGTCCGAAGCTGATCAGAGGTGGGGTGGGCGATGCACTAACAGTGGCCGGACGCTAAGAGTGCCGGCCACAGTCAGCGCACGCACACATAAAAAAAAAGCGCTGTGTGTGTGGAAAGGCAGGGGGGTAAGCTGCAGCACCCCTGGGGGGTCTAGGGTCGCACAGCTGATCAGTGTGAGGCCCAAAAATAAAACTTTTTTTCCCCCCTAAAACTATCCCTGCCTATTCTAACCTTTCCCTGCGAACTTTGAGTGGCTCACATGGGGGTGCTGGAGATGCTGGGGGTGCTGGGTGTGCTGGGCTCAGGTGGACGGACGCTCCTCTTTCCTCTCTCCACGAAAGCAATGTGGAGGAGGAGAGCAGAGCTGGGGGAAGTTAATCCCCGCCCACCCATCCCGCCAATAGGAAGCGATCCTGAGAGGTGATGTCACCGCCACCTCTCAGGATCTAAGGATGGTGATTGGTGGTGTATTATCACACCACCAATCACCATCCTATTCCCGAATGACCCGGAAACGCAGCAAACCACAGGTCTAAATTGACCTGCGGTTTGCTGCGATCGCCGATATGGGGGGGATCACAGGACCCCCCTCGGCATTGTCACATAGTGCCTCGGACATCAGGACTCGGACATCAGGGCGTACAGGTACGCCCTGTGTCTGCAAGAGGTTAAGAGGCATGACATTTTTCATTCCGTCATAATAGATGTCTATGGGCCACATAATAGAGCCGTCTGGTTTCTGTTATGCAGGAGAGGACTCAAACCCAAACTCTGAACTTGAACTTGTAAAACACAAGTTCGCTCATGCCTACTCTGGACACCTTAGGAGACATATCCTATTAAATGCATTTGTAGCTAAAAACAGTTTAATAATAGATTTTATTAAAAATTATAAATTGCTTGGCTTCTGCAACATTTATGTTTCACAGTACATAGCAGCTTCAGTAAACAGTTTTTTAATAAATCTATCAGAGAGCTCTTCTGCAGGCTTGTTCTCTTGCCCCTTGCTAACTTCTCCCGCATGCACTTCTAAGGTGATTTATGCTGAAAGCAAAGTTCGACTTTGTATTTCAGAGTTGCCCTACTTTGATAATGAAATCTGTATTTCTACAGGTTTATCTTCAGTTTGATGGTCAAAACTGCATTTACTGTGCTGCAAGATTAGATGAGGTCTCACTTAATTGCATTGCAGATAGTGGCTGAAAATACTTTGTATTATAAAGAGAATGAAAGTTTAAGTGTTTGCATAAGCAACAGGTCCAATGATTTGTTTTCCGCTGCTGGATTCAATCAACTGCTTCTGCTGACAGAAATGATATGATTATTTTTCTCTATTGAAAATACCACTCATCATCATTTAACAGTGCTGTCTATAGCTGTTTATCTTGTTTCCACAAATATTTAACCTTGGTATAATTTGTGAAAACATTATGCTAGCAAAATATTCCTGACAGATAAACAGATCTAGGCAAGCACACGGCAGGAATCCATAATTCTGTAAATGACAAAATGTTCCAACTTCCATCCTGCTCCATTTATTTGTTTTCATGCTTGCATCACTTAATAAACTATAACAGGTTTCAGGACCATAGACCCTTTTAAACAATTTGAAATCTTAGAATGAATACATTGTATATAGTATACTAGAAAAAATGATCATCTCTTGTGGATTTGTAGACGATTAGATATTATACTGTGGTGGTAGATCAGCAAACGCAATGCTATTTCTTCAATTATATTGTATATTTCATCTGCGAATTTCCATTATTGACAGAGTGATACAGAATGAATGAAAATGCATTAATCACCAAAAGAGGAAATCCACTTTAATCCTTTAAAAAAAAAAAAAAAGTTTACACAGCAATAACTTGTGAAGATTCAACTTGTGATCTGATTGTAACACAGTAGGTGTGGATTCTTTGCCACTGAATCGATTTGGCTTGGGGCTACACTTGAGTGTGTTTTCTAAGTGGTCCCTTGGTATACACTCTATTACCCTTTTACAGGGATCTACACTTTACTTCCAGGGTACACTAGGCCACTCCTTCTGAGAATAGACTTCGTTCTGTGACTGCTGACCCAGGTGGGTCAAGAAACACCAGTGAATAGCACCAAGAGGACGAGCAGAGATTTGGTTAGAGGGCAATCCAAGGTCAGGATGGGTCGAATTCATGTAATATGGTAAATCAGGCAATAGGTCAGGGCACAATCTATATGGTTAACAAGTAGAGAACAGGACATGTGAGCTCAGAGCATACAGCAACAAAGTACCCTCACATGAGTTAGACTAACTAGGAACCTAATTGCTCAGGCACTTTCCCATAAGTAAAAGTGCCATATTTATCTCAGAGAACACAGTAGTAGGTGAGGATAGCTTAACTTGTGCACATGCTAGTTCTTTAAGAGCTGAGGAAAGCACACAAGCAAGATGATGGGAGTAAGAATAGCATCAAGGGTCATGGACTGCAGCCCAGTGAGGAGGGTCAGTACTGATTATTATGTTGACTATGTTGACGAACAAGTACTGTTTAGATACAGGTAATTCTACTACTGCACCATTCAGAGAGGGAACCCCTCATCCAATATTTATGAACTTCCTCACGTTGGATAGATACTGTACATACTGTATGCAAAGCTTCAGTTGGTGCCAATATCTACTGTCCTACAGTGTACAAATAACTATTCTACATGGCCCTTAACTACTAGCACCTTACAATATGGTGGCTAATGATAAGTAACAAATGAATCATTAATTCAAAAAAGAGGACTAGACGCTCTGCTAGTGAAAGCTGACAATCTATGGCTTTGAGCACAAAGCCTGGCTGAGATCGAGGGTACAAACCCTAATTGCCAGGCCATTATAGTTGCTCACACTCACCAGGAAGGTAGAAATTCCCCCTCTTTGGCTGCATGTGTTTCACAGACAGTCTTATTTTATCATGATGACTGAAAAACACCTTTTTTCAAATGGTCATATAATTCTAAAGTCAATTTTAAATATAACTGAGGTAAGTATTAAAGTTCAGAGGCAGAGCACTTGTCATTTAGTTCCAGCCATGGTGTGCTCCCAAAAATCTAAAATGTCCTCAGTGTCAACCAGATCCTCTAGCTCCAGTGCTCACCCCACAGACCTTCATTGGTGCAGTGGTCCTTTTTCCCCTCTTGCACTTATTCACTATTAATGAGATCCATCTCTCCATATATTTTACCCTACCAAATCTCTCACACTGCAAAATGGGTACCGTGAAAGCAAGTTTAAACATACCCATGTTGCTTCTTAATGTGGTAGCATAATGGAAAAGTTTTATTCTTTTATGGCAGGAGACTACTATTGCTTAACCACCTCAGCCCCCCTAGCTTAAACCCCCTTAATGACCAGACCACTTTTTACAATTCTGCACTACACTACTTTCACGGTTTATTGCTCGTTCATACAACTTACCACCCAAATTAATTTTACATCCTTTTCTTCTCACTAATAGAGATTTCATTTGGTGGTATTTCATTGCTGCTGACATTTTTACTTTTTTTGATAATCAAAATTCACCAACATTTTTGCAAAAAAACATCATTTTTCATTTTCTGTTGTAAAATTTTTCAATTAAAACGACATTTCTATATACATTTTTCTCTAAATTTATTGTTCTACATGTCTTTGATAAAAAAAAATGCAATAAGTGTATATTTATTGGTTTGGGTAAAAGTTATAGCGTTTACAAACTATGGTGCAAAAATTTGAATTTATGCACTTTGCCTTTCTGAGCACCTGTCATGTTTCCTGAGGTTCTACAATGCCCAGACAGTAGAATTACCCCACAAATGACCCCATTTCGGAAAGTAGACACCCTAAGGTATTCGCTGATGGGCATAGTGAGTTCATGGAAGTTTTTATTTTTTGTCACAAGTTAGCGGAAAATGATTTTTATTTTTATTTTATTTTTTTCCTACAAAGTCTCATATTCCACTAACTTGTGACAAAATGTTTTACATGAAATTACTATACCCCTCACGGAATACCTTGGGGTGTCTTCTTTCCAAAATGGGGTCACTTGTGGGGTATTTATACTGCCCTGGCATTTTAGGGGACCTAAAGCGTGAGAAGTAGTTTGGAATCCAAATGCGTAAAAAATGCCCTGTGAAATCCTAAAGGTGCTCTTTAGAATTTGGGCCCCTAGGCTGCAAAAAAGTGTCACACATGTGGTATCGCTGTACTCAGAAGAAGTAGGGTAATGTGTTTTGGGGTGTATTTTTACATATACCCATGCTGGGTGAGATAAATATCTCTGTAAATGACAACTTTTCCCATTTTTTTAATACAAAGTTGTTATTTTACAGAGATATTTATCTCACCCAGCATGGGTATATGTAAAAATACACCCCAAAACACATTGCTCTACTTCTTCTGAGTACGGTGATACCACATGTGTGACACTTTTTTGCAGCCTAGGTGCGCAAAGGGGCCCAAATTCCAATGAGTATCTTTTAGGAGGGCATTTTTAGGCATTTGGATTCTCACGCTTTAGGGCCCCTAAAATGCCAGGGCAGTATAAATACCCCACATGTGACCCCATTTTGGAAAGAAGACACCCCAAGGTATTCTGTGAGGGGCATGGCGAGTTCATAGAAGTTTATTTTTTGGGCACAAGTTAGCGGAAATAGATTTTTTTTGTTTTTTCTCACAAAGTCTCCATTTCCGCTAACTTGCGACAAAAAGTTCAATCTTTCATGAACTCAATATGCCCCTCAGCGAATACCTTGGGGTGTCTACTTTCCGAAATGGGGTCATTTGTGGGGTGTGTTTACTGTTCTGGCATTTTGGGCGGGGCTAAATTGTGAGCAACCCTGTTAAGCCTAAAGGTACTCGTTGGACTTTCGGCCCCTTTACGCACCTAGGCTGCAAAAAATCCGTGCACCTCAGGTGATTCCACCATTGCAGGTGAGAGCTGCCTTACAAATCTTTTAGGCTGCAAAAAAGTGTCACACATGTGGTATCACCGTACTCAGAAGAAGAAGGGAAATGTGTTTTGGGGTGTATTTTTACATATACCCATGCTGAGTGAGAGAAATATCTCTGTAAATTGACAACTTTGTATTAATTTTTTTATAAATTTGTATAAAAGTTGTCATTTACAGAGATATTTCTCACATACAGTATGGGTATATGTAAAAATACACCCCAAAACACATTGCCCTACTTCTCCTGAGTACGGCAATACCACATGTGTGACACTTTTTTGCAGCCTAGGTGCGTAAAGGAGTACCTTTTAGGAGGGCAGTTTTAGGCATTTGGATTCCAGACTTCTTCTCAGTCTTTAGGGCCCCTAAAATACCAGGACAGTATAAATACCCCACATGTGACCCCATTTTGGAAAGAAGACACCCCAAGGTATTCCGTGAGGGGCATGGTGAGTTCCTAGACTACACAGTTCACAGGAAATCTCGCCTCTCGCGAAATGACGCGCCAAAGTGCCTAAGAGGAATAACCCGTCTGCCCGCAGGACGCAATCCTGCGTTAGGCGGTCGGGTAGTGGTTAAGCTGGGTAGTGTTCTGAGATTTGGCCGGTAAAGCTCCCAAACCTCCAGGGTTTTATTCTGATTGTCATATTTCAAGTCTGGAAAACATATTGTAGCAGAAATACTTTAAAATAAATGTTTCTTCCCATTGGCTTATTAATTTGCAACTTTCCTGTACAGAATTGCGTGACTAATATTCAAGCAACTCCTCAGATACACATCAAAGAAAATCATAGCGATGGTGATTAACAAAATCAGCATTTTTAATTATTGCACATACTCAAATTTTCAAAGGGAACAGTTCATACGAGTCAACTATTAGAGAAGAATAGGGCTCATGTGAATGCTATGATTAGTTGTGCATATTTTACTCAGACATTTAGCTCTTAAATTTTAAGTTAATCGTATGGACTGTAAGAGCAAAGTCATGCTAAAATGCTAGAAAAAGCTGGTGAGATATTTCCAAGTCTTTAATTAAGTAAGCCAGTTTTCTGTTCTAATTTATGTTTTAACCAAACATTGTGTAAAAAAACTAAACAAAACATATATATATATATATATATATATATATATATATATATATATATATATAGTTATAAAAGGGTCATCCATTCTGTGGATAAGCACTTGGAATATTTATGTGCTTTCTATTCTTAGCTCAATACTTTAATGTATCATGCCATATTTCATTCATCTGCTGACATACTTTTCACCAAAATTTTGTTTCCAATGAAATTATGCGTGCAATTAATAAAAAAATGGCACATTGTGCAGAATCTCATGTAGAGTTGTGCCAGTATAATGTTAAAAGGGTTATCCTGCCATTTATATTGATGACCTATTATCAATATAACTAGAACAGTAATTGCGGATGCGATGTGCACCACCTAATGCACATAGGTTCTATGGGTGCACTCCAGCATGCCTAGACAAGGCACATCAATTGAACAAGAAAAAAAAGACTTGCAAATTCCAGGATGCACACCAAAATAATATATTGGGTCAATGGACTAAAATCACTTAAAAATGTCCCATGAGGGAGGAAAAATCGGGGAACCCCAATAAGGGATTACCCTCCCAAAAAATACAGCAACAAGCCTATTCCATACTAGGGAATAACCCAAAATGACACAAGTGCATTTACAACCATATACAGTAATAGGAAAAGTACAGCACAGCAGTGAAAGTATATTGCACCTGTAAATGAGCACATTAAAAAATCTGTCCCGTATGCAGAGACACAAAATATAATGACTCTAAAACAACAAGTGTAGTGGACCGAATAATAAAATAAATATGGTGAATGCCAAAATACCCACAAATTGTCTGACCTGAGCAAAAAAAGTGCTAAGTGCAAAAAAATCAAATGAAAATAAAAGACAAAAAAATTATAAATGCTTGAAACAAGAACACACATATAGAAATACAAAAACAAAAAATTGATGAAGACTTACAAAATAACCCCCCTAGACAAAAATAGTGTATGCTGGGAAATCGCATGATTACTTAGGATAACAATCACTATATATACATGATGCAAGAACACAAGCGCAAAGTGCCAGTGCTTCAAGATGGGAGAATAAAGTACTAAATACGACCCGAATGTGTGCTGGATAAAGTATGGGCTCCCTTGTGTTGCCGCTTGTAGTCTCGTGCGGTTTCTTCAGGTAAATGCTAAATTGCTAAATGAGGAATAATACCCTCCTTTTATAATGCCAATATAAAGAAAATAATTATAATTGTTTGCCGGCGTGCACCCAGTCCCGCTGAATAGCGTATCGCGAGTGGAATCAAACATGGTTATGGCAGGAAGTCCAGCCCATGGAGCACATGAAGTGGCACACAGGAACTTCCAGTATATGTTCCAAGACCATACATTAACATATAGGCACCTCCACTCTGAGCAGGAATAAGTGCAGCTATAGCTTGTGCGCAAAGAACTTCATTGAAGCATGCCACTGGATAGCATGTGTATGCATCATATCTCTTAAAAGAGCCTGTTGTATAGGTAATCAATATGTGATCGGCGGGGGGCCAACACATTTGTGCCTGGAATGAGTATTCCTCTTCTTTCGCTGGACTGCTTCAACCAGCAAACCATGTTTTACCATTACATTACCATTAGCGCTTTACCAGTTGTGACCCATCTTGCCCTATATATTGGAAATACATTAGGAATTGCACTGTTCACATAGATGCATGTGTTTATTGCGTATTCTCTTTCATTATGTTGTATGGAGCCAAGAGATATCTAATTTAGTTTTTACATGTCTTTGAAAAACAGTACTGTGGACAGTCTGGAACCCTCTGAGGAGTCTTCTTCGGATGGGAGTGAAACTCCCGCTGTTTTTTCACCTGCAAGAAGTCCCGAACCGACGCCGGCAGAGGACCCGGAGGATTCTTCTCAGGGCCAGCAACAACAACCACTCTCCAGTCCACCCCGTGTCAGGCAGCCGCAGCCAAGACGCCGCCGCCAAGTCCCTCCCTCCACCTCTGTGCCAGAGAGTCGGGAGGTTATTGACGCACGCGTCATTGATTTTCTGGCACAGAGGCGGAGTGACGGAGTGGAGGAGAAAATGCTTCGGGGATTAGGGCCCCTGATGAAGAAAGTGCCGGAACCAGAATACAATGTGTGCGTGGCTTCAATTGCGGTAGTATTGAAGCTGTTTGCAATCCCAAATCATGGGGACATTCTGGGTAGATTAAATAGCTGGAGGAAGGATCTGGAAAGTGAGGGGCAACCCCAAATGGCCGGACAAGTTGCAGTTGAAAGGCAACCGACGCAGGCGCCTTCTTATGCACCAAACCATGTACGGGCCACCCCATGGCCATATGCAAGGGGCAGCACAGGGCATTTACCAGGGCAGTTTGCCCACTGTCCCACCACAGCGGGCTCAGGGAAGGCCACGGTCCTCCTTTCCGGCAGGGTCTTTTACTCAGGACCTGTTTGAGTTGTAATTTTATTATTTTGTGTTTGTTTTTCAGTGGAAAATTTGATTGTTGTGTTTTTTTTAAAACAATGTCGTACCTTACCTGTTTCGGTGCTGAATAGTTTCTGAAAAAATTCTTTTGTGCACCTAAAATGTGTCTGTTTTTTTTGTTAAAACATTCCACAAACCATTGACCTTCTCATTTTGTCTATCATGCCAAAAACCACATGCACAGTATCTCCAAATGCAACACTTTATTAAGATGCACCGCACCTTTAAATTTAATTACTTTCAAGATGAGGTATTAGAAAATTTTATGGACAAAATACTCGAAGTTTAAAGATGAAATAGTCTAACTAAATTTAGACCAAAGCATCATTTAAATTAATGTGTAGATCGAATAAAATATGCGATGTCCACAAAATCTCAGCCCGCAAGCCCACGTCAAGGGTCCTCATTACCTTGCGAGTCCCTACACTCCACTAATACAATAAATTCAAGTAATCTATCTAGAAAATAACAAAAAACTAACGAGCCCAGAAGATTTCAAAAACTGCCACGAATAGCGTCCCTCTGCCATGGCAAGGACCCCTCTGGGCTGTGAAAGTAGTCTGCAAAGAGTTCACGAACTGCAATGCCTGCAGTCCCTGGTCGTCTATGCAGGGTCCTTTCCAAGCCCAAATCTGAAGACATTGGAAGATCTTCCAAGTCTACAGAAGAGGAAGCCTCGTGAATCCTGGTGAAGTTGTGCAGAACAACACAAGCTTGAATCACCAGAGTAGCATTCTCCGGATCCATCTGTATGGATGACAAAAACACCCTCCACTTGCTAGAGAGTATCCCGAAAGCGCACTCCACATACCGACGGGCACGAGTCAACCGGTAGTTGAAGATACGCCTCCTGACATCCAAACCACGCTTTGGAAAGGGCCGCATAACATGTGGAGTCAATGCAAACCCTTCATCCGCCACGATGACAAATCGAGCCGGCGGACCTGAATATCCGGGCAGTGTTCTGGACTCGGGCAGGGCAAGCTGGTTGGCATGAAGCCGCTCACCCATTCTAGAAGCACTAAAGATGCGAGCATCCGCAGTGCTTCCATAGTACCCGATATCTACCATTATAAACCGGTAATGACTGTCAGCAACTGCCATTAGCACTACCGAGAAAACTGTTTATAATTGAAGTACCGGCTCCCAGAGTGTGGCGGCTTCTTCACACGGATGTGCTTGCCATCCATTGCCCCAATGCAGTTTGGGAACTGCGCAGAATTTTGAAAGCCCTCAGCGATCCGAAGCCAATCGTCCACCTTGGGCTGCGGCATCACCGTCTTTAGGAGTTGCTGCCAGATGACATGGCAAGTGTGTCGAACAATTTTCGAGATCGTGGAGGTTCCTAATAGAAACTCGAAATGCAGGGATGCAAAAGAGTTCCCAGTGGCAAGGAATCTGTTGAGAGAAACAAAAAAAAAAAGTAACGGAACAACAGAGTCTGGATTCCTTAACAACGTTCTATACACTACATGATTTTAAACCACACTATGTCTAGTGGAGCGTAACCTATGGGAAGGGCCTCTCTGTGTGCGCCCACACCCATTGTAAATTCGAGGGTTAACAAATATACACCCTAGACTTTACATAGCATTGATCTGCCGAAAGCACACAATTCAAGCGACAGGCAGCATGGAATTAATTCATGCATTGTCTAGCAAATGGTTAAAAACCAAAAGGCACAACTATATTGTACTACAGTATTCCTGCAAAATTGTCTGGTGTGCTTTTGGCAGTAAAGTAGACAAATGATGGATGACCAGTCGCAACTCTGTCTGAAAACGGCTTGCCATCACTGCACCATGTCCATGGTTGCTTAAAATAAATTATATTGGCAATGGGGAATACAAACCATACCAAAGCATCATTTGGGGTGGGGGCAGTACTAACACTAATTTTTAACATAAACAGTGTTTCTACCCTTTGGAAAATGCAGATAGTCATGTGCAAGGTTAGAAATCTGCGAGCAATAGGCATTATGTGAACGTTCCAAGGAAATCTAAGGGGTTGGCAGCAGCACAATCCCCTTAAAAAGTGAACAGACTGGGATATAGACTTCTAATAGGGTGGTACACGCCGATAGAGAACCTGACAGAGTGACCCAATTCGTTCACACACTCCAAAACACAAACGAATACACCTGTATTTGTGGAAAATTGTCTAGAAGCCAAAAACGGCATGTAACAGCCTGCAGTAACATGGCTGAGTGACTGACTAAAAACACAATTTTAAACAAACTACAGGCGAATGGCGAGGAATCATGGAGTGTCTGGAGCCCTTTAGATGAACACACGTTTTAAAGCTGCTAAAATAAACCTAACCAAAAAAAAAAGAATCATATGTCGCAGGTTTTCAAGAGGTTAAATAAAAAAATACACCCCCAATAAAAATAGGATTAAAAAAGAAGGTGACTTCAGGAAACAGTAGCACATGTCTCACAGCAGCCATTTTCAAGCACATGTTCCCCCTGACACAAGCACTGCACATTACTGGTGCAACTTTATAAGTACTATACTGCTTACCTCAACATGACGATGAGCCTTTCCTCCGGAGTAATGCTGCGCCTCATATTGGTGTCCATAAAGGTAAGGACAGTACGTAGAGACGACAGCAAGTGATCAAATGTACCCACTTATATCCGACAGAAGGCAAAGAACTTGTCTGGATGCAGCCGCAGATCTTGGTAGAGGGTATGGAAGTGTCCTTTCCGGTAGCGTTGGGAAACAATCGGATGGACCCAAAAACATCGCCTTCTAGTCGGTTCATCATTCAACAAAGGAGGGCGCGGACCCATTGCCGAGAAACGAGCCAATGCAGCAAGACCTCTTCCTCTGAATCAGACATGGTGATACAGCAAAGAGAGCAGCCAAAATAACCTCTGTACTCTGGAAAGACTACAGAAAATGGCCACCAATGCATACTCAGGTGCCCCTGATTTATACCAGTATCCTGGGTGGAGATATTATTTTTTTTTTCACCATTTCAGGATTTCTGACGGGCCGCAAAAAAAACTGTAACACGGACACACGGAAGCGCAACGGAAGCAAAAACGGCCACGGATCACGGAACAATGGAACCACGTTTTGCGGGACGCAAAAAAATACTGTCGTGTGCATGAGGCCTCATAAGGGAAAATAATAGCATTCTGGATACAGAATACATATATAATAGTGCTGGAAGGGTTAAAAAAATAAAAAAAGTTAACTCACCTTCTCCTCTTGTTCGCGTAGTTCGTTCCCGGTCTGTTCTTTGCTAGCTGTGGGCTTGGGCTAAAGGACCTGTGGTGATGTCAGATCACATGCTCCATCACCATGGTGATGGACCATGTGATTGGAGCATGTGATCTGACGTCACCACAGGTCATTCAGCCCACAGTTAGCAAAGAACAGACCGGGAACTACGCGAGCAAGAGGAGAAGGTGAGTTAACTTTTTTATTTTTTAACCCTTCCAGCACTATTATACTATGCATTCTGTAGTCAGAATGCTATTATTTTCCCTTATAACCATGTTATAAGGGAAAATAATACAATCTTCAGAACATCAATCCCAAGCCCGAACTTCTGTGAAGAAGTTCGGGTTTGGGTACCAAACATGCGCGATTTTTCTCACGCGAATGCAAAACGCATTACAATGTTTTGCACTCGCGCGGAAAGATCGCGCATTTTCCCGCAATGCACCCGCCTCTTATCCGGGAAAAAAACATGACGCCCGTGTGAAAGAGGCCTTAGGCTGCGCAGATGCTTCCCATCTCCACATGAAGAGCCGCACTTGAAGCGGCAAAGAGCCGCATGCGGCTCGAGAGCCACGGGTTGGCCACCCCTGCATTAGAGGATAATAAATATATATTGCACAAACATAGTGTAAGAAATATCAATGGATTTCTCAACTTTGAAAATGTGTACTGCAACGATGGCTTTCACTGAGTAAACCATTTGCATATGAATGCTTGTTCACAAAGTAAACTGTGTCTTTCAATTTGGAGATTATATTAAGAAGTATAAATTACAATGGCTTTAGTTACCAAGTGTTCATGAGCTCCACATTTTGGCTGAACGCCATGAAATGTGCACATTTTGTTTATAATCCAATAAATACTGCTCAACTATCTAGATTTATCATTATCTAACATGTATGTTCTACGTTTATCTTTCATCAAGTATTTGAAACTTTACCATGTAACTGTGCATCTCTTCGAATTAATTAGAAGAGACTACAGGGGCATAACACATACTGTAGGACAACAGTAGAACATTACATGCAGACATGCAAAATATGTAACAATTCACACTGTTGTTCCCTGTGTCCTCCTTGGTGGAGCCAGAGTAGGCTTGGCTTCACAAAACCTCATATGAGTACCATTCTACGTTTCCCATCTTGCATTGCTGACATATTCCAAGCTGCCCTTTTCTACTGTATCCCCTGGCTCCACCCTCTTCTGCATTTCATATTGTGTTCCCAAATTGCAATCTATTCACATTACTTCCCAGTTGCAGCATCCTATAACAGCTTGTGCTGGAACTCAGCATGCTCAACCAGCAAGCTGAAGCTGAACTACAGATCGTAATCCTAGGCAGCAAGCTATAGACATCATATTTTGGGCCACTATTTTGAGCAATTAAGTGGGAAACTACTCAATGGATTTAAAGTATTTTTTGCTTTAAAAGACGCACCAGCTGATAAGATGCATCTAGGTTTTTGAGGAGGAAATGAAGAAAAATAATATTTCTCGTGCTTTTTTCCATTGGGGGACACAGACCATGGGTATAGCTTAGAGGTATTAGTAGGAGGGACACTATGCAAATGAAAGAGCTCCTCCTCCTCGGGCTATACCCCCAGACTCCACCAGGAGGAACTCAGTCTTTGCTTAGTGTCTGGTGAAGGAGGTTGACACTCTCTGATTCTACTCCTTTTTGTTATTTTTATTCTAGATGGGGACACAGGTCGGCATGGCGCCTTCCTGGTCCCCCGTGGAGTGCCCGCCGCCGTCTTTGGGACGTTGCCTGGCTGCCTCCATTTCCCCCCAAGAAGATAAGTGGATCCGGGCTCGACCTGTTAGCTCCGGCATCCCACCAGCTGCTGGGACGCCTGCTGCCTACCCTCCTCCAGAGCACTGTTCTCCTGGATTGGAGTCAGAAGTCTGAAGAGGCGCATCCCTGCTGGTCTGGACATCGAGGGAGCATGCTGAGCAGATAAGTGTTGCACAATCCCTCCCCCTCCCTCTGTGTCTATTTGTCTGTGGCTGCCTGGGTGAGCTTGAAGAAGGATCCTGATGGGGCACTTTCTTCATTTTGGCACTGGAGTACTGGCATCTCTTCCCCTTAAACTGTGGGCTTCAGCGCTTCTCTCGTCGGGCCTTGGCTGCTGCGCTCCCTCAGCGCCCGCCGGCAGGCCGCTCCTCCACGTGGTGCGCTTATTTTCGCGCATATTTTCGCGCTCGCGCATATTTTCGCGCGCGCGCTTATTTTTCGCGCGCGCGCTTATTTTTCGTGCGCGCGCTTATTTTCGCGCGCTTTTTTCGCGCCATAATGACGCGTTAGGGGAGGCGGAGCCTCGGCATGCCGCTCTGACTCTCCTTACACCGGAGACTGTTTGCTCATGGCCGTGCAGCTCCTCATCACTCTACTCCGTTTTGTGCCAGGCAAGCTGGTAGCTCAGTGGTACTGCTGCTGTTGCCCCATGTCCAGGCTTTCTGAGTTCAAAGCCCCTTTCAGCCTTCAAAAATTGTTTATATTATTCTAGATGGGGACACAGGTCGGCATGGCGCCTTCCTGGTCCCCCGTGGAATGCCCGCTGCCGTCCTTGGACGCTGCCTGGCTGCCTCCATTGCCCCCCAAAGAAGACAAGTGGATCCGGGCTCGACCTGCAGCTCCGGTATCCCACCAGCTACTGGGTCTCCTGCTGCCACCCTCCACCAGAACACTGCACTCCTGGACAAGGAGTCAGAAGCCTGATGAGGTGCTTCCCTGCTGGTCCTGGAGTCGAGGGAGAAGTTCTGCAGGAGCAGATAAGTATTACCTGCATCCCTGCCTTACCCCCCTCCTCCACGTCCCTGGGGGCCTGCGGTCCCCGCTTGGGCATCTGCCATGTCCAGCGCGGCCGCTAAATTGGTCTTAGTCACCAAGGCAACCATGTCCTTTAATCCTGTGGCGCTAACGACTCCATCTCTCTCAGTGGTCCCCACAGTGGGTGACTGACTACGAAGAGGCAGCGTGAGCGGCAGCATCCCACCTCGGATGTCTCTGTCTCTCCACCCCCCTCACCTCGCCGGTGGCGCTTGCGGACTGCTCTTCCCCCTCCCTAGGGAGAGTACTCCGAAGGAGAATTATCCGGCTCGGACGAGCCACGTCCTTTTTGGACTATAGGGCATTTTCAAATCCTGTGACGCCAACCACCTCTCTAAGTGGTTTTCCACAGAAGACGCCCGAATACTAACAGGGAGCGTGAGCAGCAGCATCCCTCCTCGGATGGCTCTGGCTCCCCCCCCCCCCCCCCCTCGTCTAGAGGCGCGTTCGGGCGACTCTCCCCTCCCTTAGGGAGCGCAAGTCTGAAGGAGAATTTCCGGCTCTGATTAGGTCATGGAGCGGGACCCCTCGCCTAAGCTCTCCACCAGGGTGGCTGACTTAGTGGTGACTGTCCGAGACACCTTTATTCTCCAAGGGGATTCTCCTCCTTCCACTGGTCAGGAGTTCCCCCTTTTTCCGTCCAGGCAGTCGGAGACTACCATGTTCCCGGTCCATGAGGGATTTTTCCTCGGTCATGTCCAGGGCCTGGGGTGGTCTTAATAAGGTTCTCGACCACCCAGCGCATGAATATACTTTCCTTTCCCTGCTGACGGCGAGGAGAGGTGTCTCCTCCCCCTAAGGTGGATCCTCCGGTGGCCGGATTAGCCAATTATGTGGCCCTTCCTGTCTTAGTCAGTTCCTCTTTCCAGGATGCTGTGGACAGACGCATAGACTCTCTTCCAGGTCCTTTTTTCGCTGGCAGCGCGTCCCTGTGACCTACCTTTCACTTAGCAGGGGTAGCCAGTGCTCTCTCGGTGTGGTTACAACACCACCACCAGGAACTGGCGGTACGAGATGCGGCTACTAACACACTGGAGTTGGTTCTCCAGATGTCTCAGGCTTCTAACATTCTTTGCGAAGCTTCTAGGGACATTGTTTCCCTCTTTGCCCGCTGGTTGGCCATCTCTGTCACTCAGCGCGAAGAGATCTGATTGAAGGTGTGGGACGCTGACGCCTCCACCAAGCGTTCCCTTGCTAATCTCCCCTTTGGGGTTTCCAGGCCTTGTGGGGATCAGCTGGACGAGTTCGTCTCTGCATGCCTTTTGCCGTTTCTCATCTGGTAGGCCGTCGCCTGCTTCCTCCGCCGGGGGTCTCAGGTCGCCCGCAAAGAGGCCTTCCTTTGCACCAGCCTTCCCGGCACTAGAGGGCCCAGTCAGCCCGCCCTGCTGCTCCTAGGCCTATCACATGTCCCGATTGCGGAATCCCACCATCGATTCCTGCGCTTCGCCATTATGGGTCGACACTGTCAGTTTGTCGCCCTTCCTTCGGGTTGGCGACCACCCCGCGGGTCCTTGCCACGGTCCTGGACCGCTCATGGCGCTTCTTCGTACCAGGGGCATTCCTTTGCTGCCCTGTCGGGACGATATCCGGATAGAGGCCCCCCTCTCTACCGCAGACCACGGACAGCGTCCGGATCACTGTTCAGACCCTGGAACGGTTCGGCTGCCTGGTAACTTTCCCAAACTCCTGCCTCTTCCCGTCCCAGAGGCTCTCCTTCCGGAGGGTGATTTTGGACACCTCGGCTGCCAAAGTATTCTACCAGCCTTCAAGTCCTCCCAGGTCCAGGGGGCAGTGTCGCATCTGCTGCGCTCCCCGTGCCTCTCCATTCGGGAATACTTGCAGGTCCTGGGTCTTATGGTAGCCTCTTTCGAGGCCTTTCCATATGCCCAGTTTCACACTCGCCTGGCGCAACAGGAGATCCTTTACCTTTCAGCGGGTTCGGGCAGTTCTCCCTTGGTGGCTGTTCCCAAAGAACCTGAGGTCGGGGAGTTCCTTTCTCGCATTCTCCTGGACGATCGCCGCCACCGATGCCAGCATCCTGGGTTGGGGGGGCGTTTTCCAGTCTCGCACGGTTCAAGGAATTTGGCCGGCGGCAGAGTCTCGCCTTCCAATCAACTTTCTGGAATTGAGGGCGATTTTTTCCGCTCTCTCTCTCCTATTGGACCTCTCTCCTTGCGGGCCTCCCAGTGCGGGTTCAAACGGGCAATGCCGCGGCCGTGGCCTATATCGACCATCAGGACGGGACCCGCAGCCGGATGGTGATGCAGGAGGTGAAGTGAATTCTGACGTGGGCGGAGACTCACGTTCCGGTGTTGTCAGCAGTTTGCATTCCAGGAATGGACAACTGGACAGCGGACTTTCTAAGCCACAACACGGTGGATCCAAGCGAGTGGTCTCTGCATCCAGAAGGGTTCGAAGAAATCTGCCACAGATGGGACCGTCCGGATGTGGACTTAATGGCGTCCGGGTTCAACAACAAGATCCCAGTGGTCCTGGCTCGCGCCCGAGATCCGGAGGCGTACGGATGGATGCGCAGGTGTCTCCGTGGCAGGACTTCAGCCTCCTCTGTTTTCCTCTCCTACCAAAGGGTCTACGCCAGTTCGAGGCGGAAGGGACTCCGACCGTTCTCATCACCCCAGAGTGGCCTCGCCGCGCGTGGTTTTTCGGACGTGGCTCGGTTGCTGGCGGACGCCCCATGGCCTCTTCCCGACGGACAGGACTTACTGTCTCAGGGCCCGTTCTTCCACCGGAATTTGCGGTCTCTTCGTTTACCGGCGTGACTGTTGAAACCGCCATCCTGATAAAGATGGGGTTCTCGGATTCAGTGGTTAGGACCATGATCAGTCCGGGGAAGTCTTCTTCCTCCCGGATTTACTATCGTACCTGGATGGCCTTCCTATCCTTTTTTGTGGGTTCGGGGTTCCCTCCCCTTCGGTTTTCCATCTTGATGGTACTGTCTTTTCTTCAGTCTGGGCTTGTGCAGGGACTGTCGCTTAGTTCCCTGTAAGGTCAGGTTTCGGCGCGGGCCGTCAGAGGTCCCTTGCTCTTAAGGGTCCGGTGGTGACCTTTCTTCGGGGGTGGCGCATTCGGTTCCCCGTATGTTCCCCCTTTGTCTCCTTGGGATCTCAATTTGGTTCTGCGCGCTCTGCAGTCGGCTCCCTTCGAGCCTTTGAGGAGGGTCTCTCTGACTGTTCTCATCTGGACTTCCTTGTGACCATAGCTTCTGATACAGCTACATAGCGTAGTGATTAAAGTTCTGGGCTATTATGCAGTGGCTGTGAGTTCACGTCCCATCACAAGCTTTTAGGTCAGACTGGTGTCGAAGCTGGCCGCTCTTTCCTGTCAGGAGCCTTAATGGTTTTCCTCCAGGATTAAGTTGTGCTCCGTCCAGTTCCCTTCTTTTTGCCCAGGGTGGTCTCTCCCTTCCGCCTTGATGAGGATCTTGTCCTGCCTTCCTTTTGTCCTTCTCCGGCTAACCCCAAGGAACGCACTCTGCATTCCCTGGATGTTGTACGGGTCCTGAAGGTGTGTCTCGCGGCTACTGCTTCCATCCGCCGTTTCTGGCGCTCTGGATCTGCTTGGCTATTTCCGCGGCTTGTCACGCTTGTGGTGGAGTTCCCCCGGCTAGAATTGCCGCTCACTCCATTGGGGCGGAGGGGGCTTCCTGGGCAAGACGCAGTCGTGCCTCTGCGTCTCAGCTGTGTACGGCGGCCACCTGGTCGTCCTTGCATACCTTTGCAAATTTTTGTCAGTTGCATTCACTGGCTTCGGCTGATGCGGCTTTGGCCGCAGGGTTTTGCAGGCTGTGGTTCCTGTTTGACCGTTGGGGCGTTCCTCCTGGCGGTGCTGATATTTTTTCCCACCCCATGGACTGCTTTTGGACGTCCCATGGTCTGTGTCCCCCAATGGAAAAAAGCACGAGAAAAGGAGATTTTTGTGAAACTCACCTGTAAAATCTTTTTCTCGTCTTTTCCATTGGGGGACACAGCTCCCACCCATTATTCCTGTTGCAGGAGGGGTCTTTAGTTCAGTTTTTCTGTTTCTGGTTGGACCTTATGGCTTGGTCCGATGGTTTCCATGATTTTTTCTTGCTCCTTCTCCTACTGCTTGTGCAACGCCTGAGTTCCTCCTGGTGGAGTCTGGGGGTATAGCCCGAGGAGGAGGAGCTCTTTCATTTGCATAGTGTCCCTCCTACTAATACCTCTAAGCTATACCCATGGTCTGTGTCCCCCAATGGAAAAGACGAGAAAAAGATTTTACAGGTGAGTTTCACAAAAATCTCCTTTTTGAACCAAATGGTGTGCTTTTGGTGAGTTTTGAACTGATGGGGGTCTGTGGATGACGCACTGTTATGGGGGATCTGTGGATGATGCACTGTTATGGGAAATCTGTGGATGACACATTATTATGGGAGGATCTTTGGGTGACACACAGTTATGGGAGATCTGTGGATGACACACTATTATGGGAGAAATCTGTGGATGATGCACTGTTACAGAGGATCTGTGGATTACACACTGTTACAGGCGATCTGTGGATTACACACTGTTATGGGGATCTGTGGATTACACACTGTTATGGGGGATCTGTGGATTACACACTGTTATGGGGGGATCTGTAGATGATGCACTGTTATGGGGATCTGTATATTACACACTGTTATGGGGTGATCTGTGGATGACATGCTGTCATGGGGAATCTGTGAATGGCACATTGTTATAGGGGGATCTGTGGATGACAGACTGTTAATGGGGGATCTGTGGATGATAAACTGTTACAGGGGATCTGTGGATTACACACTGTTACAGGGGATATGTGGATTACACACTGTTACAGGCGATCTGTGGATTACACACTGTTATGGGGATCTGTGGATTACACACTGTTATGGGGGATCTGTGGATTACACACTGTTATGGGGGATCTGTAGATGAGGCACTGTTATGGGGATCTGTATATTAGGCACTGTTATGGGGTTATCTGTGGATGTCATGCTGTCATGGGGAATCTGTGAATGGCACATTGTTATAGGGGGATCTGTGGATGATAGACTGTTAAGGGGGGATCTGTGGATGATGCACCGTTACAGGGGATCTGTGGATTACACACTGTTACAGGGGATCTGTGGATCATACACTATTATGGGGGGATCTATAGATGATACACTGTTATGGGGGATCTGTATTTGACACACAGTTATAGGGGGATCTGTGTATTATACACTGTCATGTGGGATCTGTGGATGACACATTGTTTTAGGGGGATCTGTGGATGACAGACTGATAAGGGGGGATCTGTGGATGATGCACCGTTACAGTTAATCTGTGGATTACACACTGTTACAGGGGATCTGTGGATTACGCACTGTTATGGGGGATCTATAGGTGATACACCGTTATGGGGGATCTGTATATGACACACTGTTATGGGGGGGGGGGGGGGATCTGTGTATGACACGTTGTCATGTGGGATCTGTGGATGACACATTGTTATAGGGGTATCTGTGGATGACAGACTGTTAAGGGGGGACTCTGTGGATGATGCACTTTTATGTGGGGATCTGCGTATGACATTCTGTTATAAGGGAATCTGCGAATGACATTCTGCGATGTGGGATCTGCAGATGATGCACTGTTATGGGTTAGAGCAGCTATTACGTGTGAAGACTATTTAGTTCAACCCTTAGCAATGGTGCTGCTTTGCTAAACTAAGCACTAAGCTATAAGCAGTAATCACTATGAAAGCAGCGGGCAGGCTGGCAGTGCACGTCACTCACTCAGTCAGTCACGCTCTGGTTCTGTCCACTTCATTAATGGAAGTGGGCTAATCGTGACTGACTGAGTAAGTGACGTGCACTGCCAGCCTGATAGCACCCCTGTCTACAACAAAGCACTCGTACATTGCAGGCTGCTATGCCTATGCAGCACAACCTGCGATGTGGCGGCCATGTAATATCGCTCTACTCGTTTTATAAGATGCACGTCATTATCCCCCCCCAGTTTTGGGGTTATAAAGTGTGCCTTTTAAAGCGAAAAATATGGTAAGTACAATATATTGTCAATATATACTGACTTTAACTGTACCACATACTTTCAATAGAAGTCAAGTTTTTCCTACCAGAATACCACTTTAACAGCAATAAAGATGTAGACAGTTGTGAAAAGAGATAACTTTCTTCAGCTCATAGTTTGAGAAAAAATAATTTGTACACTGTCAATCAAAAAATGATAACACTATTAATATTTATCTTCATCATCTGTGAGTGACATGCTAGTCTTAGAAAATGTTAACTTGAATATATTATACTTCCCGGAGCATGTTAGGTTTAAATGGAGCAAGATAAATCAATTTCTAGCTTCTTATTTCCACATAGTTTTTAAATATATATTTGCATATCTGCATCTTACGTAATTCTTTTTTTACTTGCTAAACAGAACATTAGAAAGAGACATTTACATTTTAGGTAATGGTTGAAATAGAGTGCTTGGGAATCCTTTTTAAACTTGCAAAGAGTCACATTCCTAATTCCAGTCCACATTCAAAGTTTGTGAACATACATTTGACCTAAAACTACATCACATATACACAAGTCCCAAAAGTAGATAAAGATAACCAAAGCAAACAAACGAGTCAAAAATATTAGCATGGCCATTTTTTTATTGAGGAAAATGATCCAATATCACATATCTGTAAGTAGCAAAAGTATGTGAACCTTTGCTTTCAGTATCTGATGTGACCTCCCTTGTGCAGACATAACTGCAACTAAACGTTTCCGGTAATTGTTGATTAGTGGATTTAACATTTGAGCCTACTCCTCTGTAAAAAACAGCTGCAACGCTGTTATGATAGTGAGTTTCCTCCCATGAACTCCTCACTTAAGGTCCTTCCACAACATTATTACTATTGGATTAAGTTCAGGACTTTGACTTGGCCATTCTAAAATTTTCTTTATTTTAATTTAGTAGAACTTGGTAGAACGGCTTATGTGCTTAGGGTCGTTGTCTTGCTGCATGACCCACGTTCTCTTGAGATTCAGCTCACCTACAGATGTTCTGACATTTTCCTTTAGAATTTAATGGTATATTTCAGAATTCATTGTTCCATCAATGATGACAAGTCATTCTGGCCCAGTTGCAGCAAAACAGCTACAAACCATAATATTAACACCATTGTGTATCACAGATGAGATAAAGTTTTTATGCTGGAAGCCAGTGTCTTCATTCTCCAAACATAACACTTCTCATTTAAACCAAAAAGTACTATTTTGGTCTCATCCGTCCACAAAACATGTCCATCTTTAGCAAACTACAGGTGGACAGCTCTCTTTAGAGATAGTTTTGTAACCATTTTTAGCCTGATGAGCATGAACAACTCTTCTTCTGATGTCCTTAGAAATCTCCTTTGTTTGTGCCATGATACACTCCCACAAACGTGTTGTGAAGATCAGACTTAGATAGATCCCTGTTCTTTAAATAGAACATGTTGTCAACTCACACCTGATTGTCATTAGTTTTGAGTGCAAATATTCGAATAACGAATTTTAATTGCAAATATCGGCAAATATTCGTCATTTTTTTCCATCTGAACACTTGATTCCTTCCTGCTTCTTGCTTGTGGGCCAATGACTCATTGGCCTACAAGCAAGAAGCAGGTATGAATCATGTGTTCAGATGGAAAAAATTATGAATATTCTAAAAACGAACATATAGCACTTTATTCTATAGTCCTATATATTCGTTTTTGACCCACTCCTGTATTGTGCGCGCAATATTCGCATATTACGTGATCATTACCATGCCAATTTTTGCATAGATTTTTTTATTTAGAATATAACGAATATACAAATTTGTGAATATATGATGAATATTCTACTAAATATTTGTGAAATATCACAAATTAGAATATGACCCCTGCCGCTCATCACATCACATTGATTGAAAACACCTGACCTTAATTTCACCTTAAAATTATCTGCTTATTCTAAAGGTTCACCTTTGCCACTCACAGACATGCAGTATTAACCTCTTTAGGACACATGACGTACCGGAACGTCATGATGTCCTGGTACTTAATAACACATGACGTACCGGTACGTCATGTGTTGTTCCGATCACTGCCGCCCGGCCGGCGGTGGTCGGAACAAGGTGCCTGCTCAAATCATTGAGCAGGAACCTCGGCTAAATGCGTGGGGGGTCCCGTGACCCCCCCATGTTGGCGATCGCAACAAACCGCAGGTCAATTCAGACCTGCGGTTTGCTGCGCTTTTCGCAGTTTCTGATCCCCCGCGGTCCCTGACCGCGGGGATCAGAAACTTTTTTATGCCTAAAATATATATGTGTCCCCCCCCGCTACCCTGAATGATTTCATGTCGGCGGGGTGCAGGGGGGGCGGGTTGCGGGTGGTGCGTGCGTTGCGGGAGGCGGGCGATCCCCCGCCCGCCTCCCTTTGAATAATCGTTGGTGGCCAGTGGGTATACCAGGGTGTCAGCACATTGCTGACACCCTGGTATAAACGGCTGACATTTGTGATGCGATGTCAGCCGTTTAACCCTTTCCATACCGTGGTCCGTACGGACCGCGGTATGGAAAAGGTTAACAGTAAGAGGGGGCTCCCTCCCTCTCCCATTGGGGGGCTGCTGTGCCTTTGCAACCCCCGGACAGGATGCGGTGACAGAGGGAGGGAGCCCCCCTCCTTACCCTTCCCCGTCTGCGCAGTTGTGGCCACAACTGAGCAGATGGGGAAGGTTCCCATAGCAACAGGACGCCTTCTCAGGCATCCTGCTATCCATGGTCCTGAACAGATCTGTGCTAAAGGCATAGATCTGTTCATACAAAGTGTAAGTAAAATACAGTACAAAAATGATATAGTATACTGTACTGTATTATACAGACATCAGACCCACTGGATCTTCAAGAACCAAGTGGGTCTGAGTAAAAAAAAAGTAAAAGAAGTGAAAAAAAAGGTAAAAAAAAAAAAAAAACACATTTATCACTGATTAAAAATGAAAAAAATTCCCAACACATGTTTGGTATCGCAGCGGAAACACTAAAACATGTTTTTTTTTGTTTAAAAAATGATATCATTGTGTAAAACGTACATAAATAAAAAAAGTATACATATTAGGTATTGCCGCATCCGTATCGACCATCTCTATAAAAATATCACATGACCTCAGGTGACCAGCGAAAAAAAATTAAAATAAAAACGGTGTAAAAAAAGCAATTTTTTGTCATCTTACGTCACAAAAAGTGTAATAGAAAGCGATCACAAAGTCATATGCACCCCAAAATAGTGCCAATCAAACCGTCATTTCATCCCGCAAAAAATGAGACCCTAACTAAGAAAATCGCCCAAAAACTAAAAAAACTATGGCTCTTAGACTATGGAGACACTAAAACATTTTTTTTTGTTTTAAAAATGAAATCATTGTGTAAAACTTACATAAATAAAAAAAATTGTATACATATTAGGTATCACCGCGTCCGTTACAACCTGCTCTATAAAAATACCACATGATCTAACCTGTCAGATGAATGTTGTAAATAACAACAACAAAAAACGGTGCCAAAAAAGCTATTTCTTGTTACCTTGCCGCACAAAAAGTGTAATATAGAGCAACCAAAAATCACCCTAAGTACCCTAAACTAGTACCAACAAAACTGCCACCCTATCCTATAGTTTTTAAAATGGGACATGGTGTCAAAAAAAAACAGTCCAGCAAAATCTGCCTTCCAAAAACCGTATGGCATTCCTTTCCTTCTGCGCCCTGCCGTGTGCCCGTATAGCAGTTTACAACCACATATGGGGTGTTTCTGTAAACTACAGAATCAGGGCCATAAATAATGAGTTTTGTTTGGCTGTTAACCCTTGCTTTGTAACTGGAAAGAAAATATTAAAATGGAAAATCTGCCCAAAAAGTGAAATTTTGAAATTGTAGCTCTATTTTCCATTAAATCTTGTGCAACACCTAAAGGGTTAACAAAGTTAGTAAAATCAGTTGTGAATACCTTGAGGGGTGTAGTTTCTTAGATGGGGTCAATTTTATGGAGTTTTTTACTCTAGGGGTGCATCAGGGGGGCTTCAAATAGGACATGATGTAAAAAAAACAGTCCAGCAATATCTGCCTTCCAAAAACCAAACGGCGTGCCTTTCACTCTACGCCCCGCTGTGTGGCCGTACAGTAGTTTACGGCCACAAATGGGGTGTCAGGGCAATAAAGATACAGTCTTGTTTGGCTGGTAACCCTTGCTTTGTTAGTGGAAAAAATGGGTTAAAATGGAAAATTAGGCCAAAAAAATGAAATTCTCAAATTTCATCCCCATTTGCCAATAACTCTTGTGCAACACCTAAAGGGTTATCGAAGTTTGTAAAATCAGTTTTGAATACCTTGAGGGGTGTAGATTCTAGAATGGGGTCATTTTTGGGTGGTTCCTATTATGTAAGCCTTGCAAAGTGACTTCAGACCTGTAGTGGCCCCTAAAAATTGGGTTTTTGCAAATTTCTGAAAAATGTCAAGATTTGCTTCTAAACTTCTAAGCCTTGTAACATCCCCAAAAAAGAAAATATAATTCCAAAATTAATTTAAACATGAAGTAGACATATGGGGAATGTAAAGTCATCACAATTTCTTGGGGTATTACTATGTATTACTATGTATTACAGAAGTAGAGAAACTGAAACAATTTTTTTGACTTCATTTTACCAGTTTCATGAAGTACAATATGTGACGAAAAAACAATCTCAGAATGGCCTGGATAAGTCAAAGCGTCTTAAAGTTATCAGCACTTAAAGGGACACTGGTCAGATTTGCAAAAAACGGCCTGGTCCTTAAGGTGAAATAAGGCTGTGTCCCTAAGCAGTTAAATCATTCCTCTAATATTTTTGAGTCATTTGTTTGATTTTGTGATCTTTACCTACTTTTAGGACTTACGTGTAAATCGTGTCAAATTTATGCAGAAATATAAAAAATTCTGTTATGTTCACAAACTTTCAAGCACCATCGTAGTAAAAGACCTGTGCTTTACTTATACAGGGTGGATATAATGCTCTAGTAAGCTTTAATTTTTGATGTGGTTTTAGTGGCATACGCACATAAGAAGGTTGATCTAGGCAACTATGATATAATGTACAGTAATTGCAGGTACTGACAGAAATAGTCAAGAATATAATTTCATCAGCCCCAAGGAACTGAGCCAGAGCAGAGATCTCTGACTTAAACAGTCCATGCATTACATAGATATACACTCACCTAAAGAATTATTAGGAACACCTGTTCTATTTCTCATTAATGCGATTATCTAGTCAACCAATCACATGGCAGTTGCTTCAATGCATGTAGGGTTGTGGTCCTGGTCAAGACACTCTCCTGAACTCCAAACTGAATGTTGGAATGGGAAAGAAAGGTGATTTAAGCAATTTTGAGCGTGGCATGGTTGTTGGTGCCAGACGGGCCGGTCTGAGTATTTCACAATCTGCTCAGTTACTGGGATTTTAACGCACAACCATTTCTAGGGTTTACAAAGAATGGTGTGAAAAGGGAAAAACATCCAGTATGCGGCTGTGGGCGAAAATGCCTTGTTGATGCTAGAGGTCAGAGAAGAATGGGCCGACTGATTCAAGCTGATAGAAGAGCAACGTTGACTGAAATAACCACTCGTTACAACCAAGGTATGCAGCAAAGCATTTGTGAAGCCACAACACGCAGAACCTTGAGGCAGATGGGCTACAACAGCAGAAGACCCCACCGGGTACCACTCATCTCCACTACAAATAGGAAAAAGAGGCTACAATTTGCACAAGCTCACCAAAATTGGACTGTTGAAGACTGGAAAAATGGTTTCTTGAACATGACAATGAGTTCACTGTACTAAAATGGTCCCCACTTTCACCAGATCTCAACCCAATAGAGCATCTTTGGGATGTGGTGGAACGGGAGCTTCGTGCCCTGGATGTGCATCCCTCAAATCTCCATCAACTGCAAGATGCTATCCTATCAATATGGGCCAACATTTATAAAGAATGCTATCAGCACCTTGTTGAATCAATGCCACGTAGAATTAAGGCAGTTCTGAAGGCAAAAGGGGGTCCAACACCGTATTAGTATGGTGTCCCTAATAATTCTTTAGGTGAGTGTACATTTGAATACTACAATACATTTTAATGTTTAGCTAGGCACAGTCTCCTGTCAGCTGAACTCCAGGGGTTAGAAAAGCTGGATGTTGCTTTTACGAGACAGCTGCTTGTCTTATACTTGAACTTAACAGCTTGCCATCACACTAACGCCGAAAGGTGTCATCTCGGAGACCCGAGATTTCCTGTGAACGTGCGCGCGTTCACAGCGGCGCGCTGCTCGGAAGTTATACTACAGCCTGCCAGCGATGATCATCGCTGGCAGGCTGTAGATGTTAAAATAATCGCATCAGAAAGGTATATCAGTCGCTGTTTTGTTAACAGCGTTTGATATACCTGCTACTTGGTCCTCTGGTGGTCCATTTTGCTTGGATCGACCACCAGAGGACACAGGCAGCTCTGTAAGTAGCACCAATCACCACACTACACTACACCCCCCCCTGTCACTTATTAACCCCTGATCACCCCATATAGACTCCCTGATCAACCCCCTGTCATTGATCACCCCCTGTAAAGCTCCATTTAGACGTCTGTATGTGTTTTGCGGATCCGCAAAACACGGACGCCGGCAATGTGCTTTCCGCATTTTGCGGATCCTCACATTGCCAGAACTATATAGAAAATGCCTTTTCTTGTCCACAATTGCGGACAAGAATAGGACATGTTCTATATTTTTGCAGAACGGAAGTGCGGACCCGGAAGTGCAGATCCGCAATTCCGGATCTGAGCGGGACAAAGTCTGTCCCCATAGAAATGAATGGGTCCGCAATTCCGTTCTGCAAAATGCGGAACAGAATTGCGGACGTGTGAATGGGGCCTAAGGGTCCCTTATCACCCTATATATTGTTCCTAGAGTCACCACTGCTCCCTAGCGTCATCTCTGCCTGCTATTGACTGCTCCCCCCCGTCGCTGGATGTTTTGGTCCAAGCAATGGGGAGATGCAGTGGCGGCCGTGCAGAGAACAGGAGAGACGCGTGTGCCAGAGAGATTTCGGACAACTCCTTTAATAATTGATTTCCTTAGTTATTCACCAAGACTTTGGTGATAACTCACTATTGTTGAGTTGAGAGGACACCTGGATGTTCGGGTTCGACGGGTTCAGTCGAACTTCACCAAAAAGTTTGATTTCGGGACCCGAACTTGACCCCAAACCCCATTGAAGTCAATGGGGACCCGAACTTTGGAGCACTAAAATGGCTGTAAAAATGTAATGGAAAGGGCTAGAGGGAAATGTCATCAAAATGTTGTTAAGAGAATGGCAAGTGCTCTGCAAACCAAAGTGGATAGGGAAATGACTTTAAATAACATAAAATAGATAAGAATAAAAAATAATAATCGTGATCTAGGAGGACGAGGTCCATATGGAGTAGGAGGTTGAGGAGGCGGTGGATAAAGCAGTGTAGGTGGAAGCGGCGGTGGAGCAGGAGGAGGTAGCCTACACAGTTTTTTGGTTTTAATTTAAATTTTATAAATTAGGGAACACCCCAAAACATTGGGAAATATAACCTGTGATAACCCCCTCCAGTCATGCTAAACACACGTTCAGATAATACTGTGGCTGCAGTGCAGGC
Organism: Bufo gargarizans; assembly: GCF_014858855.1. Classification (NCBI taxonomy): domain Eukaryota; kingdom Metazoa; phylum Chordata; class Amphibia; order Anura; family Bufonidae; genus Bufo; species Bufo gargarizans. Next base: position 398,962,388 of record NC_058083.1, on the reverse strand, counting down.
CAGCACCTCCAAGGGTTAAAGGGCAAGCTCAGGCCATGTGCTCAATTTGGAAACCCAGAAGTTGCAGGGGGCAGAACCATCAGTCAGTTGGTGTAGGCGTGTGCTCACATACTATCACACCATGTCGCACGTCCCCGTGATGTTCACGATTCAATTGGATATCTGCTCTATCAACTTTCGATGTTCTTTTTGGTGCCTACCATGTTGATCACGGTTATCGGCGAATCAGGGTTCCACGCCGGAGAGGGAGCGCGAGAAAAAGAGACCACATCCAAGGGAGATAAATTAATTAATTTTTTGGGGGGATCGAGCGGAAATATGGGAAAAGTTATTGAGGCGCAAATGTGGTACAAATTACCGAAGCGCAAATGTGGTAAAAATTATTAAAGCGCAAATGTGGTAAAAATTATTGAAGTTCAAATGTGGGAGAAATTATTAAAGCGTAAATGTGTGACAAATTATAGAATTGCAAATGTGAGACAAATTAGTAAAGTGCAAATGTGGGACAAATTATTGAAGCGCAAATGTGGGGCAAATTAAAATGTAACAGACAAATTTCTTTTGTTTTTTTACCTGTCTACTAGGCATAGCAGTGGTACATCACAACCAAAAATTGGTGAATTTCACCCAAAAATTTAACAAACAAATTTGTGTTTTTATTTTTACCTGTCTACTAGGTATAGCAGTGGTACATCACACCCAAAAATTGGTGAATTTCACCTGAAAATGTAACAGACAATTTGTTTTTGTTTTTTACCTGTCTACTAGGTATAGCAGTGGTGCATCACACCCAAAAATTGGTGAATTTCACCCAAAAATGTAACAAACAAATTTGAGTTTTTATTTTTACCTGTCTACTAGGTATAGCAGTGGTACATCACACCCAAAAATTGGTGAATTTCATCTGAAAATGTAATTTGTGTTTTTTTTTTACCTCTCTACAAGGTATAGCAGTGGTACATCACACCAAAAAATTGGTAAATTTCACCAAAAAATGGTGCACTTGTCTGTGATGACGCCCCCTGCTGTGCTAAACACACGTTCAGATAATACACTGGCTGCAGGGCAGGCCAGCACCTCCAAGGCATAAAGGGCAAGATCAGGCCATGTGCCCAATTTGGAGACCCAGAAGTTGAAGGGGGCAGACCCTTTATTCAGTACGTGTAGGCATGTGCACACATACTGCTCCACCATGTTGTTGAAATGCTGCCTCCTGCTAAGACGTTCCATAGCAACTGGTAGTGCTGGTTGTTGTGGCATGCTGACAAAGCTTTTCCACATTTCGGCCATGCTAACCCTGCCTTCTGAGGTCCTAGTGGAGCCCCAGCTGCGTGGGTGACCTCTTCCTCGTCCTCTGCCTTCGCCTTGTGCTTCCACTGTTCCCACGCTGTCAGGTGGGAATGCCACTAGCAGCGCGTCTACCAGCGAGCGCTTGTACTCGCCCATCTTACGTTCACGCTCCAGTGACAGAATTAGCTGGTCTGGGTTCCACCCTGCTGTGAACAAGGCTCCTCCTCCTCCTCCATCTCCTCCTCCTCCATCTCCTCCTCCTCATCCTCCACCTCCTCATCCTCCAGAACTGTGCCCTGGCTGGACAATTGTGTATCTGAAGTTTGTGGGTGCAGGAACCCACCCTCGGAGCCACTTGTGAATGACTGGCCGGAAACCCTACAAAATGATCCCTCTTCCTCCTTCTCCTCCTGTGCCACATCCTCTGACAACAGCATTTTTTAAGGTGGCATAGAAGTGGGATAGTAATGCTGAGTGTACTCGAAACAGCGCACAAAGGAACACAGGTCTTGCACGGAGGCCCAGTCATTGGTGGTGAAGTGGTGCTGTTCCGCAGAGCGACTCACCCGTGCGTGCTGCAGCTGAAACTCCACTATCGCATGCTGTTACTTGCACAGTCTGGCCAGCATGTTCAAGGTGGAGTTCCACCTTGTGGGCACGTCACATATGAGGCGGTGAGCGGGAAGGCCGAAGTTACGCTGCAGCGCTGACAGGTGAGCAGCAGCAGGGTGAGAACGCCAAAAGCTCGCACAGACAGCCCGCACTTTATGCAGCAGCTCTGACGTATCGGGGTAATTTTTAAGGAATCTCTGCACCACCAAATTCAGCACATGTGCCAGGCAAGGGATGTGCATCAAACCGGCTAGTCCCAGAGCTGCTACAAGATTTCGCCCATTATCGCACACCACAAGGCCGGGTTTGAAGCTCACTGGCACCAACCACTCATCGGTCTGTTGTTCAAGGCCCGTCCACAGCTCCTGCGCGGTGTGTGGTTTGTCCCCCAAACAGATAAGTTTTAAAACTGCCTGCTGTCGTTTACCCCTGGCTGTGCTGAAGTTGGTGGTGAAGGTGTTACGCTGACCGTATGAGAAGCTGGTAGAGGATGAGGCAGTGGAGTAGGAGGAGGAAGCAACAGGAGGCAAACTGAAGTGCCCTGCAATCCTCGGTGGTGAAAGGACATGCGCCAAACTGCTATCTGCCTCAGGCCCAGCCGCCACTGCATTTACCCAGTGTGCTGTTATGGAGATATAACGGCCCTGACCGTGCTTACTGGTCCACGTATCAGTAGTGAAGTGCACCTTGCCACAGATGGCGTTGCGCAGTGCACACCTGATTTTGGCCCCCACTTGGTTGTGCAGGGAAGGGATGGTACACCTGGAATTGTAGTGGCGGCTGGGCGTGACGTACTGTGGGACAGCCACCGCCATAAGACCTTTCCACCAGACGGAATGACAGCATTTCAAAGGCCAGTAATATAGAAATGCTGGCATTCAGGGCCAGGGATCACGGGTGGGTAGGGGGATACTTCCTCTTCCGGTCCAGTGTTTGGAAGATGGAGAGCTGAAAAGTGAAAGACTGATGGACATCGGCTGCAGGTGCCAACTCTGATCTTTCAGCAGGAGACTGGGTGGGAGACAATGTGAAGGAACTGGAGGCACTGTCTGCAACCCAATCTACTATCGCCTGTACTTGTTCAGGCCTTACCATTCGTAGAGCTGCATTAGGCCCAACCAAATACCGCTGCAGGTTCTATCGCCTACTCGCACCTGAGGAAGGGGTTTCACTTGTGCATGTAGCTGGCACAGATCGACCACGTCCTCTCCCTGCAACAGGAGCTCCACGACCTGGGCCACGTCCTTTATTTGAAGCTCTCCTCATATTTCTCAAATTTAGGATCTTGCCCTAAATGGGTGTTTAATTAATAGTAGAATAGAACGACAGTATTGAAAGTTTGTATCTCACATGTCCTGATTCAGACTAGGCCGCAATTAAATTTGTTTGCCCAAAATTGCTGTTTTTCAAATAACTGAATATAACCACAGTATGTAAAGGGTGTATCTCACACCGACTGATCAAGACTAGGCAGCAATTAAATTTGTTTGCCCAAAATGGCTGTTTTTCAAATAACTTAATATAACCACAGTATCTAAAGTGTGTATCTCACAATGACATATGCAGCAAAGGCTGAAAAATTTAGTTTTTTGCCCAAAATGGGTGTTTGTTTAAGAACTGAATATGACAGCAGTAAATAAGCCTTGAATTTCACACGTGCTGATGTAGCAAGGGCAGAAAAATTTGTATTTTGCCCAAAAAGGGTGTTTTATTAATAGAAGAATATAACCACAGTACAGGGAGTGCAAATTATTAGGCAAGTTGTATTTTTGAGGATTAATTTTATTATTGAACAACAACCATGTTCTCAATGAACCCAAAAAACTTATTAATATCAAAGCTGAATATTTTTGGAAGTAGTTTTTAGTTTTAGCTATTTTAGGGGGATATCTGTGTGTGCAGGTGACTATTACTGTGCATAATTATTAGGCAACTTAACAAAAAACAAATATATACCCATTTCAATTATTTATTTTTACCAGTGAAACCAATATAACATCTCAACATTCACAAATATAAATTTCTGACATTCAAAAACAAAACAAAAACAAATCAGTGACCAATATAGCCACCTTTCTTTGCAAGGACACTCAAAAGCCTGCCATCCATGGATTCTGTCAGTGTTTTGATCTGTTCACCATCAACATTGCGTGCAGCAGCAACCACAGCCTCCCAGACACTGTTCAGAGAGGTGTACTGTTTTCCCTCCTTGTAAATCTCACATTTGATGATAGACCACAGGTTCTCAATGGGGTTCAGATCAGGTGAACAAGGAGGCCATGTCATTAGATTTTCTTCTTTTATACCCTTTCTTGCCAGCCACGCTGTGGAGTACTTGGACGCGTGTGATGGAGCATTGTCCTGCATGAAAATCATGTTTTTCTTGAAGGATGCAGACTTCTTCCTGTACCACTGCTTGAAGAAGGTGTCTTCCAGAAACTAGCAGTAGGACTGGGAGTTGAGCTTGACTCCATCCTCAACCCGAAAAGGCCCCACAAGCTCATCTTTGATGATACCAGCCCAAACCAGTACTCCACCTCCACCTTGCTGGCGTCTGAGTCGGACTGGAGCTCTCTGCCCTTTACCAATCCAGCCACGGGCCCATCCATCTGGCACATCAAGACTCACTCTCATTTCATCAGTCCATAAAACCTTAGAAAAATCAGTCTTGAGATATTTCTTGGCCCAGTCTTGACGTTTCAGCTTGTGTGTCTTGTTCAGTGGTGGTCGTCTTTCAGCCTTTCTTACCTTGGCCATGTCTCTGAGTATTGCACACCTTGTGCTTTTGGGCACTCCAGTGATGTTGCAACTCTGAAATATGGCCAAACTGGTGGCAAGTGGCATCTTGGCAGCTGCACGCTTGACTTTTCTCAGTTCATGGGCAGTTATTTTGCGCCTTGGTTTTTCCACACGCTTCTTGCGACCCTGTTGACTATTTTGAATGAAACGCTTGATTGTTCGATGATCACGCTTCAGAAGCTTTGCAATTTTAAGAGTGCTGCATCCCTCTGCAAGATATCTCACTATTTTTGACTTTTCTGAGCCTGTCAAGTCCTTCTTTTGACCCATTTTGCCAAAGGAAAGGAAGTTGCCTAATAATTATGCACACCTGATATAGGGTGTTGATGTCATTAGACCACACTTCTTCTCATTACAGAGATGCACATCACCTAATATGCTTAATTGGTAGTAGGCTTTCGAGCCTATACAGCTTGGAGTAAGACAACATGCATAAAGAGGATGATGTGGTCAAAATACTCATTTGCCTAATAATTCTGCACTCCCTGTATGTAAAGGGTGTATCTCACACCGACTGATCCAGACTAGGACACAATTGAATTTGTTTTCCCAAAATGGCTGTATTTCAAAAAACTGAATAGAACCACAGTATCTAAAGTGTGTATCTCACAATGACACATTTAGCAGGCAGGGGCACTAAAACAGCAGTTCCTTGATAAACAATATCCCATCCACCTCTTGGAAGGATCACTAGGGGAAGTTAGGACGATGAAGAGGGAAGAATTTTTTGTCCCCAAGCAGAGACAAATGATGGAGGACACATTGAGAATGATCCTACCATTCCATGCACAGTATAGAGGTATAGAACGAATTATTAAGAAATATTGGCATCACCTACTTGGGGACAAAATAATTGGACCACTGCTTACCGTTACGCCCCAGATTACATACACTAGGGTTTCTAATTTAGGCCTCAAAGTTGCCCCATCTGTGAATAGCAAGAAGAAGAAACAGACCATATAAAATAAGCAGAACTGGTTGTCCTTTAATGGTTTTCACAGATGTGAACGCTGCTCTAATTGTAGAATTACCAAGTTCCCTAAAAAAACTTTAAAGGCACAATCAACCCAGAACTCATTTTCAATGTACATTAAAGAGGGCCTGACATGTCATTCGACCAATGTAATATATCTAATTGAATGCCCGTGTCGAAAACAATATATAGGTAGAACTAAACAAACTCTAAAGAAGAGAGTATCAGAGCATGTCTCAAACATAAAGAAAAGATACGAATTACATTCGCTATCCAAACACTATAGAGACCATCACAATAATGATCTATCGACTCTCAGATATATGGCGCTTGAAAAAGTCAAATATCCATGGAGAGGGGGGAATTATATCCTCCAGATGATCCAGAACAGAGTCAAAGAGGATATTTGAATTTGATACCCTATTACCGAGAGGCCTAAATGCTGATATGGAGTTATTAGGGTTCCTATAATCGGGGCGTTGGTCTGTCATGAATGGGACATCTGGGTCAGGCTGTTTTTCCAGCACCCAGATCTCTCCTTCCTGGCAGGCCCGCACCCCCCTATATCTACACCATGTGCCCACATTCTCCTAGAAATATCAAAGCTAGATACAAGTAGCACAGAATAATCTTAAAATATTCTCAATATGTTGTCTCCTGCACCTTACCTCATCCTAATGAACTGATTGTGAAAAATCGCATGCTGGATGCAGGGAAATCGCATATGCGTTTCCCTATGTTTAACATATGTTTTAGGCTGGTTCTGACTGTTTGTGCTGTCAGACTTTATGTCACGACTATGGTTTGGTCGTGACTCTTTGTGTCACATGCAGTTGTCAGCGGTCTGCTTGTTGTCTACCGCAGGTGAGGGCAGTTAGTATGTTGTCTCATGTGTGGTTGCCGCTGGCAACATGATGTTGTCGGCAGTGTAGCAGCCTGAGCTGGTTGCTAGGCGGCTCGCTGTCAAGGCATGCGGTTGCATCTAGCAACGTGTGTTTGTATGTGTTCACTTTCTATGTTTGGTGTGCACAGGATTTAGTTGTGTGTGCATTTCCCCTTTAAGTGACACTTACCTTGTCTGGTGTTGGAAGGGTTAACGCCTTTCCTAGTATGTGTGTGTGGGTGTGACTGCTTGGGCTATTTAGCTCCTGCTGGATGCCTGTAGCGCATGGGGTACTCCAGCTATGCTTTATGCTGGAGTCATCCTCCTGGTCTCATATGCCATCTATCCAGTGAGGGCCACCCTTGTGGTCCTAAAAATATATGTATGATGTTAAGAAGATGTTTTTATGCTCTTTATATTTATTGCAGCTATGGGTGTCCTGGGTACCTGTGTGATTTGTCTGTGTGCTGTGTCCTTAATGTTTGTGTGGACATCAGTACTTGCGCAAGGGTTCCAGACAGCGTGTCTGTGGCAGGTAGGTGTAGTACTGGTTTAACTCACCTACCATATCCATATGCTTCCCTCTCCTTGCTCCTTGGCCAGTGAGACTCCTGTTCGTCCGTGTCTAGGATGAACAGGTCGTCTTACCCTGCTCCTAGTCCAGGGATTTCCTGAGGGCTAGTAGGGACCCTAGGTTCTGGAGTATGAGCCCTCCTACCATCTGGGTTGGCTCATATGGTTAGGAGTCAGGGTCAGAATTAGGGACGAGCTAGGAGGTGACCTGCTCCCCGATCATGTCGTCCTGGCCTAGCAGCTACCGATATCCTATTGACATCGCACGGTTGAGGGTTTCCCCCACTCTCATCCGTGACACTTTAGCCCTTGATATGGTTATGTGTGTACATTAGAAACAGTTTACATATAATGTTCTCAATATATAGAATATGTATCCAATTTTATATTTTTTTAGTAATTGTAAAAAATGTATGGCACAAAATAAATGTGTCATTATTACTAAAAAAATAATAAAAATCAAATATATACATATTTATAGATAAAATCATACTTCTGATATATATCAATGTATAATATGTGGGAAACTACTACTAATGTTTTTAGCCATAATATATTTACATATATTATAAAATATTATATATTCTAAATATATAATAATATATGTAAATATATTATGGCTAAAAACTAGTATATATATATATATATATATATATATATATATATATATGTTTCTGCCAGTATTCGAAGTCCCAACCTTGTATATTAGAGACAAGGACCTTATCCACTTAGCTATAGGGCTGCAACAATACCTAATTTTTCAGGCATGTGTACATGCCTAATTTTTCTGGCATCTGGTGCTGCACTGTGGCTGCAAACCCCCCCCCCCCCCCCCCCCAAAAAAGGCACATACATGTGTCAATCCCCCTTCGTGATCGTTACCTTGTTGTGGTAAAGGGGCTTGTGTATCACAATGAAGCAATCACATCTATGAGTGTGTTGGCAATGGCAATGTTGGCACACCCCAGATGATAAGGTCGTTGCTTCATTGTGAACAGACCAAAAGCGATCGGCTGGATAATTTTGCATAGAAAAAACATTAATTTTTGTGATCATCTAAGGTGATCATTAAAGCCTACTTGGCCAACAATGGGCCCACACTGCAGAATCATTGTTTTCTGGGTCATTTAACTATCACTGAACTACCTCAGCATGACCATAGGCTTTGAAAAACCCCCATCACCTTCAATCTCCCACGAGCACAGTCATCACTACCCCAAGATTGACGCATAGAGGAATAACAATTTATGTCATGAGCGTGTCAACTATTGACAACTCTTTGCGGTTGTCTAAAATCTATTCCATACACGTCCCCTGATAGGGGACGTAACAGGGATTAAACTGATAGGAATAGTACTACTTAACACACCACACCACTCATATCTGGTGGCACAGTACATTGCACGGCGCACGCGCAGTGCCCCAAGTTGGAAGTAGCAGGCCCAACCAAGCATCTTTTTCCATCTCCCGGTTCCTAAAATCTATTCCATGCACGTCCCCTGATATGAGACGTAATAGGAATTAAACAGATAGGACTAGTACTACTTAACACACCACTCATATCTGGTGGCACAGTACATTGCACGGCGCACGCGCAGTGTCCCAAATTGAAAGTAGCAGGACCAACCAAGCATCTTTTTCAATCTCCCAGTTCCTAAAATCTATTCCATAGACCGGCCCCTGATAGGGGGCTGATAGGGTACTTAAAATGGATAAAACTGATAGGAATAGTACTACTTAACACACCTTACAATAATAATAATAATACTAATGGACGTAACAGGGATTAAACTGATAGGAATAGTACTACTTAACACACCACTCCTATCTGGTGGCACACACAGTACATTGTACACGCAGTGCCCCAAATTAGAAGTAGGAGGACCAACCAAGCATCTTTTTCCATCTCCCGGTTCCTAAAATCTATTCCATACACGTCCCCTCATAGGGACGTAACAGGGATTAAACTGATAGGAATAGTACTATTTAACACACCTTATAATAATAATAATAATACTAGTGAACGTAACAGGGATTTAACTGATAGGAATGGTACTACTTAAAACACCACTCCTATCTGGTGGCACAGTATATTGCAGGCGCAGTGCCCTAAATTGGAAGTAGGAGGACCAACCAAGCATCTTTTTCCATCTCTCGGTTCCTAAAATCTATTCCATACACGTTCCCTCATAGGGGACATAACAGGGATTAAACTGATAGGAATAGTACTACTTAACACACCTTATAATAATAATAATAATAATAATAATAATAATACTAGTGAACGTAACAGGGATTAAACTGATAGGAATAGTACTACTTAACACACCACTCCTATCTGGTGGCACAGTATATTGCACGCACAGTGCCCCAAATTGGAAGTAAGAGGACTGACCAAGCATCTTTTTCCATCTCCCGGTTCCTAAAATCAATTCCATACACGTCCCCTGATAGGGGACGTAACAGGGATTAAACTGATAGGAATAATACTACTTAACACACCTTATAATAATAATAATAATAATAATAATACTAGTGAACGTAACAGGGATTAAACTGATAGGAATAGTACTACTTAACACACCACTCATATCTGGTGGCACAGTATATTGCAGGCGCAGTGCCCCAAATTGGAAGTAGGAGGACCAACCAAGCATCTTTTTCCATCTCCCGGTTCCTAAAATCTATTCCATACACGATCCCTGATAGGGGACATAACAGGGATTAAACTGATAGGAATAGTACTACTTAACACTCCACTCCTATCTGGTGGCATAGTATATTGCACGCTCAGTGCTCCAAATTGGAAGTAGGAGGACCAACCAAGCATCTTTTTCCATCTCCCGGTTCCTAAAATCTATTCCATACACGTTCCCTCATAGGGGACGTAACAGGGATAAAACTGATAGGAATAGTACTACTTAACACACCACTCATATCTGGTGGCACAGTATATTGCAGGCGCAGTGCCCCAAATTGGAAGTAGGAAGACCAACCAAGCATCTTTTTCCATCTCCCGGTTCCTAAAATCTATTCCATACACGTCTTCTGATAGGGGACATACCAGGGATTAAACTGATAGGAATAGTACTACTTAACACACCTTATAATAAAAATAATAATAATACTTGTGAACGTAACAGGGATTAAACTGATTGGAATAGTACTACTTAACACACCTTATTATAATAATAATAATAATAATAATAATAGTGGACGTAACAGGGATTAAACTGATAGGATTGGTACTACTTAACACACCACTCATATCTGGTGGCACACACAGTACATTGCACGCGCAGTGCCCCAAATTGGAAGCAGGAGGACCAACCAAGCATCTTTTTCCATCTCCCGGTTCCTAAAATCTATTCCATACACGTTCCCTGATAGGGGACATAACAGGGATTAAACTGATAGGAATAGTACTACTTAACACACCTTATAATAATAATAATAATAATACTAGTGAACGTAACAGGAATTAAACTGATAGGAATAGTACTACTTTACACACCACTCCTATTTGGTGGCACAGTATATTGCAGGTGCTGTGCCCCAAATAGGAAGTAGGAGGACCAACCAAGCATCTTTTTCCATCTCCCGGTTCCTAAAATCTATTCCATACACGTCCCCTGATAGGGGACGTAACAGGGATTAAACTGATAGGAATAGTACTACTTAACACACCACTCATATCTGGTGGCACACACAGTACATTGTACGCGCAGTGCCCCAAATTGGAAGTAGGTGGACCAACCAAGCATCTTTTTCCATCTCCCGGTTCCTAAAATCTATTCCATACACGTCCCCTAATAGGGGACGTAACAGGGATTAAACAGATAGGAATAGTACAAATTAACACACCTTATAATAATAATAATAATATTGGACGTAACAGGGATTAAACTGATAAGAATAGTACAAATGAACACACCTTATAATAATAATAATAATAATATTGGACGTAACAGGGATTAAACTGATAGGAATGGTACTACTTAACACACCACTCATATCTGGTGGTACACACAGTACATTGCACGCGCAGTGCCCCAAATTGGAAGTAGGAGGACCAACCAAGCATCTTTTTCTATCTCCCGGTTCCTAAAATCAATTCCATACACGTCCCCTGATATGGGACGTAACAGGGATTAAACTAATAGGAATAGTACTACTTAACACACCACTCCTATTTGGTGGCACAGTATATTGCAGGCGCTGTGCCCTAAATTGGAAGTAGGAGGACCAACCAAGCATCTTTTTCCATCTCCCGATTCCTAAAATCTATTCCATACACGTCCCCAGATAGGGGACTTAACAGGGATTAAACTAATAGGAATAGTACTACTTAATACACCACTCATATCTGGTGGCACAGTACATTTCAAGCCGTACGCGCAGTGCCCCAAATTGGAAGTAAGAGCATCGACCAAGCATCTTTTTCCATCTCCCGGTTCCTACAATCTATTCCATAAACCGGCCCTTGATAGGGGACAAAACTGAGATTAAACTGGTAAGAACAGATTTTTTTAAGTAAAAAAAAAAGGACAGCCTCTGTTACTGAATGCTCATTCACAATGGCTGCAGGCTCATGCGTCCTTTTGCGGAGGTGACAAACTGGTCAGTCAAACCCAAGGCAACATCACCGACCTCATCCCATATGTGTTTTTTCTGGAGCGTGCCCTGTTATGAGTGCTGGATCAGGCCGTAGAAGAGCATGAAGAGGAAGAGTTGTGGTCACCATCACCACCAGAAGCAGCCTTGTCGTCGTTGATTGCTGAATCTGCGGCAATGCAGAGAGAGGAGTCTGAAGAAGAGGAGTCAGAGGAGGAAGGTGGCTTTAAGGAGGTGAAAGACCAAACACAGCAGGCGTCCCAGGTGGCTTGTTGTCACCTTTCTGGGACCCTTGATGTTGTACATGGCTGGGTGGAGGAGGAGACCTTCAATAACATCAGTGAGGACAAGGAACGAGACATGGCTAGCTTGGTATCCTACCTTGTGCAAATGGGGAGTTTGCGGTTGTGCAAATGGACTGTTTGCGGTTGTTTGTGGTGCGTTAAACGGGGAGTTTGGTCTGTCAGAGTTTGTTCTTTCACTGTGAAGTGGGAATAACCCTTACACTACCTGATCGATGCAACATCATACCTGATCTTATACACACACTGGATGTTTTAAAGCACGTTGTTCCAAACAATTTAGGAATGTTAGGTGATTTATACCCTTTATGGATTAAAACCTGACTCTGCGTCAACTACGTAATTATCCATGGGAGTTTTGCCATGGATCCCCCTCCGGCATGCCACAGTCCAGGTGTTAGTCCCCTTGAAACAACCTTTCCATCACTATTGTGGCCAGAAAGAGTCCCTGTGGGTTTTAAAATTCGCTTGCCTTTTGAAGTCTATGGTGGTTCGCCCGGTTCGCCCGTTCTTGAACATTTGCGAACATTTTTATGTTCGCAACATCTCTAGGTACAATCTTTAGTAAATAATGTCAGTGACATATAGCTATGGGTCAATACATGGTTGACAATGTTAACAAAAAGCCTATTTGAAAACAAAACACACTGTGCTGTCTGATTTGTTATATTTTTGTAAATTTTATGTAAATTTAAAAAACACTCAATAATTTTCCCTTATTGGGCCAGTTTTTAAACATACATGATATGGGGGGGGGGGGGAACAGTGGCTTGTTCTGAACAAGTAGTCTAACAATTATTCCTTAACCCTTCTTTGCATAATGTATTGTAATATGCATAAGTGGTTGCATGGAGCAGGCAGATGCTCAGATCTAACTCCAAACACATTAGATTCTGGCTGTATAACGCAGCCGAAATCTGACCACAATGACCAGAATCAGCCATGACACCCACCCTGTTTCTTTATTTGCTCAGATGACACAATCAATAGCAATTAAGATATATGTGTGGTGAGGGAGACGGCTCCCTCCGTATTTCGATCGGAGCCCCTGCAGCTAAATCATAGGGCTCCAGTAGAAAACCATGACAGCCGTGGGCCTTCAGGCTGTCATGTTCAACCCACTGTAAAGCTCTGCACAAGGCACAGCTCAGCAAGGAGCGTATCAGAATCTCACGGACCACAATAGTGCTCTAATCTGGTCTATGTGACAAGCGATCAGAAGGGCGCAGATCCTTTCTCTCTACCAGGGCTTACATTTTTATAAAAAAAAAAAAAAAAGCTGACTAAAATACAACTTGTCTCACAAAAAAAGATAACCCATAACACGGCTATGTAAACGGAACATTTTAAAAGTTATTGCTCTTGGAATATGGGGAGGAAGAAATAAAATGCAAAGATGAAAATGTGCTTTGTCTTTAAGGGGTTAAAAAAGGTAGATGCCTGCCAATGTTTATATACACATAATAGTAACAGAAGAAGTGGCTGGTTCTGAAAAAGTGTTTCAAAATCCTTCCTTTTTTGGGAGCAGCAGCAGTATGGTGTGGATATGGAACTTCATGAACAAGGCAGAACATGTGCAGCTGTGCATAGATAATAGTAGCAGCAGTTCAAGCACAGTATGGAACCTTGCACACAAGGAAATGATGTGTGGCTATGTAGGGGTAGTAGTAGTGGTAGTAGTAGCTGTAGCAGCAAAACAGTGTGTGACCTGATAGGAGATGTGCACAGTGTAGGGGTAGTATTAGTGGCAGCGGGGAGGTAGCAGCTGCAGTGGCAGCAACAGCATGGATAAAGATGGACATGCAGATAGTGATAATGACATGATTGGGCAGCAATAAATAGCCACTGTTAGCAAAATTGGCCTTAGCTGAAGGTGAGTGAAAATCTTCAGGGATCCATACCTTATTTATTTTCACAAATGTAATATTTCCTACACTTGTGAAGGACAATTTTATCCTCTTGTGTGTGACAACCCCGCCTACCACACTGAATACCCTTTCTGGTCAGCTGTCACTGTCTGAACTCAAAATAACACTCTCCCCGCTGTGGTAGTCTTGTGTATGATGTAATCATTGATCCTTTTACGCTGCTCATGCAGACTCTCCAGAATATGCTAAGTGAATTCCATTGGGTTTGAATGTTGTGGATAAAATGGTGCAAAGGCAGACTGTTATGTCACTGTAAGTCCAGGAGGGTATTCTTAGCTACATAAGTATGGCTGGAATCCACAGGAACTCTCCTGGACATGACTAGAACCTTCTCCAAGCCACAATACTTATTAACAAAGCATTGCACCACAAAATGTATAATGTGTGCTATTCAGGGAACATGTGTTCTTTATAGAGATAAGCTAATCAAAGCTGACAAAGTGGAATTCGATCCAAATTTCAGAAAAAAATTGATTTGTACCGAAGCTGAATTTCCTCCTGCTTCATGGTAACAAATCAATTTTTTTTCCTAAAATGGCTACTGCACGTGTAAGGACATGGAGCAAAGAACTCTGGGAAAGGCGGGATCACCCATAATGCCATACATGCAGCCAATCAGCAGCCAGCCCTGTGATGTCACAGCACTAAAAATGGCATTATTAATCTTGAATTCTGCCACTTACCGGTGTACTTAGTGCAGGGAACAGTCGTCGCTAGGGAAAGTCTAAGAAAAAATGTCATTGTGCTAAAAAAATGATTTACAAGTGCAGGGAAAGATTATTCAAAGTGTAGGGAGAGGATAGGGAGGAATCACCCCACAGCATTTATGTTGAATAGGGTTCAGTAGGGGAGGTTACAGTGTGGTTAATAGGAACAATTTTATCTCACCTTGCTACACTGACCGGGAACCGAAATTGCCATTATACAGCTCTGTTATTGGGGTGTAAGTGCTGTTTGAGACAGCCATTAACAGGGTTTATTACATGGAAATATTTCTATATCTTATTTGCCCTTGTGCGGTGCAGTTATATGTTGTGGCATGCATTATTGGCAAAATAAAAATATATTTGCCGTTCAACGGCGCAGTTATATGTTCTAAAGCCTTTTGTGGCGTGTACTAGTGGCAAAAGAAAAATATATTTGCTGTTCAGTGGTAGAGATGTCGCGAACATAAAATTTTCCGTTCGCAAACAGCAAACGCGAATTTTCGCAAATGTTCGCCATAGACTTCAATAGGCAGGCGAATTTTAAAACCCACAGGGACTCTTTCTGGCCACAATAGTGATGGAAAAGTTGTTTCAAGGGGACTAACACCTGGACTGTGGCATGCCGGAGGGGGAAAATTACGTAGTTTACGCAGAGTCGGGTTTTAATCCATAAAAGACATAAATCACCTAACATTCCTAAATTGTTTGGAATAACGTACTTTAAAACATCCAGTGTGTGTATAAGATCAGGTATGATGTTGTATCGATCAGGTAGTGCAAGGGTTACGCCCGCTTCACAGTGACGGATCAAACTCTGACAGACCAAATTCCCAGTTTAACGCACCGCAAACAACCGCAAACAGTCCATTTGCGCAACCGCAAACTCCCCATTTGCACAAGGTTGGATACCAAGCTAGCCATGTCCCGTTCCTTGTCCTCACTGATGTCATTGAAGGTCTCTTCCTCTACCCAGCCACGTACAACATCAAGGGTCCCCGAAAGGTGACAACAAGCCCCCTGGGACACCTGCTGTGGTTGGTCTTCCACCTCCTCAAAGCCACCTTCCTCCTCTGACTCCTCTCTCTGTGTTGTCGCAGGTCCAGCAATCGACTACGACAAGGCTGCTTCTGGTGGTGATGGTGACCACAACTCTTCCTCTTCATGCTCATCTACGGCCTGATCCAGCACTCTTTGCAGGGCACGCTCTAGAAAAAATGCATATGGGATGAGGTCGATGATGTTGCCTTGGGTTTGACTGACCAGGTTTGTCACCTCCGCAAAAGGACGCATGAGCCTACAGCCATTGTGCATGACCGTTCAGTAACGCGGCCAAAAAATACCCTGCTCCGCAGTTTAATCCCTGTTTTGTCCCCTATCAAGGGCCGGTGTATGGAATAGATTTTAGGAACCGGGAGATGGAAAAAGATGCTTGGTCGTTCCTCTTACTTCCAATTTGGGGCACTGCGCGTGCACTGTGCAATGTACTGTGCAATCCCAATATGAGTGGTATGTTAAGTAGTACTATTCCTATCAGTTTAATCCCTGTTATGTCCCCTATCAGGGGACGTGTATGGAATAGATTTTAAGAACCGGGAGATGGAAAAAGATGCTTGGTCGGTCCTCTTACTTCCAATTTGGGGCACTGCACGTGCGCCTTGCATTGTACTGTGCAATCCCAATATGAGTGGTATATTAAGTAGTACTATTCCTATCAGGGGACATGTATGGAATAGATTTTAGGAACCGGGAGTTGGAAAAAGATGCTTGGTTGGTCCTGCTACTTCCAATTTGAGGCACTGCGCGTGTGCCGTGCAATATACTGTGCTACCCTATATGAGTGGTATGTTAAGTAGTACTATTTCTATCAGTTTAATCCCTCTTACGTCCCCTATCAGGAGTCGGTCTATGGAATAGATTTTAGGAACCGGGAGATGGAAAAGATGCTTGGTTGGTCCTCCTACTTCCAATTTGGGGCACTGCGCGTGCGCCGTGTAGTGTACTGTGCAATCCCAATATGAGTGGTGTATTAAGTAGTAATATTCCTATCAGTTTAATCCCTGTTACATTCACTAGTATTAATATTATTATTATTATAAGGTGTGTTAAGTAGTACTATTCCTATCAGTTTAATCCCTGTTACGTCCCCTATAAGGGAATGTGTATCGAATAGACTTTATACAACCGCAAAGAGTTGTCAATAGTTGACACACTCATGACATAAATTTAATTCCTCTATGCGTCAATCTTGGTGTAGTGATGACTGTGCTCATGCGCACGTTTGGGAGATTGAAGGTGATGGTGGTTTATCAAAGCCTATGGTCGTGCTGAGGTAGTTCAGTGACAGTTAAGTGACCCAGAAAACAATGATTCTACAGTGTGGGCCCATTTTTGGCCAAGTAGGCTTTAATGATCACCTTAGATGATCACAAAGAAAATTAATGTTTTTTCTATGCAAAATTATCCAGCCGATGGATTTTGGTTTGTTCACAATGAAGCAACGACCTTATCATCTGGGGTGTGCCAACATTGCCATTGCCAACACACTCATAGAGGTGATTGCTTCATTGTGATACGCAAGCCCCTTCACCACATTAAGGTAACGATCACGAAGGGGAATTGACACATGTATGTGCCTTTTTTGTTTTTGCAGCCACAGTGCAGCACCAGAGACCAGAAAAATTAGGCATGTACACACGCCTGAAAAACTAGTTAGTTATTGTTGCAGCCGCTGCAGTAGCTGCGGCCAGAAAAATGTATGTTTTTCAGGCAGAAAGTGAACTAAAACATTGCGGCTTGAACCCTAGTTGGTGGCGGAGAAGTCACGCAAATCATCCGGCATGCAGAGATAAAATACAGCAGCGTGTGGACAATTTTTAGCCCAAGGGAGCTCATCTCATCAGGCCTTTTTTAGTCAAATGTATCGCCCACTGTCAGTCCCTTCGGGATCTATGCCTCATTCATCTTAATAAAGGTGAGGTAATCTAGACTTTTTTGACCTAGGCGACTTCTCTTCTCAGTGACAATACCTCCTGCTGCACTGAAGGTCCTTTCTGACAGGACACTTGAAGCGGGTCAGGCCAGAAGTTCTATCACAAATTGGGATAGCTCAGGCCACAGGTCAAGCCTGCACACCCAGTAGTCAAGGGGTTAATTGCTCCTCAGAGTGTCGATATCTGCAGTTAAGGCGAGGTAGTCTGCTACCTGACGGTCAAGTCGTTCTCTGAGGGTGGACCCCGAAGGGCTGTGGTGTTGCGTAGGACTTAAAAAGCTCCACATGCCCTCCATCAGCAACACGTCTGTAAAGCGCCCTGTCCTTGCCGGCGTGGTCGTGGTAGGAGGAGGATTACTTTCACCTCTTCCCCTGTTAGATTCCCGTTGTGCTGTGAAATCACCCTTATATGCTGTATAAAGCATACTTTTTAACTTGTTTTGGAACTGCTGCATCCTTTACGACTTCCGGTAATTCAGTAACATTTCAGCCACTTTCTGCTTATATCGGGGACTAGTAGCGTGGCCACCCAGTACAGGTCATTCTCCTTCAGCCTTTTTATACGAGGGTCCCTCAACAGGCAGGACAGCATGAAAGACCCCATTTGCACAAGGTTGGATGCCGAGCTACTCATGTCCCGTTCCTCGTCCTCACTGATCTCACTGAAGGTCTGTTCTTCCCCCCAGCCACGTACAACACCACGGGTACCAGATAGGTGACAACGAGCACCCTGGGATGCCTGCTGTGGTTGGTCTTCCTCCTCCTCAAAGCCACATTCCTCCTCTGACTCATCTTCCTCAGACTCCTCTTCCAGTGTTGCCACAGGTCCAGCAAGCAATGCTGATAAGGCTGTTTCTGGTGGTGATGGTGACCACAACTCTTCGCAGTGCACGCTCCAGGAAGAAAACAAATGGGATGATGTCGCTGATGGTGCCTTCGGTGCGACTGACTAGATTTGTCACCTCCTCAAAAGGACACATGAGCCTACAGGCATTGCGCATGAGCATCCAGTAACATGCCCAAAAAAATACCCAGCTCCGCAGAGGCTGTCCTAGCACCCTGGTCATACAAATACTCGTTGACGGCATTTTCTTGTTGGAACAGGCGGTCGAACAAAGCATTGTACAATCAGATTCAACATATGTGCCATGCACAGCACGTGTCAACTTGCCCAAATTCAATGCCGCCAACAAATTGCTTGTGTTGTCACATACCACTTTGCCGATCTCCAGTTGGTGCGGAGTCGGCCACTGATCCACCTGTGCGTTCAGGGCGAACAGGAGTGCTGGTCCGGTGTGACTCTGCTTTCAGGCAAGTCAACCCCAAGACAGCGTGACACTGTCGTATCCGGGATGTGGAATAGCCCCTGGGGAGCTGGGGGGGTACAGTTGATGTGGAGCAAGATGCAGCAGCAGAAGAGGACTCAGCCGAGGAGGTTAGCAAAGAGAATAGAGTAGGAAGAGTAGAGGAGGTGGCAGCAGGCCTGCCTGCAAGTCGTGGCGGTGTCACCAACTCCTCTGCAGAGCCACGCATTCAATGCTTGGCAGCCGTCAGCAGGTTTACCCAATGCGCAGTGTAGGTGATATACCTGCCCTGACCGTGCTTTGCAGACCAGGTATCAGTGGTCAGATGGACCCTTGCCCCAACACTGTGTGCCAGACATGCCATGACTTCATTTTCCACAATAGAGTACAGGTTGGGGATTGCCTTTTGTGAAAAGAAATTTCGTCTGGGTACCTTCCACTGCGGTGTCCCAATAGCTACAACTTTTTTGAAGGCCTCAGACTCCACCAGCGTGTATGGTAAAAGCTGGCGGGCTAAGAGTTCCGACAAGCCAGCTGTCAGACGCAGGGCAAGGGTATGACTCTGTGACATTAGCTTCTTACGCTCAAACATTTCCTTGACAGACACCTGATTGTGAGCAGATGAGCAGGAACTGCTCAATGCGAGAGGCGGAGTGGCGGGTGGTTTAGAGGGGGCAAAGAGGACAGCCGTGGTTGACGTGGCTGAAGATGCTGTACCAGGAGGAGGATGGTGGCTTTGAGTTTGTGTGCTGCTCGTACTCATCATCATGTGTTGATCCCATAGGCATTTGTGATGTGAGATCATGTGCCTTCGCAAAGCAGTTGTACCTAGTTTGGTGTTGGACTTCCCACGACTCAGTTTCTTTTGGCACAGGTTGCAAATGGCATCGCTGTTATCAGAGGCAGACACACAAAAAAAATGCCACACTGCTGAGCTTTTCAATGACGGCATTCTGGTGGTGGCAACAGCATGCATTGATTGGCGTGCTGTCTGGCTGACCCCGGGTGCCTATACATGCTGTCTGACTGTGCCACTAGCTCCTTGCGACAACCTTCCCCTGCTTCCAACTCGTCTTCTCCTCCCCTCTGTCTCCCCATCTGAACTTTCCCCATGTTCTTCTTCTCTTCGATCCGGCACCCACGTGACATCCACGGACACATCGTCATCCTCAACCGCTTCACTTGTATCTGACAACTCAGCAAAGGAAGCAGCAGTGGGTACATCATCATCTTCATCACACCGTACGTCCATGTGTGTAATGCTGCCTGACTGAGACAGATCCCTGTTTTCTACATCCTCTGGCAATAATGGTTGCCCATCACTCATTTCTTACAACTGATGTGTAAATAACTCCTCTGACAGATCAAGTGAAGCAGCTGTGGTGCTAGTGTTGGTGGTGGCGGCATGCGGGCGAGTGATAACTTGAGAGATGCCCGAAGCTGAGCTGGAGTAGAATGGTGCATCAAGGTTCCTAGCGGAGACTGTAGAAGATTGGGTGTCCTGTGTTAGCCAGACAACTATGTCCTCTGAACTTTTCAAGTTCAGGGTACGTGGCCTCTGAACACTGGGCATTATTCTAGGGCCAAAGGAAATCACAGCACTACGACCACGACGGACCCTGCAAGGTGGCCTGCCTCTGCCTGTCATTTTTTTTAGATTAGTTGTACTATGCGTGCAAGCTACTGTGACACCAGATATGAGAGGTGGCAGTAGTTGGCACAGTACACGCTGACTCTGTAGGCCTGACAAACACGCTTGCAGGCAACTAACTGCAATTATATTACAGTCAAAATTGCTTTTTTTGTTTTTTAAATGTAATCTACTGTGACACCAGATATGAGTGGTGGCACTGTGCACTGGCAGTAGTTGGCACAGTACACACTAACACTGTAGGCCTGACACACACGCTTCAGGCAACTAACTGCAATTATTTTACAGTCAGAATATATATATATATTTTTTATGTAATCTACTGTGACACCAGATTTGAGTGGTGGCACTGTGCACTGGCAGTAGTTGGCACAGTACACCCTGACGCTGTAGGCCTGACACACACGCTTGCAGGCAACTAACTGCAATTATATTACAGTCAAAATTGCTTTTTTTTTTTTTATGTAATCTACTGTGACACCAGATATGAGTGGTTTCACTGTGCACTGGCAGTAGTTGGCACACACACTTGCAGGCAACTAACTGCAATTATATTACAGTCAAAATTGTTGTTATTTTTTTTAAATGCAATCTACTGTGACACCAGATATGAGTGGTGGCACTGTGCACTGGCAGTAGTTGGCACAGTACACACTGACGCTGTAGGCCTGACACACACGCTTGCAGCCAAGTAACTGCAATTATATTACAGTCAAAATTGCTGTTTTCTTTTTTAAATGTAATCTACTGTGACACCAGATATGAGTGGCACTGGTGGCACTGTGCACTGGCACTAGTCGGCACAGTACACACTGTAGGCCTGACATACACGATTGCAGGCAACTAACTGCAATTATATTAGTCAAAATTGCAGTTTTTTTTTTTAGAGTAAATCTTTTTTATTGGCATTTTAGTGAAACATAAAGAATAAGCCATATGCCATAGTCTTTTGACTTACATCTGTAAATGCCTATACAATAAGCTTGCATATAGAGCATCAGTATATGTAGGTAATTTGCATAGTGAGAATAAAGTACAATAAGGTCTGCAACAAATAGACCATAACAATCAAAGTTAAGAGGGGAGGGAAAGGGGGGGGGGGGAGAAAGAGGGGCCTTAAAGTAACAGCTATTATTATCTAACATAGTTGAGCAGTATGAATCTATCTGAGTTTCAGTGTTTCATTCTTGTCTTAGATAGGCGGATCAATCCTTTTATTCAGGGTGAATAATTGGGGTTATGGAACCAAGGTTCCCAAGTAAGTTGCCTGGATTTGAGGGAAATAGCCGTGTGTGGTATTGAATATTCATACCTGCATGACGTATTGACCTCTTGTATGACCTCAACAAAAGTCGGTGAGGCGGATTGCTTCCAATGACGCGTAATAAACAGCCTAGCACTAAGTAAGATATGTCAATGTTTTTGCGTGCTGGGGGGATAGTTTGTATACCCAGGAACAAGAGAGCCAGTTCAGGAAGAGGTTCTATTCTCTGGACTGCCATCCCTGAGATTAAGTCGAAAACACTGTGCCAATAGGGGGTGAGTATGGGGCATTCCCACAAGATCTGAAGTAGGGAGCCTCATCCTCGCCAGCAATGGGGGGAGGATGAGTAGGGATGAGCGAACTCGAACTGTATAGTTCGGGTTCGTACCGAATTTTGGGGTGTCCGTGACACGGACCCGAACCCGGACATTTTCGTAAAAGTCCGGGTTCGGGTTCGGTGTTCGTCGCTTTCTTCGCGCTTTTGTGACGCTTTCTTGGCGCTTTTTGAAAGGCTGCAAAGCAGCCAATCAACAAGCGTCATACTACTTGCCCCAAGAGGCCATCACAGCCATGCCTACTATTGGCATGGCTGTGATTGGCCAGAGCACCATGTGACCCAGCCTCTATTTAAGCTGGAGTCACATAGCGCCGCCCGTCACTCTGCTCTGATTAGCGTAGGGAGAGGTTGCGGCTGCGACAGTAGGGCGAGATTAGGCAGATTAACTCCTCCAAAGGACTTGATTAACTGATCGATCTGCAGCTGTGGATCATTGAGCTGCTGATCCTCAATTGCTCACTGTTTTTAGGCTGCCCAGACCGTTTGTCAGTCACATTTTTCTGGGGTGATCGGCGGCCATTTTGTGTCTTGTAGTGCGCCAGCACAAGCTGCGACCAAGTGCATTTAACCCTCAATGGTGTGGTTGTTTTTTGGCTAAAGCCTACATCAGGGTGAAGCTGTCACACCAAGTGCATTTAACCAGCAATAGTCTGTTCATTTTTTGGCCATATACAAAATCAGGGGCAAGCTGCGCCTGTCACCAAGTGCATTTAACCCTCAATGGTGTGGTTGTTTTTTGGCTAAAGCCTACATCAGGGTGAAGCTGTCACACCAAGTGCATTTAACCAGCAATAGTCTGTTCATTTTTTGGCCATATACAAAATCAGGGGCAAGCTGCGCCTGTCACCAAGTGCATTTAACCCTCAATGGTGTGGTTGTTTTTTGGCTAAAGCCTACATCAGGGTGAAGCTGTCACACCAAGTGCATTTAACCAGCAATAGTCTGTTCATTTTTTGGCCATATACAAAATCAGGGGCAAGCTGCGCCTGTCACCAAGTGCATTTAACCCTCAATGGTGTGGTTGTTTTTTGGCTAAAGCCTACATCAGGGTGAAGCTGTCACACCAAGTGCATTTAACCAGCAATAGTCTGTTCATTTTTTGGCCATATACAAAATCAGGGGCAAGCTGCGCCTGTCACCAAGTGCATTTAACCCTCAATGGTGTGGTTGTTTTCTGGCTAAAGCCTACATCAGGGTGAAGCTGTCACACCAAGTGCATTTAACCAGCAATAGTCTGTTTATTTTTTGGCCATATACTACATCAGGGGCAAGCTGCGCCCGTCACCAAGTGCATTTAACCCTCAGTAGTGTGGTTGGTCAAGCTGTGACACCAAGTGCATTTAACCAGCAATAGTCTGTTCATTTTTTGGCCATATACTACATCAGGGGCAAGCTGCGCCCGTCACCAAGTGCATTTAACCAGCAATAGTGTGGTTATTTTTTGGCCATATCCCAGTCTAATTCTGTCACTAAATCCATACCGGTCACCCAGCGCCTAAATACTAGGCCTCAAATTTATATCCCGCTAAATCTCTCGTTACCGCTGTCCTGTTGTAGCTGGGAAAGTTATTTAGTGTCCGTCAAAGCACATTTTTTGTTCTGGGTTGAAGTACAATTCCCAATTTAGCAATTTCATAATTTAGTGGTTTCTGCTATATCAGAGCTATTTGAAATCTATCCCTAAAAGGGTATATAATATTCAAGGTGCACATTGGGTCATTCAGAATAACTTCACACACACCCGCTACTGTGTATTTTCAAGTCTAATTCTGTCACTAAACCCATACCTGTCACCCAGCGCCTAAATACTAGGCCTCAAATTTATATCCTGCTAAATCTCTCGTTACCGCTGTCCTGTTGTAGCTGGGAAAGTTATTTAGTGTCCGTCAAAGCACATTTTTTGTTCTGGGTTGAAATACAATTCCCAATTTAGCAATTTCATAATTTAGTGGTTTCTGCTATATCAGAGCTATTTGAAATCTATCCCTAAAAGGGTAGATCATATTGAAGGTGCACATAGGGTCATTCAGAATAACTTCACACACACCCGCTACTGTGTATTTCCAAGTCTAATTCTGTCACTAAACCCATACCTGTCACCCAGCGCCTAAATACTAGGCCTCAAATTTATATCCCGCTAAATCTCTCGTTACCGCTGTCCTGTTGTAGCTGGGAAAGTTATTTAGTGTCCGTCAAAGCACATTTTTTGTTCTGGGTTGAAGTACAATTCCCAATTTAGCAATTTCATAATTTAGTGGTTTCTGCTATATCAGAGCTATTTGAAATCTATCCCTAAAAGGGTATATAATATTCAAGGTGCACATTGGGTCATTCAGAATAACTTCACACACACCCGCTACTGTGTATTTCCAAGTCTAATTCTGTCACTAAACCCATACCTGTCAACCAGCGCCTAAATACTAGGCCTCAAATTTATATCCTGCTAAATCTCTCGTTACCGCTGTACTGTTGTTGCTTGGAAAGATATTTAGTGTCCGTCAAAGCACATTTTTTGTTCTGGGTTGAAGTACAATTCCCAATTTAGCAATTTCATAATTTAGTGGTTTCTGCTATATCAGAGCTATTTGAAATCTATCCCTAAAAGGGTATATAATATTCAAGGTGCACATTGGGTCATTCAGAATAACTTCACACACACCCGCTACTGTGTATTTTCAAGTCTAATTCTGTCACTAAACCCATACCTGTCACCCAGCGCCTAAATACTAGGCCTCAAATTTATATCCTGCTAAATCTCTCGTTACCGCTGTACTGTTGTTGCTGGGCAAGATATTTAGTGTCCGTCAAAGCACATTTTTTGTTCTGGGTTGAAATACAATTCCCAATTTAGCAATTTCATAATTTAGTGGTTTCTGCTATATCAGAGCTATTTGAAATCTATCCCTAAAAGGGTATATAATATTCAAGGTGCACATTGGGTCATTCAGAATAACTTCACACACACCCGCTACTGTGTATTTTCAAGTCTAATTCTGGCACTAAACCCATACCTGTCACCCAGCGCCTAAATACTAGGCCTCAAATTTATATCCTGCTAAATCTCTCGTTACCGCTGTCCTGTTGTAGCTGGGAAAGTTATTTAGTGTCCGTCAAAGCACATTTTTTGTTCTGGGTTGAAATACAATTCCCAATTTAGCAATTTCATAATTTAGTGGTTTCTGCTATATCAGAGCTATTTGAAATCTATCCCTAAAAGGGTAGATCATATTGAAGGTGCACATAGGGTCATTCAGAATAACTTCACACACACCCGCTACTGTGTATTTCCAAGTCTAATTCTGTCACTAAACCCATACCTGTCACCCAGCGCCTAAATACTAGGCCTCAAATTTATATCCCGCTAAATCTCTCGTTACCGCTGTCCTGTTGTAGCTGGGAAAGTTATTTAGTGTCCGTCAAAGCACATTTTTTGTTCTGGGTTGAAGTACAATTCCCAATTTAGCAATTTCATAATTTAGTGGTTTCTGCTATATCAGAGCTATTTGAAATCTATCCCTAAAAGGGTATATAATATTCAAGGTGCACATTGGGTCATTCAGAATAACTTCACACACACCCGCTACTGTGTATTTTCAAGTCTAATTCTGTCACTAAACCCATACCTGTCACCCAGCGCCTAAATACTAGGCCTCAAATTTATATCCTGCTAAATCTCTCGTTACCGCTGTACTGTTGTTGCTTGGAAAGATATTTAGTGTCCGTCAAAGCACATTTTTTGTTCTGGGTTGAAGTACAATTCCCAATTTAGCAATTTCATAATTTAGTGGTTTCTGCTATATCAGAGCTATTTGAAATCTATCCCTAAAAGGGTATATAATATTCAAGGTGCACATTGGGTCATTCAGAATAACTTCACACACACCCGCTACTGTGTATTTTCAAGTCTAATTCTGTCACTAAACCCATACCTGTCACCCAGCGCCTAAATACTAGGCCTCAAATTTATATCCTGCTAAATCTCTCGTTACCGCTGTACTGTTGTTGCTGGGCAAGATATTTAGTGTCCGTCAAAGCACATTTTTTGTTCTGGGTTGAAATACAATTCCCAATTTAGCAATTTCATAATTTAGTGGTTTCTGCTATATCAGAGCTATTTGAAATCTATCCCTAAAAGGGTATATAATATTCAAGGTGCACATTGGGTCATTCAGAATAACTTCACACACACCCGCTACTGTGTATTTCCAAGTCTAATTCTGGCACTAAACCCATACCTGTCACCCAGCGCCTAAATACTAGGCCTCAAATTTATATCCCGCTAAATCTGTCCTTAGTGCTGTAGCTGGGCGAGTTATTTAGTGTCCGTTCAAGCACATTTCTTGTTCTGGGTTGAAATACAATTCCCAATTTAGCAATTTCATAATTTAGTGGTTTCTGCTATATCAGAGCTATTTGAAATCTATCCCTAAAAGGGTATATAATATTCAAGGTGCACATAGGGTCATTCAGAATAACTTCACACACACGCTTCTGTGCATTTCCAAGTCTAATTCTGTCACTAAATCCATACCGGTCACCCAGCGCCTAAATACTAGGCCTCAAATTTATATCCAGCTAAATCTGTCCCTAGTGCTGTAGCTGGGCGAGTTATTTAGTGTCCGTTCAAGCACATTTCTTGTTCTGGGTTGAAATACAATTCCCAATTTAGCAATTTCATAATTTAGTGGTTTCTG
Organism: Bufo gargarizans; assembly: GCF_014858855.1. Lineage (NCBI taxonomy): Eukaryota > Metazoa > Chordata > Amphibia > Anura > Bufonidae > Bufo > Bufo gargarizans. The sequence continues at coordinate 398,935,468 of NC_058083.1, read as the reverse complement.
CTATATCAGAGCTATTTGAAATCTATCCCTAAAAGGGTATATAATATTCAAGGTGCACATTGGGTCATTCAGAATAACTTCACACACACCCGCTACTGTGTATTTCCAAGTCTAATTCTGGCACTAAACCCATACCTGTCACCCAGCGCCTAAATACTAGGTCTCAAATTTATATCCCGCTAAATCTGTCCTTAGTGCTGTAGCTGGGCGAGTTATTTAGTGTCCGTTCAAGCACATTTCTTGTTCTGGGTTGAAATACAATTCCCAATTTAGCAATTTCATAATTTAGTCGTTTCTGCTATATCAGAGCTATTTGAAATCTATCCCTAAAAGGGTAGATCATATTGAAGGTGCACATAGGGTCATTCAGAATAACTTCACACACACGCTTCTGTGCATTTCCAAGTCTAATTCTGTCACTAAATCCATACCGGTCACCCAGCGCCTAAATACTAGGCCTCAAATTTATATCCCGCTGAATTTGAATACAATACATTGGGCCAAATAATATATTTGTTGTTGTGGTGAACCATAACAATGAGAAAAACATCTAGTAAGGGACGCGGACGTGGACATGGTCGTGGTGGTGTTAGTGGACCCTCTGGTGCTGGGAGAGGACGTGGCCGTTCTGCCACATCCACACGTCCTAGTGTACCAACTACCTCAGGTCCCAGTAGCCGCCAGAATTTACAGCGATATATGGTGGGGCCCAATGCCGTTCTAAGGATGGTAAGGCCTGAGCAGGTACAGGCATTAGTCAATTGGGTGGCCGACAGTGGATCCAGCACGTTCACATTATCTCCCACCCAGTCTTCTGCAGAAAGCGCACAGATGGCGCCTGAAAACCAACCCCATCAGTCTGTCACATCACCCCCATGCATACCAGGGAAACTGTCTCAGCCTCAAGTTATGCAGCAGTCTCTTATGCTGTTTGAAGACTCCGCTGGCAGGGTTTCCCAAGGGCATCCACCTAGCCCTTCCCCAGCGGTGAAAGACATAGAATGCACTGACGCACAACCACTTATGTTTCCTGATGATGAGGACATGGGAATACCACCTCAGCATGTCTCTGATGATGACGAAACACAGGTGCCAACTGCTGCGTCTTTCTGCAGTGTGCAGACTGAACAGGAGGTCAGGGATCAAGACTGGGTGGAAGACGATGCAGGGGACGATGAGGTCCTAGACCCCACATGGAATGAAGGTCGTGCCACTGACTTTCACAGTTCGGAGGAAGAGGCAGTGGTGAGACCGAGCCAACAGCGTAGCAAAAGAGGGAGCAGTGGGCAAAAGCAGAACACCCGCCGCCAAGAGACTCCGCCTGCTACTGACCGCCGCCATCTGGGACCGAGCACCCCAAAGGCAGCTTCAAGGAGTTCCCTGGCATGGCACTTCTTCAAACAATGTGCTGACGACAAGACCCGAGTGGTTTGCACGCTGTGCCATCAGAGCCTGAAGCGAGGCATTAACGTTCTGAACCTGAGCACAACCTGCATGACCAGGCACCTGCATGCAAAGCATGAACTGCAGTGGAGTAAACACCTTAAAACCAAGGAAGTCACTCAGGCTCCCCCTGCTACCTCTTCTGCTGCTGCCGCCTCGGCCTATTCTGCTGCTGCCGCCTCGGCCTCTTCCTCCGCCTCTGGAGGAACGTTGGCACCTGCCGCCCAGCAAACAGGGGATGTACCACCAACACCACCACCACCACCTCCGTCACCAAGCGTCTCAACCATGTCACACGCCAGCGTTCAGCTCTCCATCTCACAAACATTTGATAGAAAGCGTAAATTCCCACCTAGCCACCCTCGATCCCTGGCCCTGAATGCCAGCATTTCTAAACTACTGGCCTATGAAATGCTGTCATTTAGGCTGGTGGACACAGACAGCTTCAAACAGCTCATGTCGCTTGCTGTCCCACAGTATGTTGTTCCCAGCCGGCACTACTTCTCCAAGAGAGCCGTGCCTTCCCTGCACAACCAAGTATCCGATAAAATCAAGTGTGCACTGCGCAACGCCATCTGTGGCAAGGTCCACCTAACCACAGATACGTGGACCAGTAAGCACGGCTAGGGACGCTATATCTCCCTAACTGCACACTGGGTAAATGTAGTGGCAGCTGGGCCCCAGGCGGAGAGCTGTTTGGCGCACGTCCTTCCGCCGCCAAGGATCGCAGGGCAACATTCTTTGCCTCCTGTTGCCACCTCCTCCTTCTCGGCTTCCTCCTCCTCTTCTTCCACCTGCTCATCCAGTCAGCCACACACCTTCACCACCAACTTCAGCACAGCCCGGGGTAAACGTCAGCAGGCCATTCTGAAACTCATATGTTTGGGGGACAGGCCCCACACCGCACAGGAGTTGTGGCGGGGTATAGAACAACAGACCGACGAGTGGTTGCTGCCGGTGAGCCTCAAGCCCGGCCTGGTGGTGTGTGATAATGGGCGAAATCTCGTTGCAGCTCTGGGACTAGCCAATTTGACGCACATCCCTTGCTTGGCGCATGTGCTGAATTTGGTGGTGCAGAAGTTCATTCACAACTACCCCGACATGTCAGAGCTGCTGCATAAAGTGCGGGCCGTCTGTTCGCGCTTCCGGCGTTCACATCCTGCTGCTGCTCGCCTGTCTGCGCTACAGCGTAACTTCGGCCTTCCCGCTCACCGCCTCATATGCGACGTGCCCACCAGGTGGAACTCCACCTTGCACATGCTGGACAGACTGTGCGAGCAGCAGCAGGCCATAGTGGAGTTTCAGCTGCAGCACGCACGGGTCAGTCGCACTACAGAACAGCACCACTTCACCACCAATGACTGGGCCTCCATGCGAGACCTGTGTGCCCTGTTGCGCTGTTTCGAGTACTCCACCAACATGGCCAGTGGCGATGACACCGTTATCAGCGTTACAATACCACTTCTATGTCTCCTTGAGAAAACACTTAGGGCGATGATGGAAGAGGAGGTGGCCCAGGAGGAGGAGGAGGAGGAGGAGGAAGAGGGGTCATTTTTAGCACTTTCAGGCCAGTCTCTTCGAAGTGACTCAGAGGGAGGTTTTTGGCAACAGCAGAGGCCAGGTACAAATGTGGCCAGCCAGGGCCCACTACTGGAGGACGAGGAGGACGAGGATGAGGAGGAGGTGGAGGAGGATGAGGATGAAGCATGGTCACAGCGGGGTGGCACCCAACGCAGCTCGGGTCCATCACTGGTGCGTGGCTGGGGGGAAAGGCAGGACGATGACGATACGCCTCCCACAGAGGACAGCTTGTCCTTATCCCTGGGCAGCCTGGCACACATGAGCGACTACATGCTGCCGTGCCTGCGCAACGACAGCAGAGTTGCCCACATTTTAACCTGTGCGGACTACTGGGTTGCCACCCTGCTGGATCCACGCTACAAAGACAATGTGCCCACCTTACTTCCTGCACTGGAGCGTGATAGGAAGATGCGCGAGTACAAGCGCACGTTGGTAGACGCGCTACTGAGAGCATTCCCAAATGTCACAGGGGAACAAGTGGAAGCCCAAGGCCAAGGCAGAGGAGGAGCAAGAGGTCGCCAAGGCAGCTGTGTCACGGCCAGCTCCTCTGAGGGCAGGGTTAGCATGGCAGAGATGTGGAAAACTTTTGTCAACACGCCACAGCTAACTGCACCACCACCTGATACGCAACGTGTTAGCAGGAGGCAACATTTCACTAACATGGTGGAACAGTACGTGTGCACACCCCTCCACGTACTGACTGATGGTTCGGCCCCATTCAACTTCTGGGTCTCTAAATTGTCCACGTGGCCAGAGCTAGCCTTTTATGCCTTGGAGGTGCTGGCCTGCCCGGCAGCCAGCGTTTTGTCTGAACGTGTATTCAGCACGGCAGGGGGCGTCATTACAGACAAACGCAGCCGCCTGTCTACAGCCAATGTGGACAAGCTGACGTTCATAAAAATGAACCAGGCATGGATCCCACAGGACCTGTCCGTCCCTTGTCCAGATTAGACATTAACTACCTCCCCATAACCATATATTATTGGACTCCAGGGCACTTCCTCATTCAATCCTATTTTTATTTTCATTTTACCATTATATTGCGAGGCTACCCAAAGTTGAATGAACCTCTCCTCTGCCTGTGTGCTAGGCCTAAATATATGCCAATGGACTGTTGCAGTGGTGGCTGACATGAAGCCTGATTCTCTGCTATGACATGCAGACTAATTCTCTGCTGACATGAAGCCAGATTGTCTGTTACGGGACCTCTCTCCTCTGCCTGGGTGCTGGGCCTAAATTTATGACAATGGACTGTTGCAGTGGTGGCTGACGTGAAGCCTGATTCTCTGCTATGACATGCAGACTGATTCTCTGCTGACATGAAGCCAGATTGTCTGTTACGGGACCTCTCTGCTCTGCCTGTGTGCTAGGCCTAAATATATGCCAATGGACTGTTGCAGTGGTGGGTGACGTGAAGCCTGATTCTCTGCTATGATATGAAGACTGATTCTCTGCTGACATGAAGCCAGATTGTCTGTTAAGGGACCTCTCTCCTCTGCCTGGGTGCTGGGCCTAAATTTATGAAAACGGACTCTTACAGTCCTGGGTGACGTGAATCCTGATTTTCTGCTATGACATGCAGACTGATTCTCTGCTGACATGAAGCCAGATCGTCTGTTACGGGACCTCTCTGCTCTGCCTGTGTGCTAGGCCTAAATATATGCCAATGGACTGTTGCAGTGGTGGGTGACGTGAAGCCTCATTCTCTGCTATGACATGCAGACTGATTCTCTGCTGACATGAAGCCAGATTGTCTGTTACGGGACCTCTCTGCTCTGCCTGTGTGCTAGGCCTAAATATATGCCAATGGACTGTTGCAGTGGTGGCTGACGTGAAGCCTCATTCTCTGCTATGACATGCAGACTGATTCTCTGCTGACATGAAGCCAGATTCTCTGTTACGGGACCTCTCTCCTCTGCCTGTGTGTGTGCTGGGCCTAAATATATGCCAATGGACTGTTGCAGTGGTGGCTGACGTGAAGCCTCATTCTCTGCTATGACATGCAGACTGATTCTCTGCTGACATGAAGCCAGATTCTCTGTTACGGGACCTCTCTCCTCTGCCTGTGTGTGTGCTGGGCCTAAATATATGCCAATGGACTGTTGCAGTGGTGGCTGACGTGAAGCCTCATTCTCTGCTATGACATGCAGACTGATTCTCTGCTGACATGAAGACAGATCCTCTGTTATGGGACCTCTCTCCTCTGCCTGTGTGCTAGGCCTAAATATATGCCAATGGACTGTTGCAGTGGTGGCTGACGTGAAGCCTCATTCTCTGCTATGACATGCAGACTAATTCTCTGCTGACATGAAGACAGATTCTCTGTTACGGGACCTCCCTCCTCTGCCTGGGTGCTGGGCCTAAATATATGCCAATGGACTGTTGCAGTGGTGGCTGACGTGAAGCCTCATTCTCTGCTATGACATGCAGACTGATTCTCTGCTGACATGAAGACAGATTCTCTGTTACGGGACCTCCCTCCTCTGCCTGTGTGTGTGCTGGGCCTAAATATATGCCAATGGACTGTTGCAGTGGTGGCTGACGTGAAGCCTCATTCTCTGCTATGACATGCAGACTGATTCTCTGCTGACATGAAGACAGATCCTCTGTTACGGGACCTCTCTCCTCTGCCTGTGTGCTAGGCCTAAATATATGCCAATGGACTGTTGCAGTGGTGGGTGACGTGAAGCCTCATTCTCTGCTATGACATGCAGACTGATTCTCTGCTGACATGAAGCCAGATCGTCTGTTACGGGACCTCTCTGCTCTGCCTGTGTGCTAGGCCTAAATATATGCCAATGGACTGTTGCAGTGGTGGGTGACGTGAAGCCTCATTCTCTGCTATGACATGCAGACTGATTCTCTGCTGACATGAAGCCAGATTGTCTGTTACGGGACCTCTCTCCTCTGCCTGTGTGCTAGGCCTAAATATATGCCAATGGACTGTTGCAGTGGTGGCTGACGTGAAGCCTCATTCTCTGCTATGACATGCAGACTAATTCTCTACTGACATGAAGCCAGATTGTCTGTTACGGGACCTCTCTCCTCTGCCTGGGTGCTGGGCCTAAATTTATGACAATGGACTGTTGCAGTGGTGGCTGACGTGAAGCCTGATTCTCTGCTATGACATGCAGACTGATTCTCTGCTGACATGAAGCCAGATTGTCTGTTACGGGACCTCTCTGCTCTGCCTGTGTGCTAGGCCTAAATATATGCCAATGGACTGTTGCAGTGGTGGGTGACGTGAAGCCTCATTCTCTGCTATGACATGCAGACTGATTCTCTGCTGACATGAAGCCAGATCGTCTGTTACGGGACCTCTCTGCTCTGCCTGTGTGCTAGGCCTAAATATATGCCAATGGACTGTTGCAGTGGTGGGTGACGTGAAGCCTCATTCTCTGCTATGACATGCAGACTGATTCTCTGCTGACATGAAGCCAGATCGTCTGTTACGGGACCTCTCTGCTCTGCCTGTGTGCTAGGCCTAAATATATGCCAATGGACTGTTGCAGTGGTGGGTGACGTGAAGCCTCATTCTCTGCTATGACATGCAGACTGATTCTCTGCTGACATGAAGCCAGATTGTCTGTTACGGGACCTCTCTCCTCTGCCTGTGTGCTAGGCCTAAATATATGCCAATGGACTGTTGCAGTGGTGGCTGACGTGAAGCCTCATTCTCTGCTATGACATGCAGACTAATTCTCTGCTGACATGAAGCCAGATTGTCTGTTACGGGACCTCTCTCCTCTGCCTGGGTGCTGGGCCTAAATTTATGACAATGGACTGTTGCAGTGGTGGCTGACGTGAAGCCTGATTCTCTGCTATGACATGCAGACTGATTCTCTGCTGACATGAAGCCAGATCCTCTGTTACGGGACCTCTCTCCTCTGCCTGTGTGTGTGCTGGGCCTAAATATATGCCAATGGACTGTTGCAGTGGTGGCTGACGTGAAGCCTCATTCTCTGCTATGACATGCAGACTGATTCTCTGCTGACATGAAGCCAGATTCTCTGTTACGGGACCTCTCTCCTCTGCCTGTGTGTGTGCTGGGCCTAAATATATGCCAATGGACTGTTGCAGTGGTGGCTGACGTGAAGCCTCATTCTCTGCTATGACATGCAGACTAATTCTCTGCTGACATGAAGACAGATTCTCTGTTACGGGACCTCCCTCCTCTGCCTGGGTGCTGGGCCTAAATATATGCCAATGGACTGTTGCAGTGGTGGCTGACGTGAAGCCTCATTCTCTGCTATGACATGCAGACTAATTCTCTGCTGACATGAAGACAGATTCTCTGTTACGGGACCTCCCTCCTCTGCCTGGGTGCTGGGCCTAAATATATGCCAATGGACTGTTGCAGTGGTGGCTGACGTGAAGCCTCATTCTCTGCTATGACATGCAGACTGATTCTCTGCTGACATGAAGACAGATTCTCTGTTACGGGACCTCTCTCCTCTGCCTGTGTGTGTGCTGGGCCTAAATATATGCCAATGGACTGTTGCAGTGGTGGCTGACGTGAAGCCTCATTCTCTGCTATGACATGCAGACTAATTCTCTGCTGACATGAAGACAGATTCTCTGTTACGGGACCTCCCTCCTCTGCCTGGGTGCTGGGCCTAAATATATGCCAATGGACTGTTGCAGTGGTGGCTGACGTGAAGCCTCATTCTCTGCTATGACATGCAGACTAATTCTCTGCTGACATGAAGACAGATTCTCTGTTACGGGACCTCTCTCCTCTGCCTGGGTGCCGGGGCCTAAATATCTGAGAATGGACTGTTCCAGTGGTGGGTGACGGGAAGCCAGATTCTCTGCTATGGAACCTCTCTCCAATTGATTTTGGTTAATTTTTATTTATTTAATTTTTATTTTAATTCATTTCCCTATCCACATTTGTTTGCAGGGGATTTACCTACATGTTGCTGCCTTTTGCAGCCCTCTAGCTCTTTCCTGGGCTGTTTTACAGCCTTTTTAGTGCCGAAAAGTTCGGGTCCCCATTGACTTCAATGGGGTTCGGGTTCGGGACGAAGTTCGGATCGGGTTCGGATCCCGAACCCGAACATTTCCGGGATGTTCGGCCGAACTTCTCGAACCCGAACATCCAGGTGTTCGCTCAACTCTAAGGATGAGGGGTAGATTGTGTTTAATCTCTGTGGAGTAAAGTACCACTGTAGGAGGGTCTTAAGCCCTGCTTCGTAGTGCGTGATACATTTAAAGTTAGAAACCAGAAATCTGATAGCTAGGACCCAGTCTTCTTCTAGGAAGGTCTTCCCCAGCTTTAGTTCCCATTTTTTTAATGGGTAAAGTCTTGGTGAAAGTGGCTTTATCACCTAATATGTCGTATACGTATTGTGTGGTTTGTCTTTTAAGGAGGGATGGGAATTGGAATAATCTTAGTATGCAAGAGTTTATTGAGGGTGGAAATTGGGTAATTTTTGCAATAAAGTGTCAGATTTGCAGGTAGTTATAGAATTCTGTATGGGGCAATGTGAATAAGCGGTGAAGTGAGTCAAAGGGGAGGAGATGGCCATCTGGCATTATTTCGGATATGCAAGTGATCCCTTTTCCCCGCCAACTCGTCAGGTTGATGTCAGTGATGCTGAGTTCCAATGTGCTTATAGTGGCCTGTGGTAAAAGGGTGAAATTTGAGTCTTTCTGTGTTCTGTGGATTCTGGACCATAGATTGCAAGCATGTTGTACCGTTAGTAATTCATTGTGTGGTTGGAACGGGTTCCTTAGTAAATGGATCAGATAGTCTTTGAAAGTAGCGTGTTTGATTGTATGGGATTCAATCTGGATCCAGGCTTTAGTGTCGTCTGGGGTCCACCATTCCCGGGCAAAGGAGAGTGTTATTGCTCGGAAGTAGTCCTTAATATCAGGAAGGCCTATTCCGGCAGCATGTTTTTTCTTGGTCAATAATGCTCGAGCTACTCTGGGTTTGGTTAGACCCCAGGCGTACTTACCCAGAATCAACTGTGCTTTTTTGAAAAATGTTGCAGGGACCGGGATTGGGAGTGCACAAAATATATAGATAAGCTTGGGGAGGGTCATCATTTGGAAGGATGCTACTCTACCCACCCAGGACAATGCTTTCATAGAGAAGCTATTCAAGTCATGCAGCATGATGGTTAGAAGGGGATGGTAGTTCCTGCTATAAAGAAGGGAGCAAGGCGAAGTAATCTTAACTCCTAGGTATGGGATCTCTGACGTTTGCCAGTCCAGTTCATGGAAGGATTTTAGAGAGGCCATTTCCTTCGGCGGTATGTTAATGGGCAAAGCTTAGAATTTAGTGTTATTAATCTTATAGTAGGAGAGGGAGCCGTAATGTGAGATCATTTTAAGGGCAGTGTCTAGTGACTTGATGGGATCAGTTAATGTGAGAATGATATCATCCTCATAAAGTGTGGTTTTATGGGATCTTCCCCCTATCTCCACTCCAGCTATTAAAGGTGAATTAATTATAGTCTGTGCTAAGGGTTCCAGTGCTAGGATAAACAATAGAGGTGATAAGGGGCATCCCTGTCTAGATCCATTGGTGATTCCAAAGGAATCTGATAGTACTCCATTGACCCATACTTTCGCGGAGGGAGAAGAATAAAGGCAATGGATGGCTTGTAGTATTTGTCCTGAGAAGCTTATGTGATGGAGTGTCGAAAATGCGTAGTCCCAATGTAGGCGAACAAACGCTTTTTCCGCATCTAATGTAATCGCAAGCATTGGGAGATTATGCCCTTCAACGTGATTAAACAAGCCTAGTGTTATCCGATGCTTGTCGGCCAGTCACAAATCCGGTTTGGTCAGGGTGGATCAGTGAAGGGAGGAGTGGAGCTAATCTATTAGCTATGGCCTTGGCAAAAAAAATTACGTCTGAGTTAAGCAGTGAGATAGGCCAAAAGTTCTGGGGTATGTCAGGTGTCTTGCCAGGTTTTGGGATAGTGACTATTAGTGCTTCCAGCATGTCTGGGGGGAAGCAGTGTCCCTCCTGTATCGTGTTAAAAAATTTCAGCATGTATGGAGCAAGAATATGTTGGAAGTGATGAAAGTACTCATTAGAGAGTCCGTCGGGGCCTGGAGATTTGCCTATAGGGAGTGATGTAATAACTTTTTTGATTTCTGTGATTGAAAATGGTACATTGAGTGACTGTAATTGTGGCTGGGAAAGAGTAGGAAGAGATGCTTGTGAGGGGAACTCCTCTACTAAGGTAGAGTAGTTTTCAGGCAGTGGAGTGTCACCTTTTAGGTTGTAGAGTGTTTGATAGTATATTTTAAATTGGTTGGCAATGTCTCTGGAATCTATCAATTTCGCCTTAGTTATAGGATGCAGCAGATGTGATATTTTAGACTTTGACTGTTGGGCTTTTAGTTGTTGTGCCAAAAGTCTACCCGCTTTGTTTCCTTGGGAGTAGAATTTAGATTGGAGCCTTAGAAGGGATTAATGGTAGTTTTGGAGTAGTAGGCTACTCCAAAACTCAAATGTGTGGGAAGTTCCAAAACATGCTTCGGGTTATTGTAGAGAAATAAGTTTTTCCTCCAGATAGGGGCTCTTGGAGATTGAAACTGTTCCTCAAGGGTTTTCGTGATCGGGGTGTGGTCTGACCATTTGATAAGACCAATATCAGTGGAGAGTGTGTGGAGTAGGGAGGAGTGGGCTACCATAAACATGTCTATCCTCAAGTATGTCACATGTACTGGGGAGAAAAAGGTAAATCCCTCTCCAGGCTATATTGAGCTCTCCATATGTCCGTAAGGCCTTCGGAATATAAGAAGGAAGCAACCCCTGTATCCAGTCGCCTCGTAAGGGATGTGGAGTCTATAGTGGGCTGTAAAACGGTGTTGAAATCCCCACAGAGGATTACCTTCCCCTGTTTTAGCTTATTCACATTGCGCATCAGTTTATGTAAAAAAGCCAATTGGCGGGAGTTAGGGGTGTATAAGTTAACTAGTGTATATGTAATGTTATTGATGGAACAAACTAGAATAATGTAACGTTTGACAACTTTTGGGTCAATTTTGGTCTTAATGGGAGTATAGGCAACAGTGTTTTTGACCGCGATCAGGATACCTCTCTTTTTCCTGTCACAGTGTGAATGCAGGATATTGGGAAACAGGCGGTGATGTACTCTATCGGCGTCTGCTTGTAGTAAGTGGGTTTCCTGTATACACAAAACATCAAGATTAGCCGTTAAAGCTTCTTTCCACATGTAAGACCTTTTCTGAGGGCAATTAGGGCTTTTAACATTAAGGGACATAATCTTGAGACCCATGGTGTTAAAAGGAGATAGTTATCTTAGCCCCTGAAAAGGTGGAGAGAACACAGTAATAGTATACAATATCAATATGTCAAAAATTGCAAGTACCTAAGGCTCTATACGAGGTAAGAGAGGGAGGGAAGAGGGAGGGTGGGAGAAGCAACAAATAAAACAAGTAAGACGGGGATAGCCGTCTAAATCTCAGTAGACAATGAACAAGACGGTGGGAACCGTCTAGGTATGGGTAGGGCAAGAGTTCAATGCTAGAGTTGGAATGAACCGAACAGGTGAGTGGTATCAGAGGGCCTGCACCAGATCATCTGGAGTACTTTTAAGACGCCCAAGTAGGATATCACAGAAAGTCCTAGCGGGATAGGAATAATCAGAATGTCCCCCCTGCAGAAGTCCTGATTTACATCTGTAGGGGACAAACCCAGGGCTCCAGCCCTCCGATGTGTGCGGAGCAACAGAGGCCATGGAGGTAGGGTCAGCGTCTGCTTTACTTGAAGGCAATGGAATTTGCCACAGCTGAAGTAAATGTTTCCCTTCTTCTAGGGTGTTGATGGCATGTGTTTGCCCATTTTCCGGACAAGAATCATCAGGGGGTAACCCCATTTGTAGGGGAAATCGTTGTCACGTAGGGCCGTCGTGATAGGCAGTAGTGCTCTGCGCTGGCAAAGGGTGACCATAGAAAGGTCTGTGAAAAGTTTAATTTTCTGATACGGAGCTGGCAATGGGGTCTTGTTTCGTGCCGCAGCCATGAGTGCTTCTTTAGTGTGAAAGAAGTGGATACGAGCTAAAGTGTCACGTGGATGTTAGGACCCAGGTGTGGAGGTTTAGGGAGTCTGTGGGCCCTGTCAATGATCATGTCCGGCATCGGGATCTGTGGTAAGAGTGCTCCTATTAATCCTTTTAAACAAGTTTGCAGTTCTTGGGGGGCAATGTCTTCAGGAATACCCCTAAACTTTACGTTATTTTGTCTGGAGCGATCATCCAGGTCTGCCATTTTTAACTTGATAGCTTCCAGCTCATCAGCCATGGTATTATGGGCATCGATGATAGCATTCTGGGATGAAGCAAAATCACCCATTTTTGTTTCCACATGTTGAATCTCATCTTCTGCTGTCTGCAGCCTAGCAGAGAGAGGAGTAATCAACCCTGCAATATCTGTCTGCAGGGAGGATTTCAGGGCTAGCAGCATATTTTTAAGGGAGTCCTCAGTGACCGGTTTATCAGAAGTGGGGAGCAGTTGGTAGGGATCTGGGGTGACACAATTGTGTAAAGTGTACTCATTCAGCTCCGTTTTGCTCCCGGAGTGTACCGCAGTTAGCTGTGGGTGAGGGAATCTAGGCAGCTGGTCCCGCTGAGCCGGAGGACGGGCGCCATTTTGGATCCATGCTATGCCTGTCCTGAAGCTCTGGCCTCCTCTGGTGTCGGTGGGAAGGACGGAAACGATTGATGTAGCAGGTTAGTGCTGTCGGAGTAGTCCGGTGGGGAGGGCGACCGAGCAGTATGCGCCGGAGACATAACACTGATAGGTGATCCCAGCGCTGCTTTATCTGTCTCATCGGCGCCATCTTTAAATCTTCCCCAGTCAAAATAGCTCTCCAGGTTGCCATCCTGCAGCTTCTGTAAATGCTTTTTTGTTTTCCCCATAATGTCGGCGGAGAAATTGTGCATCTGTGGGAGCAGTTGGGTAACTCTGCAGTATGATTTGAGATGAGCAGGCAAGATTGTAGTCGCTAAGGTGCAGGAGCTCTTCACTCAGGTGGCCATCTCGTTAAGCAGCCTAGCCACGCCCCTTCTGTGTTTTTTTTTTAAATGTAATCTACTGTGACACCAGATATGAGTGGTGTCACTGTGCACTGGCAGTAGTTGGCACACACGCTTGCAAACAACTAACTGCAACTATATTACAGTCAAAATTGCTGTTTAAATTTTTTTTTTTATCTACTGTGACACCAGATATTAGTGGTGGCACTGGTGGCACTGTGCACTGGAAGTAGTTGGCACAGTGCACGCTGTAGGCGTGACACACACTCTTGCAGGCAACTAACTGCAATTATATTACAGTCAAAATTTTAGTTTTTTTTTAAAATGTAATCTACTGTGACACCAGATATGAGTGGTGGCACTGTGCACTGGCAGTAGTTGGCACAGTACACCCTGACGCTGTAGGCCTGACACACGCTTGCAGGCAACTAACTGCAATTATATTACAGTCAAAATTGCTTTTTTTTTTTTATGTAATCTGCTATGACACCAGATATGACTAGAACTGGTGGCACTGTGCACTGGAAGTAATTGGCACTGTACACGCTGACGTTGTAGGCCTGACACACACGCTTGCAGGCAACTAACTGCAATTATATTACAGTCAAATTTTATTTTGTTTTTTTATGTAATCTACTGTGACAAAAGATATGAGTGGTGTCATTGTGCACTGGCAGTAGTTGGCACAGTACACGCTGACGCTGTAGGCCTGACACACACGCTTGCAGGCAACTAACTGCAATTATATTACAGTCAAAATTGTTGTTTCTTTTTAAATGTAATCTTCTGTGACACCAGATATGAGTGGTGGCACTGTGCACTGGCAGTAGTTGGCACAGTACACGCTGATGCTGTAGGCCTGACACACGCTTGCAGGCAACTAACTGCAATTATATTACAGTCAAAATGGCTTTTTTTTTTATGTAATCTATTGTGACACCAGATATGAGTGGCACTGGTGGCACTGTGCACTGGCAGTAGTTGGCACAGTACACGCTGTAGGCCTGACACACAAGCTTTCAGGCAACTAACTGCAATTATATTACAGTCAACATTGCAGTATTTTTTTGTTTTTATGTAATCTACTGTGACACCAGATATGAGTGGTGTCACTGTGCACTGGCAGTAGTTGGCACACACGCTGACGCTGTAGGCCTGACACACAAGCTTGCAGGCAACTAACTGCAATTATATTACAGTCCAAAAAGTTTTTTTTTTTTTATGCAAGCTACTGTGACACCAGATATGAGTGGTGGCACTGGGCAAGTGGGCACAGTATACGCTGTGGGCCTGACACACACGCTGACAGGCAATTGCAATTAGATTAACCTTCTCCGGACCGCCGTACGCAGGATTGTGTCCTGCCGGCGGCCCTGCTCTTCTGGGTGGACGCATATACGCGTCCTCCCGCGAGAGCCGAGATTTCCCGTGAACGCGCGCGCGCAGGCGCGCGCGCTCACAGGAACGGAAGGTAAGAGAGTGGATCTCCAGCCTGCCAGCGGCGATCGTTCGCTGGCAGGCTGGAGATGTGATTTTTTTAACCCCTAACAGGTATATTAGACGCTGTTTTGATAACAGCGTCTAATATACCTGCTACCTGGTCCTCTGGTGGTCCCTTTTGTTTGGATCGACCACCAGAGGACTCAGGCAGCTCACTAAAGTAGCACCAAACACCACTACACTACACTACACCCCCCCCGTCACTTATTAACCCTTTATGAACCACTGATCACCCCATATAGACTCCCTGATCACCCCCCTGTCATTGATCACCCCCCTGTAAGGCTCCATTCAGCTGTCCGTATGATTTTTACGGATCCACGGATACATGGATCGGATCCGCAAAACGCATACGGACGTCTGAATGGAGCCTTACAGGGGGGTGATCAATGACAAGGGCGTGATCACCCATATAGACTTCCTGATCACTTCCCTGTCATTGATCACCCCCCTGTCATTGATCACCCCCCTGTAAGGCTCCATTCAAACGTCCGTATGATTTCTACGGATCCATGGATACGTGGATCGGATCCACAAAACACATGCGGACGTCTGAATGGAGCCTTACAGGGGGGTGATCAATGACAGAGGGGTGATCACCCATATACACTCCCTGATCACCCCCTGTCATTGATCACCCCCCTGTAAGGCTCCATTCAGACGTCCGCATGATTTTTACGGATCCATGGATACATGGATCGGATCCGCAAAACACATGCGGATGTCTGAATGGAGCCTTACAGGGGGGTGATCAATGACAGAGGGGTGATCACCCATATACACTCCCTGATCACCCCCTGTCATTGATCACCCCCCTGTAAGGCTCCATTCAGACGTCCGCATGATTTTTACGGATCCATGGATACATGGATCGGATCCGCAAAACACATGCGGACGTCTGAATGGAGCCTTACAGGGGGGTGATCACCCATATACACTCCCTGATCACCCCCTGTCATTGATCACCCCCCTGTAAGGCTCCATTCAGACGTCCGCATGATTTTTACGGATACATGGATCGGATCCGCAAAACACATGCGGACGTCTGAATGGAGCCTTACAGGGGGGTGATCAATGACAAGGGGGTGATCACCCATATACACTCCCTGATCACCCCCTGTCATTGATCACCCCCCTGTAAGGCTCCATTCAGACGTCCGCATGATTTTTACGGATACATGGATCGGATCCGCAAAACACATGCGGACGTCTGAATGGAGCCTTACAGGGGGGTGATCAATGACAAGGGGGTGATCACCCATATACACTCCCTGATCACCCCCTGTCATTGATCACCCCCCTGTCATTGATCACCCCCCTGTAAGGCTCCATTCAGACGTCAGCATGTGTTTTGCGGATCTGATCCATGTATCCATGGATCTGTAAAAATCATGCGGACGTCTGAATGGAGCCTTACAGGGGGGTGATCAATGACAGGGGGGTAATCAGGGAGTCTATATGGGTGATCACCCCCCTGTCATTGATCACCCCCCCTGTAAGGCTCCATTCAGACATTTTTTTGGCCCAAGTTAGCGGAAATATATACTTTTTTTTTGTTTGTTTTTTCTTACAAAGTCTCATATTCCACTAACTTGTGTCAAAAAATAAAATCCCACATGAACTCACCATACCCCTCACGGAATCCAAATGCGTAAACATTTTTAGACATTTATATTCCAGACTTCTTCTCACGCTTTAGGGCCCCTAAAAAGCCAGGGCAGTATAAATACCCCACATGTGACCCCATTTCGGAAAGAAGACACCCCAAGGTATTTGCTGAGGGGCATATTGAGTCCATGAAAGATTGAAATTTTTGTCCTAAGTTAGCGGAAAGTGAGACTTTGTGAGAAAAAAACAAAAAAAATATCAATTTCCGCTAACTTATGCAAAAAAAAAAAATTTCTATAAACTCGCCAGGCCCCTCATTGAATACCTTGGGGTGTCTTCTTTCCAAAGTGGGGTCACATGTGGGGTATTTATACTGCCCTGGCTTTTTAGGGGCCCGAAAGTGTGAGAAGAAGTCTGGGATCCAAATGTCTAAAAATGCCCTCCTAAAAGGAATTTGGGCACCTTTGCGCATCTAGGCTGCAAAAAAGTGTCACACATCTGGTATCGCCGTACTCAGGTGAAGTTGGGCAATGTGTTTTGGGGTGTCATTTTACATATACCCATGCTGGGTGAGAAAAATATCTTGGTCAAATGACAACATTGTATAAAAAAATGGGAAAAGTTGTCTTTTGCCATGATATTTCTCTCACCCAGCATGGTTATATGTGAAATGACACCCCAAAACACATTCCCCAACTTCTTCTGAGTACGGCGATACCAGATGTGTGACACTTTTTTGCAGCCAAGGTGGGCAAAGGGGCACATATTCCAAAGTGCACCTTTCGGATTTCGCAGGCCATTTTTTACACATTTTGATTGCAAAGTACTTCTCACACATTTGGGCCCCTAAATTGCCAGGGCAGTATAACTTCCCCACAAGTGACCCCATTTTGGAAAGAAGACACCCCAAGGTATTCCGTGAGGGGCAGGGCGAGTTCCTAGAATTTTTTATTTTTTGTCGCAAGTTAGTGGAATATGAGACTTTGTAAGAAAAAAAAAATTAAAATAAAAATCATCATTTTCCGCTAACTTGTGACAAAAAATAAAAAGTTCTATGAACTCACTATGCCCATTAGTGAATACCTTAGGGTGTCTACTTTCCGAAATGGGGTCATTTGTGGGGGTTTTCTACTGTCTGGGCATTATAGAACCTCAGGAAACATGACAGGTGCTCAGAAAGTCAGAGCTGCTTCTAAAAGCGGAAATTCACATTTTTGTACCATAGTTTGTAAACACTATAACTTTTACCCAAACCATTTTTTTTTTTTTGCCCAAACATTTTTTTTTTATCAAAGACATGTAGAACAATAAATTTAGCGAAAAATTTATATATGGATGTCGTTTTTTTTGCAAAATTTTACAGCTGAAAGTGAAAAATGTCATTTTTTTGCAAAAAAAACGTTAAATTTCGATTAATAACAAAAAATGTAAAAATGTCAGCAGTAGAGTTGAGCGAACACCTGGATGTTCGGGTTCGAGAAGTTCGGCCGAACATCCCGGAAATGTTCGGGTTCGGGATCCGAACCCGTTCCGAACTTCGTCCCGAACCCGAACCCCATTGAAGTCAATGGGGACCCGAACTTTTCGGCACTAAAAAGGCTGTAAAACAGCCCAGGAAAGAGCTAGAGGGCTGCAAAAGGCAGCAACATGTAGGTAAATCCCCTGCAAACAAATGTGGATAGGGAAATGAATTAAAATAAAAATTAAATAAATAAAAATTAACCAAAATCAATTGGAGAGAGGTTCCATAGCAGAGAATCTGGCTTCCCGTCACCCACCACTGGAACAGTCCATTCTCAGATATTTAGGCCCCGGCACCCAGGCAGAGGAGAGAGGTCCCGTAACAGAGAATCTGTCTTCATGTCAGCAGAGAATTAGTCTGCATGTCATAGCAGAGAATGAGGCTTCACGTCAGCCACCACTGCAACAGTCCATTGGCATATATTTAGGCCCAGCACCCAGGCAGAGGAGGGAGGTCCCGTAACAGAGAATCTGTCTTCATGTCAGCAGAGAATTAGTCTGCATGTCATAGCAGAGAATGAGGCTTCACGTCAGCCACCACTGCAACAGTCCATTGGCATATATTTAGGCCCAGCACACACACAGGCAGAGGAGAGAGGTCCCGTAACAGAGAATCTGGCTTCATGTCAGCAGAGAATCAGTCTGCATGTCATAGCAGAGAATGAGGCTTCACGTCAGCCACCACTGCAACAGTCCATTGGCATATATTTAGGCCCAGCACACACACAGGCAGAGGAGAGAGGTCCCGTAACAGAGAATCTGGCTTCATGTCAGCAGAGAATCAGTCTGCATGTCATAGCAGAGAATGAGGCTTCACGTCAGCCACCACTGCAACAGTCCATTGGCATATATTTAGGCCCAGCACCCAGGCAGAGGAGGGAGGTCCCGTAACAGAGAATCTGTCTTCATGTCAGCAGAGAATTAGTCTGCATGTCATAGCAGAGAATGAGGCTTCACGTCAGCCACCACTGCAACAGTCCATTGGCATATATTTAGGCCCAGCACACACACAGGCAGAGGAGAGAGGTCCCGTAACAGAGAATCTGGCTTCATGTCAGCAGAGAATCAGTCTGCATGTCATAGCAGAGAATGAGGCTTCACGTCAGCCACCACTGCAACAGTCCATTGGCATATATTTAGGCCCAGCACACACACAGGCAGAGGAGAGAGGTCCCGTAACAGAGAATCTGGCTTCATGTCAGCAGAGAATCAGTCTGCATGTCATAGCAGAGAATGAGGCTTCACGTCAGCCACCACTGCAACAGTCCATTGGCATATATTTAGGCCCAGCACCCAGGCAGAGGAGGGAGGTCCCGTAACAGAGAATCTGTCTTCATGTCAGCAGAGAATTAGTCTGCATGTCATAGCAGAGAATGAGGCTTCACGTCAGCCACCACTGCAACAGTCCATTGGCATATATTTAGGCCCAGCACCCAGGCAGAGGAGGGAGGTCCCGTAACAGAGAATCTGTCTTCATGTCAGCAGAGAATTAGTCTGCATGTCATAGCAGAGAATGAGGCTTCACGTCAGCCACCACTGGAACAGTCCATTCTCAGATATTTAGGCCCCGGCACCCAGGCAGAGGAGAGAGGTCCCGTAACAGAGAATCTGTCTTCATGTCAGCAGAGAATTAGTCTGCATGTCATAGCAGAGAATGAGGCTTCACGTCAGCCACCACTGCAACAGTCCATTGGCATATATTTAGGCCCAGCACCCAGGCAGAGGAGAGAGGTCCCGTAACAGACAATCTGGCTTCATGTCAGCAGAGAATCAGTCTTCATATCATAGCAGAGAATCAGGCTTCACGTCACCCACCACTGTAAGAGTCAATTTTCATAAATTTAGGCCCAGAACCCAGGCAGAGGAGAAAGGTCCCGTAACAGACAATCTGGCTTCATGTCAGCAGAGAATCAGTCTTCATATCATAGCAGAGAATCAGGCTTCACGTCACCCACCACTGTAAGAGTCAATTTTCATAAATTTAGGCCCAGAACCCAGGCAGAGGAGAAAGGTCCCGTAACAGACAATCTGGCTTCATGTCAGCAGAGAATCAGTCTTCATATCATAGCAGAGAATCAGGCTTCACGTCACCCACCACTGTAAGAGTCAATTTTCATAAATTTAGGCCCAGAACCCAGGCAGAGGAGAAAGGTCCCGTAACAGACAATCTGGCTTCATGTCAGCAGAGAATCAGTCTTCATATCATAGCAGAGAATCAGGCTTCACGTCACCCACCACTGTAAGAGTCAATTTTCATAAATTTAGGCCCAGAACCCAGGCAGAGGAGAAAGGTCCCGTAACAGACAATCTGGCTTCATGTCAGCAGAGAATCAGTCTTCATATCATAGCAGAGAATCAGGCTTCACGTCACCCACCACTGTAAGAGTCAATTTTCATAAATTTAGGCCCAGAACCCAGGCAGAGGAGAAAGGTCCCGTAACAGACAATCTGGCTTCATGTCAGCAGAGAATCAGTCTTCATATCATAGCAGAGAATCAGGCTTCACGTCACCCACCACTGTAAGAGTCAATTTTCATAAATTTAGGCCCAGAACCCAGGTAGAGGAGAAAGGTCCCGTAACAGACAATCTGGCTTCATGACAGCAGAGAATCAGTCTGCATGTCATAGCAGAGAATCAGGCTTCACGTCAGCCACCACTGCAACAGTCCATTGTCATAAATTTAGGCCCAGCACCCAGGCAGAGGAGAGAGGTCCCGTAACAGACAATCTGGCTTCATGTCAGCAGAGAATTAGTCTGCATGTCATAGCAGAGAATCAGGCTTCATGTCAGCCACCACTGCAACAGTCCATTGGCATATATTTAGGCCTAGCACACAGGCAGAGGAGAGGTTCATTCAACTTTGGGTAGCATCGCAATATAATGGTAAAATGAAAATAAAAATAGGATTGAATGAGGAAGTGCCCTGGAGTCCAATAATATATGGTTATGGGGAGGTAGTTAATGTCTAATCTGGACAAGGGACGGACAGGTCCTGTGGGATCCATGCCTGGTTCATTTTTATGAACGTCAGCTTGTCCACATTGGCTGTAGACAGGCGGCTGCGTTTGTCTGTAATGACGCCCCCTGCCGTGCTGAATACACGTTCAGACAAAACGCTGGCTGCCGGGCAGGCCAGCACCTCCAAGGCATAAAAGGCTAGCTCTGGCCACGTGGACAATTTAGAGACCCAGAAGTTGAATGGGGCCGAACCATCAGTCAGTACGTGGAGGGGTGTGCACACGTACTGTTCCACCATGTTAGTAAAATGTTGCCTCCTGCTAACACGTTGCGTATCAGGTGGTGGTGCAGTTAGCTGTGGCGTGTTGACAAAAGTTTTCCACATCTCTGCCATGCTAACCCTGCCCTCAGAGGAGCTGGCCGTGACACAGCTGCCTTGGCGACCTCTTGCTCCTCCTCTGCCTTGGCCTTGGGCTTCCACTTGTTCCCCTGTGACATTTGGGAATGCTCTCAGTAGCGCGTCTACCAACGTGCGCTTGTACTCGCGCATCTTCCTATCACGCTCCAGTGCAGGAAGTAAGGTGGGCACATTGTCTTTGTAGCGTGGATCCAGCAGGGTGGCAACCCAGTAGTCCGCACAGGTTAAAATGTGGGCAACTCTGCTGTCGTTGCGCAGGCACTGCAGCATGTAGTCGCTCATGTGTGCCAGGCTGCCCAGGGGTAAGGACAAGCTGTCCTCTGTGGGAGGCGTATCGTCATCGTCCTGCCTTTCCCCCCAGCCACGCACCAGTGATGGACCCGAGCTGCGTTGGGTGCCACCCCGCTGTGACCATGCTTCATCCTCATCCTCCTCCACCTCCTCCTCATCCTCGTCCTCCTCGTCCTCCAGTAGTGGGCCCTGGCTGGCCACATTTGTACCTGGCCTCTGCTGTTGCAAAAAACCTCCCTCTGAGTCACTTCGAAGAGACTGGCCTGAAAGTGCTAAAAATGACCCCTCTTCCTCATCCTCCTCCTCCTCCTCCTGGGCCACCTCCTGTTCCATCATCGCCCTAAGTGTTTTCTCAAGGAGACATAGAAGTGGTATTGTAACGCTGATAACGGTGTCATCGCCACTGGCCATGTTGGTGGAGTACTCGAAACAGCGCAACAGGGCACACAGGTCTCGCATGGAGGCCCAGTCATTGGTGGTGAAGTGGTGCTGTTCTGTAGTGCGACTGACCCGTGCGTGCTGCAGCTGAAACTCCACTATGGCCTGCTGCTGCTCGCACAGTCTGTCCAGCATGTGCAAGGTGGAGTTCCACCTGGTGGGCACGTCGCATATGAGGCGGTGAGCGGGAAGGCCGAAGTTACGCTGTAGCGCAGACAGGCGAGCAGCAGCAGGATGTGAACGCCGGAAGCGCGAACAGACGGCCCGCACTTTATGCAGCAGCTCTGACATGTCGGGGTAGTTGTGAATGAACTTCTGCACCACCAAATTCAGCACATGCGCCAAGCAAGGGATGTGCGTCAAATTGGCTAGTCCCAGAGCTGCAACGAGATTTCGCCCATTATCACACACCACCAGGCCGGGCTTGAGGCTCACCGGCAGCAACCACTCGTCGGTCTGTTGTTCTATACCCCGCCACAACTCCTGTGCGGTGTGGGGCCTGTCCCCCAAACATATGAGTTTCAGAATGGCCTGCTGACGTTTACCCCGGGCTGTGCTGAAGTTGGTGGTGAAGGTGTGTGGCTGACTGGATGAGCAGGTGGAAGAAGAGGAGGAGGAAGCCGAGAAGGAGGAGGTGGCAACAGGAGGCAAAGAATGTTGCCCTGCGATCCTTGGCGGCGGAAGGACGTGCGCCAAACAGCTCTCCGCCTGGGGCCCAGCTGCCACTACATTTACCCAGTGTGCAGTTAGGGAGATATAGCGTCCCTGGCCGTGCTTACTGGTCCACGTATCTGTGGTTAGGTGGACCTTGCTACAGATGGCGTTGCGCAGTGCACACTTGATTTTATCGGATACTTGGTTGTGCAGGGAAGGCACGGCTCTCTTGGAGAAGTAGTGCCGGCTGGGAACAACATACTGTGGGACAGCAAGCGACATGAGCTGTTTGAAGCTGTCTGTGTCCACCAGCCTAAATGACAGCATTTCATAGGCCAGTAGTTTAGAAATGCTGGCATTCAGGGCCAGGGATCGAGGGTGGCTAGGTGGGAATTTACGCTTTCTATCAAATGTTTGTGAGATGGAGAGCTGAACGCTGGCGTGTGACATGGTTGAGACGCTTGGTGACGGAGGTGGTGGTGGTGGTGTTGGTGGTACATCCCCTGTTTGCTGGGCGGCAGGTGCCAACGTTCCTCCAGAGGCGGAGGAAGAGGCCGAGGCGGCAGCAGCAGAATAGGCCGAGGCGGCAGCAGCAGAAGAGGTAGCAGGGGGAGCCTGAGTGACTTCCTTGGTTTTAAGGTGTTTACTCCACTGCAGTTCATGCTTTGCATGCAGGTGCCTGGTCATGCAGGTTGTGCTCAGGTTCAGAACGTTAATGCCTCGCTTCAGGCTCTGATGGCACAGCGTGCAAACCACTCGGGTCTTGTCGTCAGCACATTGTTTGAAGAAGTGCCATGCCAGGGAACTCCTTGAAGCTGCCTTTGGGGTGCTCGGTCCCAGATGGCGGCGGTCAGTAGCAGGCGGAGTCTCTTGGCGGCGGGTGTTCTGCTTTTGCCCACTGCTCCCTCTTTTGCTACGCTGTTGGCTCGGTCTCACCACTGCCTCTTCCTCCGAACTGTGAAAGTCAGTGGCACGACCTTCATTCCATGTGGGGTCTAGGACCTCATCGTCCCCTGCATCGTCTTCCACCCAGTCTTGATCCCTGACCTCCTGTTCAGTCTGCACACTGCAGAAAGACGCAGCAGTTGGCACCTGTGTTTCGTCATCATCAGAGACATGCTGAGGTGGTATTCCCATGTCCTCATCATCAGGAAACATAAGTGGTTGTGCGTCAGTGCATTCTATGTCTTTCACCGCTGGGGAAGGGCTAGGTGGATGCCCTTGGGAAACCCTGCCAGCGGAGTCTTCAAACAGCATAAGAGACTGCTGCATAACTTGAGGCTGAGACAGTTTCCCTGGTATGCATGGGGGTGATGTGACAGACTGATGGGGTTGGTTTTCAGGCGCCATCTGTGCGCTTTCTGCAGAAGACTGGGTGGGAGATAATGTGAACGTGCTGGATCCACTGTCGGCCACCCAATTGACTAATGCCTGTACCTGCTCAGGCCTTACCATCCTTAGAACGGCATTGGGCCCCACCATATATCGCTGTAAATTCTGGCGGCTACTGGGACCTGAGGTAGTTGGTACACTAGGACGTGTGGATGTGGCAGAACGGCCACGTCCTCTCCCAGCACCAGAGGGTCCACTAACACCACCACGACCATGTCCACGTCCGCGTCCCTTACTAGATGTTTTTCTCATTGTTATGGTTCACCACAACAACAAATATATTATTTGGCCCAATGTATTGTATTCAAATTCAGCGGGATATAAATTTGAGGCCTAGTATTTAGGCGCTGGGTGACCGGTATGGATTTAGTGACAGAATTAGACTTGGAAATGCACAGAAGCGTGTGTGTGTGAAGTTATTCTGAATGACCCAATGTGCACCTTGAATATTATATACCCTTTTAGGGATAGATTTCAAATAGCTCTGATATAGCAGAAACCACTAAATTATGAAATTGCTAAATTGGGAATTGTACTTCAACCCAGAACAAAAAATGTGCTTTGACGGACACTAAATATCTTGCCCAGCAACAACAGTACAACGGTGGGTAACGAGAGATTTAGAGGGAATTAAATTTGAGGCCTAGTATTTAGGCGCTGGGTCACCGGTATGGATTTAGTGACAGAATTAGACTTGGAAATACACAGTAGCGGGTGTGTGTGAAGTTATTCTGAATGACCCTATGTGCACCTTCAATATTATATACCCTTTTAGGGATAGATTTCAAATAGCTCTGATATAGCAGAAACCACTAAATTATGAAATTGCTAAATTGGGAATTGTACTTCAACCCAGAACAAAAAATGTGCTTTGACGGACACTAAATATCTTGCCCAGCAACAACAGTACAGCGGTGGGTAACGAGAGATTTAGAGGGAATTAAATTTGAGGCCTAGTATTTAGGCGCTGGGTCACCGGTATGGATTTAGTGACAGAATTAGACTTGGAAATGCACAGAAGCGTGTGTGTGAAGTTATTCTGAATGACCCAATGTGCACCTTCAATATTATATACCCTTTTTGGGATAGATTTCAAATAGCTCTGATATAGCAGGAACCACTAAATTATGAAATTGCTAAATTGGGAATTGTACTTCAACCCAGAACAAAAAATGTGCTTTGACGGGCACTAAATAACTTTCCCAGCTACAACAGGACAACGGTAACGAGAGATTTAGAGGGATTTAAATTTGAGGCCTAGTATTTAGGCGCTGGGTGACAGGTATGGGTTTAGTGACAGAATTAGACTTGGAAATACACAGTAGCGGGTGTGTGTGAAGTTATTCTGAATGACCCTATGTGCACCTTCAATATTATATACCCTTTTAGGGATAGATTTCAAATAGCTCTGATATAGCAGAAACCACTAAATTATGAAATTGCTAAATTGGGAATTGTACTTCAACCCAGAACAAAAAATGTGCTTTGACGGACACTAAATATCTTGCCCAGCAACAACAGTACAGCGGTGGGTAACGAGAGATTTAGAGGGAATTAAATTTGAGGCCTAGTATTTAGGCGCTGGGTCACCGGTATGGATTTAGTGACAGAATTAGACTTGGAAATACACAGTAGCGGGTGTGTGTGAAGTTATTCTGAATGACCCTATGTGCACCTTCAATATTATATACCCTTTTTGGGATAGATTTCAAATAGCTCTGATATAGCAGGAACCACTAAATTATGAAATTGCTAAATTGGGAATTGTACTTCAACCCAGAACAAAAAATGTGCTTTGACGGGCACTAAATAACTTTCCCAGCTACAACAGGACAACGGTAACGAGAGATTTAGAGGGATTTAAATTTGAGGCCTAGTATTTAGGCGCTGGGTGACAGGTATGGGTTTAGTGACAGAATTAGACTTGGAAATACACAGTAGCGGGTGTGTGTGAAGTTATTCTGAATGACCCTATGTGCACCTTCAATATTATATACCCTTTTTGGGATAGATTTCAAATAGCTCTGATATAGCAGAAACCACTAAATTATGAAATTGCTAAATTGGGAATTGTACTTCAACCCAGAACAAAAAATGTGCTTTGACGGACACTAAATATCTTGCCCAGCAACAACAGTACACCGGTGGGTAACGAGAGATTTAGAGGGAATTAAATTTGAGGCCTAGTATTTAGGCGCTGGGTCACCGGTATGGATTTAGTGACAGAATTAGACTTGGAAATACACAGTAGCGGGTGTGTGTGAAGTTATTCTGAATGACCCTATGTGCACCTTCAATATTATATACCCTTTTTGGGATAGATTTCAAATAGCTCTGATATAGCAGGAACCACTAAATTATGAAATTGCTAAATTGGGAATTGTACTTCAACCCAGAACAAAAAATGTGCTTTGACGGGCACTAAATAACTTTCCCAGCTACAACAGGACAACGGTAACGAGAGATTTAGAGGGATTTAAATTTGAGGCCTAGTATTTAGGCGCTGGGTGACAGGTATGGGTTTAGTGACAGAATTAGACTTGGAAATACACAGTAGCGGGTGTGTGTGAAGTTATTCTGAATGACCCTATGTGCACCTTCAATATTATATACCCTTTTTGGGATAGATTTCAAATAGCTCTGATATAGCAGAAACCACTAAATTATGAAATTGCTAAATTGGGAATTGTACTTCAACCCAGAACAAAAAATGTGCTTTGACGGACACTAAATATCTTGCCCAGCAACAACAGTACAGCGGTGGGTAACGAGAGATTTAGAGGGAATTAAATTTGAGGCCTAGTATTTAGGCGCTGGGTCACCGGTATGGATTTAGTGACAGAATTAGACTTGGAAATACACAGTAGCGGGTGTGTGTGAAGTTACTCTGAATGACCCTATGTGCACCTTCAATATTATATACCCTTTTTGGGATAGATTTCAAAGAGCTCTGATATAGCAGGAACCACTAAATTATGAAATTGCTAAATTGGGAATTGTATTTCAACCCAGAACAAGAAATGTGCTTGAACGGACACTAAATAACTCGCCCAGCTACAGCACTAGGGACAGATTTAGCTGGATATAAATTTGAGGCCTAGTATTTAGGCGCTGGGTGACCGGTATGGATTTAGTGACAGAATTAGACTGGGATATGGCCAAAAAATGAACAGACTATTGCTGGTTAAATGCACTTGGTGTGACAGCTTCACCCTGATGTAGGCTTTAGCCAAAAAACAACCACACCATTGAGGGTTAAATGCACTTGGTGACAGGCGCAGCTTGCCCCTGATTTTGTATATGGCCAAAAAATGAACAGACTATTGCTGGTTAAATGCACTTGGTGTGACAGCTTCACCCTGATGTAGGCTTTAGCCAAAAAACAACCACACCATTGAGGGTTAAATGCACTTGGTGACAGGCGCAGCTTGCCCCTGATTTTGTATATGGCCAAAAAATGAACAGACTATTGCTGGTTAAATGCACTTGGTGTGACAGCTTCACCCTGATGTAGGCTTTAGCCAAAAAACAACCACACCATTGAGGGTTAAATGCACTTGGTGACAGGCGCAGCTTGCCCCTGATTTTGTATATGGCCAAAAAATGAACAGACTATTGCTGGTTAAATGCACTTGGTGTCACAGCTTCACCCTGATGTAGGCTTTAGCCAAAAAACAACCACACCATTGAGGGTTAAATGCACTTGGTCGCAGCTTGTGCTGGCGCACCACAAGACACAAAATGGCCGCCGATCACCCCAGAAAAATGAGACTGACAAACGGTCTGTGCAGCCTAAAAACAGTGAGCAATTGAGGATCAGCAGCTCAATGATCCACAGCTGCAGATCGATCAGTTAATCAAGTCCTTTGGAGGAGTTAATCTGCCTAATCTCGCCCTACTGTCGCAGCCGCAACCTCTCCCTACGCTAATCAGAGCAGAGTGACGGGCGGCGCTATGTGACTCCAGCTTAAATAGAGGCTGGGTCACATGGTGCTCTGGCCAATCACAGCCATGCCAATAGTAGGCATGGCTGTGATGGCCTCTTGGGGCAAGTAGTATGACGCTTGTTGATTGGCTGCTTTGCAGCCTTTCAAAAAGCGCCAAGAAAGCGTCACAAAAGCGCGAAGAAAGCGACGAACACCGAACCCGAACCCGGACTTTTACGAAAATGTCCGGGTTCGGGTCCGTGTCACGGACACCCCAAAATTCGGTACGAACCCGAACTATACAGTTCGAGTTCGCTCATCCCTAGTCAGCAGCAATGAAATACCACCAAATGAAAGCTCTATTAGTGAGAAGAAAAGGAGGCAAAATTCATTTGGGTGGTAAGTTGCATGACCGAGCGATAAACGGTGAAAGTAGTGTAGTGCCGAAGTGTAAAAAGTGCTCTGGTCATGAAGGGGTTTTTAGCTAGCGGGGCTGAAGTGGTTAAAGAGGAAAAAAAATAAGCAGACTGATGTACTAGCCCTAAAAAGAGTCTTTCAGGACTGGAGTGGACAGTGAATACACTGGCCTAGCTATCGATTTCCCTATTAATTCAGCAGCAGCTGCACTGTCCCTCCTCTCACTAAGACTGCAGCTTCCAGATGGATGCTGTCCTTGCTTTTTGCTAGGAGGTGAGAGGTTCTGGGAGGGAGGGTATGCTGCTGATTGGCTGGATTGTGTCTGCTGATTGTGATGTACAGGGTCAAAGTATGCACAATGATGACAAATAGGGGGCGGAACAAACATTGCATATGTTTGACCGCCGCGGCGAACGCGAACAAGCGATGTTCGCCGGCGAATAGTTCGGGACATCTCTATTCAGTGGTGCAGTTATGTTATAAAGACCCTTTTGTCGTGTAATAGTTGCAAAATAAAAATATATTTGCCGTTCAGCTGTGCAGTTATATGTTATATAGCCCTTTTTGTCGTGCAATAGTGACAAAATAAAAATATATTTGCCATTCAGCGGTGCAGTTATATGTTCTAAAGCCTTTTGTATCGTGTAATAATCACAAAATAAAAATATATTTGCCATTCAGCAGTGCAGTTATATGTTATAAAGCCTTTTGTGGCGTGTTTTAGTGGCAAAAGAAAAATATATTTGCCGTTCAGCGGTGCAGTTTTATGTTATAATGCCCTTTTTGTCATGTAATAGTGGCAAAATAAAAACATATTTGCCATGTAGCAGTGCCGTTATATGTTTTAAAGCCTTTTGTGGCGTGTAAAAGTGACAAAATAAAAATATATTTGCCATTGAGTGGTACAGTAATATGTTCTAAAGCCTTTTGTGGCATGTATTAGTAGCAAAAGAAAAATATATTTGCCGATCAGCGGTTCAGTTATGTTTTAAAGCTCTTTGTGGCATGTAAAAGTGACAAAATAAAATATATTTGCCATTGAGTGGTGCAGTTATTTATAAGTTCTAAAGCCTTTTGTGGCATGTATTAGTAGCAAAAGATAAATATATTTGCCGATCAGCGGTGCAGTTATATGTTTTAAAGCCTTCTGTGGCGTGTATTAGAGGCAAAAGAAAAGTATATTTGCCATTCAGCGGTGCAGTTATATGTAGTGTTGATCGAGCACCATAGTGCTCGGGGGCTCCGGCCAAAAACATTGGGATAGTTGGGTGCTCTACCGAGCACCAAAGTATCATGGAAGTTAATAGGAGAATCCAAGCATTAAATCAGGCACCCCCTGCTCTGAATAGGGGAGGGTGTCTGAATAGGGGAGGGTGCCTGGTTCAAAGGAAAAAGTCAGAAACTGTTGTAAACACCACCAAAATGGTTCGGGAACAGCATGGGGAGCATGTCTGGATGCATCTTGGACTCCCAGGTTGCTGCTGGGAATGATGTTATCCGAGTAGTACGCCACTTTTACAGACTGACAATAATATGCACAAAACTGAAGATAAAATCAATTTTAGATGAAAAATTGTTAGGAAACATTCTTTCCTGTATATTTACTTGTATATAAAGTGCAAATGCTGCCAAAAATTACAAGGAAGAGGTACTCCAATACAACCTGCATATCACATAAAGGAGGGCCTCATTCACATTGTGGTACAATTGTTTATGTAGTGGGACTCCTAGACTCATAAATTATATGCACTAAATGATAGGGCAGCCAAAAATTACAAGGAAACAGCGCTACAATACACCCTTTGCTACACATAAAGGAGGGCATCATACACAGCCTTAAAAAAATATGATTGATGGCCTGATGATCTGACCATCTAAAACATTATTGGTGAGGGCCTGCTGCCGCTTTGGTGACTCTAGATAACCTGAGTCCGATCGCACCTCCCTGTGATGGCGACGATCCATTCGGATGCCTGCCTATCAACTATTGTAAACCATGGTGACTATGGGCAAATGAGAATCAAGGTTCGACTCCAGAAAGGGAGCCTGAGAAACAGCAACGGCTACCACATCCAAGCTAGGCAGCATGCGCGCAAATTATCTATTAGGTATAATTAGGTGAAGGCCAGCAGGTGATCTGACCCTGTAAAAGATTTTAGGTGCGGGCCTGTTGGTGAGCTGACCCTGTAAAAGGTTGTAGGTGAGGACCTGCAGGTGAGCTGACCCTCTAAAACGTTATATGCGAGGGCCTGCTGGTGAGCTGACCCTGTAAAAGATTTTAGGTGCGGGCCTGCTGGTGAGCTGAGCCTCTAAAAGGTTGTAGGTGAGGTCCTGCGGATGAGCTGACCCTCTAAAACATTAAATGCAAGGGCCTTCAAGTGAGCTGACCCTGTAAAAGATTTTAGGTGAAGGCCTGCTGGTGAGCTGTCCCTGTAAAAGATTGTAGGTGAAGGCCTGCTGGTGAGCTGTCCTTGTAAAAGATTGTAGGTGATGGCCTGCTGGTGATCTGACCCTGTAAAACATTATATGCGAGGGCCTGCTAGTGAGCTGACCCTCTAAAAAATCATATCCGAGTGTCTGCTGGTGAGCTGACCCTCTAAAAAATTATATGCGAGAGCCTGCTGGTGAGCTGACCCTGTAAAACATTATATGCGAGGGCCTGCTGGTGAGCTGACCATCCAAAAAATTATATGCGAGGGCCTGCTGGTGAGCTGATACTCTAAAACATTAAATGTGAGGGCCTTCAGGTGAGCTGACCCTGTAAAAGATTGTAGGTGAAGGCCTGCTGGTGAGCTGTCCCTGTAAAAGATTGCAGGTGAAGGCCTGCTAGTGAGCTGACCCTGTAAAAAATTATATGCGAGGGCCTGCTAGTGAGCTGACCCTCTAAAAAATCATATGAGAGGGCCTGCTGGTGAGCTGACCCTGTAAAACATTATATGCGAGGGCCTGCTGGTGAGCTGACCTTCCAAAAAATTATATGCGAGGGCCTGCTGGTGAGCTGATCCTCTAAAACATTAAATGCGAGGGCCTTCAGGTGAGCTGACCCTGTAAAAGATTGTAGGTGAAGGCCTGCTGGTGAGCTGACCCTGTAAAAAATTATATGCGAGGGCCTGGTAGTGAGCTGACCCTCTAAAAAATCATATTCGAGGGCCTGCTGGTGAGCTGATTGTGTAAAACATTATATGCAAGGGCCTGCTGGTGGGCTGACCCTTTAAAAAATTATATGCGAGGGCCTTCTGGTGAGCTGACCCTTTAAAAAATTATATTAGAGGGTCTGAAGCTGAGCTGACCCTGTAAAATATTATATGCGAAGAGCATATATGCGAGGGAATTATATGCGATGAATAATCATGTGTTGATATAATGGAAGAGGAGAAGGAGGATGAAAAAAGGAAGATTCAACCATATACCCTTGTTTGTGGTGGAAGGGGTGCATGGGAATACAATGTATTCAGTACATTACAAACAACACATTTAAAGTGCCTTTATGCCTTCCTGTGGTGTAGTCGAGAAGTCATGGTCAATCCAGGCCTTGTTCAATTTTATAGGAGTCAACCTGTCAGCATTTTCAGTTGACAGGCAGATAGGCCTATCTGTTATAATGCCACCAGCATCACTAAATACACACTCAGACAAAACGCTGGTGGCAGGGCAGGCCAGCACCTCCAAGGCGTAGAGCGCCAGTTCGTTCCACGTGTCCAGCTTGGACACCCGGTAGTTGTAAGACACTGAGGGATCAATGAGGATGCTGACACGGTCTGCTATCTACTCCTTCACCATCTTCCCAAATGTTTCCTCTTTGTGACACTAGGCTGCGCATAAGGGTGAGTTTGCTGGCGGGGTGTCATGAAACTGTCCCAGGCTTTGGAGAGTGTTGCCCTGCCTCTGTTGGAACTGCTGTGTGTTCCCCTTGTCTCCCCTCCTCGGTTAGCCAAAGAATTACAGACTCTGCCGCCAGTGTTGTCAGATAGAAATTTTTGGAACAATTTTTCATCAAGGATCTTCTAGTATTGCACCGTTTTGCTCGTCCTCTCCACCAGAGGAATGAGAGATAAGAAGTTATCTTTGTAGCGGGGGTCAAGAAGGGTGAGCAACCCATAATTTGTGTTGTCTAAAATGCGTATAACGCGGGAAAGGCAGCCTAACATGAAGTCAGACATGTGTGCCAGAGTACCAACAGGCAAGACTCCTCTGTCGGCATCAGAAGGATAAATCTCAATCTCCTCATGCTCTTCCTCCTCTTATGCCCATCCACGCTGAACAGATGGAATTAAACTTCCATGGGTACTACCCTCTGTAGCGGAGTCAACCATCTCCTGCTCCTCCCCCTCTTCATTGTCCAATTTGCGCAAAGAAGACGAACTGAGGGTGGTCTGGCTTTCACCCTGTGTAATGTCTTCCCCCATTTCCACCTTTTTTTACATGCAAAGCGTTGTCCTTAATTGTGAGCAGCGAGCATTTAAGTAGACACAGAAGTGGGATGGTTACATTGAAAATAGCGTTATTGACGCTCACCATATGTGTTAATTCCTCAAAGTTTCTTAAAACCTCACAGAGGTCAGACATCCATGCCACTCCTCGCTTGTAAATAGCGGAAGCTGACTGTAAAGGCGACGACCATATTGCAGCTGGTATTCCACTACTGCCCTCTGCTGCTCACAAAGCCTGGCCAACAGCGCATCCTCACGTCACACAACAGTCGGTGAGCTGACAATTTCAAGCGCTGCTGCAGTGTTGACAGACCTGCTGAAGCTGTCGATGACTTGCGGAAATGTGCACACATGCGGCTCACCTTCACCAGTAGCTCAGGAAAATTTGGGGTAGGTTTTGAGAAACCGCTGAACCACAAGGATGAACTAGTCGGCTAGGCATTGGATGTGTTTGAGTTTTCCGAGCTCCAAAGCCGCCACCAAGTTACGGCCATTATCAGACACAACCATGCCTGGTTGTAGGTTTAGTGGCAAGAGCCACAGCTCAGCCTGGTCTCTTATCCCCTGCCACAGCTCTGTGGCAGTGTGCTGTTTGTCCCCTAAGCATATCAGCTTCAGCACGGCCCGTCGCGGTTTCCCCACTGCAGCGCTACACTGCTTCCAGCTACCGACTGATGACCGACTGGTGCTGCACGTGGCTAAATCAGAGGTGAAAGTGGAGGAGATGGCGGAGGAGTGGAAGTGGGCTTTGGAGCCACTAACGTAGGTTCTGGCACAAACCCTGATCAACGTAGGGCCCGCAATCCTTGGCGTCGGTAGCCCCTGTGCATCCCAGGGTATGATTTTCTCCCGGCCTCCACAACGTTCACCCAGTTCGCCGTCAGGGAAATGTAGCGTCCCTGGCCGAATGCACTTGTCCATGTGTCAGTGGTTAAGTGGACCTTCCCATTAACTGCGTTGGTCAGGGCACGTGTGATGTTACAGGACACATGTTGGTGTAAGGCGGGCATGGCACACCTTAAAAAATAGTGGTGGCAGGGGACTGCGTAATGCGGGAACGGCCGCTGACATCAGGCTGCGGAAGGCCTCAGTATCCACAAGCCTAAATGGCAACATTTCCAGGGCCAGTAATTTGGAAAGCTGCGCATTTAGTGCTATGGCCTGTGGGTGAGTGTCTGGGTATTTTCGCTTGCGATCAAAGGCCTGGAGTAAGGACTTTTGGACTGGGACATGGAAGTGGTTGTGGTCAGTGATGGTGCTTGTGAATGTACAGGTGCAGGTAAGGAGGCATCCAGGACTGCGCCTTAGACAGAGGATTTGCCAGCAGGTAACATAGGGGAAGAGGAGACAGTGTTGTGACCCACAGACACAGATTGTGGACTCAGGCGTTCGTCCCCCTTATTACGGCGCTTGGATATCATGTGGCGGATCATGCTAGTGGTGGTGAGGTTGCTAGTGTTCACACCCCAGCTCATTTTCATATGGCACAGGTTGCAAACTACTACTACTATTCTTTCGTTGTCCGCACTTTCCTCAAAAAAGTGCCATATTGTGGAACATCTATACCTTGGCAAGGGAGATTTCCGCAAGGGGGTGCTCTGTGGAACAGATGCGGGCCTGTTTGGTGTGTCCCGCCTTCTCCCTTTTGCCACCCCACTGCCTCTTCCAGCCTGTTGCTGTGGTGCAGATACCTCCACCTCTGTACTGCTGTCCTTGCTCAGCTTTCCACCTTCCCAGGTTGGGTCGGTGACCTCATCGTCCACCACCTCCTCTTCCACTTCCTCACTCTGATCATCCTCCTGATTTGTCGACCTAACCCCAACCTCAATGATTGACAACTGTATCTCATCCTCTTCATCAACCTCTTCAGACAGTAATTGAGGTTGAGTCATTGGCGACTGTGTCTCATCATCATCCACCTCATTAAACACTAATTGCCGTTCCCCACCGTCATGTTCTTGTGACTGTGGATGCTCAAGAGGTTGGGAATCAGGGCACAAAAAGCGGTCATCTGAATATCCGAGTGTGGGATCACTTGTTTGGCCAGATTGTACATGGTGGGAGGAAGGAGGATCAGGGTGAGGATTGTGTTAATCAGACTCCTGGCTACTGAGACTGGGTGGAAGACAGGGTGGTGCTTAACCGACTGGAAGCATTATCTGCTGCAATCCAACCGACCACCTTGTCACACTGGTCTGACCAAGAATGGTGTCCTGCACCGCCCTGCAAACTGGGACATGAAGCTAGGTATCGTGGATGATTGTTTTTCTTCTGCTCTGGCAGCAGGCACAGTTTCTGTCCACGGCCTCTGGGTGCACCATCAGTCTCATGGCCACTTCCCCATCCCTTTCTGCTCTCCTTCTTCATTTTAAATGTGATATATACTTGAAAGTATGTCACATGTACAGTAGTGTAGGATTTGGAAGTGTATCGCTAAATTTTGTATCGCAAAATTCACTGGCAACTGGTATTGCCCATACGGCACAGGTAGGTTTAGTATTAGGACCCGAGCTACTTGAGAAACCTTGGCGCAGTGCTCGGGCTCAGACATGTCCTCCACAGTAGGATATGTCGGCTTATCTCTTAATTTTACATCAGTATGAAGGTTTAGTAAGACCGCACAGTGCACCTGTCTTTGTAAAAGTTGTTGTTATTTTGTTTTATTGTTTGTCACATCCAAATATTTGCTATCCTGTGTAGGATGTCTATTGTGGTACTTGTGGTCTGCTGCGGGCATCCTCCATTGTATGCATTTTTGCTGGGGATTGCCATTAGCAGCAGACTACAAGTGCAGAATCTGCCCCCCGGTATAGATGCACCACTGCATATGGGGTTGAGCACTTCCTGCTTTTCATTACCACACAGATTTGTAGCTTATATACCAGTAATGTAACTGGCCAACAGTAAAATTGTTATACGGTGACCGCCTAATGTACCTCCGGCCACATAATCACTTTTCTTTTCTGTACTGTGAATGCCTAATTGTTGGGCCCTCGGAGAAATTCAACACCTGAGACGACCACGTGATATCGAATTTCACCTATTCTGATTTGGTGTTTATTCAAGAGGGGGGATTTCATTAGCCATGTTTTCAAAATGTGTTTTCCTTTAAATTCAGCCCGATGGCTGAGGTTATAAGGAAGACTATATATAGACATTGGGAGATTCTCAGAAGGGATAGTGCACTTACAGAATATGCAGATAGACCATTAAGCACCTTTAGAAAGAGTCACACCATTAGGGACAGGTTGGTGAGAAGCCGTTTTATCAGTGTCCGCTGCAGACAGTTACATTACCTGCGCTACATCTCCTGTATAACGTTTGCCTATCCGAAATATCAGTGACATTGCGTCAATTTTTTTTGCAGCTGGTGACAGCGTCATTATCTGCGCTACATCTCCTATGTAATGTGTACGCAGCCTAAAAATATCTGTGACATCTAGTGTACTTTTTCTGTAGACGGTGTCCGCTGCGGACAGTTACATTACCTGCGCTGCATCTCCTGTATAATGTTTACGTATCCGAAATATCAGTGACATTCAGTCAATTTTTTTTGCTGCTGGTTGTAGCGACATTGCCTGCGCTACATCTCCAGTATAAAGTTTGCCCATCCGAAATAACGAATAACGTGCATGCATCCTAAAAATATCTGTGACATACTGTGTACTTTATTTGCACATACACTTACAAAACCTGCGCTATTGTACGTGTGACATACTTGCAAGCATATATATAATTTAATATGCGCAAGGCGAGCAGTAAGGGACGGGGAAGTGGCCGTGCTGCTGATGGTGCACGCAGAGGCCGTGGCCCTGCTGCCAGAGCACAAGAAACACACTCATCCACGATACCTAGCTTAATGTCTCAGTTTTCAGGGCAGCGCAGGACACCACTCTCGAAGTCAGGCTAGTGCGACCAGGTGGTCTGTTGGATTGCAGCAGATAATGCTTCAAGTCGGTTAAGAACCACCCAGCCTTTCACAAAGTCCAGTCTCAGTAGCCAAGAAATTCAACACCTGAGACGACCACGTGATATCGAATTTCACCTATTCTGATTTGGTGTTTATTAAGAGGGGGGATTTCATTAGCCATGTTTTCAATCCA
The DNA here is from genome assembly GCF_014858855.1 of Bufo gargarizans. NCBI lineage: Eukaryota > Metazoa > Chordata > Amphibia > Anura > Bufonidae > Bufo > Bufo gargarizans. The sequence goes on along the minus strand of NC_058083.1, from coordinate 398,898,765 downwards.
ATTTTATATTTTTCGTTTTTTTAAACATATGTAGTTGACATGTATTTGTTCTGGCCTGCAGTAAAATTGATATCCAATGACCGTCTAATACACCTTCAGCCACATAATCACTTGATGTTTTCTGTCTGGTAAATTAATAATTTTTGGGGCCTGTAGTCCACTGGCATGCAGTAAATTTGATAGCCATTGAACTAGAAGGTCACTCTGGGAGAACTTCCTTGCCCCCTATCAGGGGCTGTGTCTAACATCTCTTGGGAGTAGCCCCTCTTACTCAGTCGTTCTATCAATTCCATGGCTTGTTTCTCAAAGCCCTCACTGGTACTATTGATACGCCTGAGTCTGATAAATTATCCGTAAGGGACCAACTTCTTCACCGCATACGGGTGGAAGCTGTCGTGGTGGAGCAAGGAGTTGGTTGCTATGGGCTTACGATACCCACTAGTGACCAACTCATCACCAACCACCCCCGACAGTCACATCCATAAACTCAAGTTCAGAACCTCCAAAGTTCAAAGTAAAGAACATACCCATGTTATTACTAGCATTAAGGAAGGCAACAAACTCCGTACATTGTTCCCTGGTACCAGACCAAATCATAAAGAAGTCATCGACAAATCTAAAAAATAATTTAATGTGACACAAATAGGGATTAGTGGCAGTGGCGTACATACAGGGGTCGCATTTGCGACCGGGCCCGGCACTCCAGGGGGCCCGGCCGCCTGTGCACTCCCCTGGCCCCTGCAGTCAGTGTTCCCTCAAACTAAGCTGTGCGGGCGGTCAGCCGCGCAGCAATTATTTGTGGCCCCGCTGAAGATGCTGGCAAAATGCCAGGGCCCAGCAGTCAATGTCAGAAAAATCTCCGTCAAGCGCCTCCTGCCCCGTCTGCGTGCTCCTCCCACTTTATGAATGAAGCAGGCAGGCGGGGCAGGAGGCGCATGACAGAGGATGCTCAGGGAGAGATGCCGGCTCGTGGATTCCCCCCCCCCCCCCCGCAGTGCAGCATGGCACATATGCCCGCCCGCTGCCCTGACAGCTGCCGCCCCGTGCTCTGGATCTCAGCAGCAGAAGAAGCGCGGGGAGGAGCTGGGCCATGATCGTGGAGCAAAATGTCCTGCAGGCTGCAGCAGAACTTCCAGAAGGTAGGAGCTTCCCCCGGTGTGTGCACAGCGCCGGGCACTGCACCGGCCCTGCCGCCAGTGTCCCCACCTCCTCCCTCCCCACTGATAAATTACTAGAAGCCAGGCACTTATGGGGGATCCGTGGAGGGCACTTATGGGGGATCCGTGGAGGGCACTTATGGGGGACCTGTGAAGGGCACTTATGGGGGCATCTGTGGATGACACATATATAGCACAGATCCCCCATAAGTGCCCTCCACAGATCCCCCATAAGTGCCCTCCACAGATCCCCCATAAGTGCCCTCCACAGATTCCCCATAACAGTGCCCTCCACAGATATCCCATAACAGTGTCCTCCACAGATATCCCATAACAGTGTCCTCCACAGACGGCAGTACAGCAGGATTTCCATCCAAAATCAGCCTGTCCCGCACAAAATGGTACTGATAGGAGGCATGTTGGGTGAATGGTAGGGGAGGTAGTGGGGATGGGGTGGAGGCAGGTTGGGGGGTGGCGGCAGCGGGTTGGGGGGGATGGAGGCAGGTTGGGGGGGTAGCGGCGGCGGGTTGGGGGTGGGGACGGGGGCCCATGGATCAGTTTTGCACCGGGGCCCCATGGATTGTGTGTACGCCACTGATTAGTGGTGGTGAACACACATCTTACCTCCAATCTAGAAAGGTAAATATTAGCAAATGTGCACGAGACTGGAGTACCCATCGCCGTGCCTACTTTCTGTTTGTACCAGTTATTTCCGAACATAAACACATTGTTGGTAAGTATGAAATACAAAGCTTTGCTTACAAAATCACAAAATAAAGTGCTCTTACCCACATTAATAAGGACATCCAGAACCGCTTCCACCCCCAGATCATGAGGGATCCGGGTGTAGCCGCTCTCGGTGTTTAGGGAGACCAATTGATACCCCTCCTGCCACCGAAAATCGTTCAGTGCCAGGAGTAAATCGTTGGTATCCCGTAAGTAAGCAGGGGCGCTAGTGAGCACAGGTCTCAATAGCCAATCTAAATATTTTGACAAGGGCTCAGTCACCGAGCCTATCCCCGCCACAATGGGGCGTCCAGGGGTCGGCTCAGTGACTTGTGCACCTTCGGCAAAAAGTACCAACATGGCTTGGTCAGAAAAAGTGGTACCAGGCTCTCAGCCTGTTTGCTGGATATAAAATCCAGCAACACATATTTTTGCAACAAACTCCTCAGTTGTTGTTGTATGATGGGTAATGGGTTGTCTCGCAGAAGCACATTCACTGTTTCATCTTGCAATTGCCTGAGGGCTTCAGATACATAGTACTCCTTCATCATGAGCAATACGTTGTCCCCTTTGTCGGCAGGTAAGCCCACAGTGACCAACTCCTTGCTCCATCACGACAGCTTTCACCCGTATGCGGTGAAGAAGTCGGTCCCTTATGGGCAATTTATCAGACTCAGGCGTATAAATAGTACCAGTGAGGGCTTTGAGAAACAAGCCATGGAATTGATAGAATGGCTGAGTAAGAGGGGCTACCCCCAAGAGATATTAGACACAGCCGTTGATAGGACGAGTGACCTTCTTACTAGTAGAAACAGAGCCTCAGATGGAAGTAAGTTCAGTAATGAAGGACAGATCAAGAAAAAGAGGTTTGTGTTTTCCTTTAAATTCAGCCCGATGGCTGAGGTTATAAGGAAGACTATATATAGACATTGGGAGATTCTCAGAAGGGATAGTGCACTTACAGAATATGCAGATAGACTATTAAGCACAAAAAAACTTTATCCAGCTCACCTTCCTGGTTGTACAATAGTCCCGACTCCAGTAACCTTAGAGGAGTGTCCCCACTGCAGGCTGCAAGTAATTTAGAAGGAAAGGTCTTGGAAACAATGGAAATCCTCTTAAAAGCTTCTTCTTTTATTAATCATACAAACAGCAGACACAGCCACTTGGTACACGGAATAAAACGTTGACGCGTTTCGGGTGCTAGACCCTTAGTCGTAACGGTGCTTCATAGTGTGACCCCACAATTTAAAGGAGTATGATGACCCACCCTCCAAAATTCTGAGGGATAGGGCACCAACTCCATTGGTTGTCCCACTATGCGTCACACCCTGCTTACAACCTGCTAATCACATTAGATGTGTTACACACTGTGCGGCAGTATTCACTCTAAATTAACCCTTATGGAACCAAGTCCCATGTTCCAAACCAATGCAGGGAAAGGACAAAAAACTGCACAGTGTGAACAGCATACTCCATATAACAACTTGTAAAAACATGAATAACAAAACCAATATGGCACCATACGTTGTCGTGGGATGCAGATTCAGAAGATTACATATGTATACAATTTATTTCGTTAATGCTACTGCAAGAAATGGAAACAGTTGATCTTGATGATTAAATTTACATAGTGGATAATAGTGAATTAGTTAATTGCATGTCTGGTGTATTAAACATTGTGCGGGACCTCCGCCTAGATTGCGTACCTGGGAACCGTCATCCTAGCCTCCCAGGCTGATACATGAAGAGCAAAATAACCGCACCATGTGAACAGAGCGCTAAGCATTAACACTAGAAACATATATGTATGTGTGCTCAGCAAGAAAATTGAAGACTGCAGAACCAGAGCGATCACATCACTCCCCAGTGGACCGCATATTAGAGGGATTGTATATATTAAATAGCAGAGTATTGCTGCAATAGTAACAATGATCATTCCGGTCCTGGCATCTGCTTTAATCACTGATACACATACATTAGTTCTTTTTTCAGATTCAAACCATTAGGAACTCTGGTGTTGAGTCTGAAAATCCAGAAGGCTTCTCGTAGGCAAAGTTTTTTGCGATGGTCCCCCCTTCCCCCCCTCCTGGGTACAAAGACCCTCTCTATTGCAAAGGCTTTGAATGTTTTAACCTGGCGAGCATGCATTTGTATGTAGTGTCTCGCTGCATTTGAGATATTCAAAGCATTCGGGTTGTGGATGTAATTAAGATGTTCCAGGAGTCGGTTCTTAAATTTGCGAATCGTACTCCCGACATACATCAGATCACATTCAGTGCACCGTATGATGTACACCACTCCCTCAGTGTTACAATTAATGTAGCTTTGAATAGAAAAACTGAGGGAATGATCAGACTTATCAAATGACTGCAAAGGGATCACATAGTTGCAACTTTTGCAGGGGTGACCCCCACATCTGGAGAAACCCCTTTAATTAAGCTAACTAGATTTAATGTTGGCTCCCTTTCTGTTGGAAGTAAAGAGGGATGGAGACAGTGAGCAGGACAAAGTGGTGGCCCTCCTAGGGACAATTCTGCAGCCTGATTTTAGAGCATTATACAGAATCTCATCGTCATATAAGATGGGAAGGCATCGTTTAATTATAGAGCTGATTTTATTAAATTCCCTACTATATGTCAGAGATAAAGTAGGGGTGTTGTCCTGGTCCCTGTCTCCATGTGCCCTCCCACTCCCCACAGATATGTTGGATTCTTTACAGTCATTTTTCGCCTTTCCAAAAAGCATTTCCCGTCTATTTTTACATAGTGCAATGCTTCGGCCTCTTTCTAACATCCAGTCAGGATAATTTCTGGCCTTGAGTCTTTTGTCTACCCTGCTGAATTCCTCTACTAGTAACTCTGGTGAACTACAATTCCTTGCAGTCCGAATATACTCCCCCACGGGAATTGCCCTGATGGTGTGTAAGGGGTGATGACTTCTAGCATTCAGGATTGAGATTGAGTTTGTCTCTTGGTCAGAATTTCACGCCTTCAGCACATTTTGATTTATTTTCTACCCTGTTGGACATCAATAAATTTGTGCGCAATATCACGGTATCTCGGCATTTCCATGATGTCCCTGCCCCTCCTGATCCCCCGCCGAATCAGCCACAGACCTATAATGAAAATATTTATAAAGATTTATTGTTCAATGAACAAGTGTCTTTGTGCTGCTTGGCGGGGCTTCAGGAGGAACAGGGGATCGTGGCGGTAGCCCAATCTGGGACAAAATTTCATACCCGTAATGCCGGATTTTATCCCGTGATGTCGCGCACTAGCAGTATGGATGTATTCCAGGAGGTGCTGGAGAAGGAGTTGGGGAGAATTCAAAAAGATAGTAAGGACGTCAGAAGTCCTAAAAATCTTACCCACTCTCAAATCCAGGCCCTCCAGGAGTTACACCAGTGCGACAAAATCATCATTAAAATGGCGGATAAGGCGGGGGGGCGGTGGTCATCATGGATAAGGAGGCATATGGCAACCAGATGCGGGATATGCTGGCGGACGCATCCACGTACAGGAAATTACCACGAGACCCATTAAGGGAATACAAAGATGGCTATATGTCATTAATACAAAAAGGTAGAGATATGGGTATATTTAATGAAACAGAATACAGATACCTGTGCGTGGATGCGCCTGTCACCCCTATTATGCATGCTTTGCCCAAGATCCATAAGGGTGTCCATCCAACCCCCTCCGCCCCATAGTCTCTGGTATGGGGTCCCTCACTGAGCGCCTGGGTAGTTGGCTGGACAATATTCTCCAGCCACTAGTCAGGCGCACACCGGGGTTCCTCAAGGATACAGGGGACGTCCTGCGAGCCATGTTCAGTTTTAAATGGGACATTAATTTTAAATGGATTGCGGCAGACGTCATTGCTCTGTATCCTTCTATCCCCCATGGGGTTGCCCTGCTGGCCATGGAGTATCATCTCCATAGGCACACGGGATTTAGTTCCAGCTATATAGATTATGCTTGTGAAGTCACTGCTCATCTACTGACTCACAATTATTTTATGTTCGATGATGTGCATTACCTGCAGACCCGTGGAGTGTCAATGGGGGCTAAATTCTCGCCTTCACTGGCGAATTTGACCATGGCCTACTGGGAAGAGAAATACATTTACAGTCTGGACAATCCATTTGGGCCTGGAATGGTCTGGTACGGAAGATACATCGATGACCTGCTCATGGTTTGGGCGGGCGATGTGTCTGCCGTCCCGGACCTCCAGGCCTACCTTAATGACAATGATTACAACCTGCGTTTTACGTGTACTGTGAATGAATCCCATATTAATTTTCTCGACTTGACACTCCACGGAAGTCCAGGGGAGGTGGTGCACACCAGAACTTATCGAAAAGATATAGCTGGAAACTCAATCCTGAATGCTAGAAGTCATCACCCCTTACACACCATCAGGGCAATTCCCGTGGGGGATTTTATTCGGACTGCAAGGAATTGTAGTTCACCAGAGTTACTAGTAGAGGAATTCAGCAGGGTAGACAAAAGACTCAAGGCCAGAAATTATCCTGACTGGATGTTAGAAAGAGGCCGAAGCATTGCACTATGTAAAAATAGACGGGAAATGCTTTTTGGAAAGGCGAAAAATGACTGTAAAGAATCCAACATATCTGTGGGGAGTGGGAGGGCACATGGAGACAGGGACCAGGACAACACCCCTACTTTATCTCTGACATATAGTAGGGAATTTAATAAAATCAGCTCTATAATTAAACGATGCCTTCCCATCTTATATGACGATGAGATTCTGTATAATGCTCTAAAATCAGGCTGCAGAATTGTCCCTAGGAGGGCCACCACTTTGTCCTGCTCACTGTCTCCATCCCTCTTTACTTCCAACAGAAAGGGAGCCAACATTAAATCTAGTTAGCTTAATTAAAGGGGTTTCTCCAGATGTGGGGGTCACCCCTGCAAAAGTTGCAACTATGTGATCCCTTTGCAGTCATTTGATAAGTCTGATCATTCCCTCAGTTTTTCTATTCAAAGCTACATTAATTGTAACACTGAGGGAGTGGTGTACATCATACGGTGCACTGAATGTGATCTGATGTATGTCGGGAGTACGATTCGCAAATTTAAGAACCGACTCCTGGAACATCTTAATTACATCCACAACCCGAATGCTTTGAATATCTCAAATGCAGCGAGACACTACATACAAATGCATGCTCGCCAGGTTAAAACATTCAAAGCCTTTGCAATAGAGAGGGTCTTTGTACCCAGGAGGGGGGGAAGGGGGGACCATCGCAAAAAACTTTGCCTACGAGAAGCCTTCTGGATTTTCAGACTCAACACCAGAGTTCCTAATGGTTTGAATCTGAAAAAAGAACTAATGTATGTGTATCAGTGATTAAAGCAGATGCCAGGACCGGAATGATCATTGTTACTATTGCAGCAATACTCTGCTATTTAATATATACAATCCCTCTAATATGCGGTCCACTGGGGAGTGATGTGATCGCTCTGGTTCTGCAGTCTTCAATTTTCTTGCTGAGCACACATACATATATGTTTCTAGTGTTAATGCTTAGCGCTCTGTTCACATGGTGCGGTTATTTTGCTCTTCATGTATCAGCCTGGGAGGCTAGGATGACGGTTCCCAGGTACGCAATCTAGGCGGAGGTCCCGCACAATGTTTAATACACCAGACATGCAATTAACTAATTCACTATTATCCACTATGTAAATTTAATCATCAAGATCAACTGTTTCCATTTCTTGCAGTAGCATTAACGAAATAAATTGTATACATATGTAATCTTCTGAATCTGCATCCCACGACAACGTATGGTGCCATATTGGTTTTGTTATTCATGTTTTTACAAGTTGTTATATGGAGTATGCTGTTCACACTGTGCAGTTTTTTGTCCTTTCCCTGCATTGGTTTGGAACATGGGACTTGGTTCCATAAGGGTTAATTTAGAGTGAATACTGCCGCACAGTGTGTAACACATCTAATGTGATTAGCAGGTTGTAAGCAGGGTGTGACGCATAGTGGGACAACCAATGGAGTTGGTGCCCTATCCCTCAGAATTTTGGAGGGTGGGTCATCATACTCCTTTAAATTGTGGGGTCACACTATGAAGCACCGTTACGACTAAGGGTCTAGCACCCGAAACGCGTCAACGTTTTATTCCGTGTACCAAGTGGCTGTGTCTGCTGTTTGTATGATTAATAAAAGAAGAAGCTTTTAAGAGGATTTCCATTGTTTCCAAGACCTTTCCTTCTAAATTACTTGCAGACTATTAAGCACCTTTAGAAAGAGTCACACCATTAGGGACAGGTTAGTGAGAAGCCGTTTTATCAATGTCCGCTGCAGACAGTTACATTACCTGCGCTACATCTCCTGTATAACGTTTGCCTATCCGAAATATCAGTGACATTGCGTAATTTTTTTTTGCAGCTGGTGACACCGTCATTATCTGCGCTACATCTCCTATGTAATGTGTACGCAGCCTAAAAATATCTGTGACATCTAGTGTACTTTTTCTGTAGACAGTGTCCGCTGCGGACAGTTACATTACCTGCGCTGCATCTCCTGTATAATGTTTACGTATCCGAAATATCAGTGACATTCAGTCAAATTTTTTTTGCTGCTGGTTGTAGCGACATTGCCTGCGCTACATCTTCAGTATAAAGTTTGCCCATCCGAAATAACGATTAACGTGCATGCATCCTAAAAATATCTGTGACATGCTGTGTGCTTTATTTGCGCATACACTTACAAAACCTGCGCTATTGTACGTGTGACATACTTGCAAGCATATATATAATTTAATATGCGCAAGGCGAGCAGTAAGGGACGGGGAAGTGGCCGTGCTGCTGATGGTGCACGCAGAGGCCGTGGCCCTGCTGCCAGAGCACAAGAAACACACTCATCCACGATACCTAGCTTCATGTCCCAGTTTTCAAGGCGGCGCAGGACACCACTCTCGAAGTCAGGCTAGTGCGACCAGGTGGTCTGTTGGATTGCAGAAGATAATGCTTCAAGTTGGTTAAGAACCACCCAGCCTTTCACAAAGTCCAGTCTCAGTAGCCAAGAGTCTGGTCAACAGAATCTTCGCCCTGATACTCTTTCCACCCACCATGCAGAGTCTTGGCAAACAAGTGATCCCACACTTGAATATTCCGAGGAGCTGTTTTCATTGCCATTCCTTAATTTGGGCCTCCTGCCATGCCCGCTTGAAGAGAGACATGAGGAGATCTTGTGCCCTGATTCCCAAAGTCTGGAGCATCCACAGTCAGAAGAAGATGACAGTGGAGAAAGGCAATTAGTGTTATACAAGGTAGATTATGATGATGAGACACAGTTGCCAATAAGTCAACTGCAATTACTGTCTCAAAAGGTTCATGATGAGGATAAGACTCAGATGTAAACAACTGACATGTTGTTGTTAGGTCAACAAGTCAGGAGAATGACCAGAGTGAGGAAGTGGAAGAGGAGCTGGACGATGAAGTCACTGACCCAACCTGGAAAGGTGGCAAGCTGAGCGAGGACACCATTACAGAGGAGGAGGGATCCGCAGCACCAAAAAAGGCTGGAAGAGGCAGTGGGGTGGCAAAAGGGAGAAGGAGAGCCACACCAAACAACTGCTCCCCGGAGCACACTCTTGCGGCAATCTCCCTTGCCAAGGGGTAGGTGTTCTGCAGTCTGCGGCTTTTTTTGAGGAAAGTGCGGATGATAAAAGAATTATCATTTGCAACCTGTGCCGTACCAAAATGAGCAGGGGCATTAACACTAGCAACCTCACCACCACAGGCATGATCCACCTGGCATCAAAGCACCCTAATAGGTGGGCCAAACGCCTGGATCCACAACCAGTGTCTGCGGATCACACCACTGCAATTCCCTGTCGAAGGCACAGGTCCGGATGCCGCTCGCCATACACCTGGACCTTTGCAAGCACCATCAGCTAGCACATCGACTTCCGTGTCCCAGAGCACCGTACAGATGTCTATACCCCAGGCTTTTGAACAAAAGTGCTAATACCCAGCCACCCACCCACAGACCATAGCACTAAATGAGCACCTTTCCAAATTGCTGGCCCTGGAAATGTTGCCATTTAGGCTTGTGGACACTGAGGCTTTCCACAGCCTGATGGCGGTAGCTGTCCCACAGTACTCTGTCCCCAGCTGCTGCACACGTGGCACAAACTGGCACTCTACGCCTTGGAGGTGCTGGCTTGCTCCGCCGCCAGCGTTTTGCCAGAGCGGGTATTTAGTGCTGCTGGGGCATAGTACTGTAACTGATATGTGCATCCGCCTGTCAACTGAAAATGCTGACCGGTTGACTCTTATTAAAATGAACAAGGCCTGGATGCCCATGACTTCTATAATCCACCAGAGGAAATCGGCTGAACATAAAGGCACTCTAAATGTGGGGATATAGTTCAATCTTCCTTTTCTCGTCCTCCTCCTCCCCCCCCATCATATCAACATGCTTATTAGGCTGCCCTCGCTCATAATGTTTTAGAGGGTCAGCTCAGCAGAGGGCCCTCACTCATAATGTTTTAGAGGGTCACCAGCAGGCCCTCAACCATAATGTTTAGAGTGTCAGCTCAGCAGCAGATCCTCACCCCTAAATTTTTTGATGGTCAGATTAGCAGCAGGCCCTCACCCCTAAAGTTTTAGAGGGTCACCAGCAGGCCCTTGCTCCTAATGTTTTGAGGGTCACCAGCAGGCCATCAATCATAATTTTTCAAGGGTGTGTATGATGCACTCCTTTATGTGTAATGAAGGGTGTATTGGAGTGCCGGTTCCTTGTAATTTTTGGCGCCCTTTCCCTTAGCGCATAGGCTTTATGATTGCAGGAGTCCCACTACCTGAAGAATTGTACCACAATGTGAATGAGGCCCTCCTTTATGTGATATACAGGTTGTATCAGAGTTCCTCTTCCTTTTAATTTTTGGCAGCACTTTATATATAGGAAAGAATATTTCCCAACAATTTTTCCTCTAAAATCGATTTTATCTTCGGTTTGGTGCTTTATATTGTCAGTCTGTAAAAGTGGCGTACTACTCGGACAACATCATTCCCAGCAGCGACCTGGGAGTTACAAGATGCATCCAGCCATACTCCCCATACTGTTCCCGAACAATTTCAGTGGTGTTTCCATCAATTTCTGACCTTTTACTATGAACCAGACACCCTCTCCTCTTCAGAGCAAGGGGCGTCTGATTTAATCCTCAGGTTCTCCCATTAACTTCCATTGTGCTCGGGTGCTTGGTAGAGCATCCGAGCATCCCGATGTGTTCTACTCGAGCAACCGAGCACTTTGATGCTCGACCAATACTACTCACCAAGACTCAATTAAAAACAACCTTACTTAAACTCTTTCCCTCAAATTTGAACAAGGTACAAGGTCAATATATTATTCCTCAAAGTATTCAAATTAAACTGCAAAAATGTTAGCTAATGTAGGTATAAAATGTTCAATTTTTTTTATGAAACGTTGAATTTGAAAGATAAATGTATTAACTTATAATAAAGATAAATATAAAAAATAAATAAGGTGTAAATATGTTGTCCTTGGAAGACTTATATATGCTTAAGACTTTGATCATTCATGAATATTCACAGCACGTGTTTCTCTAAGTTTGAATTCTGTGCATACTTAATACATAAGCTTGCTCCACTTATATCTTAGTACATTCTTTCCAATGTCAACTGACCTCTGAATAGATTCTTATAAAGGCAAACTTGAATCGTAATTAAGAGTGTACACACCATTAGATGCTTCCATGATCCCAGAGCTCACCTTCAAACATGTTATATGTTAATGTTTTATATTTCATATTCAAACTGATACTAATTATGAATCACAATCACCCCTTTCTACTGTGGTGTTTTTATGACAGCACTATAAATGTATTTTGTGGTGAATTAATGCTATGTGGGAAGGGGTTAATATGAACTATGAAACACATGGGACATATTCTTTACAATGAAAACAAAAGTACGAGTCAAATTTTTAGAAAAAGTGGTGCTACTTGATAGGAAAAATTGTCATGCTTAAAATTATGTCACATACCAAGGACAAAAAAGTCATAGCTTTCATTTATATTGAGAAACATGGGAATAACACTTCTCTATTTTCAATATGGGGTACAAAAAAATGCTGCCAGAGATTCTCCTCGCGGACACCTAAATTTTAGGATACACGTAAAAGTCCAATGTTAGAATCTCAGAACACCAGAACAAACTGTTAATCTTGCTTTATTCCATCATGCAATCACAATAACATTAAACAAAAGTAAAGTTTTTGCCACAAGAGCCTTTTTTCTGGCTCTGAGTTACCAAAGTGTTTATATTAAACTACTATATCTGCCTGTAGGCATAAAGCAAGATTAACATTTTGTGTTAGTGCTTTGGTAATTCTAAAGGTGGTCATGCACATTATATGGATGTTAATTGAACCTGCCAATTTTAGTGGGACTAGCCAACCATCTAACGTGTGTTAGATATTTGGTCGATATTCATTCAGCAAATCCTGGGGAAAAAAAGATTGGACATATTGGATTTTAACATGCTTTATTATTTTGTTCTTAGGGTAAACAAGGAAGAGTCTTAGTTCACTCTCCCCATTCAGAACACATACACGTAAGGTCCTTAATGCACATTTTGATCAAAGTATGTAAGCCCAGCTGTCAGCGACAAGCCAACATCTTATAGATGTGACCTTACACTACACAGACAATCCTATCTTTGGGTTTAGGCTTAGGCTTTCATCTGAACTCAGGAAAGTGTGATTCATCTATGATCTGCTTTAATTTAAAAAGCTTGGACAGGTAGGTGAATACGGTCATGACCAAGAAGGAGGGAGCTATAGCCCCAATGTTAGTGAGGACTTCCTACAAAATGGGGGATACTTAACAAAACTTGTGCAAAAGAAAATTGGCTTAGTTGGGGTTTAGTTACACATAGGAACTAATCTGATTTCACCTTTCATTTTTCAAAGGAGCTCTGATAAATGAAAGGTTTATTTGATTGGTAGCTATAAGTATCAGTTTTCTTTTTCACCATCTCCCCCATTGTTCACATATCTCTAGGATATTCTCCTGGTTTCTGATTAGAGCAGTACACTAGTGGTAGCAATGCCTATGCTTAAAAAGCTAAATTCTAGTATTATGCCTCCTTGTATTCATGTCACATCCCTCTCCATTTGAGGTTAAAGCATTCTTAGAAAAAGCTAACCTCCCGTCCCTTACAACCGAGCAATTAGAAAAGCTGAATTCTGACATTTTGTTGGCCGAAATCACTGCTGCTATCCGAAGTCTCCCTTCAGACAAATCAGCAGGTCCAGGTGGACTATCAGGAGAATATTATAAAACATTTGTGCCCCTCCTGTCCCCCTCTTTGCAACAGGTTTGCTAAAGGGGCATGGTAGATGGCTTTCTTCCACAAGAGAAAAAGATGGCCCTGATTGTCACACTGCCTAAACCGGGCAAGACCCGAGATAGACAGCAACATTTTTGGCCTATATCACTTCTCAACACAGATCTGAAAATATATGCTGAAGTTTTAGCCAACAGACTAGTTCCAGTTCTTACTGGCCTGATTCAAGAAGAACAGGTAGGCTTTATTAAAGGAAGACAAGCATATCACAACACTAGGAGAGTGCTGAATATGTTCCACTATATTAGCCATCACAAAGTGCCAGCCGTCCTGGTGTCTCTTGATGCAGAGAAGGCGTTCAACCGCATTGGTTGGTAGTATGCCTTCTTGGCTTTGGAACGCTTTGGCTTTGGAGGTAGGATACTGCAGACCATAAAAACTCTATACTCAGACCCCTCAGCCAAGGTATTAACTAATGGAACATATCAGACAGCTTTGACATCACCAATTGTACTCATCAATGATGTGCCCTCTCCCCTTTAATCTTTTTACTTTGCATGGAGCCGCTGGCTGTCCTCCTTCGGGCAGACCCAGAAGTGAGGGGGATACAGATAGGCAACCATGAACACACTATCTCCCTGCATGCAGATGACATTATACTGATTTTGTCTGACCCTGAAACCTCGCTAGCTAAGGGGTTAGAATGGACCCGACATTTCGGACACATATCTCTACATAAACTCAATACATCTAAATCACAAGCTTTGCCATTGTCTCTCTCTTTCCTATCTACCATCTACCTTAGAACAAATTTCGTCCAGACTGGAAATCTGATAAAATTGTGCATTTGGGTGCTAACATCCCTTCCTCCTTTGGTCAACTATATAAATGTGACTACATCCATATGATATCCTCTATGTGAGAAGAAATGTCCAGATTATCTACATCTTAGATCTCCTGAGTAGGAAGGATTGCAGCCTTTAAAATGTTATTATTACCAAAATTGTGGTACCTATTTTGTACGGTCCCCATAAAGGTTCCTGACAGTTTTTTTGCAAAAAATGCAACTCACAGCCACAAACCTAGAATTGTGTATACATTATTAACTAAACCAAATTTATATGGAGGCATTGGGGTACTAAACCTACATGCCTACTATATGGCGCTCTCCCGAAGGAGGAGTGTATACATTACTAATTGGATACACATAGAAAACCAGCTTGTCTTCACTGCTCCTCTCCACACCCTTATTTACGCGTTTATTAGGAAATTCCCTCCAATAGGGATAGTATCCCCTCCAATAAAGATTACTTTACAATGTTGGAAGGACTTCCATACACATACCTCGGGGGAGTCTCCACTATCCTGTGAATCAGTGCCTCTGCAATATCTTTCTGCTTATGTCCCCGACTTAGATGTATCAAAGTGGGTAGATAAAGGCATTAAATATATTTCCTAATTATATAAGGAGGAGTCGATATATTCTTTTGACAACCTGATGGACTCCCTGCCTAATGCAGAATTAGCAAAATACCTGCAAATAATACATTTCTTCAGAGACAGATCCTCTGGGATCAATGCAGAACACCCCCAGATAGTATATTCTCCAGAAGAGAACAAATACCTTGAAGGGTATTTATACCATGATAAACTCTCACACCTCATTTTGCTAATCTCACCCATATGCAAAATGGGAGACACAATTGGGATGTACATTTGATGAGAAATCATGGGTTTCTGCCTTAAAAGTAGTCAATTTAGCATGTACTGTAATATAGTATGCGTTATGAAGCAGCAATTAAAACATTCCTTAGGTGGTATTTCACCCCGGAAAGGCTACATCAAATCTATCCCATAACTTCCCCACTTTGATAGAGACAATGTGGCCACGTAGTAACATTACTGTATACCTTATGGTCATGCCCAAAACGTGAGGCTTACTGGTCAGAAGAGATGGCCTTGCGGTTCACCCGGCAGTCGTTTTGCGTCGAACTTTGCTCGTTCGCGCTTCGCCGAACATGTGAACATATGGCAATATTAGCACGCGCCATATTTGTTTGCATAGCCCTGAACTTTGACCCATGACACATCCATCAGGTGGGACAGGACAGCCAATTGATACGTTTCAGCAGATGGACACACCCCCAACCCTATAACAGAACCAGATCAGGCAGCCATTTTACATTATATGTTTTGCCAGTGTAGGGAGACGTTGCATTTTGGAGCAGGGACAGTTAGGGACACCAAACGCTAGCTAATAGGGCCACAAAGACCTTTTAAGGACTCGTATAGATGTGCTATCGATAGGTGTCATATAGAGGGGTGGGAAATACTTATAATATACTTTCTAACATAGAAATTATATTATAGTGTATTTGTATTATGCAGCAGTTGTGTGCAGTTATGCTGCGATACCGCAGCTAGAAAGAGGGACAAACGCTATTGGAGTAACTAATTGCAACGGGTGTGATATACCTGTTGCACAAAAAAAAACAGCTTGAGGGCTGCAATATACCTTCTTCCTCAAAATCCTGATTGAGGGGTGCTATATACCTGTTTCCACTAAATACTGATTGAGGGGTGCTATTGTTATATAGCTTCTTCCACCAAATACTGATTGAGGGCTGTGATACACCTGCTTCCACAAAATACTGATTTAGGGGTGCCATATACCTGTTTCCGCAAAATCCTGATTGAGGGGTGCTATATACCTGTTCCCCCAAATACTGATTGAGGGGTGGTATTTACCTTCTTCCAGAAAAAACTGATTGAGGTGTGCCATATACCTGTTTCCGCCAAATACTGATTGAGGAGTGGTATATACCTTCTTCCACAAAATATTGATTGAGGGGTGCTATTGCTATATACCTTTTTCCACCAAATACTGATTAAAGGCTGCAATACACCTGCTTCCAAAAATACTGATTGAGGGGTGCCATATACCTGTTTCCGCCAAATACTGATTGAGGGGTGCTATATAGCAATTTCCACCAAATACTGATTGAGGGGTGCTATATACCTTCTTCCACAAATACTTCTCTTCTCTGCGGATTTAGGCAGAGGGTCATTTAGAAAATGACAGGCAGAGGAAGAGGCAAACCGTTCCGCAGGGATGGTAGGGGTCAGGCAGGTGCACCAGGCCGGAGCCTAAGTGGGAAGTTGGATAAGGCGCGTGTGATAACTTTAAAGGGCGCACCAGAGTTGGTTGAGTGGCTCACTCAGCCTTCGGCTTCTGCACCCTCCTCATCCTCTGTATCTGCACCCTCCTCCCTCTCTGCTATGTGCACCCCCAAAGACACCATCACCACCATAGCCCCTCCACTCGAGTCCGAAGAATTATTTTCCCATCCATTCCCAGACCTTACTGATGCGCAGCCATTCTTGGCATCGGATGAGGAAGAGGAGGTAGCAACGGCAGGCACCCAGCGGTCTGACGACAGTACCGAGATCAGCACAAGGAGTATGGTCCCCGCTGTTGTTGCCTACTCTGAGATCTCTAATGTCAGTGGTGGTGAAGGTGACGATGATGACATGTCGATGGACGTCGCGCCGGTGCCCACAAGAGAGGAAGAGGAGGGGAGTTCAGGGGGAGAGACGGAGCAGCAGATAAGGAGGAGAAGGAGGAGAAGCAGGCTGAACTCGTAGTGCACAGGAGGCAAAAAGCAGACTGCAAATGTATCTGGAGCGAGACATCCACCATGCACGGTTACATCTTACGCGCTCAGGACGCTGACACATGGTTCCGCAGTGTGGGCTTTTTTTAACGTGTCAGCTGCTGTTTAGTGTTGAGCGAGCTATGCTTGGCACATGGCAGTACTCGGCTCGAGTCTCCATCCCGCACATTTCGCGGCTGCTAAGCAGCCAATAAACGTGCAGGTAAGTACTTCGCTCACTGTAATGCCAGTAGCCATGTTGGCTACTGGCATTACAGTGATTGGCTGGCCGGAACACCTCATCGGGTGCTATATAGCACCAGATGACTTGAGTTCGGCTTAGTCTTAGTCAGGGAGAGCTGAGGATAGGAAGGGGCAGAGGGTGTAGGGGGTGTAATCGAATATTATAAATGTACAAAAACTTTCAGAGACCCAAAAGTCCTTGTACGGACTATTGTGTGACAGCAGCAATATATTTTTGTATCACAACCTGCGCTAAATTGCTCAGTGTTAGGGAGAGCTGTGCATAGGAAGGGACAGACAGTGTAGGGAGTGTAATAGGAAGATTTTTATACAAAAATTAATTCAGAGACCCAAAAGTCCTTTTAAGGACTATTGTGTGTGACAGCAGCAATAAATATTTTTAGCGCATCCTGCACTCAATACTGTGTAATATGCTGCTGCGGACAGTTAACTTATCTGCACCACATCTCCTGTTTAAAGTGTGCGCATCCCTAAAATATCAGTGACATCCAGTGCAGTTTTTCCGTAGATGGTGTCCACTGCAGACTGTTAAATTATCCCCGCCACATCCCCTGTCTAAAGTGTCCGCATCCCTAAAATATCAGTGACATCCAGTGCAGTTTTTCTGTAGACACTGCGAACTGTGACATTACCTGTGGTACCTGTGGTACCTGTCCTGTATAACGTTTCTTAATCACAAATACTGTTGTCAATTTTTTTGCACATACACTTCCAAATCCTACGCTACTGTACGTGTGACAGACTTTCAATTATATATAACATTTAATATGAAGAAGGCGAGCAGTAAGGGACATAGCAGTGGCCGTGATGCTGACGGTGCACGCAGAGGCCATGGCCCTGGGCATGGTGAAACTGTGCCTGCTGCCAGAGCACAAGAAAAACAATCATCCACGATACCTAGCTTCATGTCCCAGTTTGTAGGGTGGCGCAGGACAGCACTCTTGAAGTCAGACCAGTGCGACCAGGTGGTCGGTTGTATTGCAGCAGATCATGCTTCCAGTCGGCACCACCCTGTCTTCCACCAAGTCCAGTCTCAGTAGCCAAGAGTCTGCTCAACCCAATCCTCTCCCTGATCCTCCTTCCTCCCACCATGGGGAGTCTGGTCAAACAAATGATCCCACACTCAGATATTCGGAGGAGCTCTTTTCAGCGCCATTTCTTGATTTGGCCCTCTAGCCAAACACGTTCACTAAGAATTAAATGAGATTATTTATCTTGCAAAAACTTTTGGAGTGCCGTGGATTTAACTTATAAATAGTAATATTCTGACACTAGGGCAGGGTTCACATCCTATTTTTCTATCGATTTAATGCATACCAAAAATGTATGCGTTAACAGATGCATCAGACTAATGCCGTACAGTGGCATCCGTTCACCATACAGTTCCATGGTAGAAAAAAATAATTATGTTAACTTATGCTTTTCTTTTTTTATGGACTCTGCAGGATACAAAATTATGAAGTGCTGCACATTTGTATACATTAAATGGATAGGAAATAAAAAATTTCTAGGCTCCAGTCGGGAACATTTTTGAGAGTTTCCCTTTAAGATGCATAAAAATGGCCCCTGATTAAAATACATATTTTTGGTGGGAATTTTTGCCAATGATCCCCCTCTGGAACGTATGTCACTGTCCACTGTCCATGGGACTATTTGTACACTCATAGTTTGTATTTGGTGGCTGCAAATATGACCTAAAGTTCGCAAATCGTCCAGGCTGATGTTCGTCCATCACTCGTGGTCAGAAGTATTTTGCTTATTATTCTCCAACCTTAATGTTACAGTTTCCAAATCTGCCCAGATGGCATTGTTATTTCTAGAACTGGATAAGTTTCCCAGGGAAGGCAAGATATTATGTTGCAAAATTTTAGTGATGGCCAAACTTTTTAACACTAGACATTGGGAGGAACTAATAGATCCACCAGTAAAGGAAGTGCTATCTACTATTGCTACTACTTTTCGATCTTAAATAGCATTGACTCCTTCCATAATGTCTATTAAATCCTTTCACCGTATGTGGCATTTATATGTGGCCACGCCATCCGATGCCTCCAATACTCGCAAGGTCTTGGATAAGACAGAAACGTTGGCCAGTATACCAGCATGAATTAATTTTCCGAATGGATATATATATATATATATATATATACAGTACAGACCAAAAGTTTGGACACACCTTCTCATTCAAAGAGTTTTCTTTATTTTCATGACTATGAAAATTGTAGATTCACACTGAAGGCATCAAAACTATGAATTATATACTTATCAAAAAAGTATGAAACAACTGAAAATATGTAATATTCTAGGTTCTTCAAAGTAGCCACCTTTTGCTTTGATTACTGCTTTGCACACTCTTGGCATTCTCTTGATGAGCTTCAAGAGGTAGTCACCTGAAATGGTCTTCCAACAGTCTTGAAGGAGTTCCCAGAGATGCTTAGCACTTGTTGGCCCTTTTGCCTTCACTCTGCAATCCAGCTCACCCCAAACCATATCGATTGGGTTCAGGTCCAGTGACTGTGGAGGCCAGGTCATCTGGCGCAACACCCCATCACTCTCCTTCATGGTCAAATAGCCTTTACACAGCCTGGAGGTGTGTTTGGGGTCATTGTCCTGTTGAAAAATAAATGATGGTCCAACTAAACGCAAACCGGATGGAATAGCATGCCGCTGCAAGATGCTGTGGTAGCTATGCTGGTTCAGTATGCCTTCAATTTTGAATAAATCCCCAACAGTGTCACCAGCAAGGCACCCCCACACCATCACACCTCCTCCTCCATGCTTCACGGTGGGAACCAGGCATGTAGAGTCCATCCGTTCACCTTTTCTGCATCGCACAAAAACACGGTGGTTGGAACCAAAGATCTCAAATTTGGACTCATCAGACCAAAGCACAGATTTCCACTGGTCTTCTTGTGTTCTTTAGCTCAAACAAGTCTCTTCTGCTTGTTGCCTGTCCTTAGCAGTGGTTTCCTAGCAGATATTCTACCATGAAGGCCTGATTCACACAGTCTCCTCTTAACAGTTGTTCTAGAGATGTGTCTGCTGCTAGAACTCTGTGTGGCATTGACCTGGTCTCTAATCTGAGCTGCTGTTAACCTGCGATTTCTGAGGCTGGTGACTCGGATGAACTTATCCTCCGCAGCAGAGGTGACTCTTGGTCTTCCTTTCCTGGGGCGGTCCGCATGTGAGCCAGTTTCTTTGTAGCGCTTGATGGTTTTTGTGACTGCACTTGGGGACACTTTCAAAGTTTTCCCAATTTTTCAGACTGACTGACATTCATTTCTTAAAGTAATGATGGTCACTCGTTTTTCTTTACTTAGCTGCTTTTTTCTTACCATAATACAAATTCTAACAGTCTATTCAGTAGGACTATCAGCTGTGTATCCACCTGACTTCTCCACAATGCAACTGATGGTCCCAACCCCATTTATAAGGCAAGAAATCCCACTTATTAAACCTGACAGGGCACATCTGTGAAGTGAAAACAATTTCAGGTGACTGCCTCTTGAAGCTCATCATGAGAATGCCAAGAGTGTGCAAAGCAGTAATCAAAGCAAAAGGTGGCTACTTTGAAGAACCTAGAATATGACATATTTTCAGTTGTTTCATACTTTTTTGATAAGTATATAATTCCACATGTGTTAATTCATAGTTTTGATGCCTTCAGTGTGAATCTACAATTTTCATAGTCATGACAATAAAGAAAACTCTTTGAATGAGAAGGTGTGTCCAAACTTTTGGTCTGTGCTGCATATATACAAAAATATAAGAATATAAGAAAATAAATAAGAAATGTATGCAACATTTTCTTTTGAGTGCCGTGGTGTTCCTATTAACATTGGTATTATACTTACCACGGAGTACCGTCAGCACCAAATGAGGAGTGCCGTTCAACTCTTACCTTCACTTATTCTGGTTAAAAACTGTTAAGCACAGACACCGCACAGATGAGTCAGGCAACAGCCGTTTCACGCTACCTGCACTTTGTCAAGCCTCCCATGACGTGGTCGGGGGGTGTGCACAATTTATAACACTCCCTTTGAAGCGTCATGCTGAACAGGTGAGATGATCATTTCCAGTCAATACATAATACACACATCAAAACAAAATAAACCCATGTGAAAAAACACGTCATATAAAAACAATTCAAACAAAAACCGCCAGGTCGTTAGTGTCATTCAGTCCTAGAGAACCCATTGCATTAGTTTTAATAATCCATGCAGCCTCCCTCTGTAACAAAATCTGTTTTCTGTCTCCTCTTCGTTCTGGCATCTGCACCACTTCTAAGACCGAATGCACACGGCCGTGTTCCGCGGACGAGAGCGGTCCGTGGTATGCTGGGCTGGATTCTTGTTCAGAGTAGGAGCACACGGTGTCATTGGTTGCTATGACGCTATGCGCTTCATGTCGCCGCTGCACTACAGTAACACAGTGAAGTCAGTCATCAACAAGTGGAGAAAATATGGCACAACAGTGACATTATAAAGAACTGGACGTCCCTCCAAAATTGATGAAAAGACAAGAAGAAAACTGGTCTGGGAGGCTACCAAGAGGCCTAGAGCAACATTAAAGGTGCTGCAGGAATATCTGGCAAGTACTGGCTTTGTGGTACATGTGACTAGTGATGAACGAACATCGGCCGGGGCGGTTCACGAACGCGATCAAATGTTCGCGACCGCAAGTTTGCGGTGGGCCCCATTCACTTTAACGGCAGGCGAACCTGAAAAACCTTCAGGTCATATATGCAGCCAGCAAACACTTACTAGAAGTACACAAATAGCCCCACAACATGGACAGTGATATAACAGAGGGGGATCATTGGTAAAAATTCCCACCAAAAATATGTATTTTAATCAGGGGCCATTTTTGCATTTTTCTTAAAGGGAAACTCTCAAAAATGTGCCCTGCTGGAGCCTAGAAATGTTTTATTTCCTATCAGTTTGATGTATACAAATGTGCAGGGCTCCACTTTTTGTATCCTGCAGTCTTTTTAAAAAAATGCATACGTTAACGTAATTTTTTTTTCTACCATGGAACTGTATGGTGAACGGATGTCACTGTACGGCATCAGTCTGAGGCATCTGTTAACGCATACATTTTTGGTATGCATTAAATGGATGGCAAAAATAGGATGTGAACCCAGCCCTAGTGTCAGAATAAGTACCAGTTCACAGCGGAGCAGCGTTGCGGAGAGGGAAGGCCGCCATGTACTGACAGAGCGCTACCTGGTCCTGGTGGCCAGGGATGAGGACTGTGTTTCCCAAGGACCATTTATCTACTGGGAAATACAGGGCACAGTATAATACACTAGAATCTATATAATATAAAGATATTAGCCCTACACCCGAATGATAATACAATTAGGGGGTCATTTATTATATAGAAATAAGTCTATGTTAGGCAGATTGTGGCGCAAAGGTCCTTAGCACCGCAATCTGCATATTTTTCCCTCTCATGCCAGGTCTAAAAAAGGATGGCGTGGGCAGGGAAAGGGATACAGTTATGACCATCCAGTTATTGGATACCACCGCCATACATTGACTGGATAACACCTTTGCACAGTGACCTGATAACACTGCCATACCGTGATGGGATAAAAGAGTATAAGAGGGCACAGTACAGGAAATAACTAAGGGCACTGCACAGGGTGTGGTAAGAAGGCAAAATGCAGGGTATAAGTGGGCACAGTACGGGGTGAGGGACACAGTGCAGGTTGGGGGGCACAGTCACATGACTCTGTGATATTAGTATGTCCTTTTGGTGAATGCGGTTCATACGCCACCATAATGAAAGGCAGAGGAGTGAGACAGGGGTGTGATTATGTGGCTAGAGATAAAAAAAAATTACTGTCGGCCAGTACAGGCCAAAAAATTAGCCAATAGGCATTCACCTGACAGCTAAGAATTTGGATTCTGTGGCTGGAGGTATATTAGGCGGTCACAGGATACAAATGTAACTGTCAGCCAGTACAGGCCCCAAAAATTAGCCTGCTTCAATCAGTTTTTTGGAAGGCAACTGGTTAATCATACAAGTAGAAATTACTGGTTTCAATAGTGTTTGTCACTCTGTGTAGATGCAGTAACGCAGCAAAACCGCAGACAAATGCTGCACTACCTAAATGCACTATATAGAAAGTATATTATTGGTATATAACACCCCTGCTTTAATCAGTTTTTTTGGGGGGGGCAACTGGTAAATCACACCAGTAGAAATAATTTCTTTAACTAGTGTTACTCTGTGTAGATGCGATAACGCAGCAAAACCGCAGACAAATGCTGCACTACCTAAACGCACTATATAGAAAGTATATTATTGGTATATAACACTCCTGCTTCAATCAGTATTTTGGGGGGGCAACTGGTAAATCACACCAGTAGAAATTATTTGTTCCAATAGTGTTTTTTACTCTCTGTAGATGCGGTAACGCAGCAAAACCGCAGACAAATGCTGCACTGCCTAAATGCACTATATAGAAAATAGGTTATTGGTATATAACACCCCTGCCTCAATTAGTTTTTTTGGGGGGGGCAACTGGTAAATCACACCAGTAGAAATTATTTGTTCCAATAGCATTTGTCCCTCTGTATAGCTGCAGTATCACAGCAGAACCGCACACAACTGCTGCACAATACAATTGCACTAAAATATACTTTCTATGTTAGAAAGTATATTATAAGTATATTACACCCCTCAGTATGTCACACCTATCGATAGCACACCTATACCAGTCCTTAAAAGGATTTTTGTGGCCCTATTAGCTAGCGATTTGTGTCCCTAACAGTCTTTCCCTGCTCCACACAGCAACCTACACTGGCAAAAGACTGAATGTAAAATGGCAGCCAGATCAGGTTTATTTATAAGGTAGGGGGTATGTCCATGTGCTGAAACGTCTCAATTGGCTGTCCTGTACCAACTGATGGATGTGCCATGGGTTAAAGTTCTTCACAATGTAAAAGAATATTGCAGGCGTGAATATCGCCATATGTTCGCACGTTTGACGAACAGCGAACGAGCAAAGTTCGCCGTGAAACGACCACCGGACGAACCGCAAGGCCATCTCTACATGTGACAACAATCTCCCGAATTATTCATATGTCTGGGCTATGGGGTAGAGTGGCAAGACGAAAGCCTTTTCTTACGAAGAAAAACGTCCAAGCCAGGCTACATTTTGCAAAAACACATCGGAAGTCTCCCAAAAGTATGTGGGTAAAGGTGTTATGGTCTGATGAAACCAAGGTTTAACTTTTTGGCCATAATTCCAAAAGATATGTTTGGCGCAAAAACAACACTGCACATCACCAAAAGAACACCATACCCACAGTGAAGCATGGTGGTGGCAGCATCATGCTTTGGGGATGTTTTTCGTCAGCTGGAACTGGGGCCTTAGTTACGCTAGAGGGAATTATGAACAGTTCCAAATACCAGTCAATATTGGCACAAAACCTTCAGGCTTCTGCTAGAAAGCTGAACATGAAGAGGAACTTCATCTTTCAGCATGACAACGATCCAAAGCATATATCTAAATCAACAAAGGAATGGCTTCACCAGAAGAAGAGTAAAGTTTTGGAATGGCCTAGCCTAGAGGGCTATGCACAGGAGATGTCCTCGCAATCTGACAAATTTTGAGTTGGCAAATCTTGCCAAGTCAAAATGTGCCATGCTGATTCATACCTAAAAAAAGACTAAGTGCTGTAATAAAATCAAAAGGTGCTTCAACAAAGTATTAGTTTAGGGGCGTGCACACTTATGCAACCATATTATTTTATTTTTATATTTTTTCTTCCCTCTACCTAAAAGATTTTAGTTTGTTTTTCAATTAAGTTATACAGTTTATAGGTCACATTAAATGGGGGAAAAGTTCTGAAATGATTTATCTTTGTCTCATTTTTTTTCATCACAGAAACCTGACATTTTAACAGGGGTGTGTAGACTTTTTATATCCACTGTATGTATGGACAGCAGAGAAATCTCTCTCACATGCACATTGCACATTTATTTTTCTGCCACACACTATAGCCTATACTACTGTATCTAACACTAACTATCTGGACTATATACAGTGGAATGTGACAGTTTGGGCAACCTTGTTAATCGTCATGATTTTTCTGTATAAATCGTTGGTTGTTACGATAAAAAATGTCAGTTAAATATATCTTATAGGAGACACACAGTGATATTTGAGAAGTGAAATGAAGTTTATTGGATTTACAGAAAGTGTGCTATAATTGTTTAAACAAAATTAGGCAAGTGCATAAATTTGGGCACCACAAAAAAGAAAGGAAATCAATATTTAGTAGATCCTCCTTTTGCAGAAATTACAGCCTCTAAACGCTTCCTGTCGGTTCCAATGATAGTCTGGATTCTGATAATTTGGGTGTAAGACAGCTCTCACCTGCTCCACGACACCCTCTGGGTACGGACACCGCACCTGGATGCGGGGATGCAAAAGCGATTTTAAATGAAGGAGAAGTCCAGCTCAGGTCAGGTGTGAATATGTGGCTTCTTTATTTCAGCGGTTATAAAACTCCACACAGCAAGGTGTAACAAGTGACACGTTTCAGACCTCTAAAGCATCAGGGTCCTTCTTCATGACAAACAAGGACCCTGATGATTTAGAGGTCTGAAACGCGTCACTTGTTACACCTTGCTGTGTGGAATTTTATAACCGCTGAAATAAAGAAGTCACATATTCACACCTGACCTGAGCTGGACTTCTCCTTCCTTTAGAGTCTGGATTCTGGTTGAAGGTATGTTGGACCATCCTCTTTACAAAACATCTTTAGTTCATTCAGGTTTGATGGCTTCCGAGCATGGACAGCTCTCTTTAAGTCACACCACAGATTTTCAATTATATTCAGGTCTGGGGACTGAGATGGCCATTCCAGAACGTTGTACTTATTCCCCTGAATATATGCCTTAGTGGATTTTGAGAAATGTTTAGGGTCGATGTCTTGTTGAAAAATCCAGCCCCGGAGCAGCTTCAGCTTTGTCACTGATTCCTGGACATTGGTCTCCAGAATCTGCTGATAATGAGTGGAATCCATGCGACCCTCAACTTTGACAAGATTCCCAGTACCTGCACTGGATACACAGCCCCACAGCATGATGGAACCACCACCATATTTTACTGTAGGTAGCAGGTGTTTTTCTTGGAATGCTGTGGTCTTTTTCCTCCATGCATAACACCCCTTGTTATGGCCAAATAACTCAATTTTAGTTTCATCAGTCCACAGCATGTATGGACAGCAGAGAAATCTCTCTCACATGCACATTGCACATTTATTTTTCTGCCACACACTATAGCCTATACTACTGTATCTAACACTAACTATCTGGACTATATACAGTGGAATGTGACAGTTTGGGCAACCTTGTTAATCGTCATGATTTTTCTGTATAAATCGTTGGTTGTTACGATAAAAAATGTCAGTTAAATATATCTTATAGGAGACACACAGTGATATTTGAGAAGTGAAATGAAGTTTATTGGATTTACAGAAAGTGTGCTATAATTGTTTAAACAAAATTAGGCAAGTGCATAAATTTGGGCACCACAAAAAAGAAAGGAAATCAATATTTAGTAGATCCTCCTTTTGCAGAAATTACAGCCTCTAAACGCTTCCTGTCGGTTCCAATGATAGTCTGGATTCTGATAATTTGGGTGTAAGACAGCTCTCACCTGCTCCACGACACCCTCTGGGTACGGACACCGCACCTGGATGCGGGGATGCAAAAGCGATTTTAAATGAAGGAGAAGTCCAGCTCAGGTCAGGTGTGAATATGTGGCTTCTTTATTTCAGCGGTTATAAAACTCCACACAGCAAGGTGTAACAAGTGACACGTTTCAGACCTCTAAAGCATCAGGGTCCTTCTTCATGACAAACAAGGACCCTGATGATTTAGAGGTCTGAAACGCGTCACTTGTTACACCTTGCTGTGTGGAATTTTATAACCGCTGAAATAAAGAAGTCACATATTCACACCTGACCTGAGCTGGACTTCTCCTTCCTTTAGAGTCTGGATTCTGGTTGAAGGTATGTTGGACCATCCTCTTTACAAAACATCTTTAGTTCATTCAGGTTTGATGGCTTTCGAGCATGGACAGCTCTCTTTAAGTCACACCACAGATTTTCAATTATATTCAGGTCTGGGGACTGAGATGGCCATTCCAGAACGTTGTACTTATTCCCCTGAATATATGCCTTAGTGGATTTTGAGAAATGTTTAGGGTCGATGTCTTGTTGAAAAATCCAGCCCCGGAGCAGCTTCAGCTTTGTCACTGATTCCTGGACATTGGTCTCCAGAATCTGCTGATAATGAGTGGAATCCATGCGACCCTCAACTTTGACAAGATTCCCAGTACCTGCACTGGATACACAGCCCCACAGCATGATGGAACCACCACCATATTTTACTGTAGGTAGCAGGTGTTTTTCTTGGAATGCTGTGGTCTTTTTCCTCCATGCATAACACCCCTTGTTATGGCCAAATAACTCAATTTTAGTTTCATCAGTCCACAGCATGTATGGACAGCAGAGAAATCTCTCTCACATGCACATTGCACATTTATTTTTCTGCCACACACTATAGCCTATACTACTGTATCTAACACTAACTATCTGGACTATATACAGTGGGATGCGACAGTTTGGGCAACCTTGTTAATCGTCATGATTTTTCTGTATAAATCGTTGGTTGTTACGATAAAAAATGTCAGTTAAATATATCTTATAGGAGACCCACAGTGATATTTGAGAAGTAAAATGAAGTTTATTGGATTTACAGAAAGTGTGCTATAATTGTTTAAACAAAATTAGGCAAGTGCATAAATTTGGGCACCACAAAAAAGAAAGGAAATCAATATTTTGTAGATCCTCCTTTTGCAGAAATTACAGCCTCTAAACGCTTCCTGTCGGTTCCAATGATAGTCTGGATTCTGATAATTTGGGTGTAAGACAGCTCTCACCTGCTCCACGACACCCTCCGGGCACGGACACCGCACCTGGATGCGGGGATGCAAAAGCGATTTTAAAGGAAGAAGAAGTCCAGCTCAGATCAGGTGTGAATACGTGGCTTCTTTATTTCAGCGGTTATAAAATTCCACACAGCAAGGTGTAACAAGTGACACATTTCAGACCTCTAAAGCATCAGGGTCCTTCTTCATGACAAACAAGGACAGTGGTGATTTAGAGGTCTGAAACGCGTCACTTGTTACACCTTGCTGTGTGGAATTTTATAACCGCTGAAATAAAGAAGCCACATATTCACACCTGACCTGAGCTAGACTTCTCCTCCCTTTAGAGTCTGGATTCTGGTTGAAGGTATTTTGGACCATCCTCTTTACAAAACATCTTTAGTTCATTCAGGTTTGATGGCATCTGAGCATGGACAGCTCTCTTTAAGTCACACCACAGATTTTCAATTATATTCAGGTCTGGGGACTGAGATGGCCATTCAAGAACGTTGTACTTATTCCCCTGAATATATGCCTTAGTGGATTTTGAGCAATGTTTAGGGCCGTTGTCTTGTTGAAAAATCCAGCCCCGGCGCAGCTTCAGCTTTGTCACTGATTCCTGGACATTGGTCTCCAGAATCTGCTGATACTGAGTGGAATCCATGCGTCCCTTAACTTTGACAAGATTCCCAGTCCCTGCACTGGCCACACAGCCCCACAGCATGATGGAACCAACACCATATTTTACTGTAGGTAGCAGGTGTTTTTCTTGGAATGCTGTGTTCTTTTTCCTCCATGCATAACGCCCCTTGTTATGGCCAAATAACTCAATTTTAGTTTCATCAGTCCACAGTACCTTATTCCAAAATGAAGCTGGCTTGTCCAAATGTGCTTTAGCCCACCTCAAGTGGCACTTTTTGTGCTGTGGGCGGAGAAAAGGCTTCCTCTGCATCACTCTCGCATACAGCATCTCCTTGTGTAAAGTGCACCGAATGGTTGAATGATGCAGTGACTCCATCTGCAGCAAGATGATGTTGTAAGTCTTTGGTGCTGGACTGTTCTGTGGGTTGACTCTGACTGTTCTCACCATTCGTCGCTTCTGTCTATCCGAGATTTTTCTTAGTCTGCCACTTCAAGCCTTAACTTGAACTGAGCCTGTGGTCTTCCATTTCCTCAATATGTTCCTAACTGTGGAAACAGACAGCTGAAATCTCTGAGACAGCTTTCTGTAACCTTCCCCTAAACCATGATGGTGAACAATCTTTGTCCTCAGGTCATTTGAGAGTTGTTTTGAGACCCCCTGTGTTGCTACTCTTCAGAGAAAATTAAGAGGAGGGAAACTTACAATTGACCCCCTTAAATACTCTTTCTCATAATTGGATTGTGTATGTAGGTCAGGGGTCACTGAGCTTACCAAGCTTTCCAATAATTAGTTCTTAAGGTTTTGGAATCAATAAAATGACAACAGTGCCCACATTTATGCACCTGCCTAATTTTGTTTAAACAATTATAGCACACTTTCTGTAAATCCAATAAACTTCATTTTACCTCTCAAATATCACTGTGTGTGTCTCCTATATAATATATTTAACTGACATTTTTTATTGTAACAACCAACGTTTTATACAGGAAAATCATGACGATTAACAAGGTTGCCCAAACTTTCGCATCCCACTGTATTTCAGCTTACTATCTCTATAACCTACACTACACTATGCACTGGACTCTACTGAAAAATCACAGCACAGTATTCAAGCTCCTCTCTCTCTCTCACATGAAACTCCACAAAATGCCTGCTGGGGATTTCATTTATATAGTGAAGGGGACGCCAACTTTTCTATTGGTTGCTAGGGATGTTGCTAATCTGTGACAAAGCCTTCTTATTGGGACACAAGCTAGAAGAAGGTAGGGATGATCACCTGATGTGTACTGTGCTAAAATCTAAAAACTAATATTCGTCATTACGAATATATAGCACTATATTCTAAATATTTGCGAATTCTAGAAGTGCCAATATTCACAATAAAAATTAGTAATACGAATATTCGCTCTCAACACTACTGAGTAATTGGCACATGTTAACCCAAGATGCCTCTTTAAAAGAGACGACAAACATGACTCCTATCCTCAGTTTTAGGAGGAGTTAAACCATTGGTGATGTAATCGTTAGGAGTAACTTACCAAAGACTGATTCAAATTGGTTATGCAGATGTGCACCGCGGGGCAATTTTGCCTGTGGTCACTTCTCAATGTGTAGGTTTATGTACAAACATAGATACCTCCAAATAGGAGGAGTGGAACATGTAGTTAACCATTTTATCTACTGTAAAATACACTTTGTAGTGTATGTCCTTCTCCTTTGTCCATCCGGGAGGTTTTACGTAGGCAAAACCTTAGGACCTCTTTATGTTTGATCCAGGGAACATAGGAAGTCGATAGAAGCCACAATTGGGGCCAGCAGATTAATCGAACATATACATGCAGAACATGGAGGAAGCAACAATGTTTTGAAATGTGCAGGATTAGAAGTAGTGTAGATGCCAGAACGAGGAGACAGAAAACGGATTTTGTTACAGAGGGAGGCTGCATGGATTATTAAAACAAATGCGATGGGTTCTCTAGGACTGAAGAACGACCTGGCGTTTTTTTTTTCAATTGTTTTTATATGATTTTTTTTTTTTCACATGGGTATTTTGTTTTAATGTGTGTATTATCTATTGACTGGGAATGATCATCTCACCTGTTCAGCATGATGCATCAGAGGGAGTGTTAAAAATTGTGCACACCCCCTGACCACGTAATGTGAGGCTTGACAAAGCGCAGGTAGCGTGAAACGGCTTTTCTTTAATCATTTTTTATTTATTCTATGAAACTGCAAAGCATTATTTTATTAGACAAACATGCAATTAAACACACACCTAGCTTAATCCACCATTAATTGACCTAGACCCCCTGATTTAATACAAATGAGCAAGTCCTAGCTGTAACCTTGGCTTATGTAGCTTTGTTACTTTGAATTTTACTATATATGATAGACATTTTGCTATGCATAAATATTCTACCATGTGTATTATGTTCAATACTGCATACTAATGTATGACATGTCTTATTTTCTGATATGTCTGTTCATGTCATGTTCAATGAAAAGCAAACTAGCTATCTAATATAGGCCTCTTTCACATTTGCGTTGTCCGGATCCGGCGTGTACTCCACTTGCCGGAATTACACGCCGGATCCGGAAAACCGCAAGTGTACTTGAAAGCATTTGAAGACGGATCCATCTTCAAAATGCTTTCAGTGTTACTATGGCAGCCAGGACGCTATTAAAGTCCTGGTTGCCATAGTAGGAGCGGGGGAGCGGTATACTAACAGTCCGTGCGGCTCCCGGGGCGCTCCAGAATGACGTCAGAGCGCCCCATGCGCATGGATGACGTGCCATGCGATCACGTCATCTATGCTCCTGGGGCGTCCTGGCGCACTCTGGAGCGCCCCGGGATCCGCACGGACGGTAAGTATGCTGCTCCCCGCTACACTTTACCATGGCTGCCTGGACTTTAGCGTCCCGGCAGCCATGGTAACCACTCTAAAAAAGCTAAACGTCGGATCCGGCAATGCGCCGAAACGACGTTTAGCTTAAGGCCGGATCCGGATCAATGCCTTTCAATGGGCATTAATTCCGGATCCGGCCTTGCGGCATGTCTTCAGGATTTTTGGCCGGAGCAAAAAGCGCAGCATGCTGCGGTATTTTCTCCGGCCCAAAAACGTTCCGTTTCGGAACTGAAGACATCCTGATGCATCCTGAACAGATTTCACTCCATTCAGAATGCATTAGGATAAAACTGATCAGGATTCTTCCGGCATAGAGCCCCGACGACGGAACTCTATGCCGGAAGACAAGAACGCAGGTGTGAAAGAGCCCATAATTGGATAAGGAATAGGATCCAGATTAAAGCACAGAGCACAGAAATGTCATTGCTCTCTCTCTCAGAACTGCAAAAAAAAAAACTGTAGAAAATGGCTGCTGGGGAGTTTCTTATATAGTAAGGGGTGGTCAACTTTTCTATTGTAAAAAGAAATGTCCAGCTCACAGATAGCTATCTAGGTATGTTTACTTCACTATGGATGGAGAGAGAGGGGGCAGGGCGGACCCAACCCAGGGCGTGACAAGTACCTGCTCAGACACGTATACATCCGTGATACAGTAAAACAATATATAGATATAAATGCACTATAAAAATACATCATCGCCTTTATACAGGGAGTGCAGAATTATTAGGCAAGTTGTATTTTTAGGATTAATTTTATTATTGAACAACAACCATGTTCTCAATGAACCCAAAAAACTCATTAATATCAAAGCTGAATATTTTTGGAAGTAGTTTTTAGTTTGTTTTTAGTTTTAGCTATTTTAGGGGGATATCTGTGTGTGCAGGTGACTATTACTGTGCATAATTATTAGGCAACTTAACAAAAAACAAATATATACCCATTTCAATTATTTATTTTTACCAGTGAAACAATATAACATCTCAACATTCACAAATATACATTTCTGACATTCAAAAACAAAACAAAAACAAATCAGTGACCAATATAGCCACCTTTCTTTGCAAGGACACTCAAAAGCCTGCCATCCATGGATTCTGTCAGTGTTTTGATCTGTTCACCATCAACATTGCATGCAGCAGCAACCACAGCCTCCCAGACACTGTTCAGAGAGGTGTACTGTTTTCCCTCCTTGTAAATCTCACATTTGATGATGGACCACAGGTTCTCAATGGGGTTCAGATCAGGTGAACAAGGAGGCCATGTCATTAGATTTTCTTCTTTTATACCCTTTCTTGCCAGCCACGCTGTGGAGTACTTGGACGCGTGTGATGGAGCATTGTCCTGCATGAAAATCATGTTTTTCTTGAAGGATGCAGACTTCTTCCTGTACCACTGCTTGAAGAAGGTGTCTTCCAGAAACTGGCAGTAGGACTGGGAGTTGAGCTTGACTCCATCCTCAACCCGAAAAGGCCCCACAAGCTCATCTTTGATGATACCAGCCCAAACCAGTACTTCACCTCCACCTTGCTGGCGTCTGAGTCGGACTGGAGCTCTCTGCCCTTTACCAATCCAGCCACGGGCTCATCCATCTGGCCCATCAAGACTCACTCTCATTTCATCAGTCCATAAAACCTTAGAAAAATCAGTCTTGAGATATTTTTTGGCCCAGTCTTGACGTTTCAGCTTGTGTGTCTTGTTCAGTGGTGGTCGTCTTTCAGCCTTTCTTACCTTGGCCATGTCTCTGAGTATTGCACACCTTGTGCTTTTGGGCACTCCAGTGATGTTGCAGCTCTGAAATATGGCCAAACTGGTGGCAAGTGGCATCTTGGCAGCTGCACGCTTGACTTTTCTCAGTTCATGGGCAGTTATTTTGCGCCTTGGTTTTTCCACACGCTTCTTGCGACCCTGTTGACTATTTTGAATGAAACGCTTGATTGTTTGATGATCACGCTTCAGAAGCTTTGCAATTTTAAGAGTGCTGCATCCCTCTGCAAGATATCTCACTATTTTTGACTTTTCTGAGCCTGTCAAGTCCTTCTTTTGACCCATTTTGCCAAAGGAAAGGAAGTTGCCTAATAATTATGCACACCTGATATAGGGTGTTGATGTCATTAGACCACACCCCTTCTCATTACAGAGATGCACATCACCTAATATGCTTAATTGGTAGTAGGCTTTCGAGCCTATACAGCTTGGAGTAAGACAACATGCATAAAGAGGATGATGTGGTCAAAATACTCATTTGCCTAATAATTCTGCACTCCCTGTATAACATAAACCTGCATATAGGTGTGTCCAAAGATGAAACCAGACCTCAATCTGGGTGTAATCCCCCATGTAGGTTGACTGTGCGTTTATCAAAAATCACATGGTGTAAACAATACCCAAACTATATAGTCAGGTACATAAATATTGGGACATCGACACAATTCTAACATATTTAGCTCTATACACCACCACAATGGATTTGAAATGAAACAAACAAGATATGCTTTAAGTGCAGACTGTCAGCTTTAATTTGAGGGTATTTACATCCAAATCAGGTGAACGGTGTAGGAATTAAAACAGTTTGCATATGTGCCACCCACTTGTTAAGGAACCAAAAGTAATGGGACAATTGGCTTCTCAGCTGTTCCATGGCCAGGTGTGTGTTATTCCTGCATAATCCGAATTACAGTGAGCAGATAAAAGGTCCAGAGTTCATTTCAAGTGTGCTATTTGCATTTGGAATCAACTGTTGCTGTCAACTCTCAAGATAAGATCCAAAGAGCTGTTACTATCAGTGAAGCAAGCCCATCAGAGAGCTAGCAAAAACTCTAGGCGTGGCCAAAACAACTGTTTGGAACATTCTTAAAAAGAAGGAACGCACTGGTGATCTCAGCAACACTAAAAGACCTGGAAGACCACAGAAAACAACTGTGCTGGATGACCGAAGAATTCTTTCCCTGGTGAAGAAAACACCATTCACAACAGTTGGCCAGATCAAGAACACTCTCCAGGAGGTAGGTGTATGTGTGTCAAAGTTAACAATCAAGAGAAGACTTCACCAGAGTGAATACAGAGGGTTCACCACAAGATCTACACCATTGGTGAGCCTCAAAAACAGGAAGGCCAGATTAGAGTTTGCCACACGACATCTAAAAAAGCCTTCATAGTTCTGGAACAATATCCTATGGACAGATGAGATCAAGATCAACTTGTACCAGAGTGATGGGAAGAGAAGAGAATGGGGAAGCAAAGGAACTTCTCATGATCCTAAGCATACCACCTCATCAGTGAAGCACGGTGGTGGTAGTGTCATGGCGTGGGCATGTATGGCTGCCAATGGAACTGGTTCTCTTGTATTTATTAATGATGTGACTGCTGACAAAAGAAGCAGGATGAATTCTGAAGTGTTTCAGGCAATATTATCTGCTCATATTCAGCCAAATACTTCAGAACTCGTTGGACGGCGCTTTACATTGCAGATGGACAATGACCCAAAGCATACTACAAAAGAAACCAAAGAGATTTTTAAGGGAAAGAAGTGGAATGTTATGCAATGGCCAAGTCAATCACTTGACCCGAATCTGATTGAGCATGCATTTCACTTGCTGAAGACAAAACTAAAGGAAAATGCCCCAAGAACAAGCAGTAACTGAAGACAGTTGCAGTAGAGGCATGGCAGAGCATCACCAGGGATGAAACCCAGCATCTGGTGATGTCTATGCGTTCCAGACATCAGGCTGTAATTGACTGCAAAAGATTTGCAACCAAGTATTAAAACGTGAAAGTTTGATTTATGATTATTATTCTGTCCCATTACTTTTGGTCCCTTAACAAGTGGGAGGCACATATGCAAACTGTTGTAATTCTTACGCCGTTCACCTGATTTGGATGTAAATACCCTCAAATTAAAGCTGACAGTCTGCTGTTAAAGCACATCTTGTTTGTTTCATTTCAAAACCATTGTGGTGGTGTATAGAGCCAAAAATGTTAGAATTGTGTCGATGTCCCAATATTTATGGACCTGACTGTATGAAGGCAAAACAGAAGATTGTTCAATAAAACTAAACTTCTAGTGCATAATAATCTTCCAAATATGCATTGCAAATATAAAAACAAGTATAAAAACAAATGGCTTTGAATAGAACTAAATTATCAGGTATACAAACTTAATATAAATACATCAGCTCCTTTTTCAAGTTCAAACCATGTGGGTATCTGGTATTTAATCCAGAAGGCTTCACGTAAGAGAATCTTTTTTCTTAATATCTCCTCCCCTGGACTGTTACCTTCTCTATTGCAAATGTACTAAACACATTAAGACTGCAATTGTGTAAATTAATAAAGTGATTGGCTGCATTGGACACCCAAGGAGCTGTAGGGTTAGAAATATAGTTCACATGCTCTAGTAATCTTTCCTTATACTTTCTGTGTGTGTTACCTATGTAGATAAAATCGCATAATGTGCATTTGATTATATAAATCACTGCTATACTGTTGCAATTTATGTAACTTTTGATAGGAAAAGACTTCAATTACTCTTTCCGGTAATATGTTTTCCATGAGCCCATGACAGCACCTGTGAGAGATCCTCCCCCTTCCGGACAGGAAACAGGAACTTCCTAGATCTTTAAATTGGTCCACTGCCTTCCACCACTCAGTATTTGACAAGATTCCTGGGACCAGCAATACATCTATATACAGTTGCAAGAAAAAGTATGTGAACCCTTTGGAATGATATGGATTTCTGCACAAATTGGTCATAAAATGTGATCTGATCTTCATCTAAGTCACAATAATAGACAATCACAGTCTGCTTAAACTAATAACACACAAAGAATTAAATGTTACCATGTTTTTATTGAACACACCATGTAAACATTCACAGTGCAGGTGGAAAAAGTATGTGAACCATTTTATTTAATAACTGGTTGAACCTCCTTTGGCAGCAATAACTTCAACCAAATGTTTCCTGTAGTTGCAGATCAGACGTGCACAATGGTCAGGAGTAATTCTTGACTATTCCTCTTTACAGAACTGTTTCAGTTCAGCAATATTCTTGGAATATCTGGTGTGAATCGCTTTCTTGAGGTCATGCCACAGCATCTCAATCAGGTTGAGGTCAGGACTCAGACTGGGCCACTCCAGATTTTCTTCTGTTTCAGCTATTCTGTTGTTGATTTACATCTATGTTTTGGGTCGCTGTCCTGTTGCAACACCCATCTTCTGTTGAGCTTCAGCTGGTGGATAGATGGCCTTAAGTTCTCCTGCAAAATGTCTTGATAAACTTGGCAATTCATTTTTCCTTCGATGATAGCAATCCGTCCAGCCCTGACACAGCAAAGCCGCCCCAAATCATGATGCCCCCACCACCATACTTCACAGTTGGGATGAGGTTTTGATGTTGGTGTGCTGTGCCTCTTTTTCTCCGCACATAGTGTTGCGTGTTTCTTCCAAACAACTCAACTTTGGTTTCATCTGCCCACAGAATATTTTGCCAGTACTGCTTTGGAACCTCCAGGTGCTCTTGTGCAAACTGTAAATGTGCAGCAATGTTTTTTTGGACAGCAGTGGCTTCCTCTGTGGTATCCTCCCATGAAATCCATTCTTGTTTAGTGTTTTATGTATCGTAGATTCGATAACAGGGATGTTAGCATATGCCAGAGACTTTTGTAAGTCTTTAGCTGACACTCTAGGATTCTTCTTCACCTCATTGAGCAGTCTGCGCTGTGCTCTTGCAGTCATCTTTTCAGGACGGCCACTCCTAGGGAGAGTAGCAGCAGTGCTGAACTTTCTCCATTTATAGACAATTTGTCTTACTGTGGATTGATGAACAGCAAGGCTTTTGGAGATACTTTTATAACCCTTTCCAGTTTTATGCAAGTCAACAATTCTTAATCGTAGGTCTTCTGAGAGCTCTTTTGTGCGAGGCATCATTCACATTAGGCAATGCTTCTTGTGAAAAGCAAACCCAAACTGGTGTGTGTTTTTTATAGGGCAGGGCAGCTGTAACCAACACCTCCAATCTCATCTCATTAATTGGACTCCAGTTTGCTGACACCTCACTCCAATAAGCTTTTGGAGATGTCATTAGTCTAGGGGTTCACAAACTTTTTCCACCTGCACTGTGAATGTTTACAAGGTATGTTCAATAAAAACATGGTAACATTTAATTCTTTGTGTGTTATTAGTTTAAGCAGACTGCGATTGTCTATTGTTGTGACTTAGATGAAGATCAGATCACATTTTATGACCAATTTGTGCAGAAATCCATATCATTCCAAAGGGTTCACATACTTTTTCTTGCAACTATATAGTGAAACTAAGAACATAAGCAAAAAATAACACAATGAAAGCTGTGCAAATATATGACCAGGCATAGCTCTTCTTTGACTCAACAATTTACTACATGTAGGGAGGGAATTATGTAGGTGCTGTCATGGGCTCATGGAAAACATATTACCGGTAAGAGTAATTGAAGTATTTCCATTATGCCCCATGACAGCACCTGTGAGAGATTAGACTAGATGACTATTAGGGAGGGACTACAGCCTGCAGCACCTTTCTCCCAAAAGACTTGTCCCGCATAGACGAAAGGTCCAATCTGTAGTGCTTGTAAAACGTGGAGGGAGAACTCCACGTTGCGGCCCTACAAATTTGTTCAATGGTAGCGTACCCCTTTTCTGCCCAGGAAGAGGCTACTGCCTTAGTGGAATGAGCTGAAAAACCCAAAGGCACCTGACAACCTGACTGTGAATATGCCAGACCTATTACTCTCTTGATCCATCTGGCTAAGGGACGGCTTGTGACTTTCAAGCCTTTGTTCTCACCCTGAAACTGAACAAAGAGCTGTGGTGTTTTCCTAAAGTCCTTTGTAGACTCCAAATATGCGCAGACACACCTTCTCACGTTCAGAGTATGAAAGGACTCTTCACCCTCATTCTTTGGGTTTTGACAAAAGGAGGGGAGAACTATTTCCTGAGATCTATGGAATACAGAAACTACTTTGGGTAGGAATGCAGGATCCGGTTTGAACACAATTCTGTCCTCTAGAATTTGGGTATATGGCGGGGAAGATGACAAAGCGGATAGTTCTCCTACTCGTCTGGCAGATGTAATGGCCACTAAAAATAAAATTTTATAGGATAGAATCTTTAAGGGGATGTGTCCAAGGGGCTCAAACGGGGCCTTGGTTAGAGCGGATAGCACCAAGTTAAGGTCCCATGGGGCTGACTTAGATTTAACTGTAGGACATAGCCTAGAGTAACCCTTAATAATCCTTTTGACCCAGGGATGAGTAGCTAATCTAAAGTCAAAGAGAGCACTCAGTGCCGAGACCTGGACTTTGAGAGTGCTAGGTTTAAGCTTTTTGTTAAAGCCTTCCTGCAAGAAACTCAGAATTAAAGGAATGTTGGGTGAGCTCAAATCAAGTCCTGGCCCTGCAAACTGAAGGAAGGTCTTCCATACTCTGAGATTTCGGAGGTGATCTTTTTCCTACTAGCTAGAAGACTCCCAATCACTTGTTCTGATAAACCTCTGGTCCTGAAGAATCGCCTCTCAAAATCCAGGCTGTCAGGTGCAGGTTCTTCACCTCCGGATGATGTAGACGGCCCTGATATAGTAGGTTCTGCCTTTTCTGGAAGTATCAAGGGATCTGCTATTGATAGTCTCTTTAACCGGGCAAACCAGACTCTTCTCAGCCAGAACGGTGCTATTATGCTCCCTCCTGATGGGAGGAAACGCATAGATTAGATCCTTCCCCCATGGTTGTGAGAGCGCATCTGTACCTATAGACTGACCTTCCTTGCTCAGAG
The DNA here is from genome assembly GCF_014858855.1 of Bufo gargarizans. Lineage (NCBI taxonomy): Eukaryota > Metazoa > Chordata > Amphibia > Anura > Bufonidae > Bufo > Bufo gargarizans. The sequence continues at coordinate 398,859,303 of NC_058083.1, read as the reverse complement.
AAAAGAATCTTTTGCATTTTTTGTTCTCTATCAAGGCGAATAGATCTATTGTGGGAGATCCCCATAGGGTTTCTTTTTGGTTAAATACCTCTTGATTCAGACACCAGTCCGCCTGGTGATTCTCTGAGCCTTTCAAGTGGACTGCTGAGAGAGAAAGAGCTTTCCCCTGTATTAGCAAAAAGATCCTGGATGCTAGCTGCATTAGCTGAGGAGATCTTGTTCCCCCCCCCTGTCTGTTGATATATGCTACTACTGAAGTGTTGTCGGCTAGGATCCTGACATGTTTTTGAGGCTACTAACTTATCCAGACAAGGTTGGAAACATGTCCTAGGGTAGGACGGGCCCAAATTTCGCTTGCAAATTCCACTGTTTAGCTCTTGTTTTGTGGGTAGCTTTTCTTGGGGCTTCTTTAACCTGCATTTAATGAATAGCCCCAATCAGTTTAATTCTGACTACAACAATAAACTCCCCAAAGGGAGATTGTGGGGGTTAACCCCTCTTACCCCCAGGAGCACCATGCTGGATTCAAAATGCAGCTCCTGCCTGTCTCTGCACAGTTAAACTTCCCCTTCTTCTTGCATGATGCTGCTTCAAGGGGGCAATGGAGGGAAGATCTGGCCGTCTGGTCAAGAATCTGGCTTGCCTTTGCTCCCACCATGCTGGCTGGCCGGCGTTCCCTTTTTTAAATGGGCCACGCAACGCCCGCCATGTTTAGGCTCTTCCCCTTCCGTCCGGTGGAACGCACACGTCACTTCCGGCACCAAGCGCGTGTCCAGACTCGGCCTGCCGCAAAATGAGAGAAGAAGATACTCCTCCCCCCTCACGACAAACTTTGCCGGCCTGGCAAGGGACGATGAGACAACCCCAGGCATCCCCCCATGGCGCTGAAGGGGGGAAACTGCTGGGCTTCTCAGCGGCTCCTAGTGGAAACTTACGCCGACAGGTACCCCCATTAGGTTTCAGTCCTTTAACCCTAAAGGTCCTGCAGCCCCAAAAACAGACCTGAGAAGAAATCCTCCTGTCTCTGGACATGAAACAGGAAAGAACTGAGTGGTGGAAGGCAGTGGACCAATTTAAATATCTGGGAAGTTCCTGTTTCCTGTCCAGAAGGGGCAGAATCTCTTACAGGTGCTGTCATGGGGCGTAATGGAAAATTTCGGTACGTGCGGAATTGTGAAAATCTTTGTTGGTTGAGGCTACTTGGCATGTTTTGCAGGGATAGCCCTAACATTTCTTAAAACCTGTATATTTTAACCAAGTTCGGGTGGGTTCAAACTAGCTTTAGGGATTCCGTTATGTTTTTCCGTTATAACAACAGACAGAATGCAAAACATGAGTTTTTTCATGCCAAAACTGTATAGAAAGGTTTATGAATATTATGTTAGGAGTGTAAAATAAAAGGGAATCTTTCATGTGAAACAGCTGAGGTAATCTACCTGTTAGAGTGCCCCTGCAAGACACAATATATAGGTCATTCTCTAAGAAAATTAAAAACCCGCATCGCTGAACTTGTCTGAAACATCAAGAAGGGTCTGTAGGGGGGCGGAGCTAGCGCCTGAGGAAGATGGTGGTGTGTGTCTGAGCTCCGTCTGACATACAGTGCTTTATCGCAGCCTACGCCAGCTATACCGACCTGATCATGGTCAAAATAGGCAACCCGAGACAGGGAGATACCCCGCAGCACCAGAAGCAATCTGTTACCTCCGGGGACATGGATAAGTTCATCAAAAAAGCGGCGGCAGTTCACGTCGCTAAAGAAACTAAAATGGCGCCCGCGGCTGCACCCGAAGACGAGTACATAAACTCAGAGGGAAGAGACAGTGATTCAGAAGAAGCGGGCGGACGCCAAAACCTCCCCATTTCCAGGAAATACCTAAAGTCGGTCCTCACCAAGGCCCTGGAACCACTGGTGAGTGAAGTCTCTTCCATGAGACAAGATATTAAACATATCGGGGGCAGGGTAGAGGATCTGGAGACGGCGCATCACGCTGCGCTAGACTTCCAGGCGGCGGCTTCTACAAGCTTACAAATGGTTCAATCTCACCTGAATAACGTTTATGCGGCCTTAGAAGACCAAGAGAACCGGGGCAGAAGGAACAACCTGAGGTTCCGAGGCTTGCCTGAATCGATCATAGCCTCAGAAATACCGGAGGCGATGAAGGCCTTGTGTGAGCAACTGCTAGGCCCCGAATATCCCAGCCCGATAATAGAGAGAGCGCACAGGGCCCTCAGACCTAAACCGAAACCAGCTGAACCGCCGAGAGATATAATATGCCGGTTCCTAAACTTCCAAGATAAAGAAGCTGTGCTGGAGTGCGCCAGGAAGAAATCGGAAGTTCTATTCAGAGACTATCGCATCCATGTGTACCAGGACTTGGCTCCGATCACACTGAAAAAACGCAAGGTGCTTAAACCCCTGACAGAGTGGCTCATCCAAAGGAAGATCACCTATAGATGGACTTTCCCCTTTGGCATCTCGTTTCTATACAACGGGAGCAGGATCACCATCAGAACCCACGCTGACCTGGATCAAATGTTCCAACATCTTGAGATTCCTAACATGGAAATTGAGAACTGGGACTTAATTCAAGATGTCGCATCCTTGCCAGATGTTCCAAAGCCACAGCTTTTTGAACCCAGGAGGACCCCTAAATCCCAGCGTCAGAGAAAGAAAACCAACTCCATTACTCCGCGACGCCTCTCCACGGACTCTTTTTGATCCATATGGAGTCTATTATGCAGGATGATCTCTACACCTGTTCTATGTTTCAAGAAAGTGATTGAGGGAATGTTTGATCTCTCTTGCTTATAAGTATAAGTATTCAGGTTACAATAACCGATTGTACTATCTCTAGCTGTTTGCCTAAGTATCCCCCCTCCAACCTAGTCATTTCCCTTCCCCTCCCCCTCCTCCCTTTTTCTTACCCTATACTCCCCCCCATCCTTGTTTCCTCTCCACTACATAGCAGCATACGACTTAGAAGCTGTTAGGAGGATGTCCTTAACCTATGTAGTGGAGAAGCTGACACATTTGCTCTCCTCCAGTCTCCAGCCCCTATTATCTTAGAGCTTTCCATTGCTTAGGTCGGTAGTATTAGAGCGGGTTTGTTCCCTTCCTCTGATACTAGTCTGATGATTCCTTGGTAAGCTCTGTACTTAAAGGGTTTACCCGTATTCCCCCCTACACTGAGTTATGTCTTTGCAGAAATACTGCTTATGTCTTTTGTTTTTCTATTGTTCTTTTAGTTACCATGTTCGTAATGTTACCGCGTCACCTGAAGACTTCAGAAAGATGGCTTTGGTATGGGCTGCACAACGAAGGTTTGACTTATCCCCAACTCTGATCATGGGTCTTTGTTATTATGAGCCTAAACTTGTTCATCTGCACATAACTTGCACGAAATTTCTCTCCTCTCGTATCCCAGATGGATGACCTTAAGATAGCATCTTACAACGTAAGAGGCTTTAACTCGCCTGCTAAAAGGGGCCAGATATTTGGAATGCTGAGAAGAGAGGGGGTAAAGGTGGTCTTTCTTCAGGAAACGCACCTGAAGCTGGGACACTTCCCCAATCTTTCACACTCATATTTTTCCCAATGGTACCGCAGCGGTTCTAGCTCTTCCAATTCAAAAGGGGTCAGTATAGGACTCCAGAGGGGAGTCCAATTCCAGCACTTAGACCAGGTTCTGGATCCTGAGGGTAGGTTCTTAATGCTGAAAGGAAAAATCGCCCAACACACCTACACCTTTATTAACGTATATGTTCCTAACAAGAAACAAATTCCCTGGCTAAAAAACATTTTAGAGAAAGTGAACAAATTTGGGGAAGGAACCTTGGTGATGGGAGGAGACTTCAACCTAGTAATGAATCCTCTTTTGGACTCTTCTTCTGGCAAATCCGCACATTCCCAGTCAGCGGTACGTTCCCTGACTTCGAAGTTGTGGAGAGCTCATCTTATTGATGTTTGGCGAACGTTTCATCCAGACACTAAAGACTACTCCTTTCACTCAACAGTTCATGACTCGTATCAGCGTCTGGACTACCTTTTGGTCTCTAAAAACCACCTGCAATATTGTAAAGACACAAAAATAGGTAACATCCTACTATCCGATCACTCCCCTATTTACCTGACCCTCACTCCTCCAAGAATAAATAAAACCCCTAAACCTTGGAGGCTGAATGAGCAACTGCTAGGTAATCCTGAAGCCAGGTCAAAAATTGAGACAGCCCTTGGAGATTATTTTGATCTAAATGCCTCATCAGAAACTTCTGCCCAGACCCTTTGGGATGCCCACAAGACGGTCGTGAGAGGCCATTTTATCAGTATAGGAACTTACCTTAAAAAATTGAGGAACAAACAAATAGATGAACTACACGTGAATATCACCAAACTAGAACAAACACATAAAATCTCCCTACTCAAGTCTCACCTAGAAGAGTTAAATGGATATAGACGCTCTCTTAAAGACCTTCTTAACTCTATCTCAGCAAAGTACTACCTCAACTCACAACACAAGGTCTTTGCCCACGGGAATAAGGCCTCGAGATTTGTGATGAACAGGGTCAAGGGGAGGAGGTCAAGCAACTTTGTCCACAAACTTACAACTAGTTCGGGCTCTCATGCCTTTGACTCTGAACAAATTGCATCGCAATTTCGAGATTTTTATGAATCCCTATATAACAGACACCCACTCTTCCCCTCCTGCCACCTCCGAATCCTCATCTCCTCTTTCTACCTACTTAGAGAAACTACATCTTCCTTCTCTGACTGAGGAAAATAGAACAATGCTAGCTTCTCCCTTCACACCACAGGAACTTCTAGAGGCTATCCGTAGCTCCCCCAAAGGGAAAAGCCCAGGCCCAGATGGCCTACCTATATCATACTACTCAACATTTCAAGAGACCCTTATTCCTCATCTAATTCCTCTCTTTAACCAAACATTATCTAATACCCCTCTATCTAGTGACATGACCAAAGCTCACATTGTGCTAATCCCCAAAGAGGGTAAGGACCCAACACTTTGCCCTAGCTATAGGCCCATCTCTCTCCTTAACATTGACCTTAAACTGTTAGCCAAATTACTGGCAAATCGTCTAGCTTTGATTTTGCCTTCTCTGATCCACAGAGATCAAACTGGCTTTGTTAGGGGGAGAGAGGGCAAGGATAACACCGCTAGAGTCTTAAATATTCTCTTTCACGCGAAGAAGAAATCCCTGCCTTTAGTCCTTCTCAGCACAGATGCTGAGAAGGCTTTCGACAGGGTTAAATGGTCATTTATGCATGCAGTTCTCTCCTCGCAAAGATTCCCGACCCCTTTCCTCTCTGCCATAGAAGCCATGTACTCAAAGGCCTCTGCCTCCATTTCGGTCAATAATATTATTTCTTCTCCCTTTCTTATTAGGAACGGTACTAGACAGGGCTGTCCCCTTTCCCCCCTCCTCTTTGTTTTAACCATGGAACCCCTTCTGCAAACCATCAGATCAGATAGAGACATAAGAGGGGTAGATCTGGGGGATCAGGAACATAAAGCGGCGGCCTTTGCCGACGATTTACTGTTGATGATCAGTAACCCTGCTGTTGCTCTCCCTAAGATCTATCATCATCTAGAGATGTTTGGTAAAATGTCCAATTTCAAAGTTAACCATGGTAAATCCCTAATTATTCAAACCGGCCTCTCCCGTTGCTTGGCAAAACGACTAGAAAGAGAATCACCTTTTAATTGGTCAAGTCCCCACTTAACCTACCTAGGGGTTAAAATTAGCAATGATCCTTCCCAGCTGTTCGCTTTAAATTATTTACCCCTCCTGAGCCATATCTCTACATCCCTTAAAAATTTGGATTTGCCGATTCTATCTTGGTTTGGCAGAAAAAATTTACTCACTTCCCTAGTTCTACCTAAATTGACCTATCTAATTCAGGTGCTCCCTATCCCTATCCCTTCCTCATACTACACTTCTCTTCGTTCACTATTTAGCGCTTTTATTTGGATGGGAAAGAAAGCTCGTCTCTCGTACACAACCCTAAATAGACCTAAAATCTTGGGAGGAATTGCCCTTCCAGATCCGGAACTATACGGGAAAGCCGTTCTGTTGGCCAGAGCCTTGGATTGGTTGAGAGCCCCCTCTCACAAATCCTGGGTCCGTATGGAACAGTCATTAATTAACTCATCCTTTAGAGCGCTTCTTCTGGGACACAGATGTCTTCCCCCCCTTCCCTCAGAAGCAACCCCTATAATTAAGGCTACTTATAATGCTTGGAAATGGTTCCAATCTACCCACCTTCATGTTCCCTTTCCCTCACCTCTTCTACGGGTAGGGGATGTCCTACGCACTGCTCCTAATGTATTACAAGACAGCATGCCCACGCACCTCAGAAATTCCGACATTAGATTGAGGGACCTACTCATTGACAACGTTCCTTTTTCTTTGAATAAATTGAGAGAGAGTCTTGCAATCCCTCACTCCCGTACGCTTAATAACCCAATTTACTTTATTAATACATACCTGTCCCTACACATTTCGGTGGGAGATTTAATAAGACCTTTAACGTGGTTTGAGAGTCTGATAGACAATTCATTAGGCCCCACAAAGACCATATCGCAGTTATACAGTCGATTCAGATCCCATACTTCTAATGTTTTACCATCTTTCATTGGCCTTTGGGAGAAAGAACTAAACCGAACCTTTACCGACAAAGAAACTGCCACCATACTGTTATCTCCGCATAAGTCATCTAGATGCGTACGTATTCAAGAAAACGCCTATAAAATTATGACCAGATGGTACAAAACTCCGGATATTGTCTCCAGATACTCGGTTTCAGGTTGTGATAGATGCTGGAGATGTCTGTCAGACAGAGGCTCCTTTACTCACATATGGTGGAAATGCCCTAAACTCTTTAAGTGGTGGGAGAAAATATTCCAGATAGCTAATCACGTTTGCGGGGCATATCTAGTCCCTTCCCCGGAAATAGCCCTCCTGAACGTCTTTCCGTCCGGACAGAAGATCACTAATATAGCTCTTTTTAAGCACTTGTTAGCAGCTGCCAGATTTCTTATCCCGAGACTTTGGCTCTCTACTGAAATTCCTTCAGTTGACCAATGGCTTCTAAAAGTAGACCAAATCCATAGATTTGAAGAAATCTCCTCTTGGGAACTAAGGAACTTTCAAAGTTTTATAGGAGTGTGGAAGGAGTGGAAGACGTTCAGGAGCCTCAATGACCTGTCTCTCTTCCATCTCTAATCTCTATTCCATCTCTAATCTGAAACTCTTTGGTTTATATGAGTTGTAATCATATCTTCCTCAAATTGTGACCTTTTTGACCCAAATAAGCATTTCAAGATTCGCATCCTCAATCAGTGCAAGTCTCCTACCTTCCGCACCCATACCAATCCATCCATGATTACTCTATTATACAATAATGTTCAAGATATTTTTTGACAGATACGCAATCTTGTAATGATACTGCCACTTTCGCTTGTCATTTTGTTCTGTGACGCCATTGTTACTGGTTACTGGTGTCTAACTGCCATTGACTGCGAGGTTTGTAACCTCCATTTGTTATATCTCTTTGATTTCAATAAAGCACTTTGAAAATCAAAAAAAAAAAAAAAAAAAAAAAAAAAAGAAGGGTCTGTAGACCCACAGTGTTTCGGCACATTTCAAAAAAGTGCACTAGAAAAATCCAAGTGGTTTAAGATTTTGTGCCATTGAACTTGTGCGGAGACACTAGAGAGGGGGAGACCCTGTTAAACAGATAAACAAAAGAGAAGCAGAGTGTATATACGAGATGGGCACCCTCCTACCACACGGCCTTAACATCAAACGGGATATCAAGGCAGTTTGCATGTCATAATTGCAGGCTGCACAGTCTGAGCATAATGTTTGCGATTTGTTGTTTTTATTTGATATTTTTGTATGATAGATTTTTGTATTATGGATGTTTTTAGTGTGATTTGTATTAAATATACAGTATGTCACCCGCCCTCCGGACAAAACGGAAGTTGGGTGTTGCTCCAGAGCAATCTGGGAAGGATATTTAACATCGAGTCTGAGGGAATTCACCCCTGACAAAGCCTAAGGTGAAACCCGGGTCGGGTGCGATTTTATGAAATGTTTTTAACTACATGGACTTTGTAAGTACAATAAATTGGATACTTACTTTTACCACTTGGGTATTGCGCTATGTGTTTCTTTCTCTTGTGAAGGAACTGGTGCCGTATATTGAAGTTTTCGGTTGGTATCAAGACGCTGCAGGAGACGACCATAACAGCTGCCTGCTGGAGCGTGTGTTGAAGTCTGCACTGTGTCTATTACTGCTGGTATCAGCGCGGTCCCTGCAACTGCTTGTGGTATTAAAAATCGGGAAGTGCTCAACCCCATATGCAGTGGTGCATCTATACCAGGGGGGGGTAGATCCTGCACTTGCGGTCTGCTGCTGTAACGGGGTGCCAAAGGCGCACTCAGTCTCCCATCAGCCGCAGACCTTCTGCTTAGCTTTGGGAGCGAGGATCTGTGTTTGACCTCGTTCCCAGGGCAGCTTTGCTCACTGGGAGGCTCCCTGCTCGACTCACTTAGTGCTCGACTGGTCTGTCTGTCGGTCGGTCATGTGACGTTGGCCATGTCACATGACCCTCACTCCCCACTATAAATACAGGCAGCCTGCTGGCTACAGGTTGCCTGTTAATTTAGGTTCCTGGTGTTTGTTATATACCTGTATACTTACCTGATCCTATTCCCTGACGATCCTTTGCCTGCTCCTCCTGTACTGCGCATCCCTCCTGGTATTTTGACCTGGGCTTCCACCTGACTAATTTTTCGGAATTCCTTTGGTACTTCTCGACTCTCCTGGTATTTATGACCTCGGCCTCTCCTGACCATTCTTTGCTTATCCCTCTGTACTGCGTTGTCCTCTTGGTTTTGACCCTGTCCGTTCACTATCCGTTATTTGTCTTGTCTGTCCTTCCCGCTCATATCCTAAGTTAGGGACTACTGTCCTGTTTTCCCCAGTCATCAGGACTCGTGAGGCAAGTGGGCAGGGCAAGGGGTGAGGGTGGAGTGCAGTGGTCACTATCCTCCCCCCTGTGTGTGTGTGTACGTGACCGTTACAGCTGCTAATGGCAATCCCCAGCAAAAATGCATACAATGGAGGATGCCTGCAGCAGACCACAAGTACCACAATGGACATCCTACACAGGATAGCAAATGTGTGGATGTGATAAACAGTAAAAATAATATAACAAAAACAAAGACAGGTGCACTCTGCTGTCTTACTAAGCCCTCAAACTGGTGTTAAAGTTGAGAGATTAGCCAACATGTCCATATGCTGCACCAAGGTTTCTCAAGTAGCTCGGGACCAGTGGCGTAGCGTGGGCAAGCCATGTATTGTACCCCCCCACCCCCAAACCTGTGGACTCGCCCCTTTTTACAGATAATATAGTAGATGTCACCTGCAGTCCTATGTAACACAACAGATAACTCAGTGATAACTCTCTGAGTACAGTTAATGTAGTAGATAGGTGTGAGGCCCCAGAATTCAGAACACGCACAGTGCGACCTGAAGTCTGGGGCCAGGATGCAGCAGGGTGGGCTATATTCTCAATCCACCCCCCAACCCTTCAGCGAAAAAGATATGTGGATGGACATAACATACATTACTACGAAATATACATTATAATACACCACCACATACCTCATCCATCCAGTGACATCTCCTGTGATGTAGACTTTCCTCAACGTCTTCATTTGGAGATAAGAGCGCCCTGATACCTTCTTTCAGCTGCGTCTCTACAGAGTTTCACAGAAAGAATTTTTAGATTCCTCACTTTACTATCATCCTCCCCTCCTTGTACCTTAACACTGACCCCCAATACTGTGGTAGAGCCAGACAGATAGGGGGACCAGAGTTGAGGCACACTCATATATACTAATAATACAGAAGGGCCATTATATATTATAATAATATACAGGGGGCTATTATATATTATAATAATACACAGGGGGCTATTATATATTATAATAATACACAGGGGGCTATTATATATTATAATAATACACAGGGGGCTATTATATATTATAATAACACACAGGGGGCTATTATATACAAACCGGATTCCAAAGAAGTTAGGACACTATACAAATGGTGAATAAAAACTGAATGCAATGATGTGGAGGTGCCAACTTCTAATATTTTATTCAGAATAGAACATAAATCCCGGAACAAAAGTTTAAACTGAGAAAATGTACCATTTTAAGGGAAAAATATGTTGAATCAGAATTTCATGGTGTCAACAAATCCCCAAAAAGTTGGGACAAGGCCATTTTCACCACTGTGTGGCATCTCCCCTTCTTCTTACAACACTCAACAGACGTCTGGGGACCGAGGAGACCAGTTTCTCAAGTTTAGAAATAGTAATGCTCTCCCATTCTTGCTAATACAGGCCTCTAACTGTTCAATCGTCTTGGGCCTTCTTTGTTGCACCTTCCTCTTTATGATGCGCCAAATGTTCTCTATAGGTGAAAGATCTGGACTGCAGACTGGCCATTTCAGTACCCGGATCCTTCTCCTACGCAGCCATGATGTTGTGATTGATGCAGAATGTGGTCTAGCATTATCTTGTTGAAAAATGCAGGGTCTTCCCTGAAAGAGATGACGTCTGGATGGGAGCATATGTTGTTCTAGAACCTGAATATATTTTTCTGCATTGATGATGCCTTTCCAGACATGCAAGCTGCCCATGCCACACGCACTCATGCAACCCCATAACATCAGAGATGCAGGCTTCTGAACTGAGCGCTGATAACAACTTGGGTTGTCCTTGTCCTCTTTGGTCCGGATGAGATGGCGTCCCAGATTTCCAAAAAGAACCTCGAATCGTGACTCGTCTGACCACAGAACAGTCTTCCATTTTGTCACACTCCACTTTAAATGATCCCTGGCCCAGTGAAAACGCCTGAGCTTGTGGATCTTGCTTAGAAATTGCTTCTTCTTTGCACTGTAGAGTTTCAGCTGGCAACGGCGGATGGCACGGTGGATTGTGTTCACTGATAACGGTTTCTGGAAGTATTCCTGAGCCCATTCTGTGATTTCCTTTACAATAGCATTCCTGTTTGTGGTGCAGTGTCGTTTAAGGGCCCGGAGAACACGGGCATCCAGTATGGTTTTACGGCCTTGACCCTTATGCACAAAGATTGTTCCAAACTCTCAGAATCTTTGGATGATGTTATGCACAGTTGATGATGATAGATGCAAAGTCTTTGGAATTTTTCGCTGGGTAACACCTTTCTGATATTGCTCCACTATCTTTCTGCGCAACATTGTGGGAATTGGTGATCCTCTACCCATCTTGGCTTCTGAGAGACACTGCCACTCTGAGAAGCTCTTTTTATACCCAATCATGTGGCCAATTGACCTAATTGGTGTTAATTGGTCTTCCAGCTCTTCGTTATGCTCAAATTTACTTTTTCCAGCCTCTTATTGCTACTTGTCCCAACTTTTTTGGGATTTGTTGACACCGTGAAAATTTGAATCAACATATTTTTCCTTTAAAATGATACATTTACTCGGATTAATCTACGTTCTATTACAAATAAAATATTGACATTTGCCATCTCCACATCATTGCATTCAGTTTTTATTCACAATTTGTTTAGTGTCCCAACTTTTTTGGAATCCGGTTTGTATTATAATAACACAGAGGGGGCTATTATATATACTAATAATACAGAGGGGCCATTATATATACTAATAATACAAAGGGGCCATTATATATTGTAATAATACAGAGGGGGCTATTATATATACTAATAATACAGAGGCGTCCATTATATATTCTAATCCGTGTGGAGAGGGCACAGAGGAGGCAAAACTACTGTGTAGGGATGAGCGAATTTCATGTTATAAAATTAGTTTGTGCTTCGTTTGTTGGTATAAGCAGAATTGCATTATGGATTCCGTTACCACGGACCATAACGCAGTTCTATGACGTAGAATGCATAACGGAAGGCCTTTAGAGGCATTCCGTTATTTATTCTGTCATATTAGAAGTCTATGGCCTGCATAACGGATCTGTCCCGTTTCCGTTATGCAGAAGAGGACTCCCCGGCATAACAGTAACGGGATGGATCCGTTATGCAGCCCATAGACTTCTATTTTGACAGAAGGAATAACGGAATGCCTCTAAAGGCATTCCGTTATGCATTCTACGTCATTGAATTTCATTATGGTCCATGGTAATGGAATCCATAACGCAATTCTGCTTTTACCACCAAACGAAGTGTAAACGAATTTCAAAATGTGAAATTCGCTTATCTTTAACACTGTGTGGAGGGGGCACAGACAAGGCAAAACCACCTTGAGTTAAAATACCTAATGTAAGGGGATGTACTGTATGGTGAGCAATATAATATTGGGTGACTTTATAAAAGCTTCTAACAGCTCTCACACCCCTCATATACTCCACTACAAACTACATAAAAATACAGCCCCAAGACCCCTCACCAAAAATCACTGACCACAGCATACTGTAAGTGCCTGCACTCTCCCTGTTCTGGACGCTGCTCTGCTTCTCCTTACAGCCCTTTTCCTGCATCTGGCACAGTATGTAAGGGGCGGGAGGAAGCAGTCACATGATCTCATGACGTCATGCCCTCAAAGAAGCCAATACATTCTAGGCCTGTCCTGAAGCCTATGAGGCAGAATGGAAATAAATGCCTGCTGCCCTCCTTAAAAAAATGCCTGCTGCCGGGCGCCCCCTGTAATTTGGCGCCCGGGGAAACAGCCCCCCAACGCTATGCCCCTGCTCGGGACCTAACGCTGAACCTAACTGGGCCATGTGGGCAATACCAGGAACCAGTGGGCAAATTACAGGAGCGCAAGGTCCGACTCGAAGAAATCTCCCAGTAACCTCCAGCATGTGACCATGCATACAATGAGAGGAATCAGGAAGCAGAGAGCTTATTTTTTCTCGTGTGGATATGCAAGAACTTTCCTATTGGTTGCTAGGGATGTTGCTAAGCTCTGACAAGATATTGCAGCTTTCTCATTGGCCCACAAGCAAGAAGGGAGGTTACTGATGGAAAAAAATCTAGAATATTCATGATTCCGAATACATAGCACTATATTTTACATCTTCGCAAATTTTCGAAGCACCGATATTCGCGATAACAATTAGTATTTAGAATATTCGTGATCAACACTACCAATGATTACATTTGAATATTTACATGGGTAATAACGATTTTCTATTATAGTGTTGCCAATATTGCTTTTCACTACTCCAGAATCTTCTGTACATGCAATTTCCCTTTCCAAGTCATGGAGGAAAGTTATTTCTGTACATACTCAATGTTGCGATTAGCAATATCAATTAACCAACTGCTTTGTTTATTACATGTTTCTGCCTGAGGAATAATCCATTTGTGCATTGCTAGCATGCCAGTTTCTAGTGAGTCCTATAGTTTGTCACAGGGATGAATTTAATCAATTTAGCAGAACTCAGTTGAGCATTTGGATGTCCTCTGTTTGATAGGACTGTTGTAAAATATGCTAAATTAGCTCAGCGTTGCTACTTCTGGACATTAGAGGGGACATCCAATGAAAAAATAAATGTCCTGAGTAGGGCAGAGCTTTATTTTAACAAATGCAAAAAAAGATTTCCATTTCACCCTTTTTAGCTTTTTTACCTACCCTTCTGCAGCTCTGGTCTCTTCACTTTCTGTGGATGGACAGCAGCTTGTTCCATGTGAACATAAAGTAACAGAAATACATTGCAGTCAGCTCTTGGGCTCTTGCTAACCTCCCCCCCCCCCCCCCCCTCCAATGCTGATGCTCTGTTCTCCTGTTCTGCCCTGTATAGAAAATAGTCCCTTACACACAGCCCCAGCTATTCCACTAATAAAAAGCACTATAATATGCAATTCTTTAAATGCCACTCTCCCCCATCAAGTTTCCTGCTACATTGTGTAGAGGGATAGTTTTATATTTCAATTAGGAATGGGAGAAGAAAATTTGAAAGGAAGAAGAGAAGCTGCTACACATGTTAGTCCGCTGCTAAATACAGGCGAAGTTGGACCAGAGGTTCTACCAGAGAGGAAAATCCAAAGTGCATAAAATAATACTTTATTTTTGAAATGGGATGAATGGGAAATGGGAAAACACAGAATAAATTGTGAAAACCTGCTTCTAAATCAAGATGAATCTCGCATTTATGTGGCTTACATAGAGCATAACTTTACAAGTTTTCCGTAGGGTTCTCAGAACTGTTAGGGTCTAATCACACGTCCACACTTTGTGTCTGGATCTGTTCCGCAATTATGCAGAACGGGTGCGGACCCATTCATTTTCAATGAGGACGGGAAAGATGCGGACAGCACACAGCTGCACACAAGTATAGGCATTTCTATTGGGGTGCCGGCCCGGTGTTTTGTCGATCCGCAAAACACTGCGGTCGTGTGAATGGACCCTTATTCAAATCATTTATTTATAGCTACTATACATTCTACACAAGAACATTAAATAGCTGTCTCTACCGTCTACCTCATTACTAGGGTTGAGCGAACCCGAACTGTAAAGTTCGGGTTCTTACCGAACCTGAACTGTAAAGTTCGGGTTCTTACCGCACTTTAAGATTTTTGGACCCCGGACCCGAACATTTCAGTAAAAGTTTGTGTTCGGGTTCGGTGTTCGGCAATTTCTTAGCTTTTTTTGAAAGGCTGCAGAGCAGCCAATCAACAAGCGTTTAACTGTCTGACCTTAGAAGCCATCACAGCCATGCCTACTAATGGCATGGCTGTGATTGGCCAGAGCAGCATGTGACCCAGCCTCTATATAAGTTTGAGTCACGTAGCGCTGCACGTCACTCTGCTGTTACTAGGGTAGGGAGAGGATACTGTTGGTGATTTCAGGGAGAGAATAGGACAGAATCTGTGATCAGAACTCAAATCTAACTCCGCGATCTACATTTATTTAGTTGTGTGGGTGCAGTGCACAATCTTTTTACCCTGCCCTGAGCCCAGTGACAGAAAAAAATAACTTTTATCTGTCTGTTAGATAGGTGGGCGGTGGCTGCAATTTTATGCAAGCTCAGTGCACCAGCACTGCATCTGAGCTTTTGTGACATTCAAATCCAAGCTTGAAATACTGCACTAATAATCTGGTTTTAAAAAATCATCCTTTATTGGCAATATACAACATCTGGTGCATTTGCAGGATTAGTCAGTGTGCAATTTAAGCTAAATATACAACCATAATTTTCTGTGTTTTTAAAAACATTATTTTCTGGGTTTTTTGGCAAAATGCACAATTTTACAGCCCTTGCAGCATCAGCACGTGTGAAATTCAAGGGTTATATACAGCTTTCATATTATGTTAGTAAACAAACACCCAGTTTGGGCAAAAAACTTAAATTGCAGCCTAGTCTGGATCAGGGCGTGTGAGATACACCCTTTACATACTGTTGTTATATTCTTCTATTAATAAAACACCCTTTTTGGGCAAAAATACAAAAATTTTCTGCCCTTGCATTAGCACGGGTGAAATTCAAAGGTTATATACTGCTGTCATATTCAGTTATTAAACAAACACCCATTTTGGGCAAAAAAGTTTATTTTGCAGCCTTTGCTGCATATGTCATTGGGAGATATACACTTTAGATATTGTGGTTCTATTCAGTTATTTGAAAAACACCCATTTTGGGCAAAAATCTTTAATTGCAGCCTAGTCTGGATAAGGGCGTGCGAGATACACCCTTTAGATACTGTGGTTATATTCAGTTATTTGAAAAACACCCATTTTGGGCACAAATCTTTTAATTGCGGCCTAGTCTGGATCAGAAAAATTTCAGAAATATAAGGAGAGCGTCAAATAAGGGACGTGGCCCAGGTCATGGTGCTGCTGGTGGAGCTCCTGTTGCATGGAGGGGACTTGGTCGATCTGTGCCAGCTACACGCACAAGTGTAACCCCTTCCTCCAGAACCTGCAGCGGTATTTGTTCAGGCCTAATGCGGCTCTATGAATGGTGAGGCCTGAACAAGTACAGGCGATAGTTGATTGGGTTGCTGGCAGTGCCTTCACATTGTCTCCCACCCAGTTTCCAGAGTTGGCACCTGCAGCCGGTGTCCATCAGTCTTTCACATCACCCCTTGCAAATCAGCCAAGCATTCTGAGCCCTAAGTCATTCAACAGTCTTTTCTGATTTTTGATGACTCCGTTAGTAGGGTTTACCAGGGCCATCCACCTATCCTTGCCCCAGAAGTGGAAGAGATTGAGTGCACCGCTGCCCAACCACTTATCTTTCAAGATGAGTACATGGGAGGACCATCGCAGCAAATCTCGGATGATGACGAAACACAGGTGCCAACTGCTGGGGCTTTCGAAAGTGTGCAGACTGACAAGGAGGACAGGGGTGAAGACTGGGTGGAAGATGATGTGGAGGACGATGAGGTCCTCGACCCCACATGGAATCAAGGTCATCCGAGTGAGCTATGTCGTTCGGAGGAAGAGGCTGTGGTTGCACAGAGCCACCAGCACAGCAGAAGAGGGAGCAGGGTGCAAAAGCGGAGCGGACGTCCTCTAGACAGTATGCCTGCTACTGTCCACCGCAGCAAGGGACTGAGCACACCAGACAATGTGCTGACGACAAGACACGAGTAGTTTGCACGCTGTGCAATCAGAGCCTGAAGCGAGGCATACATTTTCTCAACCTGAACATAACCTGCATGACCAGGCATTTAAGTGCTAAGCACGAGCTGCAGTGGAGTAGACACCTCAAAAACCAAGAAAGGTCTCTGGCACCTCCTGCTTCCTCTTCTGCTGCAGTCTCGGCCTCTTCATCCACCTCTGGAGTGACAGTGCTACCTGCACAATGTCCCACGGAAGCCTTCAGCTCTCCATCTCCCAAACACTGGAGAGGAAGAGGAAGTACCCCTCTATGCACCCACGATCCCTTGCCCTGAATGCCAGCATTTCTAAATTAATGGCCTTTGAAATGCTATCATTCCATCTATTGGAGATGGATAGTTTTAAAGGCCTTGTGGCGGTGGCTGTCCGACAGTATGTTGTGCCTAGCCCACATTACTTTTCCAGGCGAGCCATCCCTTCCCTGTACAACCAAGTGGGGGACAAAATCAGGTGTGCACTGCACAACGCCATCTGTGGCAAGGTGCACCTTGCTACGGATATGTGGTCCAGTAAGCACGGTCAGGGACGTTATAGCTCCATAACAGCACACTGGGTAAATGCAGTGGCGGCTGAGCCTGACGCGGATAGCAGTTTGGCGCATGTCCTTCCAACACTGAGGATTACAGGGCGCTTTAGTTTGCCTCCTGTTGCTTCCTCATCCTCTATCGGCTCCTCTTTCGGTCAGCATAACACCTTCATCACCAACTCCAGCACAGACAGGGGTAAACGACAGCAGACAGTTTTAAAATGTATCTGTTTGGGGGACAAACCCCATACCGCGCAGGAGCTGTGGACGGGCCTTGAACAACAGACCGGCCTGTTGGTGTGCGTTAATGGGCGAAATCTCGTAGCAGCTCTGGGACTAGCCGGGTTGATGTACATCCCTTGCCTGGCGCATGTGCTGAATTTGGTGGTGCAGAGATTCCTTTAAAATGACCCTGCTATGTCAGAGCTGCTGCATAAAGTGCAGGCCGTCTGTACGCGCTTTCGGAGTTCTCACCCTGTCAGCGCTGCAGCATAACTTCGGCCTTGCCACTCACCACCTTATATGCGACGGGCCCACAAGGTGGAACTCCACCTTCCACATGCTGGCCAGACTGTGCGAGCAGCAGCAGGCGATAGTGAAGTTTCAGCTGCAGCACGCACGGGTGAGTCGCTCTTCGGAACAGCACCACTTCACCACCAATGACTAGGCCTCCATGCGAGACCTGTGTTCCTTGTTGCGCTGTTTCGAGTACTCCACCAACATGGCCGGTAACGCCGTTCTCAGCATAACTATCCCACTTCTATGCCTCCTTGAAAAAACGCTTCTGGCGATGATGGAAGAGGATGTGGCACAGGAGGAGGAGGAGGAAGAGGGATCATTTCATAGGGTTTCCGGACAGTCATTCACAAGTGGCTCCGAGGGTGGGTTCCTGCACCCACAAACGCCAGGTACCAGTGGCGTAACTACCGGGGAAGCAGGGGAAGCAGCTGCTTCGGGGCCCGGGCTGCCAAGGGGGCCCGGCGCCCCAAGCAGCGTGTGTGACAGTTTATTTTCAAGTTAGATAAATATCGTGTTCAGGGCCCCTTCACAGCCGCTAGAGTCTGCTAAAAGTCTCCTGGTCTGGGATTCGAACCCACAACCTCCAATCTATAAGTGAATCAGTGGCAAAGCATTTACCCTCACAGCCATAAAGGCTGCATTACAACTGACTGTAAAAAAAAAAATACATCTATACACATGACAGCTGCCCAAACACACCTAGCACTGCTATATCTGTATATGACAGCTGTCCCTGCACATTCAGCTCTGCTACATCTCTATATATGAACAGCTGCCATGTGTATAGATGTACACTTAGCCAGCTATAACAGTAGAAGTCTCATATTTTTTCACTCAGCCTCAAGGCAGCTCTTATGGTCTAGTGGATAGCTGCTCTGCCTCTGAAGCAGAAGGTCCTGGGTTCGAATCCCAGCAGACTCTTTTCTGAAATACAAGCACTGACTCCATATAAGGGCATACAGGGCGGGACACAGGAAGAGGCTGCATCGCATCGCTGACATGGAGGTAAGTAGAAGTGTTTATTTTTTTTTTAATACCCGACTACCCCACAATATACCTCAACACTGTGCCACACTTGATACTGGCACATGATAGGGGCACTTACTGTTACTTACTGTTACTGTTACTGCCATGGGGGAGCGGAAGGCACCTGATACTGGCACATGGGGGGAGGGGGGTTGGCACCTGATACTGGCACCTGGGGGGGGGGGGGGGGGTTGGCACCTGATACTGGCACATGGGAGTGGGGTTGGCACCTGATACTGGCATGGGGGGGGAGGGAGAGAGGCACCTGATACTGGCATTGGGGGGGGGGGAGGGAGAGAGGCACTTGATACTGGCACTTTTTTTGTGGTGGTGGTGGGGGGGGGGAGATGGCACTATGATACTGGGACATAGGGGGGGGGGGAGGCACCTGATACTGGCACCTGGAGGGGAGAGGGGGGGTTGGCACTTGATACTGGCACATGGGGGGGGGGCACCTGATACTGGCACATAGGGAGGGGGGAGGGAGAGAGGCACTTGATATTGGCACTTTTTAGTGGGGGGGGGGGATGGCACTATGATACTGGGACATGGGGAGGAGAGAGGCACTTGATACTGGCACATGGGGGGTGGGAAGGAGAGAGGCACTTGATACTGGCACATGGGGGGAGATGGCACTATGATACTGGGACATGTGGGGGGGGGAGAGGCACTTGATACTGGCACATGATAGGGGCACTTACTGGCACATTATTGGGGGGCATTATGGGGGACACTAGGCCGGCAGCCTATCAGAGGCCGGACACTGAGCGGCATCTACTGGGGCACTATATATGGGGCATTTTATACTGGTACATTTTGGGGGGGCACTAGCAGGAAGGGGGGAGAGGAGCACTATGGGGGAAGTTACTGGGGGCACTATATAGGGGTATTTTATACTGGCACATTTTTTGGGGCACTATGGGGACATTAGCTCAACTGGGGGCATTACAAGGGGGTATTTTTTGCACTGTCACATTATAAGGAGAATTATTACTACTGGGGGGGGGGGGCATTATGGTGGGTTTTATTACTGCCCCATGGTATGACCCCCTAGTAGCGGCACCAGCCTCTCCCTGCTCTGCTATCCCTCTGCCCCTTCTCCAAATCCTTATTATAAAATCTTTCTCATTAGGATAAAACACAACATCAGCTCCGCCGAGCCCCCGGCCAAAGTGTGGAAGTGGTGTCCGAGATCCCCAAGGACCAAGCCATGTAACTGTAAGTGTTCATGTGGAGTATGTTTATGTTATGCACATATAGCCTACACTGTGCCACACAATATACAGTATACCGCTACACTGTGCCACACAATATACAGTATACCTCTATACTGTGCCTCACAATGTACAGTATACCGCTACACTGTGCCCCACAATATACAGTATACCGCTACACTGTGCCCCACAATATACAGTATACCGCTACACTGTGCCACACAATATACCGCTACACTGTGCCACACAATATACAGTATACCGCTACACTGTGCCTCACAATATACCTCAACACTGTGCCACACAATATACAGTATACCGCTACACTGTGCCTCACAATATACCTCTACACTGTGCCACACAATATACAGTATACCGCTACACTGTGCCACACAATATACAGTATACCTCTATACTGTGCCACACAATATACAGTATACCGCTACACTGTGCCACACAATATACAGTATACCTCTATACTGTGCCACACAATATACAGTATACCGCTACACTGTGCCACACAATATACAGTATACCGCTACACTGTGCCACACAATATATAGTATACCTCTACACTGTGCCACACAATATACAGTATACCGCTACACTGTGCCAAAGGAGTGGGGTTTACACAGGAGGAGGGAGGTGCGAAGCGCGCTGAGGGGGGCCCTTACAAATATTTGCTGTGGGGCCCAGTCACTTCTAGTTACGCCCCTGCCAGGTACACAATTGTCGAGTCAGGGGCACAGTTTGGGAGGATGAGGAGGTGGAGGATGAGAAGGAGGAGATGGAGCAGGAGAACCCAATGTTCACAGCAGGGTAGCACCCAGACCAGCTCATGGCCATCACTGGTGCGTGGCTGGGGGGATACAGAGGACACAGATGATACACCTCCCACAGAGGACAGCTTTTCATTTCCTCTGGGCAGCCTGGCACACATGAGCGATAACATGCTGCAGTGTCTCCGCAACCACCGCCGAGTTGCCCACATTCTAACTTGTGCTGATTACTGGGTGGCCACTCCGCTGGTTCCCCGTTACAAGGATAACGTACTGTCCTTAATTCCCTTACTGGAGCGTGAACGTTAGATGCGCCAGTACAAGCGCACGCTGGTAGACGCGCTGCTGGTGGCATTCCCACCTGACAGCGGGGGCACAGTGGAAGCACAAGGTGAAGACAGAGGAGGAGGAAGCGGTCACCAACGCAGATAGGGCACCACCAGCACCTCAGAAGACAGGGTTAGCATCGACGAAATGTGGAAAAGCTTTGTCAGCATGCCACAATAACCAGCACCACCAGCTGATATGGAATGTCTTAGCAGGAGGAAGCATTTCACCAACATGGTGGAGCAGTATGTGTGCACATGCCAACACGTACTGAATGACGGGTCTGCCCCCTTCAACTTCGGGTCTCCAAATTGGGCACATGGCCTGAGCTTGCCCTTTACACCTTGGAGGTGCTGGCCTGCCCTGCAGCCAGTGTATTATCTGAATGTGTGTTTAGCATAGCAGGGGGCGTCATCACAGACAAGCGCAACCGCCTGTCCACAGCCAAATGTGGACAAGCTCACGTTCAGGCATGGATCCCACAGGACTTGTCCGTACCTTGTGCAGAATAGACATGTATACCGGCCTAAACCAGCCATTGCTACACTGCAGCGCAATTGCTCATTCTTGTATTTTGGATATTTCACAATCTTTTGGAGTGTACCTTAATAAAAAAAATTAAAGAAAAAATCAGTGTTGGCTACCTCGTTCTCCTCCACTGCTGCTTCCACCTACACCACTACATCCATCGCCTCCTCAAACTCCTACTCCATATGAAACTCCACCTCATAAATCAATTTTTTTTTATGTGTACGTATTTTATTTTATGTCATTTCACTACTTTGTTACATTTTTGGGTGAAATTCACAAATATTTGGGTGTGATGTACCACTGCTGTACCTAGTAGACAGGTAAAAATAAAACAAATTTTGTCAGAAAATTTCTGGGTGTAACATACTCCTCTACCTAGTTGACAGCTTAATAAATTTCAATACTTTTCTTTTACATTTTTGGGTGAAAAAATTTCTATCATAGACCCCTGCTCTACCAAGTAGACAGGTAATACATTTCTTTAATATTTCTGTTACATTATTGGGTTGACATTTTACAATTTTGGACGTGAATAAACCCCTGCTCTGCATAGGTGAATTCTTCTTTAATTTAATGCATTAACTTTAACAAGTTGTACCACATTTGCGCTTCAATAATTTGTCCCACAATTGTGCTTTACTAATTTGTCCCACATTTGCGCTTCAATAATTTCTCCCACATTTGCGCTATACTAATTTGTCGCACATTTTTCCTTTAATAATTTTTCCCACATTTGCGCTTTAATAATTTGTCCCACATTTGTGGTTCAGTAATTTCTCCCACATTTGCGCCTCAATAACTTTTACCATATTTCCACTCGATCTAAAAAAAATGCAATACTTGTATCTCCCTTGGATGTGGTCTCTCTTTCTCGCGCTCCCTCTCCGGCATGGAACCCTGATTCGCGGATAACCTGTCACCGCCAGCTCTGTGAGAAGGTCTGTTAGACGTTCTTCGCTACCTCTTGCATGACGTTCTTTGTTTTGGTTTTACTTTGTCATCTCCTTTCCTTCTCCCAGCTTTCACCTATTTGCACTGATTGTCTCCCTTTATATTCCCTCCTATACTTCCTCGCTTTGCGGTTTGTACTTCTTCCTGGATGAGTTGTTCACTGCTGGATACTGCTTCTCCTGTTTCCTTTTATTTGTGTATCCTTGCTGGCTTGATTGTAGGTGACCCTGACTCCGTCCGTATTAAGTGCAAGGAGCCGGTGCTCGTGTCCCCTCACTATTATAGGGTTTTCAAGTGTCACATAGTATAAGGTACATGGGCATGCAATTGTCTACCTTAAAGACCTTTGCATGGGCATAGCAGTCAGGGAGAGCTCTAGGAGTTTTATAGGGCTCACCCATATGCTCCTTAGTTTGGGATCAAGCCAGTCAGATGTTTATTTATAAGTTCCAACTTTCTGCAAAACCATCCGTGACATAACCGTGATCAACATGGTAGGCTCAGCAAAGAACATCGAAAGTTTATAGAGAAGATATCCAAATGGATGGTGGATATCACAGGCACGTGCCATCAGGCAGAGGTTATCCAGAGTCAACAAAGGATGTCACTCGGGCACCTCTGCATAGGTGACAGGAACATAAATTTTAAAAAATCATCTGTTACATTGTCAGGTGACATTTTTGAAATTTTGATGGATAGAAACCCCTTCTCTGCATAGTTGACAGCTAATAAAATTTAGTTTTTCATTAATTGATGCGCGCCACCTCCTTTCATTCAATGCTTAAACTTTAACAAGTTGCCCCACATTTGCGCTTTAATACTTTTTCCACTCTATCATATTTAATTTGAAACAATTAACCTCCCTTGGATGTGGTCTCTCTTTCTCATGCTCCCTCTCCGGCGTGGAACCCTGATTCGCTGATACCCATGATCACCATGGTATGCCCAGTACAGAACATCGAAAGTTGATAGAGCAGATATCCAATTGCATCGTAAACTTCACGGGGACATGCGACATGGTTGGGCAGTATGTTTGAACACTCCTACACAAACTGACTGATGTTTCTGCCCCCTGCAACTTCTGGGTCTCCGTATTGAGCACATGGCCTGAGCTTGCCGTTTTATGCCTTGGAGGTGCTGGCCTGCCCTGCAGCCAGTGTATTGTCTGAACGTGGGTTTAGAACGACTGGAGGGGGTTATCACAGGTTATATTTCCCAATGTTTTGGGGTGTACCCTAATTTAAAAAAATAAATTTAAAACCAAAAAACTGTGTAGGCTACCTCCTCCCCCGCTGCTTCCATCTACACCACCACATCCACCACCTCCTCACCACTCCATATGGACCTCGTCCTCCTAGATCACGATTATTATTTTTTATTTTTACGTATTTTATGTTATTTAAAGTCATTTCCTATGCACTTTTTGTTTGCAGAGCACTTGCCATGCTCTTAACCACATTTTGATGCCATTTGCAGCCCTCTAGCCCTTTCCATGACATTTTTATAGCCTTTTTAGTGCTCAAAAGTTCGGGTCCCCATTGACATCAATTGGGTTCAGATTCGGGGTCATGTTCGGGTCAAGTTCGGGTCCCGAACTCAATTTTTTGTGTGAAGTTCGGCCTGAAACCGTCGAACCTGAACATCCAGGTGTCCGCTCAACTTTACTCATTACATTAATAATACTGGATTTAATTAATGTGTAAATAGTCTCATTAAGTAGCCTGACAAGAGTTAGATATTTTCCTGAGGTTACAAGCCATGTAAGAACTGTAATACAAATAGGAGTAGCTTATATGTTTGCAAAAAAAATTTATCTGGAAGAAAGAGATAGAAACTTGTAGATAAACTGCCTTACAGTTTGGATTTTTGTCTTGGAATAATGCTGGGAACTGAATAAAAATGGATTCCCAGATTCATAATTCTATCATGAAAAAATAAAAAGCTCTAGTGGACTGTAGCTTAAAGCAAACATTATTAGCACCATTTATCAAGAGCTTGAGACAAAAGCTTTTTAGTGGTATATAGAAATTGTATGTTTAGTCTGCCTGCCCAAAATGTAAAAAAAGACATTCTTCTCTATTACCTTTCCATTTTGTTTTGCTCATGTAACACCAATCCTCTGGTTATGATGATGTGTCACTAAGCACCTATTATTTTTAATGACATCACCACTTTAAAGTGATTAGCTGGCTATTGTTTTTAGGACCCAGGCATGTTTTGTAGCATGTTATTTTTTACATTTTTTTTTTTTAATCTGGTTGAATTTCATGAAATCTGTATACAATACTAGTTATAAGACAGTCATACTCTTTTAGTTATACGGACACCCTTTGAAATAGTACATCATTACCAATTAGACATAATGTGACTATGGCTAAAGACCTTGTGAAGATGATGGCGGAAGCTGGTAAGATCATGTCAATATCCACAGTGAAACGAGTACTGTATCAACATGGGCTGAAAGGCCACTCTGCTAGGAAGAAGCCATTACTCCAAAAGAAACATAAAAAAGCCAGATTAATGTTTGCAAATGCACACAGGAACAAAGACCTACATTTTTGGAGACATTTCCTGTGGTCTGATGAAACTAAAATGTAACTTTTGTCACAAAGAGTTGGAGGGGATGGTGTACCCCTGACTCCACCCGCGCCCCTGTCCCTGCCTACTTGCACTATCGGAGCACAACTGGGCGACGTTCCCTAGCCTTAGTAAGTGCGGAGGGTCAAACAAGACAGACAAACATAGACTGGTCACAAAGTTGAGTCAGAACCAGGAGAACACTACAGTACTGGAGGATGAGCAAAGACGGGCCAATAACAAGCCAGAAATCAAAAGCAGACACAAAGAGCAGGCAAGGACTGAGATGATCAACGAGTTGGGATTCAATAGCCACGGAGTCACGCAGATTAACTCAGGGAAGGACTTAATTCACAGGCAACCTGTGGCCAGCAGGTTGCCCGTATATATAGTGGGGAAGAGAAGTCATGTGACGTGGCAAGCACCACATGGCTCATTCCCCAGCAAGAGGAGTCATGTGACGTGGCCAGTGCCACATGACTCATTCCCCTGCAACCAGCAGAGCGCCGAGTGGTCAGCTCAGCGCTCGGACTCCTTACAGTTGCTATGGGAGTGGAGGACGCCAAACGCGCTAAGGAGGTAAGTGCGGCCGGGTCCTCCCCGCCCACCGTTGCTGTGGAGACGAGGATGCAGTGCACATCCTCGCTACGTACTGGCTGCAGGGCGCCGGTGGCACCGAGGAGGGGGAACGTGATGCTGGCGCCCCGTGACAACATTATGGCCATAATGACTGTGACGGACTAAATCGTCACTGGGGCTGCTGGAGAAGCCTGAGGGCTAGCCTCCTTCCTACAGACAATGGACCCAGAACTATGGAGAGCACCTCAGACCTTTTGGAGTTACAAGGAACTATGAACCCTGATTTATGTGTGGGATTTATATGCCACATATTTCCTATTGCCCATAAAAGGTGCAGGGTGTGAATCCAGCAACACAAAATGATGGGATTAAGATAGCTGACTCTAGGAGTAGCCGACTCCTAGATGAGTAGATCACCCTATGATACACTCAGGAGATAATCCCATCACATGTGTCTCCTCTCTCCCTATTCATTCATTATGGAGGGGGGATGTCTGTTTGCATGTTGTTCATGGTTGGTTGATTGATTTATGTTGTTATACTTCTTGAACTGTATATATACTGAGTTGGTCTTCAATAAAGAGAGTTCTTAACCCTCAATCTAGAGTCTTGTCTCTTATTGGGGGTAACAAATATACAGCTATCACTCTTGCGCTTGGAAGAGCTTCTTCCCTTGGATCACTACTGGATGCTGAGCAGACACCTCAACAATCGGGAAAAGGACACCCTCCAGTGGTGGAAACCCTTCTACACTCCTGGGGTAAGCGCTACAATGACCATCGTTACTTTTGGAGGAAAATGTGAGAAGCTTGGAAGCCTAAGAACACCATCCCAACTGTGAAACACAGGGGTGGCAGCACCATGTTGTGGGGTTGTTTTGCGGCAGGAGGGACTGGTGCACTTCACAAAATAAATGGCATCATGAGGAAAGATTATGTGGAAATACTGAAGCAACATCTCAAGACATCAGCCAAGAAGTTAAAGTTTGGACGGAAATGAGTCTTCCAAATGGACAATGACCTAAAGCATACTGCCAAACTGGTTACAAAGTGGCTTAAGAATAACAAAGTCAATGTTTTGGAGTGGCCATCACAAAGCCCTGATCTCAATCCAATTGAAAATATATGGGCAAAGCTGAAAAGACAGGTGGGATCAACGCGACCAACAAACATGGATCAGTTACACCAGTTTTGTCAGGAGGAATGGTCCCAACTTCCGACCAACTATTGTGAGAATCTTGTGGAAGGAAATCCAAAATGTTTGACCCAAGTCATACAGTTTAAGGGCAATTGTACCAAATATTAATGAAATGTATGAAAACGTTTGACTGCAGAAATGAAAATGCCTCAAAACATTATTCTGGCATTTGGCAAATAATAATAATAATTCTGGTAATCCTAATTGACTAAAAACAGGAAAGGTTTATTCTGAATTCATGTCACTTATTGAGAAAAACATGCATATGTGTCTTTTTATATAGTGTATGTAAACTTCTGGTTTCAACTGTAGCTTTGTAGAGATTCAGATGTATAGGTGAAAAGTCAGCATTTTAAAAGAAGGAAGATTTACAATATATATATATCTCCAAATGGATGTTGGATGTTACTGGGGCACCTCTGCATGGGTGACAGGAACATAAATTTGAAAAAAATGTCAGGTGACATTTTTGAAATTCTGACGGATAGAAACCCCTGTCTGCATAGTTGACAGCGAATAAAATGTATATATAGGTAGGAAAAAGGCAGCACTCCAAGAAAAGAAAATTAAAAAAACTCTATTCTACTTTATTCACCTCAGTGGCAATGGCGATGTTTCGGCTCTATATCAGAGCCTTTCTCAAGCAAAGTAACAGGACATAGTGAACAATATATATACACCCACAACTGATTGTATCATATCATGTGACCAATACATAATTAGTGCATTAATTCCTTAAAGGGAGTCTGTCACCACATTTCAGCATATTAGACCGATCAAATAGGGTTATATGATCCATAATCTTATAAGTTCATTTTCGGCTAAAAGAAAAGTCAATTTTCTACAACAAAGGTACCGTTTTTAAGTTCTGGGTGGATCATATAACCCTATTTGATCGGTGTAATATGCTGAAATGTGGTGACAGACTCCCTTTAACATCTGAATACAAAAATTTAAAACATATCTTGAGCTCAAAACCTGCATAATCATGTCAATAAAATTATTCCAGCTATTACAAACATGATCAGTGAAATTACATATAACATACGTGTAAAATTCATTCATTTAAATAGCTTCCAAAACTTCTTAATCTTACATAGACAAAGTGCTGAAATGGTTAAAAAGTGATGTGTGCATTTAAACAGTGATGTCGATGAAGAGTAACATGACAACCAGGAAAACACTGACCCGATGAACCGTGGTCCCGCACCTGTAGCAATGTCGGCTTTGGCGTGCACTCAAACTTACTGTGCATGCCCTGGCTTGCGTATAACAGATACGTCATTGTGACGAAGGAGGATCTAATTGAGTATGTGCAGATCACTCTCACACATCAAGCGGCCATCTTGAAAGAGGTCAAATGACCACACGAGTCTCAGTACATTGATTATACTAGATTATCGCGTAAGTCCAGATCTCGAGCAAAAGGCCACTTTCATTCATATTAGCATTCACTTTGGCTACACAATGTCGGATCAAAGCAAAATAACAAATGTTCAAATGTTTTTCTGTTTTTAAAAAAATGTCTACCAGTGAACTGGATTCACCCGGTGGTTTTACCTATGCACAGGAGGCGGCGGATCAGATTTTGGGGGGAATAGAGGGAGATGCCACTTTCCTCAATATACCATCCATCAAGGAGACCAAAAGGAAATTTTAATTTTTGCCCAGACGATCTACCTCTCTTCGTCTACACATGACAACACTTGGCATATTATAAGGTCCAACGTATTCCCAGTGGGATGAGATCAAACTTGCGCCCTAATTTATTTTCCAACAACCATACGTTTTGCAAAAGATTTGAGAATCTCTCTAACAGGTACGCACTGGACTTCAGAGTCAACTTTCTATTGTTAATAATGATCTTGCTGTGGTAGAACAACAACTAATGATCAAGCTTTTTTAGGGGTTGATACACCCCCAGGGAAAGCCCAAAATGTCGTACCAGACGAGGAGGATACAGACATAGAAGACTCTAAAAAGCCACGCAACACCAGGACACAGTTTCCAACAGTCAAGATACAAGTGAACAGAAAGAAATCACTGTGGTTAATCTGTCATCAAAGGAGCTTACAGTTCAACAAGTGAGTGACCTAAGTAAAGGTCTTTCATTCTGTCCTAAGTCACATATTAATTGGTTTGAATTGGAACTTGATTTGATGATGTTTTCTCGGTCTATTAGATTGAAGCTTTGGTTTAATGATAGGGAGCGGATTGAGCATCCACAGATGAGTGAACTCTCCCTGAGGATGCTGAATCTTTCCTTGGGCAGTAGCTTCAATCCGTTGCTTCAGGCACCATCAGTTGAAGAATATATTACGGCTGTAAAAGCTGATATAGAAACTATGAAATCAGCATACTCGAGGGGTCAGTTTAAACATCCGAATATAACCACAGAGGAGGCTAATGCACTAGTGGAGTTGAAGTGTGACGGCAGCCTCACGGTGCTAATAAGGGTGGGGCTGTCGTCATCCTTGATACTGATAAATATGTTGCAGAAATCTTGAGGCAGTTAGGGGACATTAATATCTACACACTGAATGCTGATCCCAAGTTTTAGATTGCAGATATGATCAGAGATACATTGATGGAAGCGGTTGTGGCTGGGATTATTGACTCAGAGCTTAAGGACTATCTTACAGTAACTGTATCCGGTCACTCCGGTTACATACATACTACCAAAGATTCATAAATCTTTAATTGATCCACCTGGTCATCGCATAGTGTCCGGCTCTGACTCAATCTTAAGCCACATTGCTATTTTTCTTCATAAGTTATTATGCAATTTTGCCATTGGAGCAGACTCATATCTTGGATACATCTGATTTTCTAAACAAACTGCATTCCATCAATGTATCACATTTAGATGATGGCATTTTGGCATTGTTTGATGTTTCGCTCTACACATCTATAGACCATTGTAAAGGGCTAAAAGCGGTGTCATATATGTTGCAACATTCCTCATTTACTGAACAGGCATGCCAGTTTAACTTAGCGTTGTTAGAAATAACATTGCGGTACAATTATTTTTTGTTTCAAGATCAGTATTACATACAGCGTCAAGGCGTGGCGATGGGGTCCAATGTGGCCCCAAGCTACACTAACATCTATATGCGGGCCTATGAGGAGGATGTTATCTACGTTTCCCACCACTACAGTCATCTACTGGTGTGGTGGCATTATGTGGACGACATCTTCCTCATATGGACAGGTTCTTTACCGTAACTACTCCAGGATTTCCTGAATAGTGTTGATGATACTTTACAGTTTACACTTATGCACTCCCATAAAAAGATACATTTTTTGGATACTAAGGTCATTCTATCTGATGGTAAATTAGACACAGAAGCAGGGGCATAGCTATAGGGGGTGCAGAGGTATCAGTCGCTACCGGGCCCAGGAGCCTGAGGGGGCCCAAAGACCCTTGTGCTGCATAAGAAGACACACAAAGCACTGAGGGAAGGGGGGCCCAAGCCTAACTCTTGCACCAGGGCCCATGAGCCTTTAGCTACGCCCCTGCACAGAAGTATTCACTAAACCAACTGACAAAAACTCTCTCTTAGAGTACAATAGTAGCCATCCGAGAGCTATGATCAAATCTTTGCCATATTCACAATTTGTTAGGGTGCAGTGAATTACCTCAGATCCAGTGGTGCTTGATAACACCTTGAATGTAATGGTGGGCAAATTTTTGAATCAAGGTTATCCTCCTAAACTTTTAAAGCAACAAAGGGACAGTATGTATGACAGAGATAATACAAAACTCTCCAAAAATCTGATTTGTGCCAACACTAAGAGAATTCCATTCATTTCTACATATATACGGAATACAGTATGGACATTTCCAAAATTATTTAAAAAAAACATTGGAATATATTAAAGGGTTGTCACAAATCTGTTATTGAATTCCAGTCATTACCAATGATGTCATATCGTAGAACAAAAAGTCTGCATGATCAACTTGTAAGAGCTGATGTTGGCCCAAGTAGAATGGTGAAACAAACCGCAATAACTTTGGTGGGACTTGGTTGTTTTCCATGTCTTGGGTGTGTAAATTGTCGCTATATAGTAAAAGGCAAAAATTTCTTGCACCCCCATACAGGGGAGCAATATCCAATACGGTTCCATCTAACTTGCAATTCAAGTTATGTTGTGTATGTCCTTACCTGCCCATGTAAACTACTGTACATGGGGGAGACCTCCACGGACTTAAAAACACGCCTCAATAACCACAGATTATCCATTAGGAAGAAGCGCTCTGACATGCCGGTCTCAAAGCACTTTCTTGAAATGAAACATGTTGAAAGGGATCTTAAATGCTATATAATTGATCAAGTACCTATGCCAAGACGAGGAGGTAATAGATCCACTCTGTTGAAGAAAAAAGAACTAGAGTGGATCTATGTACTTAACTCACTTAAACCAAGTGGTCTCAATGTAGAATACAATATAGGATTGGTTAGATAGGATTGTGGCTTGCCCTTGTTTCTCCCCCGTTCCGGTCCGACCACTAATGCTATTCTGTATCTGGTAGTTAGTATTTGGACTATTATTGCTTTTCATTACCCATATACTAAATGTTTCTTTTCTTTTTTGTCCAGATATGCCGATGATGATGGACATGATGATATCGGAAACTAAACTGGTTTGATGCCCCTGCGACCTCCTTACATATAAGATATACATGTACTGTAATAGATTGTATGTTCCCGGATTGCGCAGACATAACATGAATGGATCTGAGTGGCTTCTCTCTCTTTGATATGATGCATGATGTGGAGGACATCCCTCCAGGGCCTCATAAGGACACACTGGGATAACTGTAATGGATGCGGCAAGTATATGCAGGTATCCATGCAACTTTCCTGGTGGTATGCGGCAAATTGTTCGCTTTGATCCGACATTGTGCAGCCCAAGTGAATGCTAATATGAATGAAAGTGGCCTTTTGCTCGAGATCTGGACTTACGCGATAATCTAGTCAATGTACTGAGACTCGTGTGGTCATTTGACCTCTTTCAAGATGGCCGCTTGATGTGTGAGATTGATCTGCGCATACTCTATTAGATCCTCCTTCGTCACAATGACGCATCGGTTATACGCAACCCGGGGCATGCGCAGTAAGTTTGAGTGCAGGCCAAAGACGACATTGCTACAGGTGCGGGACCGCGGTTCATCGGGTCAGTGTTTTCCTGGTTGTCATGTTACTCTTCATCGACATCACTGTTTAAATGCACACATCACTATTTAACCATTTCAGCACTTTGTCTATGTAAGATTAAGAAGTTTTGGAAGCTATTTAAATGAATGAATTTTACACATATACACATATATGTAATTTCACTGATCATGTTTGTAATAGCTGGAATAATTTTATTGACACTATCATGCAGGTTTTGAGATCAAGATATGTTTATTTTTGTATTCAGATGTTAAGGAGTTAAAGCACTAATTATGTATTGGTCACATGATATGACGCAATCAGTTGTGGGTGTATATATATTGATCACTATGTCTTGTTACTTTGCTTGAGAAAGGCTCTGAAATAGAGCCGAAACGTTGCCATTGCCACGGAGGTGAATAAAGTGTTTTTTTATTTTTATTTTCTTGCAGTGCTGCCTTTTTCCTACTTATTGTTGTGGGATTGGCTTTTCCCAGTGGGTCGTGCACCAATTACCATTTTGAAGCTGTGCAAGAAAAAGTATGTGAACCCTTTGGAATGATATGGATTTCTGCACAAATTGGTCATAAAGTGAGATCTGATCTTCATCTAAGTCACAAAAATAGACAATTACAGTCTGCTTAAACTAATAACACACAAAGAATTAAATGTTACCATGTTTTTATTGAACACACCATGAAAACATTCACAGTGCAGGTGGAAAAAGTATGTGAACCTCTAGACTAATGACATCTCCAAGAGATAATTGGAGTGAGGTGTCATCCAACTGGAATCCAATCAATGAGATGAGATTGGAGGTGTTGGTTACAGCTGCCCTGCCCTATAAAAAAACACACACCAGTTCTGGGTTTGCTTTTTACAAGAAGCATTGCCTGATGTGAATGATGCCTCGCACAAAAGAGCTCTCAGAAGACCTATGATTAAGAATTGTTGACTTGCATAAAGCTGGAAAGGGTTATAAAAGTATCTCCAAAAGCCTTGCTGTTCATCAATCCACAGTAAGACAAATTGTCTATAAATGGAGAAAGTTCAGTACTGCTGCTACTCTCCCTAGAAGTGGCCGTCCTGTAAAGATGACTGCAAGAGCACAGCGCAGACTGCTCAATGAGGTGAAGAATAATCCTAGAGTGTCAGCTAAAGACTTACAAAAGTCTCTGGCACATGCTAACATTACTGTTAGCGAATTTATGATACGTAAAACACTAAACAAGAATGGATTTCATGGGAGGATACCAGAGAGGAAGCCACTGCTGTCCAAAAAAAAACATTGCTGCACATTTACAGTTTGTACAAGAGCACCTGGATGTTCCATAGCAGTACTGGCAAAATATTCTGTGGACAGTTGAAACCAAAGTTGAGTTGTTTGGAAGAAACACGCAACACCATATGTGGAGAAAAAGAGGCACAGCACAACAACATTAAAACCTCATCCCAACTGTGAAGTATGGTGGTGGGGGCATCATGGTTTGGGCCGCTTTGCTGCATCAGGGCCTGGACGAATTGTTATCATTGAAAGAAAAATGAATTCCCAAGTTTATCAAGACATTTTGAAGGAGAACTTAAGGCCATCTGTCCACCAGCTGAAGCTCAACAGAAGATGGGTGTTGCAACAGGACAATGACCCAAAGCATAGAAGTAAATCAACAACAGAATGGCTTAAACAGAATAAAATATGCCTTCTGGAGTAGCCCAGTCAGAGTCCTGACCTCAACCTGATTGAAATGCTGTGGCATGACCTCAAGAAAGCGATTCACACCAGACATCTCAAGAATATTGCTGAACTGAACAGTTCTGTAAAGAGGAATGGTCAAGAATTACTCCTGACCGTTGTGCACGTCTGATCTGCAACTACAGGAAACATTTGGTTGAAGTTATTGCTGCCAAAGGAGGTTCAACCAGTTATTAAATCCAAGGGTTCACATACTTTTTCCACCTACACTGTGAATATTTACATGGTGTCTTCAATAAAAACATGGTAACATTTAATTCTGTGTGTGTTATTAATTTAAGCAGACTGTGATTGTCTATTTTTGTGACTTAGATGAAGATCAGATCACATTTTATGACCAATTTGTGCAGAAATCTATATTATTCCAAAGTGTTCATACTTTTTCTTGCAACTGTACACACCAGAGTGATCTATCAATTCAGACTTTGGTTCTATGAACCCCAGGCTTTCAGCATTTAAGCTGACACTACTATACTCACATGGGCTCTACCGTACAGCAGACTAAGCCACCAGGGCGTGAAGAACTGAATAGCAGAGAGGCAGGTCAGATAAAAAGTTTTCTCACCTTCATTTGAGGCCTCATATCTCCCCTCTCTTGCCATTTGTAAAGTCCTGGGGGCTCCTGTGTGTCGACTGTCGATACTCCCTTTGCCATGGGCCCCACATTGGGCGCCAAATGTTGAAGATGCTTTAACTTAAAGCATTTAAGATACCAAGGTGTTAATGTCCATGCTTGGCAGAGACATACGCTGACACAAAGGCAGGTCAAACATAGTCTTCCTGTTTAATACAATGAGTAAAGCAGTTTTTACATCCTCAGATGGCTAAGAAAGAAAAAAATATAAGAAGGAAATAGATAACACTTGGAGTCTTACCCACCTTGGTATGTGAACTAATGTAAACATATATGCACTGGCGCCATCTTATAATAGTGTCTTACTAACATTAATACTGCTTATGTCATATATGACACTTCAAGGAGGTGCTTGTTTTAGACAATAAGTATACATGGGTATCATCTAACTAAGTCAGTTTTTTCCACAGTCAATACATCCTCCTTGACACATCTGTGGGAGAATTGATGGGCCTTTGCAGCTTCGATCCCCCTCCGTTCACAGTGTTGTACAAATAGACAGCTTAAAGCAAAAGGAGGGGGAGGCAGTAGAGATAAGGAACAAGCAGCTTAAAGCAACTACTAAAAAATCATAGTTACACAGTCCTAGAGATACAAAATATAGAATGATTTCACACATCTGTCACACAGGGTCAATTTATTTTTATTTTTTTACAGGGTCCTTTTTTGTCCTTTAATTTTCTATTCTTCTAATGGTTCAGAAGAACGGAAAAATAACGGTGATGTGAACTCTCCCTTATCATGTACTAGTGACATGTATTTTTTCTTTCCCATGTGCATAACATACATTTGTCAGTGTTAAACCTCATCTGCTAATTTTCTGCCCAGGCTTCCAATCTATCCAGATCCCTCTGTAGCAGTATACTGTCCTCTTTTGTGTTAATTACTTTATATAGATTAGTGTCATCTGCAAAAAAAAAGGATATGTTACTGTGCAAGCCTTCTACAAGATCATTAATAAATATATTGAAGAGAATATGGCCCAATACTGACCCCTGTGGTACCGCACTAGTGACGGTGACCCAATCTGAGTTTGTACCATTAATAACCACCCTCTGTTTTCTATCACTGAGCCAGTTACTTACCCACATACACACATTTTCTCCAAGTCCCAGCATTCACATTTTATTTACTAGCCTTTTATGTGGCACAGTATCAAATGCTTTGGAGAAGATATATGACATCCATTAACTCACCCCGATCAAGTCTAGAACTTATCTCCTCAAAGAAACTGATTAAATTAGTTTGACATGACCAATCCCTCATGAAGCCATGCTAATATAGTGTTATACACTTATTTTCATTGAGATACTCCAGGATAGCATCTTTAAACAGTTTACCAACAACAGATGTTAAACTTATCGGCCTATAGTCGCTGTGCTTAGTTTTTGACTCCTTTTTGAATATTGGCACAACATTTGCTAGACCACAATCCTGTGGAACAGACCCTGTCATTAACCCCTTTAGGACCCCTGACATCCATGTACGTCATTTCTTTGCGGGACTTAAAAACCAAAACCAAAAATAAAAACTGTGCTCTCATATATCGTAAGTGACAACATTATATTTAGGGATGAGCGAACCCGAACTGTACAGTTCGGGTTCGTACCGAATTTTGGGGTGTCCGTGACACGGACCCGAACCCGGACATTTTCGTAAAAGTCCGGGTTCGGGTTCGGTGTTCGTCGCTTTCTTGGCGCTTTTTGAAAGGCTGCAAAGCAGCCAATCAACAAGCGTCATACTACTTGCCCCAAGAGGCCATCACAGCCATGCCTACTATTGGCATGGCTGTGATTGGCCAGAGCACCATGTGACCCAGTCTCTATTTAAGCTGGAGTCACATAGCGCCGCGCGTCACTCTGCTCTGATCAGCATAGGGAGAGGTTGCGGCTGCGACAGTAGGGTGAGATTAGGCAGATTAACTCCTCCAAAGGACTTGATTAATTGATCGATCTGCAGCTGTGGATCATTGAGCTGCAGATACTCAATTGCTCACTGTTTTTAGGCTGCCCAGACCGTTTGTCAGTCACTTTTTTCTGTGGTGATCGGCGGCCATTTTGTGTCTTGTGGTGTGCCAGCACAAGCTGCGACCAAGTGCATTTAACCCTTAATGGTGTGGTTGTTTTTTGGCTAATTCCTACATCAGTGTGAAGCTGTCACACCAAGTGCATTTAACCAACAATAGTCTGGTTATTTTTTGGTCATATACTACATCAGGGGCAAGCTGCGCCTCTCACCAAGTGCATTTAACCCTCAATGGTGTGGTTGTTTTTTGGCTAATTCCTACATCAGTGTGAAGCTGTCACACCAAGTGCATTTAACCAGCAATAGTCTGTTTATTTTTTGGCCATATACTACATCAGGGGCAAGCTGTCACCAAGTGCATTTAACCCTCAATGGTGTGGTTGTTTTTTGGCTAAATCCTACATCAGGCAGGGTGAAGCTGTCACAACAAGTGCATTTAACCAGCAATAGTCTGTTTATTTTTTGGCCATATACTACATCAGTGGCAAGCTGCGCCTGTCACCAAGTGCATTTAACCCTCAATGGTGTGGTTGTTTTTTGGCTAAATCCTACATCAGGCAGGGTGAAGCTGTCACAACAAGTGCATTTAACCAGCAATAGTCTGTTTATTTTTTGGCCATATACTACATCAGTGGCAAGCTGCGCCTGTCACCAAGTGCATTTAACCCTCAGTAGTGTGGTTGGTCAAGCTGTCACACCAAGTGCATTTAACCATCAATAGTGTGGTTATTTTTTGGCCATATCCCAGTCTAATTCTGTCAGTAAACGTATACCTGTCACCCAGCGCCTAAATACTAGGCCTCAAATTTATATCATGCTAAATCTGTCGTTACTGCTGTACTGTTGTGGCTGGGCAAGTTTTTTAGTGTCCGTCAAAGCACAGTTTTTGTTCTAGGTTGAAATACAATTCCCAATTTAGCAATTTCCTAATTTAGTGGTTTCTGCTGTATCAGAGCTATTTGAAATCTATCCCTAAAAGGGTATATAATATTCAATGTGCACATAGGGTCATTCTGAATAACTTCACACACAAGCTACAGTGCATTTCCAAGTATAATTCTGTAAGTAAACGTATACCTGTCACCCAGCGCCTAAATACTAGGCCTCAAATTTATATCCTGCTAAATCTGTCGTTACTGCTGTACTGTTGTGGCTGGGCAAGTTATTTAGTGTCCGTCAAAGCACAGTTTTTGTTCTGGGTTGAAATACAATTCCCAATTTAGCAATTTCCTAATTTATTGGTTTCTGCTGTATCAGGCCTACTTTAAATACATCCCTAAAAGGGTATATCAGAATCAAGGTGCTGATAGGGTCATTCTGAATAACTTCACACACACGCTACTGTGCATATCCCAGTCTAATTCTGTCAGTAAACCTATACCTGTCACCCAGCGCCTAAATACAAGGCCTCAAATTTATATCCTGCTAAATCTGTGGTTATTGCTGTGGCTGGGCAAGTTATTTAGTGTCCGTCAAAGCACAGTTTTTGTTCTGGGTTGAAATACAATTCCCAATTTAGCAATTTCATAAGTTAGTGGTTTCTGCTGTATCAGAGCTATTTGAAATCTATCCCTAAAAGGGTATATCATATTCAAGGTGCACATAGGGTCATTCAGAATAACTTCACACACCCGCTACTGTGCATTTCCAAGTCTAATTCTGTCAGTAAACCTATACCTGTCACCCAGCGCCTAAATACTAGGCCTCAAATTTATATCCTGCTAAATCTGTCATTACTGCTGTACTGTTGAGGCTGGGCAAGTTATTTATTGTCCGTCCAAGCACAGTTTTTGTTCTTGGTTGAAATACAATTCCCAATTTAGCAATTTCCTAATTTAGTGGTTTCTGCTGTATCAGAGCTATTTGAAATCTATCCCTAAAAGGGTATATAATATTGAAGGTGCACATAGGGCCATTCTGAATAACTTCACACACACGCTACAGTGCATTTCCAAGTCTAATTCTGTCAGTAAACCTATACCTGTCACCCAGCGCCTAAATACTAGGCCTCAAATTTATATCGTGCTAAAACTGTCGTTACTGCTGTACTGTTGTGGCTGGGCAAGTTATTTAGTGTCCGTCAAAGCACAGTTTTTGTTCTGGGTTGAAATACAATTCCCAATTTAGCAATTTCATAATTTAGTGGTTTCTGCTGTATCAGAGCTATTTGAAATCTATCCCTAAAAGGGTATATCATATTCAAGGTGCACATAGGGTCATTCAGAATAAATTCACACACCCGTTACTGTGCATTTCCAAGTCTAATTCTGTCAGTAAACCTATACCTGTCACCCAGCGCCTAAATACTAGGCCTCAAATTTATATCCTGCTAAATCTGTCGTTACTGCTGTACTGTTGTGGCTGGGCAAGTTATTTAGTGTCCGTCAAAGCACAGTTTTTGTTCTGGGTTGAAATACAATTCCCAATTTAGCAATTTCCTAATTTAGTGGTTTCTGCTGTATCAGGCCTACTTTAAATACATCCCTAAAAGGGTATATCAGAATCAAGGTGCTGATAGGGTCATTCTGAATATCTTCACACACACGCTACTGTGCATATCCCAGTCTAATTCTGTCAGTAAACCTATACCTGTCACCCAGCGCCTAAATACTAGGCCTCAAATTTATATTCAGCTGAATTTGAATACAATACATTGGGCCAAATAATATTTTTGTTGTTGTGGTGAACGATAACAATGAGGAAAACATCTAGTAAGGGACGCGGACGTGGACATGGTCGTGGTGGTGTTAGTGGACCCTCTGGTGCTGGGAGAGGATGTGGCCGTTCTGCCACATCCACACGTCCTAGTGTACCAACTACCTCAGGTTCCAGTAGCCGCCAGAATTTACAGCGATATATGGTGGGGCCCAATGCCGTTCTAAGGATGGTAAGGCCTGAGCAGGTACAGGCATTTGTCAATTGGGTGGCCGACAGTGGATCCAGCACGTTCACATTATCTCCCACCCAGTCTTCTGCAGAAAGCGCACAGATGGCGCCTGAAAACCAACCCCATCAGTCTGTCACATCACCCCCATGCATATCAGGGAAACTGTCTGAGCCTCAAGTTATGCAGCAGTCTCTTATGCTGTTTGAAGACTCTGCTGGCAGGGTTTCCCAAGGGCATCCACCTAGCCCTTCCCCAGCGGTGGAAGACATAGTATGCACTGACGCACAACCACTTATGTTTCCTGATGATGAGGACATGGGAATACCATCTCAGCAAGTCTCTGATGATGACGAAACACAGGTGCCAACTGCTGCGTCTTTCTGCAGTGTGCAGACTGAACAGGAGGTCAGGGATCAAGACTGGGTGGAAGACGATGCAGGGGACGATGAGGTCCTAGACCCCACATGGAATGAAGGTCGTGCCACTGACTTTCACAGTTCGGAGGAAGAGGCAGTGGTGAGACCGAGCAAACAGCGTAGCAAAAGAGGGAGCAGTGGGCAAAAGCAGAACACCCGCCGCCAAGAGACTCCGCCTGCTACTGACCGCCGCCATCTGGGACCGAGCACCCCAAAGGCAGCTTCAAGGAGTTCCCTGGCATGGCACTTCTTCAAACAATGTGCTGACGACAAGACCCGAGTGGTTTGCACGCTGTGCCATCAGAGCCTGAAGCGAGGCATTAACGTTCTGAACCTTAGCACAACCTGCATGACCAGGCACCTGCATGCAAAGCATGAACTGCAGTGGAGTAAACACCTTAAAAACAAGGAAGTCACTCAGGCTCCCCCTGCTACCTCTTCTGCTGCTGCCGCCTCGGCCTCTTCTGCTGCTGCCGCCTCGGCCTCTTCCTCCGCCTCTGGAGGAACGTTGGCACCTGCCGCCCAGCAAACAGGGGATGTACCACCAACACCACCTCCGTCACCAAGCATCTCAACCATGTCACACGGCAGCGTTCAGCTCTCCATCTCACAAACATTTGAGAGAAAGCGTAAATTCCCAGCTAGCCACCCTCGATCCCTGGCCCTGAATGCCAGCATTTCTAAACTACTGGCCTATGAAATGCTGTAATTTAGGCTGGTGGACACAGACAGCTTCAAACAGCTCATGTCGCTTGCTGTCCCACAGTATGTTGTTCCCAGCCGCCACTACTTCTCCAAGAGAGCCGTGCCTTCCCTGCACAACCAAGTATCCAATAAAATCAAGTGTGCACTGCACAACGCCATCTGTAGCAAGGTCCACCTAACCACAGATACAAGGACCAGTAAGCACGGCCAGGGACGCTATATCTCCCTAACTGCACACTGGGTAAATGTAGTGGCAGCTGGGCCCCAGGCGGAGAGCTGTTTGGCGCACGTCCTTCCGCCGCCAAGGATCGCAGGGCAACATTCTTTGCCTCCTGTTGCCACCTCCTCCTACTCAGCTTCCTCCTCCTCTTCTTCCACCTGCTCATCCAGTCAGCCACACACCTTCACCACCAACTTCAGCACAGCCCGGGGTAAACGTCAGCAGGCCATTCTGAAACTCATATGTTTGGGGGACAGGCCCCACACCGCACAGGAGTTGTGGCGTGGTATAGAACAACAGACCGACGAGTGGTTGCTGCCGGTGAGCCTCAAGCCCGGCTTGGTGGTGTGCGATAATGGGCGAAATCTCGTTGCAGCTCTGGGACTAGCCGGTTTGACGCACATCCCTTGCCTGGCGCATGTGCTGAATTTGGTGGTGCAGAAGTTCATTCACAACTACCCCGACATGTCAGAGCTGCAGCATAAAGTGCGGGCCGTCTGTTCGCG
Source organism: Bufo gargarizans (assembly GCF_014858855.1). Lineage (NCBI taxonomy): Eukaryota > Metazoa > Chordata > Amphibia > Anura > Bufonidae > Bufo > Bufo gargarizans. The sequence continues at coordinate 398,818,097 of NC_058083.1, read as the reverse complement.
CTTCCGGCATTCACATCCTGCCGCTGCTCGCCTGTCTGCGCTACAGCGTAACTTCGGCCTTCCCGCTCACCGCCTCATATGCGACGTGCCCACCAGGTGGAACTCCACCTTGCACATGCTGGACAGACTGTGCGAGCAGCAGCAGGCCATAGTGGAGTTTCAGCTGCAGCACGCACGGGTCAGTCGCACTGCGGAACAGCACCACTTCACCACCAATGACTGGGCCTCCATGCGAGACCTGTGTGCCCTGTTGCGCTGTTTCGAGTACTCCACCAACATGGCCAGTGGCGATGACGCCGTTATCAGCGTTACAATACCACTTCTATGTCTCCTTGAGAAAACACTTAGGGCGATGATGGAAGAGGAGGTGGCCCAGGAGGAGGAGGAGGAGGAGGAAGAGGTGTCATTTTTAGCACTTTCAGGCCAGTCTCTTCGAAGTGACTCAGAGGGAGGTTTTTTACAACAGCAGAGGCCAGGTACAAATGTGGCCAGCCAGGGCCCACTACTGGAGGATGAAGAGGACGAGGATGTGGAGGAGGTGGAGGAGGATGAGGATGAAGCATGGTTACAGCGGGGTGGCACCCAATGCAGCTCGGGACCATCACTGGTGCATGGCTGGGGGGAAAGGCAGGACGATGACGATACGCCTCCCACAGAGGACAGCTTGTCCTTACCCCTGGGCAGCCTGGCACACATGAGCGACTACATGCTGCAGTGCCTGCGCAACGACAGCAGAGTTGCCCACATTTTAACGTGTACGGACTACTGGGTTGCCACCCTGCTGGATCCACGCTACAAAGACAATGTGCCCACCTTACTTCCTGCACTGGAGCGTGATAGGAAGATGCGCGAGTACAAGTGCACGTTGGTAGACGCGCTACTGAGAGCATTCCCAAATGTCACAGTGGAACAAGTGGAAGCCCAAGGCCAAGGCAGAGGAGGAGCAAGAGGTCGCCAAGGCAGCTGTGTCACGGCCAGCTCCTCTGAGGGCAGGGTTTGCATGGCAGAGATGTGGAAAACTTTTGTCAACACGCCACAGCTAACTGCACCACCACCTGATACGCAACGTGTTAGCAGGAGGCAACATTTCACTAACATTGTGGAACAGTACGTGTGCACACCCCTCCACGTACTGACTGATGGTTCGGCCCCATTCAACTTCTGGGTCTCTAAATTGTCCACGTGGCCAGAGCTAGCCTTTTATGCCTTGGAGGTGCTGGCCTGCCCGGCGGCCAGCGTTTTGTCTGAACGTGTATTCAGCACGGCAGGGGGCGTCATTAGAGACAAACGCAGCCGCCTGTCAGCCAATGTGGACAAGCTAACGTTCATAAAAATGAACCAGGCATGGATCCCACAGTACCTGTCCGTCCCTTGTCCAGATTACACATTAACTACCTCCCCTTAACCATATATTATTGTACTCCAGGGCACTTCCTCATTCAATCCTATTTTTATTTTCATTTTACCATTATATTGCGAGGCTACCCAAAGTTGAATGAACCTCTCCTCTGTCTGGGTGCCGGGGCCTAAATATATGCCAATGGACTGTTCCAATGTTGGGTGACGTGAAGCCTGATTCTCTGCTATGACATGCAGACTAATTCTCTGCTGACATGAAGGCATATTCTCTGTTACGGGACCTCTCTCCTCTGCCTGGGTGCTGGGCCTAAATATCTGACAATGGACTGTTGCAGTGGTGGCTGACATGAAGCCTGATTCTCTGCTATGACATGCAGACTGATTCTCTGCTGACATGAAGCCAGATCCTCTGTTACGGGACCTCTCTCCTCTGCCTGGGTGCTGGGCCTAAATATATGCCAATGGACTGTTGCACTGGTGGCTGACGTGAAGCCTGATTCTCTGCTATGACATGCAGACTGATTCTCTGCTGACATGAAGCCAGATCCTCTGTTACGGGACCTCTCTCCTCTGCCTGGGTGCTGGGCCTAAATATATGACAATGGACTGTTGCACTGGTGGCTGATTTGAAGCCTGATTCTCTGCTATGACATGCAGACTGATTCTCTGCTGACATGAAGACAGATTCTCTGTTACGGGACCTCTCTCCTCTGCCTGTGTGCTGGGCCTAAATATATGCCAATGGACTGTTGCACTGGTGGCTGACGTAAAGCCTGATTCTCTGCTATGACATGCAGACTGATTCTCTGCTGACATGAAGACAGATTCTCTGTTACGGGACCTCTCTCCTCTGCCTTTGTGCTGGGCCTAAATATATGCCAATGGACTGTTGCAGTGGTGGCTGACATGAAGCCTTATTCTCTGCTATGACATGCAGACTGATTCTCTGCTGACATGAAGCCAGATCCTCTGTTACGGGACCTCTCTCCTCTGCCTGGGTGCTGGGCCTAAATATATGCCAATGGACTGTTGCACTGGTGGCTGACGTGAAGCCTGATTCTCTGCTATGACATGCAGACTGATTCTCTGCTGACATGAAGCCAGATCCTCTGTTACGGGACCTCTCTCCTCTGCCTGGGTGCTGGGCCTAAATATATGACAATGGACTGTTTCACTGGTGGCTGACTTGAAGCCTGATTCTCTGCTATGACATGCAGACTGATTCTCTGCTGACATGAAGCCAGATTCTCTGTTACGGGACCTCTCTCCTCTGCCTGGGTGCTAGGCCTAAATATCTGACAATGGACTATTGCAGTGGTAGCTGACGTGAAGCCTGATTCTCTGCTATGACATGCAGACTAATTCTCTGCTGACATGAAGACAGATTCTCTGTTACGGGACCGCTCTCCTCTGCCTGTGTGCTGGGCCTAAATATATGCCAATGGACTGTTGCAGTGGTGGCTGACGTGAAGCCTGATTCTCTGCTATGACATGCAGACTGATTCTCTGCTGACATGAAGCCAGATCCTCTGTTACGGGACCTCTCTCCTCTGCCTGGGTGCTGGGCCTAAATATATGCCAATGGACTGTTGCACTGGTGGCTGACGTGAAGCCTGATTCTCTGCTATGACATGCAGACTGATTCTCTGCTGACATGAAGCCAGATCCTCTGTTACGGGACCTCTCTCCTCTGCCTGGGTGCTGGGCCTAAATATATGACAATGGACTGTTGCACTGGTGGCTGACGTGAAGCCTGATTCTCTGCTATGACATGCAGACTGATTCTCTGCTGACATGAAGCCAGATTCTCTGTTACGGGACCTCTCTCCTCTGCCTGGGTGCTGGGCCTAAATATCTGACAATGGACTGTTGCACTGGTGGCTGACGTGAAGCCTGATTCTCTTCTATGACATGCAGACTGATTCTCTGCTGACATGAAGCCAGATCCTCTGTTACGGGACCTCTCTTCTCTGCCTGGGTGCTGGGCCTAAATATCTGACAATGGACTGTTGCAGTGGTGGCTGACGTGAAGCCTGATTCTCTGCTATGACATGCAGACTGATTCTCTGCTGACATGAAGGCATATTCTCTGTTACGGGACCTCTCTCCTCTGCCTGGGTGCTGGGCCTAAATATCTGACAATGGACTGTTGCAGTGGTGGCTGACGTGAAGCCTGATTCTCTGCTATGACATGCAGACTGATTCTCTGCTGACATGAAGCCAGATCCTCTGTTACGGGACCTCTCTCCTCTGCCTGGGTGCTGGGCCTAAATATATGACAATGGACTGTTGCAATGGTGGCTGACGTGAAGCCTGATTCTCTGCTGACATGAAGCCAGATCCTCTGTAACGGGACCTCTCTCCTCTGCCTGGGTGCTGGGCCTAAATATATGACAATGGACTGTTGCACTGGTGGCTGACGTGAAGCTTGATTCTCTGCTATGACATGCAGACTGATTCTCTGCTGACATGAAGACAGATTCTCTGTTACGGGACCTCTCTCCTCTGCCTGGGTGCTGGGCCTAAATATATGACAATGGACTGTTCCAGTGGTGGCTGACGTGAAGCCTGATTCTCTGCTATGGGACCTCTCTCCAATTGATATTGGTTAATTTTTATTTATTTTATTTTTATTTTAATTCATTTCCCTATCCACATTTGTTTGCAGGGGATTTACCTACATATTGCTGCCTTTTGCAGCCCTCTAGCCCTTTCCTGGGCTGTTTTACAGCCTTTTTAGTGCCGAAAAGTTCGGGTCCCCATTGACTTCAATGGGGTTCGGGTTCGGGACGAAGTTCGGATCGGGTTCGGATCCCGAACCCGAACATTTCCGGGAAGTTCGGCCGAACTTCTCGAACCCGAACATCCAGGTGTCCACTCAACTCTAATTATATTCTCATATATCGCGCTATAAGGAATGTAACTAGCCAAAAAAAAAAATTATTACTTTAGTGAGGTGACAGAAGCCCTTTAAACAGTCATCTCATCCCGAAAAAAATGAGCCCCTACACAAGACAGTCGCCCAAAAAATAAATTCAACTGCTGCTTTCAGAATGTGGAGACACTAAAAAATATTGGTATTGTCCAGTCCGTGATAACCTGCTCTATAAAAATATTACATGATCTAACTAGAGATAGCCTTGCGGTTCTACCGGCAGTCGGTTCATGGAGAACTTTGCTCGTTCGCGATTTGCCTAACGTGAACATATTGCGATATTTGCGCCCGCCATATTCTTTTACATTGTGAAGCACTTTGACCCATGACACATCCATCAGGTGGTACAGGACAGCCAATTAAGACGTTTCAGCACATGAACATACCCCCTACCTTATAAATAAACCTGATCTGGCTGCCATTTTACATTCAGTCTTTTGCCAATGTAGGGAGAGGTTGCTGTGTGGAGCAGGGAAAGACTGTTAGGGACACAAATCGCCAGCTAATAGGGCCACAAAAGTCTTTTAAAGGACTGGTATAGGTGTGCTATCGATAGGTGACATACTGAGGGGTGTAATATACTTATAATATACTTTCTAACATAGAAAGTATATTATAGTGCAATTGTATTGTGCAGCAGTTGTGTGCGGTTCTGCTGTGATACTACAGCCACACAGAGTGCCAATCGCTATTTGAACAAATAATTTCTACTGGTGTGATTTACCAGTTGCCCCCCAATAAACCTGATTGAGGCAGAGGTGTTATTTAACCACCTCCGGACCGCCTAACGCACGGATGTGTCCGGAAGGTGGTTGATTTACTCCTCCTGGACGCATCCGTGCATCAACTCGCCATAGCCGAGATTTCCTGTGAACGCGCGCACACAGGCGCGCGCGCTCACAGGAACGGAAGGTAAGCGAGTGGATCTCAAGCCTGCCAGCGGCGATCGTTCGCTGGCAGGCTGGAGATGTGATTTTTTAACCCTTAATAGGTATATTAGACGCTGTTTTGATAACAGCGTCTAATATACCTGCTACCTGGTCCTCTGGTGGTCCCTTTTGTTTGGATCGACCACCAGAGGACACAGGCAGCTCAGTAAAGTAGCACCAAACACCACTACACTACACTACACCCCCCCACCTGTCACTTATTAACCCTTTATGAACCACTGATCACCCCATATAGACTCCCTGATCACCCCCCTGTCATTGATCACCCCCCTGTAAGGCTCCATTCAGAGGTCCGTATGATTTTTACGGATCCACGGATACATGGATCGGATCCGCAAAACGCATACGGACGTCTGAATGGAGCCTTACAGGGGGGTGATCAATGACAGAGGGGTTATCACCCATATAGACTCCCTGATCACCCCCGTCATTCATCACCCCCCTGTCATTGATCACCCCCCTGTAAGGCTCCATTCAGACGTCCGTATGATTTTTACGGATCCATGGGTCGGATCCGCAAAACGCATACGGATGTCTGAATGGAGCCTTACCGGGGAGTGATCACCCATATAGACACCCTGATCACTCCCCTGTCATTGATCACCCCCCTGTCATTGATCACCCCCCTGTAAGGCTCCATTCAGACATCCATATGATTTTTACGACACCACGGATACATGGATCGGATCCGCAAAACACATACGGACGTCTGAATGGAGCCTTACAGGGGGGTGATCAATGACAGGGGGGTGATCACCTCATATAGACACCCTGATCACCCCCCTGTCATTGATCACCCCCCTGTCATTGATCACCCCCTGTAATACTCCATTCAGACGTCCGTATGATTTTTACGGATCCACGGATACATGGATCGGGTCCGCAAAACGCATACGGACATCTGAATGGAGCCTTACAGGGGGTGATTACCCATATAGACACCCTGATCACCCCCCTGTCATTGATCACCCCCCTGTAAGGCTCCATTCAGACGTCCGTATGTGTTTTGCGGATCCGATCCATGTATCCGTGGATCCGTAAAAATCATACGGACGTCTGAATGGAGCCTTACAGGGGGGTGATCAATGATGGGGGCGATCAGGGAGTCTATATGGGTGATCACTCCTCTGTCATTGATCACCCCCCTGTAAGGCTCTATTCAGACGTCCGTATGTGTTTTGCGGATCCGATCCATGTATCTGTGGATCCGAAAAAAGCATACGGACGTCTGAATGGAGCCTTACAGGGGGGTGATCAATGACAGGGGGGTGATCAATGACAGGGGGGTGATCAGGGAGTCTATATGGGTGATCACCCCCCTGTCATTGATCACCCCCCCCTGTAAGACTCCATTCAGACATTTTTTTGGCCCAAGTTAGCGGAAATTATTATTATTTTTTTTTTCTTACAAAGTCTCATATTCCACTAACTTGTGTCAAAAAATAAAATCTCACATGAACTCACCATACCCCTCACGGAATCCAAATGCGTAAATTTTTTAGACATTTATATTCCAGACTTCTTCTCACGCTTTAGGGCCCCTAAAATGCCAGGGCAGTATAAATACCCCACATGTGACCCCATTTCGGAAAGAAGACACCCCAAGGTATTCCGTGAGGGGCATATTGAGTCCATGAAAGATTAAAATTTTTGTTCCAAGTTAGCGGAAAGGGAGACTTTGTGAGAAAAAAATAAATAAATCAATTTTTGCTAACTTGTGCCCCAAAAAAAAAATTCTATGAACTCGCCATGCCCCTCATTGAATACTTTGCGGTGTCTTCTTTCTAAAATGGGGTCACATGTGGGGTATTTATACTGCCCTGGCTTTTTAGGGGCCCTAATGCGTGAGAAGAAGTCTGGGATCCAAATGTCTAAAAATGCCCTCCTAAAAGGAATTTGGGCCGCTTTGCGCATCTAGGCTGCAAAAAAGTGTCACACATGTGGTATCGCCGTACTCAAGAGAAGTTGGGGAATGTGTTTTGGGGTGTCATTTTACATATACCCATGCTGGGTGAGATAAATATCTTGGTCAAATGCCAACTTTGTATAAAAAAAATGGGAAAAGTTGTCTTTTGCCAAGATATTTCTTTCACCCAGCATGGGTATGTGTAAAATGACACCCCAAAACACATTCCCCAACTTCTCCTGAGTACGGCGATACCACATGTGTGACACTTTTTTGCCGCCTAGGTGGGCAAAGGGGCACACATTCCAAAGAGCACCTTTAGGATTTTACAGGTCTTTTTTTACACATTTTGATTTCAAACTACTTACCACACATTAGGGCCCCTAGAATTCCAGGGCAGTATATCTACCCCACAAGTGACCCCATTTGGGAAAGAAGACACCCCAAGGTATTCCGTGAGGGGCATGGCGAGTTCCTAGAATATTTTTTTTTTGCCACAAGTTAGCGGAAAATGATGATTTTTTTTTTGATTTTTTTTCTAACAAAGTCTCATATTCCACTAACTTGTGACAAAAAATTTAAAATTCTAGGAACTCGCCATGCCCCTCACGGAATACCTTGGGTTGTCTTCTTTCCAAAATGGGGTCACTTGTGGTGTAGTTATACTGCCCTGGCAATTTAGGGGCCCATATGTGTGTGAAGTAGTTTGAAATCAAAATCTGTAAAAAATGGCCGGTGAAATCCTAAAGGTGCTCTTTGGAATGTGTGCCCCTTTGCCCACCTAGGCTGCAGAAAAGTGTCACACATCTGGTATCGCCGTACTCAAGAGAAGTTGGGCAATGTGTTTTGGGGTGTCATTTTACATATACCCATGCTGGGTGAGATAAATATCTTGGTCAAATACCAACTTTGTATAAAAAAAATGGGAAAAGTTGTCTTTTGCCAAGATATTTCTCTCACCCAGCATGGGTATATGTAAAATGACACGCCAAAACACATTCCCCAACTTCTCCTGAGTACGGCGATACCACATGTGTGACACTTTTTTGCCGCCTAGGTGGGCAAAGGGGCACACATTCCAAAGAGCACCTTTAGGATTTTACAGGTAATTTTTTACACATTTTGATTTCAAACTACTTACCACACATTAGGGCCCCTAAAATGCCAGGGCAGTATAACTACCCCACAAGTGACCCCATTTTGGAAAGAAGACACCCCAAGGTATTTTGTGAGGGGCATGGCGAGTTCCTAGAATTATTTTTTTTTTGCTACAAGTTAGTGGAAAATGATGATTTTTATTTTATTTATTTTTTTCTAACAAAGTCTCATATTCCACTAACTTGTGACAAAAAATTAAAAATTCGAGAAACTCGCCAGGAATACCTTGGGGTGTCTTCTTTCCAAAATGGGGTCACTTGTGGCGTAGTTATACTGCCCTGGCAATTTAGGGGCCCATATGTGTGTGAAGTAGTTTGAAATCAAAATCTGTAAAAAATGGCCGGTGAAATCCTAAAGGTGCTCTTTGGAATGTGTGCCCCTTTGCCCACCTAGGCTGCAGAAAAGTGTCACACATCTGGTATCGCCGTACTCAGGAGAAGTTGGGCAATGTGTTTTGGGGTGTCATTTTACATATACCCATGCTGGGTGAGATAAATATCTTGGTCAAATGCCAACTTTGTATAAAAAAATGGGAAAAGTTGTCTTTTGCCAAGATATTTCTCTCACCCAGCATGGGTATATGTAAAATGACACGCCAAAACACATTCCCCAACTTCTCCTGAGTACGGCGATACCAGATGTGTGACACTTTTTTGCAGCCTAGGTGGGCAAAGGGGCACACATTCCAAAGTGCACCTTTTGGATTTCACCGGCCATTTTTTACAGATTTTGATTGCAAACTTCTCACGCATCTGGGCCCCTAAAATGCCAGGGCAGTATAACTACCCCACAAGTGACCCCATATTGGAAAGAAGACACCCCAAGGTATTTTGTGATGGGCAGAGTGAGTTCATGGAAGTTTTTATTTTTGGTCACAAGTTAGTGGAATATGAGACTTTGTAAGAAAAAAAAAAAAAATAAAAAATCATTTTCCGCTAACTTGTGACAAAAAATAAAAAGTTCTATGAACTCACTATGCCCATCAGTGAATACCTTAGGGTGTCTACTTTTAGAAATGGGGTCATTTGTGGGGTGTTTGTACTGTCTGGCCATTGTAGAACCTCAGGAAACATGACAGGTGCTCAGAAAGTCAGAGCTGCTTCAAAAAGCGGAAATTCACATTTTTGTACCATAGTTTGTAAACGCTATAACTTTTACCCAAACCATTTTTTTTTTACCCAAACTTTTTTTTTATCAAAGACATGTAGAACAATAAATTTAGCGAAAAATTTATATATGGATGTAATTTTTTTTGCAAAATTTTACAACTGAAAATGAAAAATTTAATTTTTTTGCAAAAAAATGGTTACATTTTGATTAATAACAAAAAAAGTAAAAATGTCAGCAGCAATGAAATACCACCAAATGAAAGCTCTATTAGTGAGAAGAAAAGGAGGTAAAATTCATTTGGGTGGTAAGTTGCATGACCGAGCAATAAACGGTGAAAATAATGTAGTGCAGAATTGTAAAAAGTGGCCTGGTCATTAAGGGGGTTTCAGCTAGCGGGGTTGAAGTGGTTAATATACGTTCTATATAGTGCATTTAGGTAGTGCAGCATTTGTCTGCGGTTTTGTTGCTCTACCGCATCTACACAGAGTGACAAACACTATTTGAAGAAATAATTTCTTCTGGTGTGATTTACCAGTTGCCCCCCAAAAAAACTGATTGAAGCAGGGATTTTATATACCAATAATATACGTTCTATATAGTGCATTTAGATTTGCAGCATTTTACCACATCTACACAGAGTGACAAACACTATTTTAAGAAATAATTTCTACTGGTGTGATTTACCAGTTGCCCCCTAAAAAAAACTGATTTAGACAGGGGTGTGATATACCTTCTTCCACAAATACTGCTCTTCTATAGGGACTTTTGTCACAGGGTCATTTTGAAAATGACAGGAAGAGGCAGGCCATTTCGCAGGGGTGGTAGGGATTGGGCAGGTGCACCAGTCCAGAGCCTAAGTGGAAAGTTGCAGAAGGTGTGTGCGATTACGTCAAAGGACGCACCAGACTTGGTTGAGTGGCTCACTCAGCCTTCTGCTTCTGCACCCTCCTCATCCTCTATCTGCACCCTCTTCACTCTCTATTGTGTTCACCCCCAAAGACACCACCATCATAGCCCCTCCGCTAGAGACAGAGGAATTATTTTCCCATACATTCCAAGACCTTACCGATGCGCAACCATTCTTGGCATCGGATCAGGAAGAGGAGGCATCAACGGTCGCCACCCAGCAGTCTTTCGACAGTACCCAGATCAGCCCAGGAAGGGTGGTCCCCACTGTTGCTACCTACTCCGAGATCTCTGATATCAGTGGTGGTGAAGGTGACGAATCCGATGATGAAGAGTGGAAGAGGAGTGGAGTTCAGAGGGAGAGACGGAGCAGCAGATAGGGAGGAGAAGCAGGCAGAACTTACAGTGCACAGGAGGCAAATAGCAGACTGCTAATGTATCTGGAACGAAACATCCACCATGCACTCTCACATCTGGCGCTCCCAGGACACGGGCACATGGCTACGCAGTGTGGGCTTTTTTTAATGTGTCCACTGCTGACAATAGTGTTGCCATCTGCAGCCTGTACTGTCAACGCTTTAGTCGCGGTAAGCCCAACACTCACCTAGGGATGACCGCCTTAAGAAGGAACCTTGACTCCCATTACCGAGCCCAGTAGGAGAAACACCGTCAGAACCCACAAAGCCACACTCCCAGCGCTCACCATCCTGCCTCTTCTCCTTCTCCTCTCTCCTCCCAGTTATCCTCTACTCCACCTTCCACCGTGCCGTAGTCACGTTCACCTGGCAAAAGGCAGGCTTTCTTGCCCCAAATTTTTGAGCGAAAAAAGATTATGACACCGAATAACCCTCTTGCCCAATGGCTGACCGCTGGCTGATCAGAACTGCTAGCCCACCAACTACTGCCATATAAACTGGTGAACTCAGAGGCCTTTAGAAAATTTGTGACCATTGGAACACTGCATTGAAAGGTCCCCGGAAGGAAATATTCCTCAAAGAAGGGCATCCCAGAGCTATATGGCAACGTTCAGCGGCAAGTGAATGTATCTCTGACACACAGTGTCGGTGCCAAGATACATCTGACCACAGACACGTGGTCTTGCAAACACGGGCAGGGAAGGTACATAACTTTGACTGCCGACTGAGTAAACCTTCTGACGTCCGTCAAGCATGCAACCCATGCCACCCATGTAGATTTGGTGTTACCACCACGGATTGCATGCAGGCCTGCCTCTTCTTCTCCTTCCCCTACTCCATCCTCCCTCTCCTCCTCGGTTGACTCCTCTTTTTCAGCTGCTACCGTCTCTTCCGCTGCAATCCCAAAAATCCCCAGAACCTATTCGACATGCCAGGTGAGACGTTGCAATGCTGTGCTGCGTCTGTTGTGCCTGGAAGCCAAGAGCCACACTGGTCCTGCACTCCTTTCAGCTTTGCGGTCACAGGCAGATCAGTGGCTAAACCTGCTCAATTTGACAGTTGGTAAAGTGGTGTGTGACAACAGTGTCAATCTGCTGAACGCGCTGAATCAGGGTAAAATGACACATGTGCCGGGCATGGCACACATCCTGAACTTAGTCGTGCAGCGATTCATTGCCAAATACCTCGGGGTCCAGGACGTCTTGTGGCAGGCCAGTACAATCTCTGGCCATTTTAGAAGATCTTACACGGCCATGGACGCAATGGAACTCCACCTTGTATATGCTTGATAGGCTGCTCCAGCAGAAACGTGCAGTTAATGACTACCTGTATGAACTCTGTGGCAGGACAGGTTCTGGGAGCTTGTTTTTTTTTTCACCGCGCCAGTGGCTACTCATGCTCATTGACGCGGCACATTCAGACTTTTGCGGCGATTTGATGAGATCACTAAACTGGTCAGCAGCAGCCATTGCGCCATCAGTGACATCGTACCTTACGCCTTCTTTCTGGAGTGTGCATTGAGTCGTGTCATTGATCAAACCGCTGAGGAGCAGGAGCTGGAAGATGAGGAAGTCGCAATGCTGGATGAATTCCCGGGGGGGGGGGGGTTACTCCATCTGAGACAGGAGTCTGAAAAGGAGTCAGAGGAGGATGGTGCAGGGGCGGAGGATGAGCAAGTAGAGCATAATTTAAACGTTTCTGGGATCCCTGGTGTTGTCCGTGGATGGGGGAGAAGAATGAGGACTACATTATCCTGGATGATGAGCAGGAGCCAGGCCACTCCACGGTTTCCAGTTTAGTGAAAATGGGGGCCTTCATGCTCCAGTGTTTGAAGAGGGACCCCCGTATAAAAAGCATAAAGGGCAAGGGCCAGTACTGGGTGGAAACGAACTTAGACCCCCGGTACAAACACAAAATGGCGGAAATTTTGCCACCATCACAGAGAGCTGTCAGAATGCAGCACTTCCAGGCCTTGCTTCAAGAAATGCTGCATTCTGCTTTTGCGGGCGCTGGCAGAGGATTTTCCAATCACAGAGAAACAGTTGCTGGCACCAATCCAACAGCACATGGAAGAAGAGGGTGGTTTGAAGATGTGTTGGGCACTTCGGATATGAGATTATTCTTGCAGCCAACCCATCGACAGCCATCCTCCAGATTAAGCCTCAGGGAACGCCTAGACCGACAGGTGTCTGACTTCATCGGGTTAACTGCCGATGTGGATGCTATGAGAAGCGAGGAACCCCTGGACTACTGGGTGTGCAGGCTTGACCTGTGGCCAGAGCTGGCAAAATTTGCCATGGAACTGTTGGCTTGCCCCTCATCCAGTGTCCTTTCCAAAAGGACGTTCAGCGCATCAGGGGGGATCGTGACCGATAAGCACACTTTCCTAGCTCACGACAGTGTGGACTACTTCACATTTCTAAAAATGAAAGCGGCATGGATCTCGGAGGAATTCAACCATATTTGTTTGAAATTCCTCATGACAGCCCACAAATATCCGCCTCCACCCAGAACAAATCATGGTCCCTGTCTTAGGTAAATACAGCGGCATAAAAGGCCTTTTATGTCAGTTGAATGCCTAATTTTTCAGGCCTGTACTGGCCGACAGTTACATATTTATCCTGTGACCGCCTAATGTACTTCCAGCCACAGAATCCCAAATTCTTTGCTGTCAGGTGAATGCCTATTGGCTAATTTTTGGGGCCTGTACTGGCCTACAGTTACACATTTATACTGCGAACGCCTAAAGTACCTCCAGCCACAGAATCCAAAGTTCTTTGCTGTCAGATGAACGCCTATTGGCTAAGTTTTTGGGCCTGCACTGGCCGACAGTTAAATTTTTATCCTGTGACCGCCTAATGTACCTCCAGTTACAGAATCCAAAGTTCTTTGCTGTCAGGTGAATGCCTATTGGCAAATTTTTGGGGCCTGTACTGGCCTACAGTTACACATTTATACTGTGAACGCCTAATGTACCTCCAGCCACAGAATCCAAAGTTCTTTACTGTCAGGTGAACGCCTATTTGCTAATTTTTGGGGCCTGTACTGGCTGACAGTTACATATTTAACCTGTGACCACCTAATGTACCTCCAGCCACAGAATCCAAAGTTCTTTTTTGTTAGGTGAATGCCTATTGGTTAATTTTTGGGGCCTGCACTGGCCGACAGCTACATTTTTATCCTGTGACCGCCCAATGTACCTCCAGTCACAGAATCCTACAAAGTTGTGTGCTGTCAGGTGAATGCCATATTTGATTGTAATTCCTCATGACAGCCCACAAATATCCGCCTCCACCCAGAAGAAATCATGGTCCCTGTCTTAGGTAAATACAGCGGCATAAAAGGCCTTTTATGTCAGTTGAATGCCTAATTTTTTAGGCCTGTACTGGCCGACAGTTACATATTTATCCTGTGACCGCCTAATGTACCTCCAGTCACAGAATCCAAAGTTCTTTGCTGTCAGGTGAATGCCTATTGGCTAATTTGTGGGGCCTGTACTGGCCTACAGTTACATATTTATCCTGTGAATGCCTAATGTACCTCCAGCCACAGAATCCAAAGTTCTTTGCTTTCAGGTGAATGCCTATTGGCTAATTTTTGGGGACTGCACTGGCTGACAGTCAATTTTTTTTCCTGTGACCGCCTAATATACCTCCAGCCACAGAATCCAAAGTTCTTTGCTGTCATATAAATGCCTATTGGCAAATTTTTGGGGCCTGTACTGGCCGACAGTTACATATTTATCCTGTGACCACCTAATGTACCTCCAGCCACAGAATCCCAAATTCTTTGCTGTCAGGTGAATGCCTATTGGCTAATTTTTGGGGCCTGTACTGGCCTACAGTTACACATTTATACTGTGAACGCCTAATGTACCTCCAGCCACAGAATCCAAAGTTCTTTGCTGTCAGGTGAACGCCTATTTGCTAATTTTTGGGGCCTGTACTGGCCGACAGCTACATTTGTATCCTGTGACCGCCTAATGTACCTCCAGTCACAGACTCCTACAAAGTTGTGTGCCGTCAGGTGAATGCCTATTGGCAAATTTTTGGGGCCTGTACTGGAGTGGCAAGTTCTCACAACAATTCTTAGTGCAGCAATCACTAATATCTCATGAGACCTTATAAAATGTGAAGTTGTGTGTACCGTGAAAAAATAAATCCCATCATTAGGGGTTTTTGCAATGGCGCTTTTTTAAAACACTCGATTGTTATAACATGCATGTGTACGGCATACATATTAGGACATCGTCAGACATCATCCACAACTCCATCCTCCGTTAGGCAAAACTCCATCAGCCCTCAGACATCAGACAAAACTCCGTCCTCCGTCAGGCAAAACTCCATCAGACATCAGACAAAACTCCGTCCTCCGTCAGACAAAACTCCATCAGCCCTCAGACATCAGACAAAACTCCGTCCTCCATCAGGCAAAACTCCATCAGACCTCAGACATCAGACAAAACTCCGTCCTCCGTCACCCAAAACTCCATCAGACCTCAGACATCAGACAAAACTCCGTCCTCCGTCAGGCAAAACTCCATCAGACCTCAGACATCAGGCAAAACTCCATCAGACCTCAGACATCAGCTAAAACTCTGTCCTCCCTCAGACATCAGCCAAAACTCCGTCCTCCCTAACTCAAAATACGCCCTACTACACACACTCTTCACCTGACGGAGCTGCTAGCTGATGGAGAGGCAAAGGACCTGTGATGACGTCATGACCATGTGACGAGTCACGTGTGTGGGAGGGGTCAGATGTGCACAGCAGCTGGTAGAGTGTACAGAACTGTAGCCATCAAATAGAGCTCTGTACTAGAGATGTGTGTGTAACTTGCATGTAGCAGAGCTGTGTACTGTGTTACAGAGATGTATGTGTAACCTGCAGGTAGCAGACCTGTATGTGTAACCTGCAGGTAGCAGAGCTGTGTACTGTGTAGCAGATCTGTATGTGTAACCTGCATGTAGCAGAGCTGTGCACTGTGTTACAGAGATGTATGTGTAACCTGCAGGTAGCAGATCTGTATGTGTAACCTGCAGGTAGCAGAGCTGTGTACTGTGTAGCAGATCTGTATGTGTAACCTGCAGGTAGCAGAGCTGTGTACTGTGTAGCAGATCTGTATGTGTAACCTGCATGTAGCAGAGCTGTGTACTGTGTTATAGGGATGTATGTGCAACCTGCAGGTAGCAGTGTTGTGTACTGTGTTACAGAGATGTACGTGTAACCTGCAGGTAGCAGAGCTGTGTACTGTGTAGCAGATCTGTATGTGTAACCTGCATGTAGCAGAGCTGTGTACTGTGTAGCAGAGCTGTATGTGTAGCCTGCATGTAGCAGAGCTGTGAACTGTGTAGCAGAGCTGTATGTGTAACCTGCATGTAGCAGTGCTGTGTACTGTGTAGCAGAGCTGTATGTGTAACCTGCATGTAGCAGAGCTGTGTACTGTGTTACAGAGATGTATGTGCAACCTGCAGGTAGCAGAGCTGTGTACTGTGTAGCAGATCTGTATGTGTAACCTGCATGTAGCAGAGCTGTGTACTGTGTTACAGGGATGTATGTGCAACCTGCAGGTAGCAGTGTTGTGTACTGTGTTACAGAGATGTACGTGTAACCTGCAGGTAGCAGAGCTGTGTACTGTGTAGCAGATCTGTATGTGTAACCTGCATGTAGCAGAGCTGTGTACTGTGTAGCAGAGCTGTATGTGTAACCTGCATGTAGCAGAGCTGTGAACTGTGTAGCAGAGCTGTATGTGTAACCTGCATGTAGCAGTGCTGTGTACTGTGTAGCAGAGCTGTATGTGTAACCTGCATGTAGCAGAGCTGTGTACTGTGTTACAGAGATGTATGTGCAACCTGCAGGTAGCAGAGCTGTGTACTGTGTAGCAGATCTGTATGTGTAACCTGCATGTAGCAGAGCTGTGTACTGTGTTACAGGGATGTATGTGCAACCTGCAGGTAGCAGTGTTGTGTACTGTGTAGCAGAGATGTGTACTGTGTTACAGAGATGTGTGTGTAACCTGCATGTAGAAGTGCTGTGTACTGTGTAGCAGAGCTGTATGTGTAACCTGCATGTAGCAGAGCTGTGTACTGTGTTACAGAGATGTATGTGTAACCTGCATGTAGCAGAGCTGTGTACTGTGTTACAGAGATGTATGTGCAACCTGCAGGTAGCAGAGCTGTGTACTGTGTAGCAGATCTGTATGTGTAACCTGAATGTAGCAGAGCTGTGTACTGTGTTACAGGGATGTATGTGCAACCTGCAGGTAGCAGTGTTGTGTACTGTGTAGCAGAGATGTGTACTGTGTTACAGAGATGTGTGTTTAACCTGCATGTAGAAGTGCTGTGTACTGTGTAGCAGAGCTGTATGTGTAACCTGCATGTAGCAGAGCTGTGTACTGTGTTACAGAGATGTATGTGTAACCTGCATGTAGCAGAGCTGTGTACTGTGTTACAGAGATGTATGTGTAACCTGCATGTAGCAGGCTGTGTACTGTGTTACAGGGATGTATGTGCAACCTGCAGGTAGCAGAGCTGTGTACTGTGTATATAGAGCAGTTTGTCTAACCGCATGTAGCAGAGCTGTGTACTGTGTTACAGAGATGTGTGTGTAACCTGGGAACTATAAAAAAGTGCAAAAAAAACCCATAAATATTCAGATCACCCCCCTTTTCCCAAAATTAAAATAAAAGACACATCATGGGTTTCGCAATGTGTAAAAACGCCCATTGTATAAAAATATATTCCCCATACGGCAAACAGCAAAACAGAAAAAAAAAAAAGAGTCCAAATGTCCGATTCGCCGTTTTTGGTCACTTCATTTGCTACAAAAATGTAAATAAAAAGTGATCAAAAAGTCTTAAACACCCCAGAATGGTATCAGTAAAAAGTTTAGATTGCCCCGCAAAAAATGAGCCCCCATCCAGCTCTGTACACATAATTACAAAAAAGTGTTGGGGCTCAAAATATGGCGACAAAAAAAATCGGATATTTTTATTTTTTTATCACTATTAAAACGCAAGAAAAACTATACATATAAGGTATCGCCGGATTCGATCTGACCTGTAGAATAAAAGTAACCAGTCAGTTTTATCGCACATCGAATGTCGTAAATAAAAATCACGTAAAACTGTGGTGGAATTGCTTTTTTTTTTCAACAGGAAGAATGGGCAGTTTTACCATCTGAGAAAATAAAGAGCCTCATCCATAACTACCACAAAAGACTTCAAGCTGTCATTGATGTTAAAGGGGGCAATACATGGTATTAATAACTGGGGTGTGTAAACTTCTGATCAGGGTCATTTGGGGAGTTTGTGTTGTGATTATGATTTATAAAGAGTAAACACCGTTGTTTGACATAAATGGCTTCAGCCGACCACTAACCACGAGCGAGAGAAAAGTGTCCGTGGTATCATTCATATTCTCTGAACAATGGTTAAAGGGGTATTCTCATCTTAATGATCACTGTTAAAACTGTTACTGATTTGACAGTGATAATTTTTCTAAATACATTTTATTACCCAATTCCCATCCTTTTTTAGAAAATAAGTCCCCTCTTACCTGATGTTGTCTTTGGTCTCCCCTGGTCACGGCCACCTCTCCTGTCGAATCCAGCCGGGCCACGCTTGCGCAGAAGACGGAAAATTCTCTCCCGGCTGGGCCGCGCAATGTCCTGAACGCGCATGCCGCTGCGCATGCGCCATGATGACTTCTTCCTGGCCAGTATAGTACAGAGCCGCGAATGCGCACGCCGACTCTGTACTATACAGGCCAGGAATAAGTCACCATGGCACATGCGCAGTGCTGTGCGCGTTCAGGACATTGCGCGGCCTGGCCGGGAGAGAATCTTCAGTCTTCTGCGCAAGCGCGGCCCGGCCGGTAGAAGAATACAGGAAGTGAACGTCACGCTCAAGGAAGGTAAGTATGAAAAAGGGAAGATGAGAATACCCCTTTAAGAAATCATAAATTCTGCAAGGGTATGTAAACTTATCAGCACAACTGTAAGTAGCTCTGTGATATAAATCTGTGGAATATGGGAAGCACAATAGGATGTGCACCTTAAATCCCATCTTTGTAAGGCCTCTTGCACATGGTCGCTGTGTGCCTGTGGTCGTATTGTGGACCACATACGGCGGTTCCGCAATACACAGGGCACCAGCCGTGTGCATCCCGCATCCGTGATGTCGACCCATTCACTTGAACGGAACAGAAACACGGATCGGATCCCCACAGAAGCACTACAGAGTGCTTCCGTGGTGTTTCTGGCCATGCCTCCGCACAGCAAAAAAGTAGAACATATTCACGGACCTATTCAAGTTGAATGGGTCTGGATCTGTCCCGGCCGCTGCACGCACGTTGCCCGTGCATTGGGGACTGCAAATTGCTGTCCCCAATGCACGAAATGGACCAACAACGTTCATGTGCAAGAGGCCTAACACTTGTGATCTGTGTGAAGCGCCATATATGCATTCATGTTGCATGTATTTATTAATTAGGGCGACCAATTCTGAGTAACTCGGAGTGACAGGAGATTTACAGAATCAGATTTTTTTTTTTTGTCGTCATATTTTGAGCTCTATAACTTTTGGGGAATTATGTGTACGGCGCTGGGTGGGGGCTCATTTTTTGCGGGGCAATCTGAACTTTTTCACTGATACCATTCTGGGGTGTTTAAGACTTTTTGATCACTTTTTATTTACATTTTTGTAGCAAATGAAGCGACCAAAAACAGCGAATCGGACATTTGGACTTTTTTTTTCTTCTGTTTTGCCGTTTGCCGTATGGGGAATATATTTTTATACAATGGGTGTTTTTACACATTGCGACACCCATGATGTGTATTTTTTTAGTTCTTTTATTTTCATTTTGGGAAAAGGGGGGTGATCTGAATTTTTATGTTTTATTTTACACTTTTTTATAGTTCCCAGGTTACACACACATCTCTGTAACACAGTACACATCTCTGCTACACAGTACACAACACTGCTACATGCGGTTACACACACATCTCTGTAACACAGTACACAGCACTGCTACATGCAGGTTGCACATACATCCCTGTAACACAGTACACAGCCTGCTACATGCAGGTTACACATACAGCTCCGCTACACAGCACACAGCTCTGATATATGCAGATTACACATACAGCTCTGCTACACAGTACACAGCTCTGCTACATTCAGGTTACAAATACAGCTCTGCTACACAGTACACAGCACTGCTACATGCAGGTTACACATACAGCTCTGCTACACAGTACACAGCTCTGCTACATGCAAGTTACACATACAGATCTGCTACACAGTGCACAGCTCTGCTACCTGCAGGTTACACATGCATCTCTGTAACACAGTACACAGCTCTGCTACATGCAGGTTACACATACAGCTCTGCTACACAGTACACAACACTGCTACATGCAGGTTACACATACAGCTCTGCTACACAGTACACAGCACTGCTACATGCAGGTTACACATACAGCACTGCTACACAGTACACAGCTCTGCTACATGCAGGTTACACATACAGCTCTGCTACACAGTACACAGCTCTGCTACATGCAGGTTACACATACAGGTCTGCTACACAGTACATAGCTCTGCTACCTGCAGGTTACACATACAGATCTGCTACACAGTACACAGCTCTGCTACCTGCAGGTTACACATACAGCTCTGCTACACAGTACACAGCACTGCTACATGCAGGTTACACATACAGCTTTGCTACACAGTACACAGCACTGCTACATGCAGGTTACACATACAGCACTGCTACACAGTACACAGCTCTGCTACATGCAGGTTACACATACAGCTCTGCTACACAGTTCACAGCTCTGCTACATGCAGGTTACACATACAGGTCTGCTACACAGTACATAGCTCTTCTACCTGCAGGTTACACATACAGATCTGCTACACAGTACACAGCTCTGCTACCTGCAGGTTACACATACAGATCTGCTACCTGCAGGTTACACATACATCTCTGTAACACAGTACACAGCTCTGCTACATGCAGGTTACACATACAGATCTGCTACACAGTACACAGCTCTGCTACCTGCAGGTTACACATACAGATCTGCTACCTGCAGGTTACACATACATCTCTGTAACACAGTGCACAGCTCTGCTACATGCAGGTTACACACACATCTCTAGTACAGAGCTCTATTTGATGGCTACAGTTCTGTACACTCTACCAGCTGCTGTGCACATCTGACCCCTCCCACACACGTGACTCGTCACATGGTCATGATGTCATCACAGGTCCTTTGCCTCTCCATCAGCTAGCAGCTCCGTCAGGTGAAGAGTGTGTGTAGTAGGGCGTATTTTGAGTTAGGGAGGACGGAGTTTTGGCTGATGTCTGAGGTCTGATGGAGTTTTGCCTGACGGAGGACGGAGTTTTGCCTGATGTCTGAGGTCTGATGGAGTTTTACCTGACGGAGGACGGAGTTTTGTCTGATGTCTGATGTCTGAGGTCTGATGGAGTTTTGCCTGATGTCTGAGGTCTGATGGAGTTTTGCCTGACGGAGGACGGAGTTTTGTCTGATGTCTGAGGTCTGATGGAGTTTTGGGTGACGGAGGACGGAGTTTTGTCTGATGTCTGAGGTCTGATGGAGTTTTGCCTGACGGAGGACGGAGTTTTGTCTGATGTCTGAGGTCTGATGGAGTTTTGCCTGATGGAGGACGGAGTTTTGTCTGATGTCTGAGGTCTGATGGAGTTTTGCCTGATGGAGGACGGAGTTTTGTCTGATGTCTGAGGTCTGATGGAGTTTTGTCTGACGGAGGACGGAGTTTTGTCTGATGTCTGATGGAGTTTTGCCTGACGGAGGACGGAGTTTTGTCTGATGTCTGAGGGCTGATGGAGTTTTGCCTGACGGAGGATGGAGTTGTGGATGATGTCTGACGATGTCCTAATATGTATGCCGTACATGTGAAATGCAATCAAATACACTGCTTTAATGTCAAATTACTTACAGTGAACAGAAATTCTTCCTCAACGTCGCAAAAATTGTTGCCAACTATCTTTTCTAATTGCATCCAACTTTGGTCTGGTGGAAACCCAGTTGCTGTAGTAGGCCGCGCATATTTTGCGCATAAGCATAGGCGAAAATTACATTGCCGATATTTTGCATTGAAAAAAATAATTAAAGGAGATCGCAAATTCGAATAATACATCTGGTATGTCACTGTACATGTTGTGGGACTATTTGTGCACTTCTAGTAAGTTTTTGGTGGCTGCAAATATGACCTGAAGGTATTCCAGGTTTGCCTGCCTTTGAAGTTTGCGAACATTTGATCGATGTTCGTCCATCATTAGATCTAACCTGTCGGATGAATGTTGCAAATAACAAAAAATAAAAACAGTGCCAAAACCAGCTATTTCTTGTTACCTTGCCTCACAAAAAGTGTAATATAGAGCAACCAAAAATCATACGTGTATGTACCCTAAAATGGTACCAACAAAACTGCCACCTTATCCCGTAGTTTCCAAGCTGGGGTCACTTTTTGGGAGTTTCTACTCTTGGGGTGCATCAGGGGGGCTGCAAATGGGACATGGTGTCAAAAAAACAGTCCAGCAAAATCTGCCTTTCAAAAACCATATGGCATTCCTTTCCTTCTGCGCCCTGCACATATGGGGTGTTTCTGTAAACTACAGATTCATGGACATAAATATTGAGTTTTGTTTGGCTGTTAACCCTTGCTTTGTAACTGGAAGAAAATGGATTCAAATGGAAAATCTGCCAAAAAAGGGAAATTTTGAAATGTTCTCTATTTCAAAATTTATATAAACATATAAACATAGAAACATAGGGTTAACAAAGTTTGTAAAATCAGTTTTGAATACCTTGAGGGGTGTAGTTTGTAAAATGGGGTCATTTTTGGGTGGTTTCTATTATGTATTCCTCACAAGTGACTTCAGACCTGAACTGGTCCTGAAAAAGTGGGTTTTAGAATTTTTCTGAAAAATGTCATGATTTTCTTCTAAACTTCTAAGCCTTCTAACGTCCCCAAAAAATAAAATGGCATTTACAATATGATCCAAACATGAAGTAGACATATGGGGAATGTAAAGTAATATCTATTTCTGGAGGTATTACTATCTATTAAAAAAGTTGAGAAATTTAAATTTGGAAATTTGCTAATTTTTCAAAATTTTGGGTAAATGTTTAATTTTTTTTATAAACAAAAATTCCTTTTTTGACTCAAATTTACCACTGTCATGAAGTGCAATACGTGACGAGAAAACAATTTTAGAATAGCCTGGATAAGTAAAAGCGTCTTAAAGTTATCACAACATAAAGTGACACATGTCAGATTTGCAAAAAATGGCCTGCTCCTTAAGGTGAAAAATGGCAGGGTCCTGAAGGGGTTAAAGTGGTTGTCTCACTTCAGCAAATAGCATTAATTAGGTAGTGAAAGTTAATACAAGGCATTTATTAATGTATTGTGATTATCCATATTGATTTCTTTGCTGGCTGGATTCATTTTTCCATCACCTTATACACATCTCATCTCCATGGTTACGACCATCCTGCAATCCAGCATCAGTGGCCGTGCTAGCACACTATAGAAAAAAAGCACTGGCCTCTCTGGTGGTATGGACCATAGGAATGCACATAGACTAGCGCTTTTTCCTATAGCACGGCCACCAATGCTGGATTGAAAGGTGGTCGTAACCATGGAAACAAGAAGTGTATAATGTGATGGCAAAATTAGTCTAGCTAGAAAAGAAAGCAATATGGATGATAAATATACATTAGTAAGTGTCTTGTATTAATTTTCTCTACATGATAAATGCCACTTGCTGATGTGAGACAACCCCTTTAAGTCTTGAGTCTTTAAATATCAGAAATAATGGTTAGTCTGTGACATTACTTAATTCTTTTAGAATATAGGGGTGTATGTCATCTGTACCAGGTTATTTATCTATGTAAATCTTTTTAAGACGCCGCAGCAATTCTTCCATAGTCAGACAGGCGACATTTAATGGGTAGGTTTTTTTTTACACTCTGCATTTCATTTCACCTTTCATTTCCTCAGTGAATAGGGTGGAGAAAAATATTTAATACATTTACTTTCTCTTTGGGCTCATGCACACAACAGTATTTTGCTTTCAGTATACTGGCCATTTTTTTAGTTCAGTATGCAGTACATATACTGAACCATTAATTTCAATGGTTCAGCAAAAAATACTGGTGTCTCCGTGTGCATTCCATTTCAGTATTTCCGTATTTCCGTACCGTGAAAAGATAGAACATGTCCTATTCTTGTCCTCAAATCACGGTGCTTGGCTCCATTCAAGTTAATGGGTCAACAAAAAAAAATCCATACGTCTTCCGTATCCGTTCCGTTTTTGCGGAACCATCTATTGAAAATGCTACGCCCAGCCCAATTTTTTCTATGTAATTACTGTATACTGTATATGGCATACGGAAAAATGGAACGGAAAAACGGAAAGGAAACAGAAACACAAAGGAAACGGAACAACGGATCCGTAAAAACAGACCGCAAAACACTGAAAAAGCCATACGGTCATGTGCATGAGCCCTTTATCACTTTCTACAACTCTTCCCTCATCACTTTTTAAAGAGCCTACACTTTCAGGTTTAAACTTTTTACCATTTGTAGAATTGAATAACATTTTAGGGTTGGTTTTAATTTTTTGGGCAATGATCCTCTGTCTCCAGCTTATAGTTTTTTAGTGCGAGAGAATAAATTTCTACGTACAGCATTGTGGAATAAGTCAGTTATTTGTTCTAAATATGATAGAGGTTTCCAAGTTGATTATGTTTGTGCATTTGAAGAATTGTCATGTGGAATTTCAGCTATGTTTCATTATAGAATAAGTCAATAGGGTAAAATTTTATTAGATGATTTATTCAGAAGTAACACTGCTGCCAGGCTTTTCTAAACTGTGTTGAAAAAATAAAACATTGTACAAGAATTGTAGATGTAAATGATGTGTAAATCAAAAGACGATCAAGCTTTTAAAAGCAAACAATGTACTTGAACCAAGTAAAAACTGTCAGGAAGTAAATAACAGCATAAGACTAAAGAAGATCAACCATTTTGAAACTGATTTGTAATGGGGAACACAGAAACAGTGAAAGCGAAAGAGCTTTAATTGGAAGTGCACACCATGAAGGTCAAGTGCATGCAGATGCAGTGGCGTTCGTCTGAATAATTTAATAAGCAATATTTTAATAGGTTAATTTTCAGCTGAGCTAAAATTGAAGAGGATAGGAAAAATAATTATGACCATTTCCTTCATAAAACATAAAAATACGAAAGTTCTTCAGGTCAAATTAGGTCAAATATAAATAGCATATTCCAGGGGAGCATAGCCAACCGCCGATGGTAGCAGAAGCACAAGCTGTGAGCTCCAGCCGATCGAGCTTCAATCTTACCCCATCCAAGCTACCCAGCCCTTCTCAAGGAGGCACTACGCATCCAGCTGACGTCCAGCCAGAGTTGAAGCCCGGACGCTCCTTTTTTGTTTTTCTTTGGAGCGGTAAGGCTACTTTCACACTTGCGTTCAGAGCGGATCCTTCTGAGACGGATCCGCTCATATAATGCAGACGGTGGCTCCGTTCAGAACGGATCCGTCTGCATTATATTGTAAAACAAATTCTAAGTGTCAAAGTAGCCTCAGATGTCCAGACTTTACATTGAAAGTCAATGGGGAACGGATCCGTTTGAAAATTGAGACATAGTGTGTCATATTCAAACGGATCCGTTCCCATTGACTTCCATTGTAAGTCTGGACGGATCCGTTTGCCTCCGCATGGCCAGGCGGACACCCGAACGCTGCAAGCAGCGTTCAGGTGTCCGCCTGCTGAGCGGAGCAGAGGCCAAACGCTGCCAGACTGATGCATTCTGAGCGGATCCGCATCCACTCAGAATGCATTAGGGCAGTACGGATGCGTTCGGGGCCGCTTGTGAGAGCCTTTGAACGGAACTCACAAGCGGAGCCCCGAACGCTAGTGTGAAAGTAGCCTAAGCTGACTTTACTGGACTGCGGCCTACGCCGCGCGTGAAGCTGCGGCCTCGAATTCCGGCTGCCGGACCCTAAGACCACCTTCTAACCTGAGGTCTGACCAGATTTAGGCCTTGGGCCAACAAAGGAACTTCTCCGCCTTCCCTTGGAAACATGTTGGCGGATCCCGATGGCCCCGCGTGTCATTTGAAGTAGCATTTATCTATCCACTGTCCGGGACTTTGAATTGGGGCCTGGCCTGGTTGAGCCTACGGCTTCCCAGCTCTATTGTAAACCTCAAAAGCTGAGGGGGAAGCTGCCGGCCAGACAACGTAACCAATACCTTGACGGAAGACCAGCAGGCTGAGCAGGGAACATCGGGGGAGCCTAGCGTAGTGGACCCTGAGCAGATCACTCAGGCAAGTGCGCCCCTAGCCCTGGCCCCTTACTAAGCCCGCAGCTTGTGCCCACTATAGGCCCTCACACTCCAGCAGCGCAGACATTGGACCCCAGCTAACGGTCACACTTAACAGCCAACTGGGCCCAGGAAACTCCCCACACTACAACCACAAAGACTGCTGTGCCCCCGTATTCCCAACTTCTGAAAGCAC
Source organism: Bufo gargarizans (assembly GCF_014858855.1). Taxonomy (NCBI): domain Eukaryota; kingdom Metazoa; phylum Chordata; class Amphibia; order Anura; family Bufonidae; genus Bufo; species Bufo gargarizans. The sequence continues at coordinate 398,791,757 of NC_058083.1, read as the reverse complement.
ATTACCTCCAGCTTATAACCTCACTTACGAGTGACTTATCCAGCTAGGGCCAGTGCTTCAAATTTTCTAGACATACACACTAGTTGGGCCTGAACTTTCCTGGTCTCTATTTGATGTAAAAGAGTTCCTTAGGGGCTGCCGGGGGCGGAACATAAGGATGGCTGCATTTTAAACCCCACATAGAGCACTAGCCTAAACCCGGGAGTCAGCGTGAAGACTGCATACCCGTTTCTGCAGTGGGAACAGGCCGCTTCACAATTGTCTGCCTAGTGACCGCACATGTCTGCACATAGATGCGACCAAAATCATCATAAGTAACATCTAAGAGGTCCTATAAGACCAAAGACTGGGCCAAGAAGGGTACTTTACCCTGAAGGATTGTCCAGTATTAATAAAGATTACAGCCCCCCCACACCACCACTCAGTGGGGAAGAGACGGCAACCATTTTGTGGAGATGCCACTATGAGGTGACTATCACTGAGCAGGACTGTATTAAAACTAATTCTCTCTTGCTAAATCTGCCCTGCAGACACATGTTGCAGCTACCCTAGACGGGGTGAGGTTCAGCTTCCCTATGTAACCTACTGGCTCTCCTTCGGCCCCCCTCGTTCAAATTGCCCAAATCGTTCAAACTATTCAAATTGCTTTAACTCTCTCTGATCTTGGCATAGGAATTGACAAATTCCTTATGGGACCCCAACCGTAAAGACAACAGCGCAAAACGCTACCAGTTCAAACGACACCTAAATCTCAAACATCTAAAGCTCAAAACAAAACCGCGATGAGGAATAAACATGCATCTTCAGTGACCCAGGCAGATGCGCCAGTTCCAGACTCTCCGCTCTCCTCACAAGAACAGTTATCGGACGATACTACACCTCCAATATTTCTCGCCTAAAAATAGCCCACCTCCTCGTCGCCTCCAGATAATACACAAGCTACGGCGGTGACACAGGAGGTGACCCACTTGCTGCTACCACTTTTTGACAAAAGGTTTGATGTGCTACATGCCTCCATCAACTCCGCTATGGCTCAGATCACCGATCACACGCAAAAAATCACTGACCTAGAAAATAGAATGGTCGCAGGGAAAGCAAATATGGAGACGGTACTGGCCTCACTGCGACAATGAGAAACCACAGAGACACTGCATAGAGAAAAACTGGAAGATCTGGAAAACAGAGATAGGAGGAACAACCTCCGATTTGTAGGGATTCTGGAATCAGTAACTGGGAAGGCTCTAACAGCCTTCCTGGTGATCAAAATCCCGCAGGCTCTAAATCTTGAATTGCCTGCAGATCCTATGATAATAGAGAGGGCACACCGAATAGGACCACCTAGAGACCAATTGGGGGTGGGGAGCCCCAGACCAGCTATTGCCGAATATATTCACTGGGCCACAAAGGAAAAAATCCTACAGGCATATTGCAACCAATGACAACTGGTGGTAGATGGTAGAGATGTCCCAAACTATTTGCCAGCGAACAGTTCCCGGCGAACATATGCGATGTTTGGTCCGCCCCCTATTCGTCATCATTGAGTAAACTTTGCTCCTGTACCTCACAGTCAGCAGACACATTCCAGCCAATCAGCAGCAGACCCTCCCTCCCAGACCCTCCCACCTCCTGGACAGCATCCATTTTAGATTCATTCAGAAGCTGCATTCTTAGCGAGAAGAGGGACAGTGTAGCTGCTGCTGATTTAATAGGGACATCGATAGCTAGGCTAGTGTATTCAGTGTCCACTACAGTCCTGAAAGACTCATCTGATCTCTGCTGTAAGGACAGCACCCCAAAAAGCCCTTTTTAGGGCTAGAACATCAGTCTGCTTTTTTATTTTTTTTCCTGTGTAATCTAATTGCAGTTGCCTGCCAGCATGCGTCAGGCTCACAGCGTATACTGTGCCCACTTGCCCAGTGCCACCACTCATATCTGGTGTCACAGTAGCTTGCATAAAAAAAAAACTTTTTTGACTGTAATATAATAGCAGTCAGTTGACTGCACGCGTGTGTGTTTCATGCCCTGCAAGTGCATAGTGTCACCAGTGCAACTCATATCTGGTGTCACAGTAGATTACATAAAAAAATAAAAATAAAAATTGACAGTGAAATAATAGCAGTCAGTTGCCTTGCACGCGTGTGTGTTTCAGGTCCTGCAAGTGCATAGTGTCACCAGCGCAACTCAAATCTGGTGTCACAGTAAATTACATTTAAAAAAGAACAACAATTTTGACTGTGAAATAATAGCAGTCAGTTGCCTGCACGCGTGTGTGTTTCAGGCCCTGAAAGTGCATAGTGTCACCAGCGCAACTCATATCTGGTGTCACAGTAGATTACATTAAAAAAATCAACTATTTTAACTGTAATAGATTGAATAGCAGTTAGTTGTCTGCAAGCATGTGTGTCAGGCCTACAGCGTCTACTCTGCCAACTTCTGCCAGTGCACAGTGCCACTCATATCTGGTGTCACAGAGGCTTGCACGCATAGTAACAACTAATCAAAAAAAATTGAAAGGCTACCCTGCAGGGGACGTTGTGGTCGTGGTGCTGTGATTCCCTTTGGCCCTAGAATAATGCCCAGTGTTCAGAGGCCACGTACCCTGAACTCGAAAAGTTCTGAGGACATAGTTGACTGGCTAACACAGGACACCCAAATACAGCTTCCGCTCTGAACCTTGACGCACCATCCTCCTCCAGCTCAGCTTCTGGGACCTCTCAAGTTACCACTCGCCCGCCTGCCACCACCACCAACACTAGCACCACAGCTGCTTCACTTGATCTGTCAGAGGAGTTATTTACACATCAGTTGGAAGAAATGAGTGATGCGCAACCATTATTGCCAGAGGATGTAGATAACAGAGATATGTCTCAGTCAGGCAGCATTACACAGATGGACGTACGGTGTGGTGATGATAATGATGTTGTACCCGCTGCTGCTTCTTTTGCTGAGTTGTCAGATACAAGTGAAGTGGTTGATGATGACGATGTGTCCGTGGATGTCAGGTGGGTGCCCGCTCGAAGAGAAGAAGAACAGGGGGAAAGTTCAGATGGGGAGACAGAGAGGAGGAGGAGACGAGTTGGAAGCAGGGGGAGGTCGTCGCAAGGAGCTAGTGGCACAGTCAGACTGCATGTATCGGCACCCGGGGTCAGCCAGACAGCACGCCAATCAACGCATGCTGTTGCCACCACCAGAATGCCGTCACTGCAAAGCTCAGCAGTGTGGCATTTTATTTGTGTGTCTGCCTCTGATAACAGCGATGCCATTTGCAACCTGCGCCAAAAGAAACTGAGTCATGGGAAGTCCAACACCCACCTAGGTACAACTGCTTAGCGAAGGCACATGATCTCACATCACAAACGCCTATGGGATCAACACATGAGTACAAGCAGCACACGTCAACTACTGCTGTCCTCCTTGCCCCCTCTCAACCACCCGCCACTCCGCCTCTCGCCTTGAGCAGTTCCTGCTCATCTGCCCACAGTCAGGTGTCTTTCAAGAACATGTTTGAGCGTAAGAAGCCAATGTCATAGAGTCACCCCCTTGCCCGGCATCTGACAGCTGGCTTGTCGGAACTCTTAGCCCGCCAGCTTTTACCATACAAGCTGGTGAAGTCTGAGGCCTTCAAAAAATTTGTAACTATTGGGACACCACAGTAGAAGGTACCCGGCCGAAATTTCTTTTCCCAAAAGGCAATGCCCAACCTGTACTCTACTGTGCAAAAGGAAGTCATGGCATGTCTAGAACACAGTGTTGGGGCAAGGGTCCATCTGACCACTGATACCTGGTCTGCAAAGCACGGTCAGGGCAGGTATATCACCTACACTGCGCATTGGGTAAACCTGCTGACGGCTGCCAAGCATGGAATGCGTGGCTCTGCAGAGGAGTTGGTGACACAGCCACGACTTGCAGGCAGGCCTGCTGCCACCTTCTCTACTCCTCCTACTCCATCCTCTTCGCTAACCTCCTCGGCTGAGTCCTCTTCTGCTGCTGTGTCTTGCTCCACATCAATTGCACCCCCCAGCTCCCCAGGGGCTATTCCACATTCCGGATACGACAGTGTCACGCCGTCTTGGGGTTGACTTGCCTGAAAGCAGAGAGTCACAAAGGACCAGCACTCCTGTCCGCCCTGAATGCACAGGTGGATCAGTGGCTGTCTCCGATTCAACTGGAGATCTGCAAAGTGGTGTCTGACAACGGAAGCAATTTGTTGGCGGCATTGAATTTGGGCAAGTTGACACATGTGCCGTGCATGGCACATGTGTGTAATCTGATCGTACAACGCTTTGTGCATTAGTACCCAGGCTTACAGGATGTCCTCAAGCAGGCAAGGAAGGTGTGTGGCCATTTCAGGCGTTCCTACACGGCCATGGCGCACTTTTCAGATATTCAGCGGCAAAACAACATGCCAGTGAGACGCTTGATTTGCGACAGCCCGACACATTGGAATTCAACACTCCTAATATTCGACCGCCTGCTCCAACAAGAAAAAGACGTCAACGAGCATTTGTATGACCGGGGTGCTAGGACAGCCTCTGCGGAGCTGGGAATTTTTTTTCCACGTTACTGGATGCTCATGCGCAATGCCTGTAGGCTCATGCATCCTTTTGAGGAGGTGACAAACCTAGTCAGTCGCACCGAAGGCACCATCAGCGACATCATCCCATTTGTTTTCTTCCTGGATCGTGCCCTGCGATAAGGGCTGGATCAGGCCGTAGATGAGGGTGAAGAGGAAGAGGTGTGGTCACCATCATCACCACCAGAAACAGCCTTATCAGCAGGGGCGTAACTACCATAGCTGCAGACCAGGGGACTGCTATGGGGCCCAGGGCAAGAGGGGCCCAGTCATAGTTGGGATCAACTCTTCTTCTACTGGAGGTGGAAACTGGAAAACTTGGTCAGAACTCTACCTTCTAAAGGATCAACTTTTAGCAAATGAGGCAGTGGAAAAATGGCCCATGGGTCATTGAAAAAGGTTTAGGCAGAAACTCTTCTGTCCTCTGTGGGGGGCCTGGCTTGATCCTTGCTATGGGGCCCTTATTTCTCTATTTACGCCACTGCTTATCAGCATTGCTTGCTGGACCTGCGGCAACGCTAGAAGAGAAGTCTGAGGAAGAGAAGTCAGAGGAGGAATGTGGCTTTGAGGAGGAGGAAGACCAACCACAGCAGGCGTCCCATGGGGATTGTTGTCACCTTTCGGGGACCCTTGGTGTTGTACGTGGCTGGGTGGAGGTAGAGACCTTCAAAGACGTTAGTGAGGACAAGGAACGAGACATGGCTAGCTTGGTATCCAACCTTGTGCAAATGGGGAGTTTGCGGTTGTGCAAATGGACTGTTTGCAGTTGTTTGCGGTGCGTTAAACGAGGAATTTGGTCTGTCAGAGTTTGTTCTGTCACTTTGAAGCGGGAGTAACCCTTACACTACCTGATCGATACAACATCATACCTGATGTTTTAAAGCATGTTATTCTTAACAATTTAGGAATGTTAGGTGATTTATGCCCTTTATGGATTAAAACCGGACTCTGCGTCAACTACGTAATTTTCCATTGGAGTTTTGCCTGCCATTACATGGGAGCTTTACCTGGCATGCCACAGTTCAGGTGTTAGTCCCCTTGAAACAACCTTTCCATCACTATTGTGGCCAGAAAAAGTCCCTGTGGGTTTTAAAATTCGACTGCCTATTAAAGTCTATGGCGGTTCGCCCGTTCACGAACATTTATGGAAATTCGCGTTTGCGACATCTCTAGTAGATGGCTAGAAAATACTCCTTTTTCAGAACTTTTCTGCAATGGTGGCACAGAAACGTAAATCATTCATCAGCATCTGCAGCTTCTTACATGATCGCAACATACGTTTCCAGCTCCTGTACTCAGCCAGTCTACGAGTGCAAGATGAAGGTCGCAGCCACCGTATTTGACGACCCAGTGGATGCCAGAAGATTTTTTGGCCAGCAGGACGCAGGATGAACATGAGCTACAATACGGGGGAGCGAATCCCCAACCTCAAGCTATTTTGTTGCTTCCCAATTCTTGAATTGCTCTTGAATGTTTTAACATGGGGACATCATTTGACGTCTACAGATGTTAAACTTTGATTGCTATTAGTTATGTTTCAGGTTGATAACTGTGATGCTTGAAGACTATCGTGTACCCCCTTATGCCCATCTACAATGCCTCACCACACTTGAAATTACTCACTTGGAATGTAGCAAGGTTAAACACTCCGACAAGGAGGAGGAAAGTGGTAACATGCCTCAAGCGATTCAGGCCAGATATCACATTTCTCCAGGAAACGTATTGGGAAGCGTCCTCCCGGTCTACTCTTAAGGCCCCTTGGCTCTCTGCGTGCTTACGGCTTTCCATACTTCTAAGTCCAGGGGATTTGCAATACTATTTAGACAAGGTCTGCGATATGAGATACAGAACTCATTGGTGGATCTGGCAGGACGCTACCTCCTCTGATAGAACATATGTCATATTCCTTACTAAACAGATATGCCCCTAACTCCTCAGACTCATGGATAGACTACACCTATGCAATACGTGGAGAACAATACATAATGATATTTTAAAACCCACAATTCATTTTCGCGTATTGATTTAATTCTGACTAGTGATGGCCGAACATCGGCCGGGACGATCAAATGTTCGCGAACCGCACGTTCGCGGCGGGTCCCATTCACTTTATTTGCAGGCGAACCTGAAAAACCTTCAGATCATATTTGCAGCCAGCAAACACTTAATAGAAGTACACAAATAGTCCCACAACATGGACAGTGATATACCAGAGGTGGATCATTGGCAAAAAGTTGCACAAAAATCTATATTTTAATCAGGGGCCATGTTTATGCATCTTAAAGGGAAACTCTCATAAATGTGCCCTGCTGGAGCCTAGAAAAATGTTATTTCCTATCCGTTTGATGTATACAAATGTGCAGCACTCCACGTTTTTATATCCTGAAGAGTCCATTTAAAAAATGCATACGCTGACGTAATTTTTTTTCTACCATGGAACTGTATGGTGATCGGACGCCACTGTATGGCATCAGTCTGAGGCATCTGTTAACGCATACATTTTTGGTATGCATTAAATGGATGGCAAAAATAGGATGTGAACCCAGCCCTAGTGTCAGAATAAGCACCAGAAGAAATTATTTGGTCAGAATAAGCACCAGAACACAGCGGAGCAGCGTGGCGGAGAGGGGAAGCCGCCATGAACTGACAGAGCGCTACCTGGTCCTGGTGGTCAGGGATGATGACTGTGTTTCCTCAAGGAAATTTCTCTACCAGTGCCCGCAACAGCAGAATGCAGCATCTCTCGCAGTAAGGCTGGAGATGCTGCATTCTGACAGCCCTCTGTGATGCTGGTAAGATGTCCACCATTTTGTGTTTGTAATGGTGGTCTAAGTACGTTTCCACTTAGTACAGGTCCTTGACCTTTATGCTTTTTATACGGGGGTCCCTCTTTAAACACTGGAGCATGAAGGCCCCCATTTGCACTAAATTGAAAGCGGTGAAGTGTCTTGGCTCCTGCTCATTACCCAGGAGAATGTTGTCCTCAGTCTCCTCCCTTCAGACACGGACAACACCAGGGATCCCCGAAAAGTTTAAAGCCTGCTCTTCTTGCTCCTCCTCCTGCCCCCAGCCACCATTCTCATCTGACTCCTCTACAGACTCCTGATGATTTGTCTGAGATGGAGTAGCTCCTCCTGGAAATTAATTCAGCATTGTGACTTCCTCATCTTCCAGATCCTGCTCCTCGATGGCTTGATCAATGACACAACACAATGCACGCTCCAGAAAGAAGGCGTAAGATACGATGTCACTGATGGCACCCTGGCTGCGACTGACCAGTTTAGTGATCTTATCAAATGGCTGCAGAAGTCTACATGCGTTGCGCATGAGCAGCCACTATCGCGGTAAAAATAAAACAAGCTCCCCAGAACCTGTCCTGCTACAAAGTTTGGACAGGTAGTCGTTAATGCACGTTTCTGCTGGAGCAGTTTATTAATCATATACAAGGTGGAGTTCCAGCGCGTCGGGCAGTCACAAATCTGACGTCTGACGGGCAGGTGGTGTCACCGCTGAACGTCGGCAAGGCGAGCCATGGCCATGTAAGATCTTGTAAAATGGCCAGAGATTTTCCTAGCCTGCCGCAAGATGTCCTGGACCCCGGTGTGTTTGGCAACAAATTGCTGCACAACAAAGTTCAGGACATGCGCTCAGCAGATTGGCACCGTTGTCGCACACCACTTTACCAACTGTCAAATTGAGCAGGGTTATCCACTGATCGGCCTGTGACTGCAGAGCTGAAAGCAGTGCAGGACCGGTGTGGCTCTTGGCTTCCAGGCACAACAGCCGCAGCACAGCATAGCAACATCTCACCTGGCATGTCAAATAGGTTATGGGGAGCTTGGGGGGTGCATCGGAAGAGGCGGTAGCAGTGGAAAAGGAAAAGTCAGCCGAGGAGGAGATGGAGGTTGGAGGAGGAGAAGAAGAGGCCGGCCTGCATGCAATCCGTGGCGGTAACACATAATCCACACGGGTGCCACGGGTTACATGCTTGATGGCCATCAGAAGGTTCACCCAGTGGGCAGTAAAAGTTATGTACCTTCCCTGCCTGTGTTTGCTATACCGCTTGTCTGTGGTCAGATGTGTCTTGGCACTGACACTGTGTGCCAGAGATATATTAACTTGCTGCTGAACTTGGCTATATAATTCAGGGATGCTCTTCTGGGAGAAATATTTCCTTCCGGGGACCTTCCATTGCGGTGTGCCAATGGCCACAAATTTTCGAAAGGACTCCGAGTCCACCAATTTATACGGCAGTAGTTGGCGGCCTAGGAGTTCCGACAAGCCAACAGTCATTATGGCAAGAGAATTATCCAATGGCATAATTTTTTTACGCTCGAACCTTTGGGCCACGGAAGCCTGCCTTGTGCCAGATGAACGCGACAACGGTATGGTGGAAGGTGGAGTGGAGGACAAATGGGAGAAGAGAGGAGAAGGAGAAGAGGCAGGACGCGGATCGACGTGAATGTGGTTTTTTGGGTTCTGCTCCCACTGGGCTCGGTGATGGGAGTCCAGGTGCCTTTTTAAGGTGGTCGTCCCTAGGTGATGGTTGAGCTTTCCCGCGAATTATGTGTTGACACCACAGGCTGCAGATGACAACACTAATGTCAGCAGCTGATATATTATAAAAAGCCCACACTGCGGAGCCATATGCCAGCATCCTGGGAGCGCCAGATGTGACTGTGCACAGTGGATGGCTCGCTCCAGACATTTGCAGTCTGCTTTTTGTCTCCTGTGCACTGCGAGCTCTGCCTGCTTCTCCTCCTTCTCCTCCCTATCTGCTGCTCCATCTCTCCCCCTGAACTTCCCCCATCTTCCTTTCTTGTGGGCACCCACGTGATGTTCATCGACACGTCATTCGTCACCTTTACCACCACTGACATTAGAGATCTCGGAGTAGGCAGCAACAGCAGGGACCAACCTCCTTTGGCTGATCTGGGTACAGTTGTCCGACCACTGGGTGGTTGTTGCTACATCCTCTTCCTCATCTGATGTCAAGAATGGCTGTGCATCAGTAAGGTCTGGGAATGGATGGGAGAATAATTCCTCTGACTCGAGTGGAGGGGCTATGATGGTGGTGGTGTCTTTGTGGGTGCACACAGCAGAGAGTGAGGAGGGTGCATATATAGAGGATGAGGAGGGTGCAGAAGTGGAAAGCTGAGTGAGCTACTCAACCAACTCTGGTGTGTCCTTTGAGATAATCGCACGCACCTTCTCCAACTTCCCACTTAGGCTCTGGGCCTGGTGCACCTGCCAGACCCCTACCACCCCTGTGGAATGGCCTGCCTCTTCCTCTGCCTGTCATTATAAAAATGACCCTGTGTCAAAGTTCCTAGAGAAGAGCAGTATTTGTGGAAGCTGATATATGGCAGGCCTCAAACTGTTGTCAGTTGAAGCTGGTATATCACCCTCAAGCAGTAATTTTGGGGATGTAGGTATATGGAAAACCTCTATCACTATTTTGTGGAAGCTGATATATGGCAGGCCTCAATCAGTTGTTAGCTGAAGCAGGTATATCAAAACCCGCAATCTGCATTTTGTGGACGCATGTATATGCAAAACCTCTATCACTATTTTGTGGAAGCTGATATATTGTAGGCCTCAATAATTTGTTAGTTGAAGCTGGTATATCACCCTCAAGCAGTAAATTTGTGGGCGCAGGTATATGGAAAACCTTTATCACTATTTTGTGGAAGCTGATATATGGCAGGCCTCAATCAGTTGATAGTTGAAGCTAGTATATCACCCTCAAGCAGTAATTTTGTGGACGTAGGTATTTGGAAAACCTCAATAACTATTTTGTGTAAGCTGATAGATCGCAGCCCTCAATCAGTATTTTCTGGAAGAATTCAAATGCATTATAATATACTTTCTATTCTAAAAAGTATATTCTAAGTATATCATACCCCTCTGTGTATCACACCTATCAATATCACAACGTCACCAGTCCTTAAAAGGACTTTTTTGGCCCTATTAGCTAGCGTTTGGTGTCCCTAAGTTCCTAACAGCCTGTCCAACCTCTCCCTACACTTGCAAAAAATATAATGTAAAATGGCTGATTACAGCCATTGGCTGATCACCCAACAGATTGGGTTCAGTTATAGGGTTTGGGGTGTGTCCATGTGCTGAAACGTCTCAATTGGCTGTCCTGTCCCACCTAATGGATGTGCCATGGGTCAAAGTTCGGTGCAATGCAAAAGAATATGGCGCACGCGGACATCGCCATATGCTTGCATGTTTGGCTGATCGCGAACGCACAAAGTTCACCGCGAACCGACCACAGGGCGAACCGCAAGGCCATCAATAATCCTGACTTCTACCACCTTATTAGATGACCTATTGGATATCTGCTCTATCAACTTTCAATGTTTTTTTCTGCGCTTACCATGTTGATCATGGTTAGCGGCGGATCAGGGTTCCACGCGGGAGAGGGAGCGTGAGAAAGAGAGACCACATCCAAGGGAGATCAACGGATGAAATTTAATTGTGATCGAGCAGAAATGTGGGAGAAGCTATTAAAATTGAAGAATTGAAGAGGGGGCGCGAGGCAATTACCCACTCCCGACTTGGGGAGGTAGTGACGATAAATAACAATACAGGAGTCTTAAGATGCCCTGTTATTGGAATGATTAATAAAAAATTATAGGGAATGTCACTGGGGTATTTTGGATTTTGCAGGAGAGGCACTGCTGCCGCTTTGTGGACTCTAGATAACTTCTGCCTGATTGTACGCCCCCGTGATGTCCACAATCCATTTGGATATCTTCTCTGTCAACTTTCAATGTTCTTTTCTGAGCCTACCATGTTGATCACGGTTATCGGCGAATCAGGGTTCCACGCCGGAGAGTGAGAAAGGGATACCACATCCAAGGGAGGTCAATGGCTGCAATGTGATCAAGCTGAAATGTGAGACAAATTATTAAAGCAGAAGGATCGAAGGAAAAGACCAATCAAAGACGAATTTTACAAATTCATTCCTTGTCACCTATGCAGAGCAAGGGTTTTTCATTGCCAGAAATGGGAAAATGACACCCAAGAATGTAACAGAAAAATGTGTGAAATTTATTAACCTCTCTACTAGGTAGAGCAGGGGTATATCACAGCCATAAATTGGTGAATTACACCCGAATATGTAACAGACAAATTAGTGAAATGTTACCCAGGGCCGTCTTTACCAAGGGGCAAAAGGGGCAGCTGCCCCGGGCCCAGTTGCTCCTGGGGGGCCCAAGGCAGCTGCCTCTTGAGCCCTGCTAGCCACTGCCCTGGGTGTCAGGCTGTCAGCTACACAGGGGGTGCTGCCATGCCATGCCTGCCGGCACTGAGTCCATGCATCGTACTGTTAGAGCTGTGAATGTGATCTAGGACCTTAGATGACATCATCACCATGTGACCAGTAACCTAGCAATATTACTGGTCACATGGCTATGAGGTCATCACAGGTCCTAACAGAGTGTTGGAGAAGTTAACTGTGGAGCTTTTTTGTGTGAAGATTACATCAGAAAAAGGTGACAGGGGCTGTTATGTTAATATACTGTAAACTACTGTATAGTGGGGGGCTGTATACTGTGTGGGGGCCTGTATACTGTGGAGGGCTGTATACTGTGTGGGACTGTATACTGTGGGGGGCCTGTATACTGTGGGGGGGCTGTATACTGTGTGGTGGGCTGTATACTGTGTGGTGGGCTGTATACTGCGGGGGGGGGGGCTGTATACTGTGGGGGGCCTGTATACTGTGTGGGGCTGTATACTGTGGGGGGCTGTATACTGTGGGGGGCTGTATAATGTGTGGGGCCTCTATACTGTGGGGGGCTGTATACTGTGTGGGACTGTATACTGTGGGGGGCTGTATACTGTGGGGGGCTGTATACTGTGGGGGGCCTGTATACTGTGGGGGGCCTGTATACTGTGGGGGGCCTGTATACTGTGGGGGGCCTGTATACTGTGGGGGGCTGTGTACTGTAGGGGCTGTATACTGTGTGGGCCTGTATACTGTGGGGGGCCTGTATACTGTGGGGGGCCTGTATACTGTGGGGGGGCCTGTATACTGTGGGGGGGCCTGTATACTGGGGGGGGGGGCCTGTATAGTGTGGGGGGCTGTATACTGTGTGGGGGCCTGTATACTGTGGGGGGACCGTATACTGTGTGGGACCGTATACTGTGTGGGACTGTATACTGTGGGGGCCTGTATACTGTGGGGGGCCTGTATACTGTGGGGGGCCTGTATACTGTGGGGGGCCTGTATACTGTGGGGGGCCTGTATACTGTGTGGGACTGCTGTATACTGTGTGAGACTGTATACTGTGTGGGGTGCTGTATACTGTGAGGGGCCTGTATACTGTGGGAGGGTTGTATACTGTATAGGACTGTATACTGTGTGGGACTGTATACTGTGGGGGGCCTGTATACTCTGGGGGCCTGTATATTGTGGGTGGTGTATAGTGTGGAGTGCTATACTGCTGTACTGTATAGTGTGGGGGGGCTGTATCGTGTATAGTTTGGGGTGCTGTATACAGTGAGGTGTTGTATACTGTGGGGTGCTGTATACTGTGGGCTGCTATACTGCTCTACGATATACTGTGGGGTACTGTATAGTGTGGGGTTCTATACTGCATACTGTGTGGTGCTGTATACTATAGGGTGCTATACTGAATACTGTGGGGTGCTGGGGTGCACTGTAACACTAGGGTGAGCTGTGCCCCGGTCTCCTTCCTGCAGAGCGGTGCCCACTTCCAGCCTGATCCCAGCTGCCCAGAGCACTGATCCTGAGCCGCTGGAGTCTTCAGAACTGGAAGTATTTACAGTCATTCACTGAACTCTACCAGGTGTGTGGATTTTGCGTGTGTGTGTGTTGTGGTGGAGGGCGTGATTGCCTGCTAAGGTGTGGAAAAGCGGGATCCAGGGGGCCAAAGTAAATTTTTGCCCAGGGTCCAATCAATATTAAAGACGGCCCTGATGTTACCTGTCTACTAGGTAGAGCAGGAGTATATCACACCCAAATTTCACCAGAAAATGTAACAGACAAATAAGTGGAATGACTTAAAATAAAATATGTAAAAAAAAAAAAAAAAATTAACTTGATTTATGAGGTGGAGGTCCATATGGAGTAGGAGTTTGAGGAGGCGGTGGACGTAGCGGTGTAGGTGGAAGCGGCGGTGGAGGAGGACGAGGTAGCCAACACTGGTTTTTGGTTTTATTTATTTTTATTTTATTTAAGGTACACTCCAAAAACAGTGTGAAATATCCAAAATAAAACAATGAGCAATTGCGCTGTAGTATAACAATGGCTGGTTAAGGCTGGTATACATGTTTATTCTGCACAAGATACGGACAAGTCCTGTGGGATCCATGCATGGTTCATTTTAATGAACGTGAGCTAGTCCACATTAGCTGTGATAACGTCCCCTGCCATGCTAAACACACGTTCAGACAATACACTGGCTGCAGGGCAGGCCAGCACCTCCAAGGCATAAAGGGCAAGCTCAGGCCATGTGACCAATTTTGAGACCCAGAAGTTGAAGGGGGCAGACCCGTCATTCAGTATGTTTAGGCGTGTGCACACATACTGCTCCACCATGTTGCTGAAATGCTGCCTCCTGCTAAGACGTTCCATATCAGCTGGTGGTGCTGGTTGCTGTGGCGTGCTGACAAAGCTTTTCCACATTTCGGCAATGCTAACCCTGCCTTCTGAGGTGCTGATGATGCCCCAGCTGCGTTGGCGACCTCTTCCTCTGCCTTCATCTTGTGCTTCCACTGTGCCTCCGCTGTCAGGTGGGAATGCCACCAGCAGCGCATCTACCAGCGTGCGCTTGGACTCGCGCATCTTACAATCACGCTAAAGTGATGGAATTAAGGACGGTGCGAGGTCCTTGTAGCGGGTATCCAGCAGCGTGGCCACCCAGTAATCAGTACAAGTTAGAATGTGGGCAACTCAGAGGTCGTTGCAGAGACACTGCAGCATGTAATCGCTCATGTGTGCCAGGCTGCCCAGAGGCAACGAAAAGCTGTCCTCTGTGGGAGGTGTATCGTCTGTGTCCTCTGTATCCCCCAATCCACACAACAGTGATGGCCATGTGCTGGTTTGGGTGCCACCCTGCTGTGAACACAGTTCCTCCTCCTCCAACTCCTCCTCCTTATCCTCCACAACTGTGCCCTGGCTGGACAATTGGAGCCACTTGTGAATGACTGGCCGGAAACCCTATGAAATGATCAATCTCTTCCTCTTCCTCCTCCTTTGCCACATCCTCTTCCATCATCGCAAGCAGCGTTTTTCCAAGGAGGCATAGAAGTGGGATAGTAACGCTGAGAACGGCGTTATCGGCACTGGCCATGTAGGTGGAGTACTCAAAACAGCCCAACAAGGAACACAGGTCTCACATTGGAGGCCCAGTCATTGGTGGTGAAGTGGTGCTGTTCCGCAGAGCGACTCACCCGTGTGTGCTGCAGCTGAAACTCCACTATCGCCTGCTGCTGCTAGCACAGTCTGGCCAGCATGTGCAAGGTACAGCTCCACCTTGTGGGCACATAGCATATGAGTTACTGAGCGGGAGGGCCGAATTTACGCTGCAGCGCTGACAGGCGAGCAGCAGCAGTATGAGAACAACGAAAGTGCGCACAGACGGCCGGCACTTTATGCAGCAGCTCTTACATATCGGGGTAATTTTTAAGGAATCTCTGCACCACCAAATTCAGCACATGCGCCAGGCAAGGGATGTGCGTAAAACCAGCTAGTCCCAGATCTGCTACGAGATTTCGCACATCACCAGGCCGGGCTTGAGGCTCACTGGCACCAACCACTCATCGGTCTGTTGTTCAAGGCCCATCCACAGCTCCTACGTGGGGTTTGTCCCCCAAACAGAAAAGTTTTAAAACTGCCTGCTGTCGTTTACCCTTGGCTGTGCTGAAGTTGGTGGTGAAGGTGTTAAGCTGACCAGATGAGGAGCCGGTAGAGGATGAGGAAGTGGAGTAGGAGGAGGAAGCAACAGGAGGCAAACTGAAGTGCCCTGCAATTCCCGGTGGTGGAAGGACATGAGCCAAACTGCTATCCACCTCAGGCCCAGCCGCCACTGCATTTACCCAGTGTGCTGTTATGGAGATATAACGTCCCTGTGACCTTGATTCCATGTGGGGTCGAGGACCTCATCGTCCTCAACATCAATTTCCACCCAGTCTTCATCCCTGCCCTCCTTGTCGGTCTGTACACTTTCGAGAGCCACTGCAGTTGGCACCTGTGTTTCGTCATCATTAGAGACGTGCTGTGGTGGTCCTCCCATGTACTTATCTTGAAACATAAGTGTTTGGGCATCGGTGCACTCAATCTCTTCCACTTCTGGGGCAGGGCTAGGTGGATGGCCCTGGAAAACCCTGCTAGTAGAGTCATCAAAAAGCAGAAGAGACTGCTGCATGACTTGGGGCTCAGACTGCTTGGCTGATTTGCAAGGGGGTGAGGTGAAAGTCTGATGGACATCGGCTGCAGGTGCCAACTCTGATCTTTCAGCCGGAGACTGGGTGGGAGACAATGTAAAGGAACTGGAGGCACTGTCAGCAACCCAATCTACTATCGCCTGTACTTGTTCTGGCCTCACCATTGGTAGAGCTGCATTAAGCCCGACCAAATACCACTGAAGGTTCTGTCGCCTACTCGCACCTGAGGAAGTTGTTTCACTTGTGCGTGTAGCTGGCACAGATCAACCACATCCTCTCCCTTCAACAGGAGCTCCACCAGCAGCACCATGACTGGGGCCACGTCCATTATTTGACTCTCTCCCCATATTTCTCAAATATAGGATATTTCCTATAATGGGTGTATTTTTTAATAGCAGAATAGAACAACAGTATCTAAAGGGTGTATCTCACAATGACAGGTGCAGCAAAGGCTGCAAAATTAAGTTTTTTTTTCCCTAAAAAGGAGGTATTTTTAATAGCAGAATAGCACAGCAGTGTCTAAAGCGTGTATCTCACACTGACAGATGCAGACAAGGCCACAAATTAAGTATTTTGCCCAAAAAGGGTGTTTTTTGAATAACAGAATATGACAGCAATATATAACGCTTGAATTTCATACGTACAGAAGCAGCAGATGCAGCAATTATTATTATTCTAGCTTAAATTGCACACTGACTATTGCGGCAGAAGCCCCAGATGGAGGGTATTGCCGAAAATGGGTGTATTTTAAAACCCAGAAATTTATTGAAGTATTTCAAGCTTGTTTTTTTACAATCACAGATGCAGCAAAGGCTGCAATATTAAGTATGTTGCCCAAAAAGGGTGTTTTTTAAACCCAGAAAATTATTGCTGTATTTTTAGCTTAAATTGCACACTGACAAATGCTGCAAAGGTACCAGATGTATGATATTGCCAAATATCCCAGATTATTATTGCAGTATTTCAAGCTTGGATTTGAATGTCACAAAAGCACATATGCTGTGCAGGTGCACTGAGCTTGCATAAAATGGCCACCGCCAGCCTAACTAAGGGTACTTTCACACTTGCGGCAGGACGGATCCGACAGGCTGTTCACCCGGTCGGATCCATCCTTCCGCTATTTCGCTGTGCCGCCGGACCGCCGCTCCGTCCCCATTGACTATAATGAGGACGGGGCGGAGCTCCGGCTCAGTACGGCAGTTTGCGGTCAGAGGCCACCGGACTAAAAAGTTTTAGTCCTGCGGCCTTTCGCCGTGCACTGCCGTACTGCGCTGGAGCGCCGCCCCCATCCCCATTATAGTCAATGGGGACGGAGCAGAGGTCTGGCGGCACGGCGAAATAGCGGAAGGACGCATTCGACAGGGTGAACAGCCTGTCGGATCCGTCCTGCCGCAAGTGTGAAAGTACCCTAACAGACGGGAAGTTTTTTTCTGTGTCACTGGGATTAGGGCAGGGTAAAAAGATTGTGCACTGCACCCACAAAACTGAATCTAGGTAGATCGCTGAGTTAACAAGCACTTCTGATTAAAGATTCTTTCCTATTCTCTCCCTCACAGTAGCAGCATCCTCTCCCTACACTAGTAACAGCAGAGTGACATGCAGAGCTACGTGACTCCAGCTTATATAGAGGCTGGGTCACATGCTGCACTGGCCAATCACAGCCCTGCCACTACTAGGCTTGACTGTGATGGCTTCTAAGGGAACGGAGTTAAACGCTTGTTGATTGGCTGCTCTGCAGCCTTTCAAAAAGCGCCATAAAATAGCCGAACACCGAACCCAAAATTTTACTGAAATGTTCGGGTTCGGGTACAGGGTCCAAAATTCCTAAAGTTCGGTACGAACCCGAACTTTACGGTTGAGAGTGGGGGAAACCCTCAACCGTGTGATGTTAAAGGAATTGGGAAGCTGCTAGGCCAGGATGACAGGATCAGGGAGCAGGTCACTTCCTAATGGATCCCTAATTTTGACCCTGACTCCTAACCGTATGAGCCGACCCAGATGGTAGGAGGGCTCATACTCCGGAACCTCGGGTCCCTACTAGCCCTCAGGAAAGCCCTGGACTAGGAGCAGGGTAAGACGACCCGTTCCTCCACATCACAGACGAACAGGAGTCTCAACTGGCCAAGCCGCAAGGAGCAGGGTAACATATACAGCATATGGAAATGATAGGTAAGTGAAACCGCTTCCACACCTACCTGCCACAGACACACTGACTGGAACCTGTGCACAAGTGCTGATGTCCACACACACATAAAAGGACACAGCACACACACAAATCACACAGGAAACCAGAACTATAGCTGCAATAAGGATAGACACCACACAAACATAATCTTAACATCTATACATTTGATTTGTTTAAAGGAAAGGGGAACATCAACAGCCTATGGATATGGCAGGTGAGTGAAACCACTTAAAGGGAAATGCACACACACTAAAACCTTGTGCACACCAAACATAAAAAGTGCACACATACAAGTACAGGTTGCCTGGTGCAATTACATGCACTTGACAGCAAGCTGCCTAGCAACATCTCAGGCTGCTATACTGCCAATACTATCATGTTGCCAGCGGCAACCACACATGAGGCAACATACTTCAGCCCCCACCTGTGATTGATAACAAGACCAGACCGCAGGCAACTGCATGCGGTTCCAGGAGTCACGGGCATGACCATGGTCGTGACAGTAGGGAGAGGTTGCATTTTGGAGCAGGGACAGTTAGGGACACCAAACGCTAGCTAATAGAGCCACAAGAGTCCTTTTAAGGACTGGTATAGGTAAGCTATTGATACGTGTGATATAGAGGGGTGTGATATACTTATAATATCCTTTCTAACATAGAAATTATATGATAGTGTATTGTGCAGCTGTTGTGTGCGGTTCTGCTGCGATACCGCAGCAAGATAGAGGGACAAACGTTATTGGAGTAACTAATTGCAACGGGTGTGATATACCTCTTGCCCCCCAAAAAACTGCATGAGGGCTGTGATATACCTTCGTCCAAAAAATACTGATTGAGGGGTGCTTTATACATGTTTCCGCCAAATACTAATTGAGGTGTGCTATATACCTGTTTCCGCCAAATACTGATTGAGGGGTGCCATATACCTTTTTCCACCAAATACTGATTAAGGGGTGCAATTGCTATAAACCTTCTTCCACCAAATACTGATTTAAGGCTGTGATACACCTGCTTCCACAAAATACTGATTAAGGGGTGCCATATACCTGTTTCGGCCAAATACTGATTGAGGGGTGCTATATACCTGTTTCCGCCAAATACTGATTGAGGGGTGCCATATACTTTTTTCCACCAAATAGTGATTGAGGACTGAAATACACCTGCTTCCACAAAATATTGATTGAGGGGGTGCTATATACCTGTTTCTGCCAAATACCGATTGAGGGGTGAAATATATCTGTTTTCTCCCAATACTGATTGAGGGGTGTCTGACCACAGACACGTGGTCTAGCAAACAGGCAGGAAAGGTAAAATGACGTGCCATGTACGTCCTGAACTTAGTTGTGTAGAAATTCGTTGCCAAATACCCCGGGGTCCAGGACGTCTTGCGACAGGCCAGGAAAATCTCTGGCCATTTTAGAAGATCTTACACGGCCATGGCTCGCCTTGCTGATGTTCAACGGCGACACCACCTGCCCATCAGATGTCTGATTTGTGACTGCCCAATGCGCTGGAACTCCACCTTGATATGCTGCTCCAGCAGAAACGTGCCGTTAACGACTACATGTATGAATTTAGCGGCAGTACAGGTTCTATGGAGCTTGTTTTTTTTTCACCACGCCAGTGGCTGATCATGGGCGACAAATGCTGACTTCTGCGGCCATTTGATGAACTCATCAAACTGGTCAGTCTGAAAGGACGTTCAGCGCATCAGGCGGAATCGTGACTGATAAGCGCACTCGCCTAGCTCACGACAGTGTGGAGTGCCTTACATTTTTAAAAATGAATGAGACATGGACCTTGGAGGAATTCAACACCTGTGATAACCACATGTAATTGAATTTTCTCATGCCATCACCCAGAACAAAGAATGGTCCTTGTCTTATGTATATACAGTGGTATAAAAGGCCTTTTATGTCAGGTTGAATGCCTATTGCCTAATTTTTGGGGCCTGTACTGGCCGAGAGTTACATATTTATCCTGTGACCGCCTAATGTACCTCCAGCCACAGAATCCAAAGGTCTTTGCTGTCAGGTCAATGCCTATTGCCTAATTTTTGGGGCCTGTACTGGCCAACAGTTACATATTTATCCTGTGACCACCTAATGTACCTCCAGCCACAGAATCCAAAGTTCTGTTGTAACGGGGTGCCGAAGGCACACTCGGTCTCCCATCAGCCGCAGACCTGCTGCTTAGCTTCGGGAGCGAGGATCTGTGTTTGACCTCGTTCCCAGGGCGGCTTTTCTAGCTGCTCAACTGTTCGGTCTGTCGGTCATGTGATGCTGGCCACGTCACATGACCCTAACTCCCCACTATAAATACAGGCAGCCTGCTGGCCATAGGTTGCCTGTTAATTTAGGTTCCTGGCAGTTGTTGGATACCTGTGTGCTTACCTGATCCTGTTCCCTGATGATCCTTTGCCTGCTCCTCCTGTACTGCGCATCCTTCCTGGTATATTGACCTCGGCTTCCACCTGACTATTCTTTGCGGACTCCTTTGGTACTTCTCGACTCTCCTGATATTTATGACCCCGGCTTCTCCTGACCTTTCTTTGTTTATCCCTCTGTACTGCGTTGTCCTCTTGGTTTTGACCCGGTCTGTTCACTATCCGTTATTTGTCTTGTCTGTCCTTCCCGCATGTATCCTAAGTTAGGGACGGACGTCCAGTTGTCCCCTGTCATCAGGACTCATGAGGCAATTAGGCAGGGCGAGGGGTGAGGGTGGAGCACAGTGGTCACTATCCTCCCCCCTGTGTGTGTGTGTACGTGACCGTTACATCTGTGTCATCAGTTGAATGCCTATTGACTAATTTTTGGGGCCTGTACTGGTCGACAGTTAAATTTTTATCCTGTGATCGCCTAATGTACCTCCAGCCACAGAATCCAAAGTTCTTTGCTGTCAAGTGAGAGCCTATTGGCTAATTTTTGGGGCCTATACTGGCCGACAGTTACATATTTATCCTGTGACCGCCTAATGTACCTCCAGCCACAGAATCCACTAGGGCACGGTTCACATTTTTGCCATCCATTTGATGCATACCAAAAAATGTATGTGTTAACAGATGCCTCAGACTGATGCCGTACAGTGGCGTCCGTTCACCATACAGTTCCATGGTAGAAAAAAAAATTACGTTAATGTATGCATTTTTCTAATGGAATCTTTAGGATACAAAAACGTGAAGTGCTGCACATTTGTATACATCAAACAGATAGGAAATAAAAAAATTTAAGGCTCGAGCAGGGCACATTTTTCAGAGTTTCCCAATAAGACGCATAAAAATGGCCCCGGATTAAAATACATATTTTTGTGGGAATTTTTGCCAATGATCCACCTATGGTATATCACTGTCCATGTTGTGGGATATTTGTTTACTTCTAGTAAGTGTTTGCTGGCTGCAAATATGACCTGAAGGTTTTTCAGGTTCACCTAGTATTAAAGTCAATGTCTGACTATTAGACACATTTGTACAGGGACATGTGCACTGGTTCATCCGCCGTAAACAGAACAAGTACTTCCGCTGAGGAAATAAGGCAGGAACGCTATTTGCTTCTCTAACTAAACCTTAAAGAAGCAATAAACCAATAACCCGTATTAAATGCCCAGGCACAGGCCACCTACACTTTACGACTGATAAAATAACTAAGGTCTTCTTTAAATAGTATGAGGACCTTTACAGAGCCTTCCCTATGAATCAGGAGGTGTGGGGTCTTTCCTAGATTCTTTACACATGTCCTCCCTAACTGAGGAATAAAGATCGTATTTAGACGCAGATGTCACAGAGGAGGAGGTGAAACAAGCTATTTCTGAATCACATAATGGTTAAACGCCAGGTCCTGATGGTCTAACAGCAGAATATTATAAAATACTAATACAAGAGATCATTCCTACTTTGACAACTCTGTACAATTAGATATATAGGGAGAGCAGTATACCAGTTCACAGAGTTGAGGGTGATTGCGATCCCCAAGCCAAACAAAAAACATGACCTAATGCAATCCTAAAGGCCAATTACCTTAATGAATCAGGATTATACATTTCTAGCTAAAATTATTGCTAATAGAATGCAAACATTTTGCCCAACACTGATCCACCCCACTTAAATGGGTTTCACACAAGGGAGACACACTGTAAACAATCTACGTCGTTTGGTGGCAGCTACTGTCGCAGCCCAAGATCCCATACAGCCACAGGTGCTTCTTCTCAGTCTGGATGCCGAAAAGGCATTCAACAAGGTATCCTGGCCTTTTCTACAACACAACCCTAGCTGCCCGTGGTTTTGGAACAGGGTTTAGACAGTTTATAATCAACATGTATACTGATGTAACAACTATGTTAACCACTAATGGGAAGAACTCACGGGTTCTAGAACTTTTTAGGGGCATGAGGCAGGGATGCCCCCTGTCCCCGATACTACTCAATCTGTCCTTGGACTCGCTCTTTTTCCGTCTTCATGCCACGCATAGTTTTCGTGGGGTTACAATAATTAACAGTGAAATGAGGGCAGCAGCATTTGCGGACGATGTCCTGTTAATGATCTCTGATCCTAAAGACTCGCTTGGGAAGCTGCTAGATTAACTCCAAGATGTTGGCTCCTTATCGGGATACACTATCAATTTTGACAAAACAGAGGCATTGCTTTTGAGCGGGCCCGAGCAACTGAGCTGGACTGGGGCTTTTCCGTTTGCATGGAAGAAAAGGGTCATAACGTACTTGGGGATATCCATCCCTATAAAAACATATCAATTATATAACTACAATGTAAGACCCTATATTTCTTCCCTAGAGTCTACTTTCACGGTCTGGAAACACTTCTCTTTATCCTATGTGGGAAGAATAAATCTTCTGAAAATTACTGAGTTCCCTAAGTTACTTTACAAGCTTCAAATGTTACCTATTTACCTTAGACCCATGGATGAAAAGCAAATAAATTAGCTGTATAGTAAATGTATCTGGACTGGGAGACGCCCCCAGGATAGCCTGGCTCATATTGCAACAGCCCAAGATAAACGGGGGTTTAAATTTAGAGAAATTATTGTAAAGATGGTATAGATAGCAGACACGTAGTTAATTAAATTTAAGTCAGTAGAAAAAATGTAACGTGCTTATTAAAACAATACCTTTAATAATATTAAGGGCTAACGGAGCAAGAAACTGCTCAAGTGATATCCTATGCTTAAAGACAGATACTTTAAGAAAAAACTCTCACCATGAATAGGATAACGGGATAAATACTTACAGGAAGAGATAGATAGTCACATAAGTAACTTATATAGCTATAAGGAGACAAGTGAGAGGGGATTTTTGAACAGGAAAATAGTATCTTTCCCTAGATGTCCCTGGAGATCTAAGCCCTGTGCCCAGGGATACCCCCTGATGGTGGAAGTACCCTGTCCCCATACCTATGTCTATTTTCAACCATGATAAGGCCCTACTTAGATGATAGATACATATAATGTCCTATGGGATATATAAATTAACCCAAGGAAGAAAACATGATGTCTATCTATATAGTAAATTCCAACGCGTTTCACTTGCGCCTGGCAGTTCATCAGGGGGTGATAAACAGAAAATATTTGTAGGGAATACAAATAAATAAATGGATAAATAAAGATAATACTTAGCTTCCATAAATGGCTTGTGGGATAAGATATGGATGATGAAGAAGTAACTCTGTCAGTAGATGATTAACTGGCCAGAGGAGCCCCCTGCACATTAGTGTAAATATTGAGGGAGCTGATGTGATTTAAATTTCCCTGATATTAAACTGTATAATATCACAGTCCTGATGAGAGTGGTGCAGGATTGGTTACACTTCTCATCGCGATATACTTCAGTGACCATAGACCAATCCTTCATACCGCACATTGCCCTGCCAAATCTACTACACACCTCACATGGAAATATTCCCCAAACAGTGAAGAATAACCCACTTCTCATGACAACTGTCAAGGATGTTGTAGGGGAGAACACCAAAAGACAACAAGAAGGAAGGGAAAAGACACTAGGCCTCACCACTAGGGAAGGAAAAGAGTCACCACCTATAAAACCCTGCTACTTGCCCTAACTCCTATCCGTATGTGCTCCTCTCGATGGTAGAGATGCCCATACACAGGAACCTAGAAAACCCTGGTGGCCCTCAGATGCCCTAATGGGTGATGACAGGGCAGAGACAACCCGCTCCTTCACTGGTGAAGGAACCAGCATCTCGCTGAGGCCTAGTAAATAACAAAGGTGGGGGGGAATACAAAACAAGTGGAACACAACTTCTGAGGCTGATGGATGATGGATGAACAGGACTTCAACTACAACCACACTCCAGCTCTTCCGAAAACCAAATGAAGCTATCCAGAGCAAGGAGTGATGGGTAAAGTGAGACTAAATAGGGGGATGTAAAGGTCACATGATCCACACCTGAACAGGAGGTGTGGACATACCAGCACCACACAAACAAAGTGAAACCAAAAGAGGCCGTCAGATCACTAATGTGCAGATAATCTTTTAGACCTTCTCAAACCTGTCACCAGAGTGACAACAACGTGGCGAGCGTGGTGCAAGTCAAGGGGTCTGTGTAAAATACACTCCTTATTCTCAGTGCAATTAACATTGGTGTTGAACCCCTCTTTTCAGAATGGGTCTTCACACCCAATCTTTACCCGTTGGCAAACGCAAGGCATTACAAATATTGGTAAACTCATAAATGCGCGAACTAAGTCTGTTAAACCAATCAATGGGCTACAGAGAGAATGCCCAAACACAGCTTTTCCATTTTTCCCATATCTGCAGGCAAAGAGCTACATTACTAAGATAATCTCTTCTATGCCAGACA
The DNA here is from genome assembly GCF_014858855.1 of Bufo gargarizans. Taxonomy (NCBI): domain Eukaryota; kingdom Metazoa; phylum Chordata; class Amphibia; order Anura; family Bufonidae; genus Bufo; species Bufo gargarizans. The sequence continues at coordinate 398,766,756 of NC_058083.1, read as the reverse complement.
CTGAGTGGAGTCCGTATTTGAAGAAGTGGTACTCGAGCCCTAATGAGAGGAAAAAATACTTCTGCACATACTTCTTGATTACTAGTGTTGAGCGCGAATATTCGAATAGCAAATTTTAATCTCGCGAATTTGTGAATATTTAGAATATAGTGCTATATATTCGGAATGATGAATATTCATTTTTTCCCATCTGAACACATGATTCCTACCTGCTTCTTGCTTGTAGGCCAATGAGTCATTGGCCCACAGACAACTTAAGCAGGGAAGAATCATGACTTCAGATGGAAAAAAAATGATGAATATTCATCATTACGAATATATAGCACAATATTGAATATGGTCTATATATTAGTTTTTTAGAATATTCATAATTTTTTTCCATCTGAAGTCATGATTCCTCCCTGCTTAAGTTGCTTGCGGGCCAATGAGTCATTGGCCCACAAGCAAGAAGCATGGAGGAATCATGTGTTCAGATGGAAAGAATGACGAATATTCTAATAACTAACATATAGCACTATATTCAATAATGCTATGTATTCGTTTTTGACCCACGCCTGTATTGAGCGCGCAATATTCGAGTATTGCGCGATCATTACCTTGCCGATTTTCACATAAAAAAAATTAACGTAGAATATAACGAATATACGAATTTGTGAATATATGACGAATACAAAATAATGGCAAAATATCACGAATTGGAATATGACCCCTGCCACTTATCACTATTGATTATACAACATCTAAAGTCTCTATGACAAAGTGGAAGACTGAGGTGCCACAGGCCACCCCATCCGTGATATTTAGGGCACTCGAACTCTCTCACAAGAACTTACCCGTAGCGCGCTATATACAAATATGCCAAAGATCCTATTTGACTCTGAGGAGAGGATTTAAAATGAGTATTTATGACTCTACATGCTGTTTTAAGAGTGGGGCACTGGATACGGAACTATATCACTGCTTATGGGACAAAATCTATTATATCTTTTATATCACTAACATACATGTAACTAATTTCACCCTACCTGACCCCCTTTGTGCTTTATTCGGTTACCTGGACACAGACAAATATAATTGCACCCCAGGATGCTGGAAACTGTTGCATTTTATGGCAGCGGCAGGCACCAAGACGATCTTGCAAGGTTGGCTAAAACCTACAATCCCCCCTTTTAAAGGGCTTCTGTCACCCCACTAAAGTCTTTTTTTGGGGGATTCTTATAATCCTTATACTGCGATATATTACTATATAATGCTATTACTCATTTTGGTTCGGTAGTTAATAAAAAAAACGGACTTTTATAATATGTAAATTACCTGTTTACCAGCAAGTGGGGCGGCTACTTGCTGGTAGCAGCCACATCCTCCTTTCATAAAGACGCCCCTCCTCATGTTGATTGACAGGGCCAGTAAACGCCCTGTTTGCGTTCAAAATCTGGCGCCTGCGCCGTACCTGTCTTCAGTCGGCGCAGGCGCACTGAGAGGAGGACGCTCACTCGGCCGCTCCATCCTCAGTGCGCCTGCGGCGGGTGTAGATGTGACGTCATCGGCGTAGGCGCATTGAGGATGGAGCGGCCGAGCAAGCATCCTCCTCTCAGTGCGCCTGCGCTGACTGAAGACTGGTACAGCGCAGGCGCCAGATTTTGAACGCAGACAGTGCCAGCCAGAAGACTAGCGCTTTCGCTGGCCCTGTCAATCAACATGAGGAGGGGGCGTCTTTATGAAAGGAGGATGCGGCTGCTACCAGCAAGTAACCGCCCTACTTGCTGGTAGACAGGTAATTTACATATTATAAAAGTCAGTTTTTTTAATTAACTACTGAACCAAAATGAGTAGTAGCATTATATATTAATATATCACAGTATAAGGATTATAAGAAGCCAAAAAATAAAAATAAAAATACTTTAGCCCTTTAAATTATTCTTGGAAAAACTCTCATACAGGTATATCATGTGCATGGATTGGGTTGAGGCCTTGCACCAAAAACACAAGAAAGTAAAACACTTCTTCCAGGTGTGGGAAAGCTTTATTAACGTATTACCATTACATGTACGTAAGGCTATACACTAGTGCTTTTCTGTGACCACTTGGTTCCAGGAGCAGGTGTTGATAGGCGAAGAGCCAGTTCCAGGGGAAGGGGGGAGTTCCCAGATAAATCCGAGCATTTTTATTTTCTGTTGTTGTTGCTAACTTTCTTCTTGTTTGTGAGTAACACACTAAAATGTACTTAATGCCCAAGCAATGAGAAAACGTCACAGCAAATAACTTGCTGGTCAATGGCGGAATGTATATGTCTACAACATCACAGACTAGTCAAGGTCAGATATTGACATATGCTATTGTGTTAAACTCGCTTATACTGAAAATACAGTGCCAATATGAATCTGCTCTCTGTATGAATCTGGAAAGCCGTAGACAACTACTATGTTTCAGACTTGTCAAAAACAGACATGGATGATGACAAAATGTTTTATTGTCCTTTCTTTTTCCTTTCTTTTGTCTGTGTTTATTTTTCTAAAATTGAAAACTCAATAAAAACTGTTTAAAAAACAATTGCATATTCCAAAGGAGAAAATGTCAAATTGGGAAAATATTTTTTAATAAAGGAAGCTGGAAAAATGTAGCCCTATATTTAGATTTCAGCAAATAAGGCTGAATGTGATGTATGGTAGCAAAAACATGTACTGTATGAAGTGGCTTTATTAAGAGTTTCAACTAAAAGCATATTTTACTGTCAACAATGCAACACCATTTAAATCTTTGTAAAAGTCAGAATAAGGTGCCTGGTTTAAAGCTACTAAGTCCCAAGGCAAAATCAGTACTAGGTAATATACAGTATTATTCACTCCAAATTCTTGTTTTACATACAGTGCCTTGCAAAAGTATTCACCCCCTTGACTTTTTTCATATTTTGTTACATTACAGCCTTAAGTTCAATCTTTTGTTAATCTGAATTTTATTTGATGGATCAGAACACAATAGTCTAAGTTGGTGAAGTGAAATGAGAAAAATATATAAATAAAACTATTGTTTAGAAATAGAAAACAGAAAATTGGCACCAACTTGACTAGTTTGTTAGAAAGCCCATAAAAAGCTCTGGTGCAACCAATTACCTTCAGGAGTCACAATCAGTGAAATTATGTCCACCTGTGTGCAATCTAAGTATCACATGATCTGTCATTACATATACCAAACTTTTTTGAAAGACCCCAGAGGCTGTAACATCTAAGCAAGAGGCATCACTAACCAAACACTGTCATGAAGACCAAGGAACTCTCCAAACAAGTAAGGTACAATGTTGTTGAGGAGTCAGGGTTAGGTCATAAAAAAAAAAAATGCAAATCTTTGATGGTCCCCAGAAGAACCATCAAATCTATCCTAACCAAATGGAAAGAACATGGCACAACAGCAAACCTGCCAAGAGACAACCGCCCACCTGAACTCACGGACCGGGCAAGGAGGGCATTAATCAGAGAGGCAGCACAGAGACCTAAGTTAACCCTGGAGGAGCTGCAGAGTTCCACAGCAGAGATTGGAGCATCTGTACATAGGACAACAATAAGCCGTACGCTTCATAGGGTTGGGCATTATGGCAGAGTGGCCAGAAGAAAGCCATGTCACAGCGGGGAGTGGGGAAAACCCCCCACCGTGCAATTGCTGAGGCTGCTACGCCAGATAGCAGGGAACAGGGAGCAGGTCACCTCCTCACGTAACCCTAAACGCTCTCCCTAGACTCCTAGCGCATGAGCCGCCTCATAAGGTAAGGGGGCTCATGCTCACCAACCTAGGACCCTGCTATCCCTGCTACGCCCTAGGCCTGATGACAGGGCAGAGACCACCCATTCATCCTACACAACGGATGAAAAGGTGTCTCCAGAGACCCAGTGGCAGATAGGAGACAAGAACATGGGTAAAGCAGTACGGCAGGTAAGTCACACAGCAAAATAACAATGTTATCTACTCTTACCTGCCGCAGCCAAGATGGTCGGAGGCTCCAGGCTGGGAAACCCACGGTCTTGCCTTCGCTTAACCCCTCCGGGAAAGCACGCCCCTTCCGGAGCAGAGACACCACCAGAAAACCTCCATACACCAACCACACCAATACAACATACACCAGGTGGGGGAGGAAAACAGAGACACACCGGAGGGGACACACAGCCAGGGTAAGGAAACAATATAATAAATAAGGGTGAATCACACAGACACAAAGACATACCGCCAGGGAGCAGAGCTCCTACACAGGCAGACAACAAAATAAGAATGACCACAGGCTCCAACACACCATCTTATAAAGAGGCCTGAGGTCACACCCACCACATCTAGCAGACACACCTAAATTAACCCCGTGACAACCAAAACGGGGAAAGCACCATATAAAGGAAAAGTGTACGTGCAAACAGAAACCTACACGTTGCCCCCGGCAACCAGTCTGCACGCAACAGCGTCACGGTCAAACCTAAATTGGCCGTGACACTCCCACCCCTCAAAGCCCCCTCCAACCGAAAAGTGGAAGCTGGTGGGGCCAAACAACAGGGAGGGGGGGAGGGGCAATGCCTGATCACCACCAGTGTCTCCCTCCAGAACTGCCGCCAACAAGCCTGGACCGTACACAACAGTCCCAGGTCGCCAGCCAACAAAGCAGATTGGAAGAGAAGAACAACTGGAGGCACTGCCAGACAGGTGACCGTATCTCCCTCCAGAACTGCCGCCAACAAACCTGGACCGTACACAACAGTCCCAGGTCGCCAGCCAACAAAGCAGTCTGGAGGAGGAACACTGGACACCGCATCCGACTCAGGGAACACTCCCACTCCAGGTCGCTGCCAGCAGCCACTCCCCAACCAGCACACCGCTGGGAAATCCAAAGGAAAGCTGCCAGCAGACGACCAGAGATAGGAACCCTGAGAGGGACGAGGGGTCACCAACACGGACAACGGTTAGCTAGGTGGCGGGGAAAAAGCCACCAACCGTGCCGTTAACGGTGATCCCCTATAACGCTCTCCCTCTGGAGAACGCGCATGTATGCCCCAAACGGCAGGCCATACATGCTGCACCCTCTTCCGAAGGCTCTGCGACTGCGGAGCCATTATTTATTATAATGTCACGGCGGGGAGTTGGGAAAACCCCCCACCGTGCAATTGCTGAGGCTGCTACGCCAGATAGGAGGGAACAGGGAGCAGGTCACCTCCTCACGTAACCCTAAACGCTCTCCCTAGACTCCTAGCGCATGAGCCGCCTCATAAGGTAAGGGGGCTCATGCTCACCAACCTAGGACCCTGCTATCCCTGCTACGCCCTAGGCCTGATGACAGGGCAGAGACCACCCATTCATCCTACACAACGGATGAAAAGGTGTCTCCAGAGACCCAGTGGCAGATAGGAGACAAGAACATGGGTAAAGCAGTACGGCAGGTAAGTCACACAGCAAAATAACAATGTTATCTACTCTTACCTGCCGCAGCCAAGATGGTCGGAGGCTCCAGGCTGGGAAACCCACGGTCTTGCCTTCGCTTAACCCCTCCGGGAAAGCACGCCCCTTCCGGAGCAGAGACACCACCAGAAAACCTCCATACACCAACCACACCAATACAACATACACCAGGTGGGGGAGGAAAACAGAGACACACCGGAGGGGACACACAGCCAGGGTAAGGAAACAATATAATAAATAAGGGTGACTCACACAGACACAAAGACATACCGCCAGGGAGCAGAGCTCCTACACAGGCAGACAACAAAATAAGAATGACCACAGGCTCCAACACACCATCTTATAAAGAGGCCTGAGGTCACACCCACCACATCTAGCAGACACACCTAAATTAACCCCGTGACAACCAAAACGGGGAAAGCACCATATAAAGGAAAAGTGTACGTGCAAACAGAAACCTACACGTTGCCCCCGGCAACCAGTCTGCACGCAACAGCGTCACGGTCAAACCTAAATTGGCCGTGACAAGCCATTACTTTCAGCTAAAAACAATAAGGCAAGTTGTACATTTGCAAAAAGGCATGTGGGAGACTCCAAAAATGTATGGAGGAAGGTGCTCTGGTCTGATGAGACTAAAATTGAACTTTTCAGCTTTAAAAAAAAACGCTATGTCTGGCACAAACCCAACCCAACACATCACATCACCCAAAGAACACCATCCCCACAGTGAAACATGGTGGTGGCAGCATCATGCTGTGGGGATGTTTTTCAGCAGCCAGAACTGGCAAACTAGTCAGAGTTGAGGGGAAGATGGATGGTGCTAAATACAGGGATATTCTTGAGCAAAACCTGTACCACTCTGTGCGTGATTTGAGGCAAAGACGGAGGTTCACCTTCCAGCAGGACAATGACCCCAAACACACTGCTAAAGTAACACTTGAGTAGTTTAAGGGAAAACATATAAATGTGTTGGAATGGCCTAGTCAAAGCCCAGATCTCAATTCAATAGAAAATCTGTAGTCAGACTTAAAGATTGCTGTTCACAAGCGCAAACCATCCAACTTGAAGGAGCTGGAGCAGTTTTGCAATGAGGAATGGACAAAAATCCCAGTGGTAAAATGTGGCAAGCTCATAGAGACTTATCCAAAGCGACTTGGAACTGTGATTGCCGCAAAAGGTGGCTCTACAAAGTATAGGGGGTGAATAGTTATGCACATTGACTTTTTCAGTTATTTTGTCCTATTTGTTGTTTGCTTCACAATAAAAATAAAATCTGTTAATTAAATAATGCAAATCCTCAAACAATTCATGTTAATTCCAGGTTGTGAGGCACCAAAACATGAAAAAAGTCAAGGGGGGTAAATACTTTTGAAAGGCACTGTAGATAGATACTGTAGATAGATAGTATTACAGAAGTGTCTCTAACTGCTTCTTGGGAGTGACGTAAATGGTTAGCCTGCAGGAGCCTCACACTTGTGGCAGGGAACTCCGGATCCAGGATTGCCGGCTACTAGCAAAGGCTGGACCTTTTGGCTATAATTGAGTCTGGCAGAGATCCGCCTGCTACCCAGAAAATATGCAGAGAATCAGCAGGACAAAACATGTTGCACGCAGCGGCTTTTGTATGTCCGATTCCAGGTATTGTCTGCTGAATCTGCCGGCCGGAACACGCAGCCATTGTCGTGCTTTTTTCTGGTATTTTCATCCATTATAACACTAGTCAACAGCACTGATTATGATATCAAGACAGCACTGTGTCCTTTGAAAGACCAGAGCTAGTGGAACCAATGATGCCCGTAAATTGTTCTAAAAGTGCTTAGATAGTGAAGCTTGACCACTTTGAACTGCCCAGGACAACTATTCATCATGTGGTTAGGAAGTCAAGAACTACAGCAAAGAGCCACATTACATTGTAGCATTTAAAGGGAGTTCGTCAGCAATTGTGACCACTAGAAAATTGCAAACAGCACTGAATAGATGATGGAGAGAGCAGTGTAAATGTACCAGGGGTGATGCCCATGCATGTTGCATGACTGAGAAATCCAAGTTTTAATCTTCCCTTCATGTGTAGTGACTCATCTTCTCTGCTCTGACTGACAGCTCCAGCATGCATTCAGCGCAGAGAGTCCAGGACACAAAGTATGAGGGTGTTAAAACTTAGATTTTTTTTCTGCATTAGGATTACCCAAGGAATATTTACGCCGCTCTCCCTGTCACCTATCCCTATATAGTGCTGTCAACCATGTTGAGTGGTCAAAACTGCTGACAGACTCCCTTTAAAAATTTAAATGTATAGCATCATAACATCATAGGGACTAGGTGTTATAATAAAGTATTATACAGTTTGTGTAATAATCATTTTTCAAATGACAGACAGTACTAATAAGTTCACTTGTAGCCATACTTCTGAAGGGAAAAGTGCTGACTGTGACTTCAAGAAGTTGTACACCCAGTAGCTGAAGTTTGAAACATTGGTGCTCGTCTCTCAGATGTCAACTGTCTTGAATCACCAATTAGATAAAATTAGAGAAGAGTAAAGAACAGCACTCCAAGGGAATACTTTTGATACTAAAAAAGGTTTATTATAGATCCAGTGTCACAAAACAGTGACATTTTGGGCCAGAGCTGCCCTTTATCAAGCTGTGATGTACAAAAACATACAAAAAAGAACCATAAGTATCAATGCTAGCTGGTGGCTACAATATATAAGCGATAAAAAGTAGTATGTTTCATATTGTCTGGCAGCCATTAGTCAGGGGTGTACCCTCAGGTGGTGCTGTGCTAGGACTGCAAAGGGTGACAATTTAGCTTCCATCCCTGCACTTCTGCACAGCTATGCACACATCTGTGTCTTTGGGCATCATTGTACAATACAGGCTTTGTGCCGTACATGATTTTTGGTTCTGTTGTTCTGTTGTCCAGAAAAAAATAGTTGTCAACCCTGGACTTCGGTCTGGTCTGGGACCCAACACACGTTCTGTGAATTGAAATCTCCCAAGTGAAAAATAATGACTGTTGGTGTTTGTGTATATGTGTGTGTGTATATGCTGTGTATGTGTTTGTAAATGCTCTGTGTATATGCTATATGCGATATTTGTGTATTTATGCTGTGCAGGGCTGGGACTATGGGCTAGTGAGGGTAGACGCCCGTCTAGGGCGCCACCTCACTACCCTTAAGAGGGAGCACAATCACTCCTGCATTTGCGGCTGTTCAACCTCATAAGCTTCAGACCACTAGGACTGAAGCCTATGAGGAAGCAGATAGACGCAAGAGGTTGTGATGATGTCACTGTGACCTCCTTAGCCGGGTCTCACCTGATCATGTCATCGAGTTTGGACCGCCTGCACCGGGACACAGAAATACAGGCCACAGATTAGAAGGTATTGGAGGAGAGCATTATATACTGGAACTGGGGGGCAGCATTATATACTGGCACTAATGGGGGGCATTATATACTAGCACTAAGAAGGGAGCATTATATACTGGCACTAAGGGGGGGAGCATTATATACTGGCACTGGGGGGGTGTCCTTTTATTCTGTCACTAATGAGGGGACATTATACACTGGCACTGGGGAGTAGCATTTTCTACTGGCACTCAGGGGGAGCACTATTTATATAAATATATATTATAAATACTCGGGGGACTATTATGGCATTATTGCTACTGGGGTACTGCAGGGGTGTTATTATTATTGGACACAATATGTAGGCGTTGCTACTAATGGGGGCACTCATGGGGAGTGTTATCACCATTGGGAGCATTATTACTGGTGTGAGCAGTCTCGGAGCACTATTACTGTAGGAAGACTATCTGTATGGAACTGTTATTTCTGACAGTATAGTGTTTGGGGGCATGAGGTAGCACAGCGGGCACAGTATTGGAGGTAGCAGCAGGATGAAAGTGGCCTGTATAAATTTGGAGGCTGATCTGTGGTCTGTATAAATTTGGGAGCTGATTTACAAAATTTATAACAGTTCCCATTTGCCATATAGTAATACCGGTGTCTTCTCACTGTTATGTGTAAGAGGGGGCTGCGCACCCCTGATCAAAGATGTCTGCCCATGATGGTCTGTACCAAATGGAAAAGAAAAGGAAAGTGAACAACTGAAATCTGTGGAAATTTCACCTGCAAGTCACTCTTTATTTATTATCTGTAAGTCAATCTATTTATTAGGAAGTAATGTCCCTTTAAATTGATTCGGGCAGGGGGGTTTATTTGCCTCCTTCGCCTACGGCTCCGAAATACCAGCTCTGATGCTGTGTGTGTGTGTATATGAGGTCCTGTTTATATGATGTGTATACTGTATGTGTTCCTGTTACAAGTGTAATCCTGTCCCTAACTCTCCGTCTGAATGTTAGTTACCCCAGACCTATTCTTGGTTGTCTGTATGGCAGGATCCCTGGATTCAGCGCCAAGGTGTTGACCAAGGATTGGAGCACCAGACAATGCTGGACCCTGAGGAGGTAAGTAATCACTGGACACCAGGTATTTGACTCATGTCCCACCATAGATACTTAGGTGAAGATTTATCAAACTGGTGTAAAGTAGAATTGGCTTGGTTGCCCATAGCAACCAATCAGATTCCACCTTTGATTTATCACAGTTCCTTTGGAAAATGAAAGGCGGAATCTGATTGGTTGCTATGGGCTCTTCAAGTCCTCCTATGTGTGCTCTTCAGTATATGAGAGAGCTGGGATTGCATACATGGTGCGTCATATGAGTCACTCAGGATGCAGCCTGGTTTTGGCCTGGCCTACGAGCTACGAGTGGGCTGGATGTGTCTGCCCTGATGACTTATGAGTATGGGCATGCGACTCCATTGTGCATGCATACCCAGCTCTCTAACAGGCCACAGGTTGGCTTAGTCATGGGGCTTCCATAGACCTAATCCAGCCTGTAGTCTGTTAGCCTATGGCTTTCTGCTAGACCATTATTTTGCCAGAAACTGTCACTGTTAACAGACTCTCAGCTGGCTGACTCCCCCTTGCATTTTGAAGCTCAGAGCAACTCCTAATTTACCCCCCACCATATGCCTCTGACCCAGCCTACTGTGATGACAAAACTGCTACAGCCAATCATATGCTGCAGAGGTCACATGGGGAGAGATGTTATAAGGTTGGATGGTTCTCCAATCGGATAGCGTGGGTATTAGGAGATGGTTCCCAAACCAGATATATAGTATAGAAGGACTCCTGTACTCCACTTTGAGTTTTTGGTACAAAGCTTTATTTAGTGCGGTTCCAGTCAAAAAAACGTTTTCGGCTGAATAGCCTTCTTCAGTGTAACTGGAAGGGCATACAAAGTATCACAATAAATACGTGTACAGTGATCATAATACATGTGAAGTAATGCTTACAGTATTTGATTTGTTTTAAAGAAAACCGTACACTAAATAGTGTTAGAGATAGGTGCGGAACAGACAAACAGCACATAATATATCGATATAGTAGTATACAAAAAGGAGATCATGTCGATATGGCATGTGAAGAGAACGTCGTCTGTCTAATCGGGATCCTGCGGGATCATCTCCATCGGGGTAATCCTTGGTGAGTGGGTGGCTTAGGTCGTGGATAAGTTCTGTGGTGCACCAATCCGTGCTACGCCCAGTTTAAAGTGAGGTAGTGGGCAGTGGTTGGTGGAATTAAGGAAATGAAAAGCAGATTTTGACATGACACAGAATGGCGGTTCCCTGTAATACGCGCACTGTGGAGCTAAAGGATCTGTTCCTGCATCTGGCTGGTCTAGCTTTGTGTGGGATCCAATTTGGTAAATGTTGCATAGGACATATCTAGTCCTATGCAACTAGATGGGGAGAGATGTAATTGCAGGAGGTCAGTAGTACAGAGGCTTGGTCAGAGATGCTTTGCAATAGGAGTGCAGGGAGAGGCGAGTATAGTGTTTTGTTTTTGTTTGTTTGTTTTTGCCACCTGGCTCTTTTCTGCATGTAAAAATGCACAACTAAATCTGCACAAAAATCCATGTATTTTGGTGTGGATATGCCACTGCAGAATTCTTTGCAAATTGTTATGGAATTGCTGTGGAAGTTTCTCGCTACATCTGGACGTATACTAAGGGATTACATCTGCTAACCAATCTGTGTATCCAAATCCTACCATCCAACGAACAAGCAAGATATGTATAAAGATGCGCAAACAGCTCGAATTTTGATTCAGGTTCAGTTACAGACCCAATCAATTCCAGCAGAATCGAAAATACTTCACTTGGCCTGAAATTTGTTTGTAACACTATGAGGTCTCCTAGGACTCCTATTTCTTTCTCTAGTCTCTTTTTTATCATTTCTTTCAAATTAACAAAAATTCTGATTTGGATACAACATAAAGTTTTACAAAATTCCAGTCAAACACAAATAATTTAGCATCAATTTGTTTATTTGTAATAATTATTTAGAGAACACAGAAGATGATACTGATATTGTTGATCCCAACAGGATAATTACCAAAACAAAAGTAAGGAAAATCTGGAGCATTTACCTGCACAAACCATCAGTTTCCAACTCTTAATTTTCAGAGCTCCTATGGAAATAAAGCAACAATGTTTTATGTTAGTATTAAAAGAAAATGTGTCACCAAAAATTGTATCTGCCAGTTAAAACCAGATAGCAACACTTATCCTTTTTTTTCTAATCTGTTTATTTTCGGATTACAGATTTTTTTCCCCATATTTCCTTGAACATGATTAGAGTTGAGCGAACACCTGGATGTTCGGGTTCGAGAAGTTCGGCCGAACATCCCGGAAATGTTCGGGTTCGGGATCCGAACCCGATCCGAACTTCGTCCCGAACCCGAACCCCATTGAAGTCAATGGGGACCCGAACTTTACGGCACTAAAAAGGCTGTAAAACAGCCCAGGAAAGAGCTAGAGGGCTGCAAAAGGCAGCAACATGTAGGTAAATCCCCTGCAAACAAATGTGGATAGGGAAATGAATTAAAATAAAAATTAAATAAATAAAAATTAACCAAAATCAATTGGAGAGAGGTCCCATAGCAGAGAATCTGGCTTCACGTCACCCACCACTGTAAGAGTCCATTTTCATAAATTTAGGCCCAGCACCCAGGCAGAGGAGAGAGGTCCCGTAACAGAGAATCTGGCTTCATGTCAGCAGAGAATTAGTCTGCATGTCATAGCAGAGAATGAGGCTTCACGTCAGCCACCACTGCAACAGTCCATTGGCATATATTTAGGCCCAGCACCCAGGCAGAGGAGGGAGGTCCCGTAACAGAGAATCTGTCTTCATGTCAGCAGAGAATCAGTCTGCATGTCATAGCAGAGAATGAGGCTTCACGTCAGCCACCACTGCAACAGTCCATTGGCATATATTTAGGCCCAGCACCCAGGCAGAGGAGGGAGGTCCCGTAACAGAGAATCTGTCTTCATGTCAGCAGAGAATCAGTCTGCATGTCATAGCAGAGAATGAGGCTTCACGTCAGCCACCACTGCAACAGTCCATTGGCATATATTTAGGCCCAGCACACACACAGGCAGAGGAGAGAGGTCCCGTAACAGAGAATCTGTCTTCATGTCAGCAGAGAATTAGTCTGCATGTCATAGCAGAGAATGAGGCTTCACGTCAGCCACCACTACAACAGTCCATTGGCATATATTTAGGCCCAGCACCCAGGCAGAGGAGGGAGGTCCCGTAACAGAGAATCTGGCTTCATGTCAGCAGAGAATCAGTCTGCATGTCATAGCAGAGAATGAGGCTTCACGTCAGCCACCACTGCAACAGTCCATTGGCATATATTTAGGCCCAGCACCCAGGCAGAGGAGGGAGGTCCCGTAACAGAGAATCTGGCTTCATGTCAGCAGAGAATCAGTCTGCATGTCATAGCAGAGAATGAGGCTTCACGTCAGCCACCACTGCAACAGTCCATTGGCATATATTTAGGCCCAGCACACAGGCAGAGGAGAGAGGTCCCGTAACAGAGAATCTGTCTTCATGTCAGCAGAGAATTAGTCTGCATGTCATAGCAGAGAATGAGGCTTCACGTCAGCCACCACTGCAACAGTCCATTGGCATATATTTAGGCCCAGCACACACACAGGCAGAGGAGAGAGGTCCCGTAACAGAGAATCTGGCTTCATGTCAGCAGAGAATCAGTCTGCATGTCATAGCAGAGAATGAGGCTTCACGTCAGCCACCACTGCAACAGTCCATTGGCATATATTTAGGCCCAGCACACACACAGGCAGAGGAGAGAGGTCCCGTAACAGAGAATCTGTCTTCATGTCAGCAGAGAATTAGTCTGCATGTCATAGCAGAGAATGAGGCTTCACGTCAGCCACCACTGCAACAGTCCATTGGCATATATTTAGGCCCAGCACCCAGGCAGAGGAGGGAGGTCCCGTAACAGAGAATCTGGCTTCATGTCAGCAGAGAATCAGTCTGCATGTCATAGCAGAGAATGAGGCTTCACGTCAGCCACCACTGCAACAGTCCATTGGCATATATTTAGGCCCAGCACACACACAGGCAGAGGAGAGAGGTCCCGTAACAGAGAATCTGTCTTCATGTCAGCAGAGAATTAGTCTGCATGTCATAGCAGAGAATGAGGCTTCACGTAAGCCACCACTGCAACAGTCCATTGGCATATATTTAGGCCCAGCACACACACAGGCAGAGGAGAGAGGTCCCGTAACAGAGAATCTGTCTTCATGTCAGCAGAGAATTAGTCTGCATGTCATAGCAGAGAATGAGGCTTCACGTCAGCCACCACTGCAACAGTCCATTGGCATATATTTAGGCCCAGCACACACACAGGCAGAGGAGAGAGGTCCCGTAACAGAGAATCTGGCTTCATGTCAGCAGAGAATCAGTCTGCATGTCATAGCAGAGAATGAGGCTTCACGTCAGCCACCACTGCAACAGTCCATTGGCATATATTTAGGCCCAGCACACACACAGGCAGAGGAGAGAGGTCCCGTAACAGAGAATCTGTCTTCATGTCAGCAGAGAATTAGTCTGCATGTCATAGCAGAGAATGAGGCTTCACGTCAGCCACCACTGCAACAGTCCATTGGCATATACAGACGTGGACAAAATTGTTGGTACCCTTTGGTCAATGAAAGAAAAAGTCACAATGGTCACAGAAATAACTTTAATCTGACAAAAGTAATAATAAATTAAAATTCTATAAATGTTAACCAATGAAAGTCAGACATTGTTTTTCAACCATGCTTCAACAGAATTATGTAAAAAAATAAACTCATGAAACAGGCATGGACAAAAATGATGGTACCCCTAACTTAATATTTTGTTGCGCAACCTTTTGAGGCAATCACTGCAATCAAACGCTTCCTGTAACTGTCAATGAGACATCTGCACCTCTCAGCAGGTATTTTGGCCCACTCCTCATGAGCAAACTTCTCCAGTTGTGTCCGGTTTGAAGGGTGCCTTTTCCAGACTGCATGTTTCAGCTCCTTCCAAAGATGCTCAATAGGATTGAGGTCAGGGCTCATAGAAGGCCACTTTAGAATAGTCCAATTTTTTCCTCTTAGCCATTCTTGGGTGTTTTTAGCGGTGTGTTTTGGGTCATTGTCCTGTTGCAAGACCCATGACCTGCGACTGAGACCAAGCTTTCTGACACTGGCTAGTACATTTCTCTCTAGAATTCCTTGATAGTCTTGAGATTTCATTGTACGCTGCACAGATTCAAGACACCCTGTGCCAGACGCAGCAAAGCAGCCCCAGAACATAACAGAGCCTCCTCCATGTTTCACAGTAGGGACAGTGTTCTTTTCTTGATATGCTTCATTTTTTCGTCTGTGAACATACAGCTGATGTGCCTTGGCAAAAACTTCGATTTTTGTCTCATCTGTCCACAGGACATTCTCCCAGAAGCTTTGTGGCTTGTCAACATGTAGTTTGGCATATTCCAGTCTTGCTTTTTTATGATTCGTTTTCAACAATGGTGTCCTCCTTGGTCGTCTCCCATGTAGTCCACTTTGGCTCAAACAACGACGGATGTTGCGATCTGACACTGATGTTCCTTGAGCATGAAGTTCACCTTGAATCTCTTTAGAAGTCTTTCTAGGCTCTTTTGTTACCATTCGGATTATCCGTCTCTTAGATTTGTCATCAATTTTCCTCCTGCGGCCACGTCCAGGGAGGTTGGCTACAGTCCCATGGATCTTAAACTTATGAATAATATGTGCAACTGTACTCACAGGAACATCTAGTTGCTTGGAGATGGTCTTATAGCCTTTACCTTTAACATGCTTGTCTATAATTTTCTTTCTGATCTCTTGAGACAGCTCTTTCCTTTGCTTCCTCTGGTCCATGTCGAGTGTGGTACACACCATATCACCAAACAACACAGTGATTACCTGGAGCCATATATATAGGCCCAATGGCTGATTACAAGGTTGTAGACACCTGTGATGCTAATTAGTGGACACACCTTGAATTAACATGTCCCTTTGGTCACATTATGTTCTGTGTTTTCTAGGGGTACCATCATTTTTGTCCATGCCTGTTTCATGAGTTTATTTTTTTACATAATTCTGTTGAAGCATGGTTGAAAAACAATGTCTGACTTTCATTGGTTAACATTTATAGAATTTTAATTTATTATTACTTTTGTCAGATTAAAGTTATTTCTGTGACCATTGTGACTTTTTCTTTCATTGACCAAAGGGTACCAACAATTTTGTCCACGTCTGTATTTAGGCCCAGCACCCAGGCAGAGGAGGGAGGTCCCGTAACAGAGAATCTGGCTTCATGTCAGCAGAGAATCAGTCTGCATGTCATAGCAGAGAATGAGGCTTCACGTCAGCCACCACTGCAACAGTCCATTGGCATATATTTAGGCCCAGCACACACACAGGCAGAGGAGAGAGGTCCCGTAACAGAGAATCTGTCTTCATGTCAGCAGAGAATTAGTCTGCATGTCATAGCAGAGAATGAGGCTTCACGTCAGCCACCACTGCAACAGTCCATTGGCATATATTTAGGCCCAGCACACACACAGGCAGAGGAGAGAGGTCCCGTAACAGAGAATCTGGCTTCATGTCAGCAGAGAATCAGTCTGCATGTCATAGCAGAGAATGGGGCTTCACGTCAGCCACCACTGCAACAGTCCATTGGCATATATTTAGGCCCAGCACACACACAGGCAGAGGAGAGAGGTCCCGTAACAGAGAATCTGTCTTCATGTCAGCAGAGAATTAGTTTGCATGTCATAGCAGAGAATGAGGCTTCACGTCAGCCACCACTGCAACAGTCCATTGGCATATATTTAGGCCCAGCACCCAGGCAGAGGAGGGAGGTCCCGTAACAGAGAATCTGGCTTCATGTCAGCAGAGAATCAGTCTGCATGTCATAGCAGAGAATGAGGCTTCACGTCAGCCACCACTGCAACAGTCCATTGGCATATATTTAGGCCCAGCACACACACAGGCAGAGGAGAGAGGTCCCGTAACAGAGAATCTGTCTTCATGTCAGCAGAGAATTAGTCTGCATGTCATAGCAGAGAATGAGGCTTCACGTCAGCCACCACTGCAACAGTCCATTGGCATATATTTAGGCCCAGCACACACACAGGCAGAGGAGAGAGGTCCCGTAACAGAGAATCTGGCTTCATGTCAGCAGAGAATCAGTCTGCATGTCATAGCAGAGAATGAGGCTTCACGTCAGCCACCACTGCAACAGTCCATTGGCATATATTTAGGCCCAGCACCCAGGCATAGGAGGGAGGTCTCGTAACAGAGAATCTGGCTTCATGTCAGCAGAGAATCAGTCTGCATGTCATAGCAGAGAATGAGGCTTCACGTCAGCCACCACTGCAACAGTCCATTGGCATATATTTAGGCCCAGCACACAGGCAGAGGAGAGAGGTCCCGTAACAGACAATCTGGCTTCATGTCAGCAGAGAATCATTCTGCATGTCATAGCAGAGAATCAGGCTTCACGTCACCCAACATTGGAACAGTCCATTGGCATATATTTAGGACCCGGCACCCAGACACAGGAGAGGTTCATTCAACTTTGGGTAGCCTCGCAATATAATGGTAAAATGAAAATAAAAATAGGATTGAATGAGGAAGTGCCCTGGAGTCCAATAATATATGGTTAAGGGGAGGTAGTTAATGTCTAATCTGGACAAGGGACGGACAGATCCTGTGGGATCCATGCCTGGTTCATTTTTATGAACGTCAGCTTGTCCACATTGGCTGTAGACAGGCGGCTGCGTTTGTCTGTAATGACGCCCCCTGCCGTGCTGAATACACGTTCAGACAAAACGCTGGCCGCCGGGCAGGCCAGCACCTCCAAGGCATAAAAGGCTAGCTCTGGCCACGTGGACAATTTAGAGACCCAGAAGTTGAATGGGGCCGAACCATCAGTCAGTACGTGGAGGGGTGTGCACACGTACTGTTCCACCATGTTAGTGAAATGTTGCCTCCTGCTAACACGTTGCGTATCAGGTGGTGGTGCAGTTAGCTGTGGCGTGTTAACAAAAGTTTTCCACATCTCTGCCATGCTAACCCTGCCCTCAAAGGAGCTGGCATTGACACAGCTGCCTTGGCGACCTCTTGCTCCTCCTCTGCCTTGGCCTTGGGCTTCCACTTGTTCCCCTGTGACATTTGGGAATGCTCTCAGTAGCGCGTCTACCAACGTGCGCTTGTACTCGCGCATCTTCCTATCACGCTCCAGTGCAGGAAGTAAGGTGGGCACATTGTCTTTGTAGCGTGGATCCAGCAGGGTGGCAACCCAGTAGTCCGCACAGGTTAAAATGTGGGCAACTCTGCTGTCGTTGCGCAGGCACTGCAGCATGTAGTCGCTCATGTGTGCCAGGCTGCCCAGGGGTAAGGACAAGCTGTCCTCTGTGGGAGGCGTATCGTCATCGTCCTGCCTTTCCCCCCAGCCACGCACCAGTGATGGACCCGAGCTGCGTTGGGTGCCACCCCGCTGTGACCATGCTTCATCCTCATCCTCCTCCACCTCCTCCTCATCCTCGTCCTCCTCGTCCTCCAGTAGTGGACCCTGTCTGGCCACATTTGTACCTGGCCTCTGCTGTTGCCAAAAACCTCCCTCTGAGTCACTTCGAAGAGACTGGCCTGAAAGTGCTAAAAATGACCCCTCTTCCTCCTCCTCCTCCTCCTCCTCCTCCTGGGCCACCTCCTCTTGCATCATCGCCCTAAGTGTTTTCTCAAGGAGACATAGAAGTGGTATTGTAACGCTGATAACGGCGTCATCGCCACTGGCCATGTTGGTGGAGTACTCGAAACAGCGCAACAGGGCACACAGGTCTCGCATGGAGGCCCAGTCATTGGTGGTGAAGTGGTGCTGTTCTGTAGTGCGACTGACCCGTGCATGCTGCAGCTGAAACTCCACTATGGCCTGCTGCTGCTCGCACAGTCTGTCCAGCATGTGCAAGGTGGAGTTCCACCTGGTGGGCACGTCGCATATGAGGCGGTGAGCGGGAAGGCCGAAGTTACGCTGTAGCGCAGACAGGCGAGCAGCAGCAGGATGTGAACGCCGGAAGCGCGAACAGACGGCCCGCACTTTATGCAGCAGCTCTGACATGTCGGGGTAGTTGTGAATGAACTTCTGCACCACCAAATTCAGCACATGCGCCAAGCAAGGGATGTGCGTCAAATTGGCTAGTCCCAGAGCTGCAACGAGATTTCGCCCATTATCGCACACCACCAGGCCGGGCTTGAGGCTCACCGGCAGCAACCACTCGTCGGTCTGTTGTTCTATACCCCGCCACAACTCCTGTGCGGTGTGGGGCCTGTCCCCCAAACATATGAGTTTCAGAATGGCCTGCTGACATTTACCCCGGGCTGTGCTGAAGTTGGTGGTGAAGGTGTGTGGCTGACTGGATGAGCAGGTGGAAGAAGAGGAGGAGGAAGCCGAGAAGGAGGAGGTGGCAACAGGAGGCAAAGAATGTTGCCCTGCGATCCTTGGCGGCGGAAGGACGTGCGCCAAACAGCTCTCCGCCTGGGGCCCAGCTGCCACTACATTTACCCCGTCTGCAGTTAGGGAGATATAGCGTCCCTGGCCGTGCTTACTGGTCCACGTATCTGTGGTTAGGTGGACCTTGCCACAGATGGCGTTGCGCAGTGCACACTTGATTTTATCGGATACTTGGTTGTGCAGGGAAGGCACGGCTCTCTTGGAGAAGTAGTGGCGGCTGGGAACAACATACTGTGGGACAGCAAGCGACATGAGCTGTTTGAAGCTGTCTGTGTCCACCAGCCTAAATGACAGCATTTCATAGGCCAGTAGTTTAGAAATGCTGGCATTCAGGGCCAGGGATCGAGGGTGGCTAGGTGGGAATTTACGCTTTCTCTCAAATGTTTGTGAGATGGAGAGCTGAACGCTGCCGTGTGACATGGTTGAGACGCTTGGTGACGGAGGTGGTGGTGGTGGTGTTGGTGGTACATTCCCTGTTTGCTGGGCGGCAGGTGCCAACGTTCCTCCAGAGGCGGAGGAAGAGGCCGAGGCGGCAGCAGCAGAAGAGGCCGAGGCGGCAGCAGCAGAAGAGGTAGCAGGGGGAGCCTGAGTGACTTCCTTGGTTTTAAGGTGTTTACTCCACTGCAGTTCATGCTTTGCATGCAGGTGCCTGGTCATGCAGGTTGTGCTCAGGTTCAGAACGTTAATGCCTCGCTTAAGGCTCTGATGGCACAGCGTGCAAACCACTCGGGTCTTGTCGTCAGCATATTGTTTGAAGAAGTGCCATGTCAGGGAACTCCTTGAAGCTGCCTTTGGGGTGCTCGGTCCCAGATGGCGGCGGGCAGTAGCAGGCGGAGTCTCTTGGCGGCGGGTGTTCTGCTTTTGCCCACTGCTCCCTCTTTTGCTACGCTGTTGGCTCGGTCTCACCACTGCCTCTTCCTCCGAATTGTGAAAGTCAGTGGCACGACCTTCATTCCATGTGGGGTCTAGGACCTCATCATCCCCTGCATCGTCTTCCACCCAGTCTTGATCCCTGACCTCCTGTTCAGTCTGCACACTGCAGAAAGACGCAGCAGTTGGCACCTGTGTTTCGTCATCATCAGAGACATGCTGAGGTGGTATTCCCATGTCCTCATCATCAGGAAACATAAGTGGTTGTGCGTCAGTGCATTCTATATCTTTCACCGCTGGGGAAGGGCTAGGTGGATGCCCTTGGGAAACCCTGCCAGCGGAGTCTTCAAACAGCATAAGAGACTGCTGCATAACTTGAGGCTGAGACAGTTTCCCTGGTATGCATGGGGGTGATGTGACAGACTGATGGGGTTGGTTTTCAGGCGCCATCTGTGCGCTTTCTGCAGAAGACTGGGTGGGAGATAATGTGAACGTGCTGGATCCACTGTCGGCCACCCAATTGACAAATGCCTGTACCTGCTCAGGCCTTACCATCCTTAGAACGGCATTGGGCCCCACCATATATCGCTGTAAATTCTGGCGGCTACTGGGACCTGAGGTAGTTGGTACACTAGGACGTGTGGATGTGGCAGAACGGCCACGTCCTCTCCCAGCACCAGAGGGTCCACTAACACCACCACGACCATGTCCACGTCCGCGTCCCTTACTAGATGTTATTCTCATTGTTATGGTTCACCACAACGACAAAAATATTATTTGGCCCAATGTATTGTATTCAAATTCAGCGGGATTTAAATTTGAGGCCTAGTATTTAGGCGCTGGGTGACCGGTATGGATTTACTAACAGAATTAGACTTGGAAATGCACAGTAGCGTGTGTGTGAAGTTATTCTGAATGACCCTATGTGCACCTTGAATATTATATACCCTTTTAGGGATAGATTTCAAATAGCTCTGATATTGCAGGAACCACTAAATTATGAAATTGCTAAATTGGGAATTGTACTTCAACCCAGAACAAAAAATGTGCTTTGACGGACACTAAATAACTTTCCCAGCCACAACAGTACAGCGGTAACGAGAGATTTAGCGGGATATAAATTTGAGGCCTAGTATTTAGGCGCTGGGTGACCGGTATGGATTTAGCGACAGAATTAGACTTGGAAATGCACAGTAGCGTGTGTGTGAAGTTATTCTGAATGACCCTATGTGCACCTTGAATATTATATACCCTTTTAGGGATAGATTTCAAATAGCTCTGATATAGCAGGAACCACTAAATTATGAAATTGCTAAATTGGGAATTGTACTTCAACCCAGAACAAAAAATGTGCTTTGACGGACACTAAATAACTTTCCCAGCCACAACAGTACAGCGGTAACGAGAGATTTAGCGGGATATAAATTTGAGGCCTAGTATTTAGGCTCTGGGTGACCGGTATGGATTTAGCGACAGAATTAGACTTGGAAATGCACAGTAGCGTGTGTGTGAAGTTATTCTGAATGACCCTATGTGCACCTTGAATATTATATACCCTTTTAGGGATAGATTTCAAATAGCTCTGATATAGCAGGAACCACTAAATTATGAAATTGCTAAATTGGGAATTGTACTTCAACCCAGAACAAAAAATGTGCTTTGACGGACACTAAATAACTTTCCCAGCCACAACAGGACAGCGGTAACGAGAGATTTAGCGGGCTATAAATTTGAGGCCTAGTATTTAGGCGCTGGGTGACCGGTATGGATTTTGTGACAGAATTAGACTTGGAAATGCACAGTAGCGTGTGTGTGAAGTTATTCTGAATGACCCTATGTGCACCTTGAATATTATATACCCTTTTAGGGATAGATTTCAAATAGCTCTGATATAGCAGGAACCACTAAATTATGAAATTGCTAAATTGGGAATTGTACTTCAACCCAGAACAAAAAATGTGCTTTGACGGACACTAAATAACTTTCCCAGCCACAACAGGACAGCGGTAACGAGAGATTTAGCGGGATATAAATTTGAGGCCTAGTATTTAGGCGCTGGGTGACCGGTATGGATTTAGTGACAGAATTAGACTTGGAAATGCACAGTAGCGTGTGTGTGAAGTTATTCTGAATGACCCTATGTGCACCTTGAATATTATATACCCTTTTAGGGATAGATTTCAAATAGCTCTGATATAGCAGGAACCACTAAATTATGAAATTGCTAAATTGGGAATTGTACTTCAACCCAGAACAAAAATTGTGCTTTGACGGACACTAAAAAACTTTCCCAGCCACAACAGGACAGCGGTAACGAGAGATTTAGCGGGATATAAATTTGAGGCCTAGTATTTAGGCGCTGGGTGACCGGTATGGATTAAGTGACAGAATTAGACTGGGATATGGCCAAAAAATAACCACACTATTGCTGGTTAAATGCACTTGGTGACGGGCGCAGCTTGCCCCTGATGTAGTATATGGCCAAAAAATGAACAGACTATTGCTGGTTAAATGCACTTGGTGTCACAGCTTGACGAACCACACTACTGAGGGTTAAATGCACTTGGTGACGGGCGCAGCTTGCCCCTGATGTAGTATATGGCCAAAAAATGAACAGACTATTGCTGGTTAAATGCACTTGGTGACGGGCGCAGCTTGCCCCTGATTTAGTATATGGCCAAAAAATGAACAGACTATTGCTGGTTAAATGCACTTGGTGTGATAGCTTGACCAACCACACTACTGAGGGTTAAATGCACTTGGTGACGGGCGCAGCTTGCCCCTGATGTAGTATATGGCCAAAAAATGAACAGACTATTGCTGGTTAAATGCACTTGGTGACGGGCGCAGCTTGCCCCTGATTTAGTATATGGCCAAAAAATGAACAGACTATTGCTGGTTAAATGCACTTGGTGTGATAGCTTGACCAACCACACTACTGAGGGTTAAATGCACTTGGTGACGGGCGCAGCTTGCCCCTGATGTAGTATATGGCCAAAAAATGAACAGACTATTGCTGGTTAAATGCACTTGGTGTCACAGCTTGACGAACCACACTACTGAGGGTTAAATGCACTTGGTGACGGGCGCAGCTTGCCCCTGATGTAGTATATTGCCAAAAAATAAACAGACTATTGCTGGTTAAATGCACTTGGTGTGACAGCTTCACCCTGATGTAGGCTTTAGCCAAAAAACAACCACACCATTGAGGGTTAAATGCACTTGGTGACAGGCGCAGCTTGCCCCTGATTTAGTATATGGCCAAAAAATGAACAGACTATTGCTGGTTAAATGCACTTGGTGTGACAGCTTCACCCTGATGTAGGCTTTAGCCAAAAAACAACCACACCATTGAGGGTTAAATGCACTTGGTCGCAGCTTGGATGCACTTGGTCGCAGCACCGCACAAGACACAAAATGGCCGCCGATCACCCCAGAAAAAAGTGACTGACAAACGGTCTGGGCAGCCTAAAAACAGTGAGTGAGCATTTGAATTTCAGCAGCTCAATGATGCACAGCTGCAGATCGATCGATTAATCAAGTGAAGTCCTTTGGAGGAGTTAATCTGCCTAATCTCGCCCTACTGTCGCATCCGCAACCTCTCCCTACGCTAATCAGAGCAGAGTGACGGGCGGCGCTATGTGACTCCAGCTTAAATAGAGGCTGGGTCACATGGTGCTCTGGCCAATCACAGCCATGCCAATAGTAGGCATGGCTGTGACGGCCTCTTGGGGCAAGTAGTATGACGCTTGTTGATTGGCTGCTTTGCAGCCTTTCAAAAAGCGCCAAGAAAGCGTCACAAAAGCGCCAAGAAAGCGACGAACACCGAACCCGAACCCGGACTTTTACGAAAATGTCCGGGTTCGGGTCCGTGTCACGGACACCCCAAAATTCGGTACGAACCCGAACTATACAGTTCGAGTTCGCTCATCCCTAAACATGATTATGGGGCAGCCATCTTGCCTGAGATGTTCTTAAAAGTATTTAGAAAGCATTAAGAAAATTGTTTTACAGCAGCCATCTGAAACAGTGGACAGTAGGGGACCTCATTTACTTCTATAGGAGAGCTTTCTAGGCATGCTCTGTGTCCTGTGCAGAGGTTATTGTACAAGGAAACAATAGATAAGCTTTGACAATCACCTATTGTGAATGGTGGATCCTGTCTTATATATACACAGAGGTGATATCATTACAGGCAGCATTAGAATGACATATAAGCAGGTACCTGCAGTAAAGTGATCTTTGCAGACCAGGAAGTGGCACCTAATATTAGGCCTAGTGGCCAGTGAGAAAACTGCAGGATTTTATTAGTTTTGTTTAACTATAGATATTGACTTTGAAAACTAAAAATAACATCAAAAAATATTTAAAAATATGTTAAGCATAAAAACATAATTTAAACAGGTAATTTTCTGATGACGTATTCCCTTTAAGGGTATGTTCACAAGGTATGCATTTTGATAAAAATATGTGAGTAATCTGCAGCATAATCCACATAAGTTACATGAATAACAGCCAACAATTTGGGATTGACCTAAATTTTCAGATACAATCATGGCAAATTTGGTTTATACTGGGCAGATAATAGATAGGTTATTAAGCAAACCCCACCCAGAAGTGAGCATCACCAGATTCATCAGGTTTGGATGTGCCCAGGGTGGGGTATATATGCCCAAAATTTATCAACAAAAGTATTAGTAAATATGTATGTGTGGATTTTGACACAGATCTCATCCATCGTGCTTTTACTGAATATGCTGCAGATTTTCCGCATGTATGATATCTATCATGTGTAACTGTATCTTAAAGGGCTGTTTCACACAAGCGAGTTTTCCATCTGGATGTGATGTGTGTTGAAAATGCATAGCATCCAGACTGAATCCTGACCCATTCATTTCACTGTGTTCCTTCCCAACAATGGCCTGCTCCTCATTGGACTGCTATTACATGCAGCAATCTCCTCCACAGTATGAGGAGGAGTGATCTCTAATGCCATCGCTCATCCCCATACAGAATCATACTGGTAGTTAGTCAAGACTTTGATTAGGGTTTTACTAGGAGGTGTCCATCTCTTTTCCCTAGTTTCCAGATCTTATTTCCTCACACCTTTCCCTCCTATGTTTGGTGTGGTGTTTCCCTCCCACACCTGAACATGACAATTATTTGTCCTGTAGTATATATTTGATGATAAAGATGATGCTAGGAAAAATATCACATAGCTAGAGATGACAAAATCAACAACTTACAACAAGAGAGAGAGAGATTGAGAGAGAGATAGAGAGAGAGAGATTGAGAGAGAGAGATTGAGAGAGAGATATTGATTTAGAGAGATTGAGAGAGATTGATTGAGAGAGATTGAGAGAGAGAGATTGAGAGAGAGAGAGAGAGAGAGAGATTGAGAGAGAGAGATTGAGAGAGATTGATTGAGAGAGAGAGAGATTGATTGAGAGAGAGAGAGATTGATTGAGAGAGATTAAAAAAGTTAGGGATAAGAAAGAAAAAATATGAGTCCTGGAATTTTCAGGCTAGCACCGAGTAGAGCGCTTTCAATTCAGTTAGAACCTATTCGAACTATAATTGAATTGGTCAATCTGTTTTGGCCGAATAAAACCCAATTAGAATTTTGAAAGGTTTGCTCATCTCTATGCATAACTATAGGGGTTGCATGCAGGCCCTGGAGTCTGAAGGGCACTTTGTCCAATATAAAGAGACCATTACTATAAATTACACATGATAGTTCAGAAGCCCTTTTTCAGATTTTGCATAGGGAGTCTAGAGCTTCAAGTTATACAAACAAATCTCATTTTCAGAGCTTAAAACCAGGAAGCTGAGAAAAGTACAGCATTTATCAACAGAACTATGTCCCACTGGCTTCCAGGCGTTTCACATAGCAATACAAGGAATTCCGAAAAGATAACTATTAACTTATCTTATAATGATTAAAACATTCTTACAATATCATTTGAGGTATTTGGAACATTTTGCACACCGGGTGCTGTTGTTTGCTTGTAAAATAATTAATAGTAGGGAAAGAATGTCTGTGTGACAGTTCAGTCTTATATACAGATACTTTTACAGTTGCAGATCCTATGAATTTTGCTGATGGTAAAGTTGTGTTGTGTATATTTATACTCTTAGGATTTTAAGTAATATGCAATAATATAAACTCGCTAAACATGTTACATTTTATAAAGATTCAAAGCTATTTGCAGAGAATATATAATTAAATAGGTAAAACCATAGAGCTTACTCAATTTTCACCTGTGATGGATGTTGACAGATGTAATATTTTTATGCAAATTTCAACCATATGATCTAAAACATAGAAGTCATTCTTCAACTATAGTTAAATAGCTGTAATATTCAAGCACTCTTAACATACATTATAGTGCTATTCCAGGATATGGTTATCTGATTGGCAGGGGTCTGAAGCCTCACATTCCCGACGATCTGCTTTTCAATGTACAGTATCTCTCAAAAGTGAGTAAACCCTTCACATTTTTGTAAATATTTTATGATATCTTTACATGGGACAACACTGAAGATATAACACTTTGATACAATATAAAGTAGTCAGTGTACAGCTTGTATAACACAGTAAATTTGGTGTGCCCTCAAAATAACTCAACACACAGCCATTAATTTCTAAACTGTTGGCAACAAAAGTGAATACACCCCAAAGTGAAAATTGTTAAATTATACCCAAATTGTCAATATTTAGTGTGGCCACCATTATTTACCTGCACTGCCCTAACTCTCTTGGGTATGGTGTTCACTAGAGCTTCACAGGTTGCCACTGGAATCCTCTTCAACTCCTCCATGATGACATCACGGAGCTGGTGGATATTAGAGATCTTGCGTTCCTCCACCTTCTGTTTGAGGATGTCCCACAGATGCTGAATAGGGTTTACGTCTGGAGACATGCTTGGCCAGTCCAGCACCTTTACCGTTTTTTTTAGCAAGGCAGTGGTCATCTTGGAAGTATTTTTGGGGTCGTTATCATGTTGGAATACTGTCCCGCAGTCCAGTTTCTGATGGGAGGGGATCATGTTCTGCTTCAGTATGTAACAGTACATTTTGGCATTCATGGTTCCCTCAATGAACTGTAGCTCCCCACAGTCGGCAGCACTCATGCAGCCCCAAACCATGACACTCCCACCACCGTGCTTGACTGTAGCCAAGACACACTTGTCTTTGTACTCCTCATCTGGTTGCCGCCACACATGCTTGGCACGATCTGAGCCAAATACGTTTATCTTGGTCTCATCAGACCACAGAACATGGTTTCAGTAATCCATGTCCTTAGTCTGCTTGGCTTGAGCAAACTATGGGCTTTTTTGTGTATCATCTTTAGAAGAGGCTTCCTTCTGGTGACAACAGCCATGCAGACCAATTTGATGCAGTGTGCGGCATATGGTCTGAGCACTGACAGGCTGACCCCCCACGACTTTAATCTCTGCAGCAATGCTGGCAGCACTTATACATCAATTTTGAAAAGACAACCTCTGGATATGATGCTGAGCACGTGCACTCAACTTGGTAAGCCTGTTCTGAGTGGAACCTGTCTTGTTAAACTGCTGTATGGTCTTTGTCACCATGCTACAGCTCTGTTTCAGGGTGTTGGATATCCTCTCATAGCCTTCTCTATCTTTATGTAGAGCAACAATTCTTTTTTTCCAGATGAGGTGCTATGTTGAACTTCCAGTGACTAGTATGAGAGTGTGAGAGCGATAGCACAAAATTTTACACATATGCTTCCCATTCACACCTAAGAGCCTGTAACACCAATGAGTAACATGACAATGAGTAACATGACATAACATGCTGTCTTGACACCTTTTTCTGGGAAGTCATTATCACCTACTGACTCCAATTAGGATAATGGAATCAACACCTTTGACCCAATGCTGGGTATAATTACCAGATGTTGATTTAGTTACATATTTATTCCCAGAATTTTTGTACAGTCACTCAGAATTGAGAAAGCTCATTGGAAGAACGAGTGAAACGTTTTCAAGAAATCTACAGTACGTCCAGTTGCCTTGATTTATTCTTTACAGAAATATACCATGACCTGGATAAATGAGAACCTTCACAGACAACATGACACAAGGGAGGGAAAATATCTAACTGGGAACAATATGACAATTTCCACTAAGGAGTGTACTCACTTTTGTTGCCAGCAGTTTATACATTAATGGTGTGTGTTGAGTCATTTTGAGGGTGCAGCAAATTTACACTGTTATACAAGCTGTACACTGACTACTTTACATTGTATCAAAGTGTCATATCTTCAGTGTTTTCCCATGAAAATATATAATACTTACAAAAATGTGAAGGGTGTACTCACTTTTGTGAGATACTGTAACTCCGATGGTGGATGTCAGTGCTAGCAGTGGCATGCGGGAAGGGGGGGTGCGGTTCCCCCGGTCGCCAAACTGCAGGGGGTACCAGGCAGCAGAGTAGATTCCCATCTCCCTGCAGTTCAGCCTCAAAGGCTTCAGACCACTAGGCCAGAAAGCTATGAGGCAGTAGAAGGGCACAGGCAGGGTAAAGGTTAAACCACATGCACGGTAGGGACCTGCAACTCACACTATCACGTGACATTCCTAGGTCACATGGGTCAGAAGCTGGGGCACAGCACAGAGAAGGAGGTCGGGTCACGGATGGCTGCTCAGGAGTGTCTGCGTAGGGAGGGAGAAAGAAACAGCGTCTGTCAGTACAGGAGACTCTGATGAGAAGGTGCATGTGAATACTGTGGATGTGCTGAGGACAAGGGGAACTGGGAATTATGGGTGTTTCTGTGTAAGATTTGAGGGAGGTGTCTAAGATTGTATGGAGGGAGGCAGTGTAGGATTGTATGAAGGGGGCTGTGTAATATTGTATAGAGGGGGGCCGTGTAAGATTGTGTATGAGGGGCATGACGTGATGACGTGGCACAGTGTGACTGCCTGCGCCAGGACACTGGAACTCAGGCCATAGGCTAATGCATGCAGTATTGGGGGAAAGCATTTTATATACTGCAGAGGGGAAATTAGATATATTAATAAACAGGGGGCCATCATGTACAAATAATACAGAGGGGGAACTATATATACTAATAATACAAAGGGGCCTTTATATGTATTATCAATACAGAGGGCATTTCACATATAAACACTATGGGGTGAGGGGGCATTATAATACAGGGGGCACTGCAGTGGGGCTTTATAAATACTGGGGGCATTAAAGGGATGCCTTATAGATCAGCCTTATTACTTCTGTGTGCTCTATAGGGGCCTTATCGAGGAGTCTTGTTACTGCTGGTAACAATATAGGGTGCCTTATTTCTACTAAGGTCCCTATGGGGCATTATTATTATTATTAGGGATACTGTGGGTGCATTATTATTGAGAACAATATGGAGGGCATTGCTAATGGGATTGCTATTGAGGATACTGTAGGGGCACTATTACTATTGAGGACAGTATGGTAGCACTATTACTATTGGGGGGATTATCTGCATGGTTCTGTTGTCTGTAGTATAGTATTGGGGAGCACAGTGGGCACAGTATTGGGGGTAGCAGCAGGAGGACCATGTTGGGGCACAAGAAGGGGGACGATGCTAGAAAAGTGAGGATGTCTGTGTGTTAAACTCTGAAGAAATGAGATACGGCTGGAAGAAATAATCATGGCGATCTGATCTCCAAAAGGAGTACAGTCGTGGCCACAAGTTTTGAGAATGACACAAATATTAGTTTTGACAAAGTTTGCTGCTAAACTGCTTTTAGATCTATTGTTTCAGTTGTTTCTGTGATGTACTGAAATATAATAACACGCACTTCATATGTTTCAAAGGCTTTTATCGACAAATACATGACAATTAAGTAAAGAGTCAGAATTTAGAGTGTTGGCCCTTCATTTTCAGGACCTCTGCAAGTCGACTGGGCATGCTCTCAATCAACTTCTGGGCCAATTCCTGACTGATGTCAACCCATTCTTTCATAATCACTTCTTGGAGTTTGTCAGAATTAGTGGGTTTTTGTTTGTCCACCCGCCTCTTGAGGATTGACCACAAGTTCTCAATGGGATTAAGATCTGGGGAGTTTCCAGGCCATGGACCCAAAATGTCAATGTTTTGGTCCCTAATAGAGTTGAGCGAACACCTGGATGTTCGGGTTCGAGAAGTTCGGCCGAACATCCCGGAAATGTTCGGGTTCGGGATCCGAACCCGATCCGAACTTCGTCCCGAACCCGAACCCCATTGAAGTCAATGGGGACCCGAACTTTTCGGCACTAAAAAGGCTGTAAAACAGCCCAGGAAAGAGCTAGAGGGCTGCAAAAGGCAGCAACATGTAGGTAAATCCCCTGCAAACAAATGTGGATAGGGAAATGAATTAAAATAAAAATTAAATAAATAAAAATTAACCAAAATCAATTGGAGAGAGGTTCCATAGCAGAGAATCTGGCTTCCCGTCACCCACCACTGGAACAGTCCATTCTCAGATATTTAGGCCCCGGCACCCAGGCAGAGGAGAGAGGTCCCGTAACAGAGAATCTGTCTTCATGTCAGCAGAGAATTAGTCTGCATGTCATAGCAGAGAATGAGGCTTCACGTCAGCCACCACTGCAACAGTCCATTGGCATATATTTAGGCCCAGCACACACACAGGCAGAGGAGAGAGGTCCCGTAACAGAGAATCTGGCTTCATGTCAGCAGAGAATCAGTCTGCATGTCATAGCAGAGAATGAGGCTTCACGTCAGCCACCACTGCAACAGTCCATTGGCATATATTTAGGCCCAGCACCCAGGCAGAGGAGGGAGGTCCCGTAACAGAGAATCTGTCTTCATGTCAGCAGAGAATTAGTCTGCATGTCATAGCAGAGAATGAGGCTTCACGTCAGCCACCACTGCAACAGTCCATTGGCATATATTTAGGCCCAGCACACACACAGGCAGAGGAGAGAGGTCCCGTAACAGAGAATCTGGCTTCATGTCAGCAGAGAATCAGTCTGCATGTCATAGCAGAGAATGAGGCTTCACGTCACCCACCACTGCAACAGTCCATTGGCATATATTTAGGCCTAGCACACAGGCAGAGCAGAGAGGTCCCGTAACAGACAATCTGGCTTCATGTCAGCAGAGAATCAGTCTGCATGTCATAGCAGAGAATGAGGCTTCACGTCACCCACCACTGCAACAGTCCATTGGCATATATTTAGGCCTAGCACACAGGCAGAGCAGAGAGGTCCCGTAACAGACAATCTGGCTTCATGACAGCAGAGAATTAGTCTGCATGTCATAGCAGAGAATGAGGCTTCACGTCAGCCACCACTGCAACAGTCCATTGGCATATATTTAGGCCCAGCACCCAGGCAGAGGAGAGAGGTCCCGTAACAGACAATCTGGCTTCATGTCAGCAGAGAATTAGTCTGCATGTCATAGCAGAGAATCAGGCTTCACGTCAGCCACCACTGCAACAGTCCATTGTCATAAATTTAGGCCCAGCACCCAGGCAGAGGAGAGAGGTCCCGTAACAGACAATCTGGCTTCATGTCAGCAGAGAATTAGTCTGCATGTCATAGCAGAGAATGAGGCTTCACGTCAGCCACCACTGCAACAGTCCATTGGCATATATTTAGGCCTAGCACACAGGCAGAGCAGAGAGGTCCCGTAACAGACAATCTGGCTTCATGACAGCAGAGAATCAGTCTGCATGTCATAGCAGAGAATCAGGCTTCACGTCAGCCACCACTGCAACAGTCCATTGTCATAAATTTAGGCCCAGCACCCAGGCAGAGGAGAGAGGTCCCGTAACAGACAATCTGGCTTCATGTCAGCAGAGAATCAGTCTTCATATCATAGCAGAGAATCAGGCTTCACGTCACCCACCACTGTAAGAGTCAATTTTCATAAATTTAGGCCCAGAACCCAGGCAGAGGAGAAAGGTCCCGTAACAGACAATCTGGCTTCATGTCAGCAGAGAATCAGTCTTCATATCATAGCCTAGAATCAGGCTTCACGTCACCCACCACTGTAAGAGTCAATTTTCATAAATTTAGGCCCAGAACCCAGGCAGAGGAGAAAGGTCCCGTAACAGACAATCTGGCTTCATGTCAGCAGAGAATCAGTCTTCATATCATAGCAGAGAATCAGGCTTCACGTCACCCACCACTGCAACAGTCAATTGTCATAAATTTAGGCCCAGCACCCAGGCAGAGGAGAGAGCTCCCGTAACAGAGGATCTGGCTTCATGTCAGCAGAGAATCAGTCTGCATGTCATAGCAGAGAATGAGGCTTCACGTCACCCACCACTGCAACAGTCCATTGGCATATATTTAGGCCTAGCACACAGGCAGAGCAGAGAGGTCCCGTAACAGACAATCTGGCTTCATGTCAGCAGAGAATCAGTCTGCATGTCATAGCAGAGAATGAGGCTTCACGTCACCCACCACTGCAACAGTCCATTGGCATATATTTAGGCCTAGCACACAGGCAGAGCAGAGAGGTCCCGTAACAGACGATCTGGCTTCATGTCAGCAGAGAATCAGTCTGCATGTCATAGCAGAGAATCAGGCTTCACGTCAGCCACCACTGCAACAGTCCATGGTCATAAATTTAGGCCCAGCACCCAGGCAGAGGAGAGAGGTCCCGTAACAGACAATCTGGCTTCATGTCAGCAGAGAATTAGTCTGCATGTCATAGCAGAGAATCAGGCTTCATGTCAGCCACCACTGCAACAGTCCATTGGCATATATTTAGGCCTAGCACACAGGCAGAGGAGAGGTTCATTCAACTTTGGGTAGCATCGCAATATAATGGTAAAATGAAAATAAAAATAGGATTGAATGAGGAAGTGCCCTGGAGTCCAATAATATATGGTTATGGGGAGGTAGTTAATGTCTAATCTGGACAAGGGACGGACAGGTCCTGTGGGATCCATGCCTGGTTCATTTTTATGAACGTCAGCTTGTCAACATTGGCTGTAGACAGGCGGCTGCGTTTGTCTGTAATGACGCCCCCTGCCGTGCTGAATACACGTTCAGACAAAACGCTGGCTGCCGGGCAGGCCAGCACCTCCAAGGCATAAAAGGCTAGCTCTGGCCACGTGGACAATTTAGAGACCCAGAAGTTGAATGGGGCCGAACCATCAGTCAGTACGTGGAGGGGTGTGCACACGTACTGTTCCACCATGTTAGTGAAATGTTGCCTCCTGCTAACACGTTGCGTATCAGGTGGTGGTGCAGTTAGCTGTGGCGTGTTGACAAAAGTTTTCCACATCTCTGCCATGCTAACCCTGCCCTCAGAGGAGCTGGCCGTGACACAGCTGCCTTGGCGACCTCTTGCTCCTCCTCTGCCTTGGCCTTGGGCTTCCACTTGTTCCCCTGTGACATTTGGGAATGCTCTCAGTAGCGCGTCTACCAACGTGCGCTTGTACTCGCGCATCTTCCTATCACGCTCCAGTGCAGGAAGTAAGGTGGGCACATTGTCTTTGTAGCGTGGATCCAGCAGGGTGGCAACCCAGTAGTCCGCACAGGTTAAAATGTGGGCAACTCTGCTGTCGTTGCGCAGGCACTGCAGCATGTAGTCGCTCATGTGTGCCAGGCTGCCCAGGGGTAAGGACAAGCTGTCCTCTGTGGGAGGCGTATCGTCATCGTCCTGCCTTTCCCCCCAGCCACGCACCAGTGATGGACCCGAGCTGCGTTGGGTGCCACCCCGCTGTGACCATGCTTCATCCTCATCCTCCTCCACCTCCTCCTCATCCTCGTCCTCCTCGTCCTCCAGTAGTGGGCCCTGGCTGGCCACATTTGTACCTGGCCTCTGCTGTTGCAAAAAACCTCCCTCTGAGTCACTTCGAAGAGACTGGCCTGAAAGTGCTAAAAATGACCCCTCTTCCTCATCCTCCTCCTCCTCCTCCTGGGCCACCTCCTGTTCCATCATCGCCCTAAGTGTTTTCTCAAGGAGACATAGAAGTGGTATTGTAACGCTGATAACGGTGTCATCGCCACTGGCCATGTTGGTGGAGTACTCGAAACAGCGCAACAGGGCACACAGGTCTCGCATGGAGGCCCAGTCATTGGTGGTGAAGTGGTGCTGTTCTGTAGTGCGACTGACCCGTGCGTGCTGCAGCTGAAACTCCACTATGGCCTGCTGCTGCTCGCACAGTCTGTCCAGCATGTGCAAGGTGGAGTTCCACCTGGTGGGCACGTCGCATATGAGGCGGTGAGCGGGAAGGCCGAAGTTACGCTGTAGCGCAGACAGGCGAGCAGCGGCAGGATGTGAACGCCGGAAGCGCGAACAGACGGCCCGCACTTTATGCAGCAGCTCTGACATGTCGGGGTAGTTGTGAATGAACTTCTGCACCACCAAATTCAGCACATGCGCCAAGCAAGGGATGTGCGTCAAATTGGCTAGTCCCAGAGCTGCAACGAGATTTCGCCCATTATCACACACCACCAGGCCGGGCTTGAGGCTCACCGGCAGCAACCACTCGTCGGTCTGTTGTTCAATACCCCGCCACAACTCCTGTGCGGTGTGGGGCCTGTCCCCCAAACATATGAGTTTCAGAATGGCCTGCTGACGTTTACCCCGGGCTGTGCTGAAGTTGGTGGTGAAGGTGTGTGGCTGACTGGATGAGCAGGTGGAAGAAGAGGAGGAGGAAGCCGAGAAGGAGGAGGTGGCAACAGGAGGCAAAGAATGTTGCCCTGCGATCCTTGGCGGTGGCAGGACGTGCGCCAAACAGCTCTCCGCCTGGGGCCCAGCTGCCACTACATTTACCCAGTGTGCAGTTAGGGAGATATAGCGTCCCTGGCCGTGCTTACTGGTCCACGTATCTGTGGTTAGGTGGACCTTGCTACAGATGGCGTTGCGCAGTGCACACTTGATTTTATGGGATACTTGGTTGTGCAGGGAAGGCACGGCTCTCTTGGAGAAGTAGTGCCGGCTGGGAACAACATACTGTGGGACAGCAAGCGACATGAGCTGTTTGAAGCTGTCTGTGTCCACCAGCCTAAATGACAGCATTTCATAGGCCAGTAGTTTAGAAATGCTGGCATTCAGGGCCAGGGATCGAGGGTGGCTAGGTGGGAATTTACGCTTTCTATCAAATGTTTGTGAGATGGAGAGCTGAACGCTGGCGTGTGACATGGTTGAGACGCTTGGTGACGGAGGTGGTGGTGGTGGTGTTGGTGGTACATCCCCTGTTTGCTGGGCGGCAGGTGCCAACGTTCCTCCAGAGGCGGAGGAAGAGGCCGAGGCGGCAGCAGCAGAATAGGCCGAGGCGGCAGCAGCAGAAGAGGTAGCAGGGGGAGCCTGAGTGACTTCCTTGGTTTTAAGGTGTTTACTCCACTGCAGTTCATGCTTTGCATGCAGGTGCCTGGTCATGCAGGTTGTGCTCAGGTTCAGAACGTTAATGCCTCGCTTCAGGCTCTGATGGCACAGCGTGCAAACCACTCGGGTCTTGTCGTCAGCACATTGTTTGAAGAAGTGCCATGCCAGGGAACTCCTTGAAGCTGCCTTTGGGGTGCTCGGTCCCAGATGGCGGCGGTCAGTAGCAGGCGGAGTCTCTTGGCGGCGGGTGTTCTGCTTTTGCCCACTGCTCCCTCTTTTGCTACGCTGTTGGCTCGGTCTCACCACTGCCTCTTCCTCCGAACTGTGAAAGTCAGTGGCACGACCTTCATTCCATGTGGGGTCTAGGACCTCATCGTCCCCTGCATCGTCTTCCACCCAGTCTTGATCCCTGACCTCCTGTTCAGTCTGCACACTGCAGAAAGACGCAGCAGTTGGCACCTGTGTTTCGTCATCATCAGAGACATGCTGAGGTGGTATTCCCATGTCCTCATCATCAGGAAACATAAGTGGTTGTGCGTCAGTGCATTCTATGTCTTTCACCGCTGGGGAAGGGCTAGGTGGATGCCCTTGGGAAACCCTGCCAGCGGAGTCTTCAAACAGCATAAGAGACTGCTGCATAACTTGAGGCTGAGACAGTTTCCCTGGTATGCATGGGGGTGATGTGACAGACTGATGGGGTTGGTTTTCAGGCGCCATCTGTGCGCTTTCTGCAGAAGACTGGGTGGGAGATAATGTGAACGTGCTGGATCCACTGTCGGCCACCCAATTGACTAATGCCTGTACCTGCTCAGGCCTTACCATCCTTAGAACGGCATTGGGCCCCACCATATATCGCTGTAAATTCTGGCGGCTACTGGGACCTGAGGTAGTTGGTACACTAGGACGTGTGGATGTGGCAGAACGGCCACGTCCTCTCCCAGCACCAGAGGGTCCACTAACACCACCACGACCATGTCCACGTCCGCGTCCCTTACTAGATGTTTTTCTCATTGTTATGGTTCACCACAACAACAAATATATTATTTGGCCCAATGTATTGTATTCAAATTCAGCGGGATATAAATTTGAGGCCTAGTATTTAGGCGCTGGGTGACCGGTATGGATTTAGTGACAGAATTAGACTTGGAAATGCACAGAAGCGTGTGTGTGAAGTTATTCTGAATGACCCTATGTGCACCTTCAATATTATATACCCTTTTAGGGATAGATTTCAAATAGCTCTGATATAGCAGAAACCACTAAATTATGAAATTGCTAAATTGGGAATTGTACTTCAACCCAGAACAAAAAATGTGCTTTGACGGACACTAAATATCTTGCCCAGCAACAACAGTACAGCGGTGGGTAACGAGAGATTTAGAGGGATTTAAATTTGAGGCCTAGTATTTAGGCGCTGGGTGACAGGTATGGGTTTAGTGACAGAATTAGACTTGAAAATACACAGTAGCGGGTGTGTGTGAAGTTATTCTGAATGACCCAATGTGCACCTTCAATATTATATACCCTTTTTGGGATAGATTTCAAATAGCTCTGATATAGCAGGAACCACTAAATTATGAAATTGCTAAATTGGGAATTGTACTTCAACCCAGAACAAAAAATGTGCTTTGACGGACACTAAATATCTTGCCCAGCAACAACAGTACAGCGGTGGGTAACGAGAGATTTAGAGGGATTTAAATTTGAGGCCTAGTATTTAGGCGCTGGGTCACCGGTATGGATTTTGTGACAGAATTAGACTTGGAAATGCACAGAAGCGTGTGTGTGAAGTTATTCTGAATGACCCTATGTGCACCTTCAATATTATATACCCTTTTAGGGATAGATTTCAAATAGCTCTGATATAGCAGAAACCACTAAATTATGAAATTGCTAAATTGGGAATTGTACTTCAACCCAGAACAAAAAATGTGCTTTGACGGACACTAAATATCTTGCCCAGCAACAACAGTACAGCGGTGGGTAACGAGAGATTTAGAGGGATTTAAATTTGAGGCCTAGTATTTAGGCGCTGGGTCACCGGTATGGATTTAGTGACAGAATTAGACTTGGAAATGCACAGAAGCGTGTGTGTGAAGTTATTCTGAATGACCCTATGTGCACCTTCAATATTATATACCCTTTTAGGGATAGATTTCAAATAGCTCTGATATAGCAGAAACCACTAAATTATGAAATTGCTAAATTGGGAATTGTACTTCAACCCAGAACAAAAAATGTGCTTTGACGGACACTAAATATCTTGCCCAGCAACAACAGTACAGTGGTGGGTAACGAGAGATTTAGAGGGATTTAAATTTGAGGCCTAGTATTTAGGCGCTGGGTGACCGGTATGGATTTAGTGACAGAATTAGACTTGGAAATGCACAGAAGCGTGTGTGTGAAGTTATTCTGAATGACCCTATGTGCACCTTCAATATTATATACCCTTTTAGGGATAGATTTCAAATAGCTCTGATATAGCAGAAACCACTAAATTATGAAATTGCTAAATTGGGAATTGTACTTCAACCCAGAACAAAAAATGTGCTTTGACGGACACTAAATATCTTGCCCAGCAACAACAGTACACCGGTGGGTAACGAGAGATTTAGAGGGAATTAAATTTGAGGCCTAGTATTTAGGCGCTGGGTCACCGGTATGGATTTAGTGACAGAATTAGACTTGGAAATACACAGTAGCGGGTGTGTGTGAAGTTATTCTGAATGACCCTATGTGCACCTTCAATATTATATACCCTTTTAGGGATAGATTTCAAATAGCTCTGATATAGCAGAAACCACTAAATTATGAAATTGCTAAATTGGGAATTGTACTTCAACCCAGAACAAAAAATGTGCTTTGACGGACACTAAATATCTTGCCCAGCAACAACAGTACAGCGGTGGGTAACGAGAGATTTAGAGGGATTTAAATTTGAGGCCTAGTATTTAGGCGCTGGGTCACCGGTATGGATTTAGTGACAGAATTAGACTTGGAAATGCACAGAAGCGTGTGTGTGAAGTTATTCTGAATGACCCTATGTGCACCTTCAATATTATATACCCTTTTAGGGATAGATTTCAAATAGCTCTGATATAGCAGAAACCACTAAATTATGAAATTGCTAAATTGGGAATTGTACTTCAACCCAGAACAAAAAATGTGCTTTGACGGACACTAAATATCTTGCCCAGCAACAACAGTACAGCGGTGGGTAACGAGAGATTTAGAGGGATTTAAATTTGAGGCCTAGTATTTAGGCGCTGGGTCACCGGTATGGATTTAGTGACAGAATTAGACTTGGAAATGCACAGAAGCGTGTGTGTGAAGTTATTCTGAATGACCCTATGTGCACCTTCAATATTATATACCCTTTTAGGGATAGATTTCAAATAGCTCTGATATAGCAGAAACCACTAAATTATGAAATTGCTAAATTGGGAATTGTACTTCAACCCAGAACAAAAAATGTGCTTTGACGGACACTAAATATCTTGCCCAGCAACAACAGTACAGTGGTGGGTAACGAGAGATTTAGAGGGATTTAAATTTGAGGCCTAGTATTTAGGCGCTGGGTCACCGGTATGGATTTAGTGACAGAATTAGACTTGGAAATGCACAGAAGCGTGTGTGTGAAGTTATTCTGAATGACCCTATGTGCACCTTCAATATTATATACCCTTTTAGGGATAGATTTCAAATAGCTCTGATATAGCAGAAACCACTAAATTATGAAATTGCTAAATTGGGAATTGTACTTCAACCCAGAACAAAAAATGTGCTTTGACGGACACTAAATATCTTGCCCAGCAACAACAGTACAGCGGTGGGTAACGAGAGATTTAGAGGGAATTAAATTTGAGGCCTAGTATTTAGGCGCTGGGTCACCGGTATGGATTTAGTGACAGAATTAGACTTGGAAATGCACAGAAGCGTGTGTGTGAAGTTATTCTGAATGACCCTATGTGCACCTTCAATATTATATACCCTTTTAGGGATAGATTTCAAATAGCTCTGATATAGCAGAAACCACTAAATTATGAAATTGCTAAATTGGGAATTGTACTTCAACCCAGAACAAAAAATGTGCTTTGACGGACACTAAATATCTTGCCCAGCAACAACAGTACAGTGGTGGGTAACGAGAGATTTAGAGGGATTTAAATTTGAGGCCTAGTATTTAGGCGCTGGGTGACAGGTATGGGTTTAGTGACAGAATTAGACTTGGAAATACACAGTAGCGGGTGTGTGTGAAGTTATTCTGAATGACCCTATGTGCACCTTCAATATTATATACCCTTTTAGGGATAGATTTCAAATAGCTCTGATATAGCAGAAACCACTAAATTATGAAATTGCTAAATTGGGAATTGTACTTCAACCCAGAACAAAAAATGTGCTTTGACGGACACTAAATATCTTGCCCAGCAACAACAGTACACCGGTGGGTAACGAGAGATTTAGAGGGAATTAAATTTGAGGCCTAGTATTTAGGCGCTGGGTCACCGGTATGGATTTAGTGACAGAATTAGACTTGGAAATACACAGTAGCGGGTGTGTGTGAAGTTATTCTGAATGACCCTATGTGCACCTTCAATATTATATACCCTTTTTGGGATAGATTTCAAATAGCTCTGATATAGCAGGAACCACTAAATTATGAAATTGCTAAATTGGGAATTGTACTTCAACCCAGAACAAAAAATGTGCTTTGACGGGCACTAAATAACTTTCCCAGCTACAACAGGACAACGGTAACGAGAGATTTAGAGGGATTTAAATTTGAGGCCTAGTATTTAGGCGCTGGGTGACAGGTATGGGTTTAGTGACAGAATTAGACTTGGAAATACACAGTAGCGGGTGTGTGTGAAGTTATTCTGAATGACCCTATGTGCACCTTCAATATTATATACCCTTTTTGGGATAGATTTCAAATAGCTCTGATATAGCAGAAACCACTAAATTATGAAATTGCTAAATTGGGAATTGTACTTCAACCCAGAACAAAAAATGTGCTTTGACGGACACTAAATATCTTGCCCAGCAACAACAGTACAGCGGTGGGTAACGAGAGATTTAGAGGGAATTAAATTTGAGGCCTAGTATTTAGGCGCTGGGTCACCGGTATGGATTTAGTGACAGAATTAGACTTGGAAATACACAGTAGCGGGTGTGTGTGAAGTTACTCTGAATGACCCTATGTGCACCTTCAATATTATATACCCTTTTTGGGATAGATTTCAAAGAGCTCTGATATAGCAGGAACCACTAAATTATGAAATTGCTAAATTGAGAATTGTATTTCAACCCAGAACAAGAAATGTGCTTGAACGGACACTAAATAACTCGCCCAGCTACAGCACTAGGGACAGATTTAGCTGGATATAAATTTGAGGCCTAGTATTTAGGCGCTGGGTGACCGGTATGGATTTAGTGACAGAATTAGACTGGGATATGGCCAAAAAATGAACAGACTATTGCTGGTTAAATGCACTTGGTGTGACAGCTTCACCCTGATGTAGGCTTTAGCCAAAAAACAACCACACCATTGAGGGTTAAATGCACTTGGTGACAGGCGCAGCTTGCCCCTGATTTTGTATATGGCCAAAAAATGAACAGACTATTGCTGGTTAAATGCACTTGGTGTGACAGCTTCACCCTGATGTAGGCTTTAGCCAAAAAACAACCACACCATTGAGGGTTAAATGCACTTGGTGACAGGCGCAGCTTGCCCCTGATTTTGTATATGGCCAAAAAATGAACAGACTATTGCTGGTTAAATGCACTTGGTGTGACAGCTTCACCCTGATGTAGGCTTTAGCCAAAAAACAACCACACCATTGAGGGTTAAATGCACTTGGTGACAGGCGCAGCTTGCCCCTGATTTTGTATATGGCCAAAAAATGAACAGACTATTGCTGGTTAAATGCACTTGGTGTGACAGCTTCACCCTGATGTAGGCTTTAGCCAAAAAACAACCACACCATTGAGGGTTAAATGCACTTGGTCGCAGCTTGTGCTGGCGCACCACAAGACACAAAATGGCCGCCGATCACCCCAGAAAAATGAGACTGACAAACGGTCTGTGCAGCCTAAAAACAGTGAGCAATTGAGGATCAGCAGCTCAATGATCCACAGCTGCAGATCGATCAGTTAATCAAGTCCTTTGGAGGAGTTAATCTGCCTAATCTCGCCCTACTGTCGCAGCCGCAACCTCTCCCTACGCTAATCAGAGCAGAGTGACGGGCGGCGCTATGTGACTCCAGCTTAAATAGAGGCTGGGTCACATGGTGCTCTGGCCAATCACAGCCATGCCAATAGTAGGCATGGCTGTGATGGCCTCTTGGGGCAAGTAGTATGACGCTTGTTGATTGGCTGCTTTGCAGCCTTTCAAAAAGCGCCAAGAAAGCGTCACAAAAGCGCGAAGAAAGCGACGAACACCGAACCCGAACCCGGACTTTTACGAAAATGTCCGGGTTCGGGTCCGTGTCACGGACACCCCAAAATTCGGTACGAACCCGAACTATACAGTTCGAGTTCGCTCATCCCTAGTCCCTAAGCCACTTAGTTATCACTTTTGCCTTATGGCATGGTGCTCCATCATGCTGGAAAATGCATTGTTCTTCACCAAACTGTTGTTGGATTGTTGGAAGAAGTTGCTGTTGGAGGGTGTTTTGGTACCATTCTTTGTTCATGGCTGTGTTTTGGGGCAAAATTGTGAGTGAGCCCACTTCCTTGGATGAGAAGCAACCCCACACATGAATGGTCTCAGGATGCTTTACTGTTGGCATGACACAGGACTGATGGTAGCGCTCACCTTTTCTTCTCCAGACAAGCCTTTTTCCTGATGCCCCAAACAATCGGAAAGAGGCTTCATCGGAGAATATGACTTTGCCCCAGTCCTCAGCAGTCTATTCACCATATTTTCTGCAGAAGATCAATCTGTCCCTGATGGTTTTTTTTGGAGAGAAGTGGCTTTTTTGCTGTCCTTCTTGACACCAGGCCATCTTCCAAAAGTCTTCGCCTCACTGTGCATGCAGATGTGCTCACACCTGCCTGCTGCCATACCTGAGCAAGCTCTGCACTGGTGGCACTCTGATCTCTCAGCTGAATCCTCTTTAGGAGACGATCCTGGCGCTTGCTAGACTTTCTTGCACGCCCTGAAGCCTTCTTAACAAGAATTGAACCTCTTTCCTTGAAGTTCTTGATGATCCTATAAATTGTTGATTGTGGTGCAATCTTAGTAGCCACAATATCCTTGCTTGTGAAGCCATTTTTATGCAACGCAATGATGGCTGCACGTGTTTCTTTGCAGGTCACCATGGTTAACAATGGAAGAACAATGATTTCAAGCATCACCCTCCTTTTAACAGGTCAAGTCTGCCATTTTAACCCAATCAGCCTGACATAATGATCTCCAGCCTTGTGCTCGTCAACATTCTCATCTGAGTTAACAAGACGATTACTGAAATGATCTCAGCAGGTCCTTTAATGACAGCAATGAAATGCAGTGGAAAGGTTTTTTGGGGATTAAGTTAATTTTCATGGCAAAGAAGGGCTATGCAATTCATCTGATCACTCTTCATAACATTCTGGAGTATATGCAAATTGCTATTATAAAAACTTAAGCAGCAACTTTTCCAATTTCCAATATTTATGTAATTCTCAAAACTTTTGGCCACGACTGTAGATGAAGAAAGAGAACATCTACATCAGAGGAGACGTCACTGGATGTAAGAGGTTTGTGCGCTGTATTATCCTGCATGTTTTGTAGAGATGTATGCAATGTCAATCAAAATATCTCTTTATCAGTAGGGCTGGGAGAGTTTTTGGACTGAGACTTTTCCACAGCATGGACAGCTGAAAGGCTAGAATTGGCAACCCATGCTACACCACTGAGTGTGCAGAGCTGGAAATTGCAGTGCTGCTCCCATTGAAGTGAATAGAAGCAGTGATGCAGTTACAAGCTCCATCCAGTGCACAATGAACAGAACTGTGTTCAGGTGCTAATAGCTCAACAGCGGGGGTGCAGTGTGTTTGACTCCTACCAATCATTTATTTCCCTGAGGATAAAATAATGGACTATTCCTACAAGTTACGAGAGTAGGCAAGGCACACAAAAAAATGTTAAGCTCATGACTCTTCACCACTTCCCCTCAATTTAGGCTTATTATTTGGTTCCCATTAGTTTTTCAACTGAACAAACAGCTATTTTACAGTTACTGTAAAAAAAAAAAAAAAAAAAAAAAAAAAAGGGAAATAATACAATAGCTGAACAGACGGGAGATATTATAGCAACTGCTTTTCTCCATGTAAACTCTCTTCCATTCAGATCTGTAAATGACCCATTTTTTCATCCTCAATAAAAAAAGAATAATATAATGTACAATAAGCAATAGCATGTAAAGTATAAAAAAGATATTAAATATTCTACTGACTTTGCTATCTTCCCTCAATACAAATATATTTCATATAATAATGAGGACAGGGGAAAATAAACGTAGGCATAAGAACACTTTGTCCCAATATCTGCAGAACAATAAATAGCAGTATGCTTCACTGGGTACAATAATAACTTTCAACTAAATTCACTTTAGTAAACAAATGCGAACTAGGAGTACAATGAAAATGATCTGCTGGGAAAAATGGAAACACATGGATAATATTGTATCTTTCTTTATAGGACAATAACAGGTCACATTTGTACAAAGATATATTAGCCCTATGAAGGCACTGCAGCATGAATCTCATAGGCACAATACAGAGCATGGTTATTATATCACATTTAATTACAATTTATGCCATTATAGCTTTTATTAAGTGTTCTTGCATGGCAACTGTTATCTCAGATGTATATTCT
The DNA here is from genome assembly GCF_014858855.1 of Bufo gargarizans. Classification (NCBI taxonomy): domain Eukaryota; kingdom Metazoa; phylum Chordata; class Amphibia; order Anura; family Bufonidae; genus Bufo; species Bufo gargarizans. The sequence continues at coordinate 398,722,345 of NC_058083.1, read as the reverse complement.
TATTATTATAGCCAAATTTACCACCCTAACTCCTCCCACAATTTTTACACTACATACACAGTAATATACCAAAACATGCGGATTGTTCCCAATTCTTGTGCTATTGCTTTGTGGAACGTTTCGCCGAACGTTTCACTGTGGTAAAATTGGTCCCATAGTAATGAATGGCGGAATGTTCAAAACTAGAGTGTGAGCTGACAAAAGCTAGAGTGTGAGCTGAAAAATCAGGACATGATTTCTAAACTGCCACCACTCCCTCATTTTTAAGCCCACCTACACAAATCATATATCAAAACGTTCAGCTACCCCTGATGCCATAGTCCTGATAGTTTTCACAATATGACCATTTGTTTGCAACTTACGCCGCCCATTGACATTCATTGAAACTCCACTCTAGCCACCTCAGATTTGAAGGGCAGATTCTGAATTGCGACTGTGCCTTCATTTTTAATGAATAATATGCATTAAAATGTAGGTCTTGTAATTTTCCTCCAAATTCTAGGTGTATTTTATAGTCTGCTGTGTCTTATAGTCAGAAAAATGGTAATTCAGGAGTTTCTCCCATTGTTTCAAGTGGTGGTTAAGTGCCCAGTAAGGAAAAAATGTAGGGAAAAAAAGCGTGTTGGCTGGTCGAAAGGAGAGCCTCAAAAATGCTAATGAAACTAAAATGGATACACAGGTTGTGTGTGCAGATGTTGTGTGTCCAGATCCAGTCATTGGAGGAGGAGAGAACACAGAGTGTCAGGAAGAAGGAAGTAAGGATGTGGGGATCACTCCAGGGCAGAGTAAAATTCAAAGTGAGGAAGAGGAGGTGGGAAAATTTCATGTTGAAAAAAATCATGTTGATGAAGATACAGTGATTGGTTCTCAAAGCAAGCTTTGTGATGATTAGTGTTGTTGTAAACACACTGAACGTGAGGGGCATTGGCTCCAGCATCAGGAGGGTGGCAGTATTGGAAAATTTAAAGGATGTGCAAGCTGATATTATCTGTTTACAGTAATGTGCAATAAGATCTTCTCATGAAAGTGAATGGAGGAAACGTCAGTCATTTTAGTCATGTAGCTGTTTTAGTAAAGGAAGAAATGTATTCGGGCGAGCACTCTATTGTCACGGACGGTGTACAGGAAACAAGACAAAGCAACATGCATATATGACTCAATGGATCCAAAGCTAAGGAACCATAAGGGAGACCCCTGCACAAGACCTGAGACTTTCCCTGGCTGCTAAGCCTATGCAACGATCCCAGAGGTGGATGGTTGCATATCCACGTACCTCGACTATATAACCCCTGAACACCCTACAATAGTAAGGGGACACGACCACCGGCTCCCTACACCAGACACGGAGGGAGTCAGGGTCACCTGGGATCCAGCAAACAGAAAATAACAGAGCAGACTGGAAAACAAGATCAGCATGCGCACACACACTCCAGGAAGTAGTATAAGCCGCCCAGTAATGCATTATGGGGTGGAATTTAAAGGGATGCAATCAGTCCAACCACATGACAGCTGAGAGAGGCTAACGAGATGAAGAACTGAACATCACAACAAAGAAACTCAAGGAGGAGGTTCTGAAAGGATTCTGTCAGAGCTTCTCAGCTGTCTGGTTGTGACACTATCATAAAGCACACATTTATTGCAAGTAAATCGGTATAAAACAAGTGAGTAGATATAAAACAAATGAGTAGCAATATAAAACAGGTTAAAAAACCCAAATAAAATACATCAATATAACCACAATGGGGTGGATGGATATAGATGTCCAAAAAATTATTCGATCCTCTGGCGTGAGTTGTATCTGGAATTCTTTATAGGGCCTTCTAGTATGTCCTTAGTTTCCAGTGGAAGTCCAATATGCCCACAATGATAGGTAATTGATGTTGTAAATACCTATACAGCGCTATAGAGGGATCTAACAATCGTCAAATATTTAATGTATATCGGACGTCATCCCTGCAATATTTTGGACAGAAGAGAAGGATATTCTCGGCTATTCTGCCGCTTACCTCCCCTTTGTAGGAATAGTCCACTTGAATCTGCGTTTTTTTTTCGAAGGAGCAGGTGAGGAATACCGGGTGATGTATGAGACCGGCGTCTCACGTTGCTCTGTTCAATGACTGTGTTCAGTACTCTCGGGATTACACTTACGTGACTTCCTGTATAGTCTGGCAGTGACGTATTTCTTGTATTCGATTCGAAGATTTGAAAATTAGATTTTTCAAATATTAAAGTCCTGCCTGCATGGCCATGCGACTAAAGAGATTTCGACAGGTGTATGGCGTTTACCCAGATGCGTTTTTCGGGAATTGTGACTCTCCCTTCCTCAGTGGTTACGCTACACCTGTCTGTATACACCTTATATACTCCACAGAGCTATCGTCAAAACCTGGACCAAACTTCAGGATTCAGTACTTCCGATTCTGTAATATTCGATACCTAGGACTTCCGATTTTTTTGAGTTTACATTCATCGAAGACTTCCGATTTTACATTTATCGATGACTTCCGATATTTCAACTTTCGAATTTTTTATGTTGATTGTTTTGAAGAAGGCTTTCGATAATTTCAAGATATATTTTTTCTGTTCTTAGAAATTTTTTATAGATGATAGAGTATTAAAGAGGATCCATTCATCAAGTACCTCATTTGTGGATGCATCCTTTTTAGGATATACTGCCATAATTTACACTTAATAAAACTTTTAATAAAATGTTAGAAATATATTTATTTGAAAATATTAAAATGAAAGTATATTCTAATATTAAAATATTAATATGTTAAAATTGTGGATGTCTCATACAGTCTCAACGTGGGGTACTAATGATTGTTGCTAGACTATACTTCATATATTGGTTTTATACATACAAACCGGATTCCCAAAAGGTTGGGACACTATACAAATCGTGAATAAAAACTGAATGCAATGATGTGGAGATGGCAAATGCCAATATTTTATTTGTAATAGAACATAGATGACAGATCAAACGTTTAATCCGAGTAAATGTATCATTTTAAAGGAAAAATACGTTGATTCAAATTTTCACAGTGTCAACAAATCCCAAAAAAGTTGGGACAAGTAGCAATAAGAGGCTGGAAAAAGTAAATTTGAGCATAACGAAGAGCTGGAAGACCAATTAATACTAATTAGGTCAATTGGCAACATGATTGGGTATAAAAAGAGCTTCTCAGAGTGGCAGTGTCTCTCAGAAGCCAAGATGGGTAGAGGATCACCAATTCCCACAATGTTGCGCAGAAAGATAGTGGAGCAATATCAGAAAGGTGCTACCCAGCGAAAAATTGCAAAGACTTTGCATCTATCATCATCAACTGTGCATAACATCATCCGAAGATTCAGAAAATCTGGAACAATCTCTGTGCGTAAGGGTCAAGGCCGTAAAACCATACTGGATGCTTGTGATCTCCGCCCCTTAAACGACACTGTACCACAAACAGGAATGCTACTGTAAATGGAATCACAGAATGGGCTCAGGAATACTTCCAGAAACCATTGTCAGTGAACACAATCCAGCGTGCCATCCTCCGTTGCCAGCTCAAACTCTACAGTGCAAAGAAGAAGCCATTTCTAAGCAAGATCCACAAGCTCAGGCATTTTCACTGGGCCAGGGATAATTTAAAATGGAGTGTGGCAAAATTGAAGACTGTTCTGTGGTCAGACGAGTCACGATTCGAAGTTCTTTTTGGAAATCTGGGACGCCATGTCATCCGGACCAAAGAGGACAAGGACAACCCAAGTTGTTATCAACGCTCAGTTCAGAAGCCTGCATCACTGATGGTATGGGGTTGCATGATTGCGTGTGGCATGGGCAGCTTGCATGTCTGGAAAGGCACCATCAATGCAGAAAAATATATTCAGGTTCTAGAACAACATATGCTCCCATCCAGACGTCATCTTTCGGGGAAGACCCTGCATTTTTCAACAAGATAATGCCAGACCACATTCTGCATCAATCACAACATCATGGCTGTGCAGGAGAAGGATCCGGGTACTGAAATGGCCAGTCTGCAGTCCAGATCTTTCACCTATAGAGAACATTTGGCGCATCATAAAGAGGAAGGTGCAACAAAGAAGGCCCAAGACGATTGAACAGTTAGAGGCCTGTATTAGACAAGAATGGGAGAGCATTCCTATTTCTAAACTTGAGAAACTGGTCTCCTCTTTCCCCAGACGTCTGTTGAGTGTTGTAAGAAGAAGGGGAGATGCCACACAGTGGTGAAAATGGCCTTGTCCCAACTTTTTGGGGATATGTTCAACATATTGTTCCTTTAAAATGGTACATTTTCTCAGTTTAAACTTTTGTTCCGTGATTTATGTTCTATTCTGAATAAAATATTAGAAGTTGGCACCTCCACACCTCGTATTTATTCACGATTTGAATAGTGTCCCAACTTTTTGGGAATCCGGTTTGTACATTTCATTCTCAGACGATAACAATGGTATTAGTAATGATAATCACGGCAATGACAGTACTAACTACAGTGATGACAACAATAGTAGTGACAACAGTGACGGGGTTGGCGGGAGGCCTCAGGTCGAGGGAGGGTCGCAGTGCCGATACACGGCCAGACCTACGACCCTCCATTTAACCCTGCACACTCCCCTACAAAAAGCCGAAGAGTTCAAACTCCGAATTTAATCCTGATGGTAACAGGCTCCCAAACTCGTAAATTCGTCGGGACTCCTTCCTGGACATCTGTTTGATGAAGTTACCTCCTCTCCAGTGTTGGTCCACCTTTTCCAGTGCCGTAAAGTCGAGACTGGCCGGGTCACTGTTGTGGACCTCCTTGTAATGTTTGGACAGGGAATGTTTTTCATAACCTTTCTTAATGTTGGCTATATGTTCATCCAGTCTCGTCTTTAATACTCGTTTAGTTCTTCCGATGTATTGTCTATTACAAGGGCACTGGATCAGGTAGACCACACCGGTAGAGTTGCACGTAAGGCAGTCTTTGATGTCCCAGACAAATGTGTTCTGTGTAGAGGGGACTGTGGTAGTCTTACGGGGTTTGTTGTTAATTTTGCATGCAATACACTTGCCGCATTTAAAAAAAACCTTTAAATCCATCCAAGTCCCCCAAAGTGATCTCTTTTTATCTCTAGGTTTCACAGAGGGAGCTATTTTAATACCCAAATTTGGTGCCCTAGTGAAGGTGACTTTTGGGGATATAGGTAGGAGATGGCCTATATCCATCTATATCCATCCACCCCATTGTGGTTATATTGATGTATTTTATTTGTGTTTTTTTTAACCTGTTTTATATTGCTACTCATTTGTTTTATATCTACTCACTTGTTTTATACCGACTTACTTGCAATAAATGTGTGCTTTATGATAGAGTGTTCGCCCGAATACATTTCTTCATTTCCAATCTAATCCAGAGAGGTAGGGTGTCCTCTCCCTGGGCTTGCAGCACCGTACCATAGGCTATATAGGAGAGCAACCACTACTATATATCCATTGTATTCGCTTCACCCTAGTGAGTGAGCTCCTCCATATAGCACTATGGACATTTGCCATCACATTCAAAATAAAAAAGCTAAAGCCAACACATTTAAATTTAATGATGTGGATTGTGAAATAACAGTAAACGACAAGAATATGGTGGATTTATTTAGTGACCTTGAAGGCTTGTTACATAAACAGCTTAGACAACATTGGGAAATAAGGTCACTCCAATTTTATATAGAACATCAAAAAGTTCCCAAAGGGTTATTGCTACACAAAACCCCAGCCCAAGATTTGATGAGTGAGACTTTTGAGGAACAGTGAAATACACTACTACATAACCACTCTATCTCACTTATCAAACTTATTGTTAAAAGGAGAACTGAAATATTTGGAGACTTGAATAAAAAAATTGAAGGACTAAAGGAACAGATAGCTAAATTACTCAGAAATGGTGATTTCGAAATCTGGCAAGAAAGAATATGCAGGGGATTAGATAAAATAGAAAATGAAATTATTAATAAAAAAACGAAGAAACATTTGAATACGTATAGGAATTATCAAACAGAAGAGTCGGGGGATCACCTTGACTCATCACAGAGAGAAATTTCACACAGGCAAATAGACTTACAAGACACGATACACAATAATTATGCTGTGTCAGTAAATAATAGATATGAACAACTTTCTGACCAGCCTTTTTTAGACCACACCCCAGCCCACCACAGGACACGAATAAGACACAGAGAACAAACACCCCCTCCCCACAACCAGGAATCACACAAACACCAATACAATTTGAGACAGAGATATCACCATGCACAACAAAACACAAATCAGTACTACCACACACAAAGAAAAAATCGCTACTCACAAACCACAATAAATCACGGGGAAAATTCAAGACACCAATATCACAGACATATAGACGAACAAGAAAGATGAGAAGGAGTAAGAGGAAAAGAGCCATCACACAAGAGACACCTGTAGAGAACACAGCATCAGTAATTAATTTAAGTTCGGTCACGCTCACCACAACAAAGACCAAATTATTAGAAAAGGGTCTGAAATTTGCCCCGACTGAAAAAATTTACAAATTCTCAACGTATATAGGAGTACAAAAATTCATCAGAAGTGTTTGCTTAAAGAAACATTTCTTGAAGAACCCTATAATAAGAAATGAAGTGAGACAGGATAATTGTCAAATAAATTCCATACAAAAAAAACCTGCAATACAAAGTTCAGGTCTTAAAAATAGATCTAGCATGTTCCCAAGGAACGAAATAAGCTGAGAAATGGCAGCTTTCCAGAAAAATGTGGAGGAAGATATTAGAAAGTTGAAAGCGAGACCCCCTTACCGAGATAATTTAACAAAACAAGAAGTTTCAGCATTAAAATCACTACAAAAAAAAGAATCGATTACTATACGCCCTGCTGATAAGGGAGGGGCAGTAGTCATATTGGACACCATAAAATATAACAGTGAATGCCTTAGACAACTTATGGATGAAAAAACGTACAGAAGGCTGAAAAATTACCCCTTAAGGGAATTTGACCAGGAGTTGAAAGAATATTGCATACAAGGTCTTGAGCAGAGAATAATATCCCAGCAGGAATTTGAATTTATCTTGGGCACACAGAGAAGCCTTCCGGTCTTCTACTGTCTGCCCAAGATTCATAAGGACCTAAAAAATCCCCCTGGTCAACCGATTGTATCGGGTATTGAATCAATCACATCGAATTTGTCTAGGTACATAGACCCACAATTACAACCGAGAGTGAAAAAACGAGGTCATACATAAAGGACACAACCCATATCATCCAGGCCTTAGAAAAGTTTAGATGCCCAACCAGAATGGATTATGGGGACCCTGGATATACAATCCCTTTATACATCAATTGACCATCAACAGGGAATGACAGCAGTAAGACAGCAAATAAAAAGAGAAGGAAGATTGGAGGAAGCCCACATTGAATTTATTGTAGATGGCATAGAGTACATCCTCAATCATAATTATTTTTATTTTGAGGGTGTGTATTACTTGCAGAAATGCGGGACTGCCATGGGGACCAGATTCGCCCCCAGTTATGCCAATTTATTTTTGGCAGAATGGGAACATCAGTACATCGGGCCAAAGCTGGGGGCGGATCTGGCCCTATGGCTTCGCTACATCGACGATGTGGTCTTTATTTGGAAGGGTGAAAGGGAAACTCTAGATCTCTTCTTGAAGGAGATCAAGGAAAACAAATTGAATTTGGTCTTTAGTGCTATTAAAGAAGAGACAGAATTCCTTGACTTGGTGATCAAGAAACATAATAATACATTTGTCTGTAATACCTTCTATAAACCGACAAATAGAAATAGCTTTATTCAATATTCCAGCTGCCACCTCCCAAGATGGTTAAGTAGCATCCTGACTGGTCAGTTCAGCAGAATCAGGAGGAATTGTACAGAAGACCACTGTTTTGAGGAGGAGGCAGTTGGAATGTGGCAGCTATTCCGGGAGAAAGATTATCCGGACGAAATAGTAGAAAAAGCCTTAGAAAAGGTTAGGAAATTAGACAGACAAACCTTCTTTGATAATCAGGTCGAAAAGAAGAAAAAATCCCAGACAACTGAAGAGATCAATAGTAGGATTATCCTTCCCTTCAATGATGACTACAGAAAAATACAACAAATAGTAAAGACACATTGGCACCATATACTGAATGATAGGGTGATAGGCCATCTGCTACCTATGTCCCCAAAAGTCACCTTCACTAGAGCACCAAATTTGGGTATTAAAATAGCTCCCTCTGTGAAACTTAGAGATAAATAGAGATCACTTTTGGATGGATTTAAAGGGGTTTTTTAAATGCGGCAAGTGTATTGCATGCAAAATTAACAACAAACCCCGTAAGACTACCACAGTCCCCTCTACACAGAACACATTTGTCTGGGACATCAAAGACTGCCTTACGTGCAACTCTACCGGTGTGGTCTACCTGATCCAGTGCCCTTGTAATAGATAATACATCGGTAGAACTAAACGAGTATTAAAGACGAGACTGGCTGAACATATAGCAAACATTAAGAAAGGTTATGAAAAACATTCCCTGTCCAAACATTACAAGGAGGTCCACAACAGTGACCCGGCCAGTCTCGTCTTTACGGCACTGGAAAAGATGGACCAACACTGGAGAGGAGGTAACTTCATCAAACAGATGTCCAGGAAGGAGTCCCGACGAATTTACGAGTTTGGGAGCCTGTTACCATCAGGATTAAATTCGGAATTGGAACTCTTCTGCATTTTGTAGGGGAGCGTCCAGGGTTCAATGGAGGGTTGTAGGTCTGGCCGTGTATCGGCACTGCGACCTTCCCTCGACCTGAGGCCTCCCGCCAACACCATCACTGTTGTCACTACTATTGTTGTCATCACTGTAGTTAGTACTGTCATTACCATGATTGTCATTACTAATAACATTGTTATCGTCTGAGAGTGAAATGTATGTATAAACCCAATATATGAAGTATAGTCTAGCAACAATCATTAGTACCCCCCGTTGAGACTGTATGAGACATCCACAATTTTAACATATTAATATTTTAATATTAGAATATACTTTCATTTTAATATTTTCAAATAAATATATTTCTAACATTTTATTAAAAGTTTTATTGTGTGTAAATTATTGCAGTATATCCTAAAAAGGATGCATCCACAAATGAGGTACTTGATGAATGGATCCTCTTCCTTTAATACTCTATCATCTATAAAAAATTTGTGAGAAAAGAAAAAATATATCTTGAAATTATCGAAAGCCTTCTTCAAAACAATCGACATCAAAAATTCAAAAGTTGAAAAATCGGAAGTCATCGATAAATGTAAAATCAGAAGTCTTCGATAAATGTAAACTCTAAAAATCGGAAGTCCTAGGTATTGAATATTACAGAATCGGAAGTACTGAATCCTGAAGTTTAGTCCAGGTTTTGACGATAGCTCTGTGGAGTATATAATGTGTATACAGACAGGTGTAGCGTAACCACTGAGGAAGGGAGAGTCACAATTTCCGAAACGCATCTGGGTAAACGCCATACACCTGTCGAAATCTCTTTAGTCGCATGGCCATGCAGACAGGACTTTAATATTTGAAAAATTGAATTTTCAAATCTTCGAATCGAATTCAAGAACGACGGCACTACCGGACCATACAGGAAGTCACGTAAGTGTAATCCCGCGAGTACTGAACGCGGTCATTGAACAGAGCAACGTGAGACGCCGGTCTCATACATCACCCGGTATTCCTCACCCGCTCCTTTGAAAAAAAACGCAGACTCAAGTGGACTATTCCTACAAAGGGGAGGTAAGCGGCAGAATAGCCAAGAATATCCTTCTCTTCTGTCCAAAATATTGCAGGATTGACGACCGATATACATTAAGTATTAGTCGATTGCTAGAACCCTCTATAGCGCTGTATAGGTATTTACAACATCAATTACCTATCATTGTGGGCATATTGGAATTCCACTGGAAACTAAGGCCATACTAGAAGGCCCTATAAAGAATTCCAGATACAACTCATGCCAGAGGATCGAATAATTTTTTGGACATCTATATCCATCCACCCCATTGTGGTTATATTGATGTATTTTATTTGTGTTTTATAACCTGTTTTATATTGCTACTCATTTGTTTTATATCTACTCACTTGTTTTATACCGACTTACTTGCAATAAATGTGTGCTTTATGATAGAGTGCTCGCCCAAATACATTTCTTCATTTCCAATCTAATCCAGAGAGGTAGGGTGTCCTCTCCCTGGGCTTTCAGCACCATACCATAGGCTATATAGGAGAGCAGCCACCACCACTACTATATATCCCCTGTTTTAGTAAAGGTTGTTTCACACGAGCGTATACCGTGCGTGACATCCGCTGCGTAAATGACAGCCAAGACCCGCTGCGAACAGCAGAAGCACGGAGCATTAACATGATTGATAATGCTCCGTGCCTCTCTTTGATCTTTTACTACTAAATCACAGTGACAGTGACAACTTGGTGGTGAAGTGGTGCTGTTCCGCAGAGCGATTCACCCGTGCGTGCTGCAGCTGAAACTCCACTATCGCCTGCTGCTGCTTTCACAGTCTCTCTAGCATGTGCAAGGTGGAGTTCCACCTGGTGGGCAGGTCGCATATGAGGCGGTGAGCGGGAAGGCCGAAGCTACTCTCCAGCAGAAACAGGTGAGCAGCAGCAGCGTGAGAACGCGGAAAGCGCGCAGAGACAGCCTGCACTTTCTGCAGCAGCTCTGACATATCGGGGTAATTTTTCAGGAATCTTTGCACTACTAAATTCAGCACATGCGCCAGGCAAGGGATGTGCGTCAAAACGGCTAGACCCAGAGCTGCTACGAGATTTTGACCATTATCACACACCACTAGGCCTGAATTGAGGCTCATTGGCACCAACCACTCATCGGTCTGTTGTTCCATGGCCGTCCATAGCTCCTGCGCGGTGTGGGTTTTCCCCCCCAACAGATGAGTTTCAAAACTGCCTGCTGACGTTTCCCACTGTCTGTGCTGAAGTTGGTGGTGAAGGTGTTACACTGACTTGATGAGGAGGTGGTAGAGGAGAAAGTGGAGTAAGAGGAGGAGGCAACAGGAGGTAAAGAAAAATGTCCTGCAATCCTCGGTGATGAAAGGACATGCGCCAAACTGCTACCTGTCTCAGGCCAAGCTGCCACTGCATTTACCCAGTGTGCAGTTATGGAGATATAACGTCCCTGCCCATGCTTACTGGTCCACTTATCGGTGATTATGTGGACCTTGCCACAGATGGAGTTGCGCAGTGCACACCTAATTTTGTCCGCCACTTGGTTGTGCAGGTCAGGGATGGCTCGCCTGGAAAAGTAGGGGTGGCTGGAAACCACGCACTGTGGGACAGTCACCGCCATAAGGTTTTTAAAAGTCTTCGTCTCCACCAGACGGAATAACAGAGTAACATAGTAAGATAGTACATAAGGCCGAAAAAAGACATTTGTCCATCCAGTTTGGCCTGTCATCCTGCAAGTTGATCCAGAGGAAGGCAAAAAACAAAAAAACTGTGAAGTAGAAGCCAATTTTCCCCACTTTAGGGGAATAAAAAATTCCTTCCCGACTACAATCAAAGAATCAGAATAACTCCCTGGATCAACGACCCCTCTCTAGTAGCTATAGCCTGTAATATTATTATTCTCCAGAAATACATCCAGGCCCCTCTTGAATTCCTTTATTGTACTTACCATCACGACCTCCTCAGGCAGAGAGTTCCATAGTCTCACTGTTCTTGCCGTAAAGAATCCTCTTCTATGTTTGTGTATAAACCTTCTTTCCTCCAGACGCAGAGGATGTCCCCTCGTCACAGTCACAGTCCTGGAGATAAATAGATGATGGTATAGATCTCTGTACTGACCTCTGATATAGTTATACATAGTAATTAGATCTCCCCTCAGTCGTCTTTTTTTTCTAAAGTGAATAACCCTAATTTTGATAATCTTTCAGGGTACTGTAGTTGCCCCATTCCAGTTATTACTTTAGTGGCCCTCCTCTGGACCCTTTCCAGCTCTGCTATGTCTGCCTTGTTTACAGGAGCCCAGAACTGTACACAGTACTCCATGTGTGGTCTGACTAATGATTTGTAAAATGGTAGGACTATGTGCTCATCACGGGCATCTATGCCCCTTTTGATGCAACACCATTATCTTATAGGCCTTGGCAGCAGCTACTTGACACCGTTTTTTGCAGCTTAGTTTGCTGTTTATTAAAATTCCTAGATCCTTTTCCATGTCAGTGTTACCGAGTGTTTTATTTTTTTTTATTTTTTTATATATATATATCTTTATTTAAATTTCATAAAATAAATACATCCATAAAAGAACACATTGCACCAGCAATACATAAAAGACAGTTATTGACAATTGATAATTATAATTCATTTTTTCTTTCTTTCTCCTCTTTCCCAACCACCCCCCATCCCCCTCCCTCCCATTTCCCTCCCGCCCCCAAAAGGAGGGGAGGGGGGGGCGTGGAAGAAAAAAAATTAAATAAAAAATAAAGTAACCAGTTTTTCCAAACCTGGTCGAGATTTGGTGACTTTTTAGTATAATTCTTCATCCCACGTTCTTCTTTAATTAGATTGTCTATTACTTTTCTCCACTGTCCCACCGTCGGTGAATCTACCTTTATCCATTTCCTGAGTATAAGGAGTCTAGCCTGAAATAATACTTTATTCAAAACCAGTCGTATCTTTTCATTTAACTTCAAATGTTCAGTTGCCCCTAAAATACAGATTACTGGATCATTGGGCAACCGAACCTTCAGGAGCAAAAACACGGTTTCCATTATTTCTGTCCAATATCTATGGAGCTTGGGACACCTCCAAAAACAATGTATCAAATCAGCTCTCTCCTCCCAGCATTTTGGACACTTATCTGTTACTCTCACTCCCATTCTTTTCAACATCCATGGAGATCGATGTAATCTATGCACTATAAAGAATTGTGAAATCTTATGCGAACCCCTATCCGAAACTGTCACATAGTTTCTACGAGCATCTCTCCATTTTTCTTCTGTAAAGGAATCTAGATCTTTCTCCCATTTTTTCACAGCAAGCATTGTAATCGTTTTTCTTTTTCCCTCCAAAAGCCTATATCTCTTTGCAGTTGTTCCACCTTCTTCCCCTACTACAATAAACTTATCCAACATATCTGATTTTTCCCTTCTATACCTGTCCTCCTGTACCACTGTCTGCAATGCATTCCTAAGCTGGAAATATTTATACATATCACTATGGGGGATCCCAAATTCCAACACCATTATGTTAAAGTCCTTCAGCTTATCTTCCTCAAAAATCTGATCTAGGTATTTCATTCCTTTTTCCCCCCAATCTATATAATCTCTTATTGTTTCCAATTCCTTTAAATTAAGATTTTTCCATATCAGTGTATACTTCAAAAACCCTTTAATCTCCAATATCTTCTTAATTTCCCCCATACGTATTCTACTGAATTTAATATCATATTACCAGTATTTTTTTTCCCCAAAAAACCTGACTCCAACACCTCTAAGTGATTACATTCCTCTTTCCATCCCCATCTATTTAATTCTTGCCTACCGACCTGACTATCTAAACTGTCCTTTATGTTCCCATATTGTGTTATTAAATAGTAAAAAAACAGATTGGGAAGCGTTAGTCCTCCTTCTTGCACTGGAAGCTGAAGGACTTCCTTCTTTATCCGAGGGATCGCACCCTTCCAGATAAAGTCCCCCATTAGTCTATCAAATAATTTATAAAAGTGTTCTGCGGTATTCTCACTGGGGCATTTTGCAGTACGTAAAGTATCTTTAGGAGAAAGACCATTTTTATTAAATTTACCCTACCCTGCATTGACATTGGTAATCTTTTCCATATGTATATTTTAGTTCTTAATTCTTTTATTAAGGGGAGGACATTTAATTTTTCATATTCTATGTTTCCGGAGATTTGTATGCCAAGATATTTAAAATTTTCGTGTTTTTTAAGAACGTGCACCCGTGTATCTCTCTGTAATTGCCCATCTCCTAATACTAACATGTGTGATTTTCCCTAATTAATGTTTAAACCGGAAAAAAAAAAAAACGTATCTATTATCTCTACCACTTTGTTAAACTGTTCCCCAGTGTTTTGCAAAAAAAGTTAAATATCGTCCGCATACATTAACAGTTTTTCTTCTCCACCCACATATTGAAAACTTTTAATCTCCCTATCATTTCTTATTATATTTGCCAAGGGTTCAATTGCAATTGCAAATAACAGTGGGGAGAGAGGGCATCCCTGCCTTGTGCCATGTGATAGGGCAAATGGCAGGGACAAGCTCCCATCCACAACCACTCTGGCCCTAGGGTTACGATATATTAACTGAATCCACCCTATAAATCCCTCCCCTATACCAAACCTCCTTAGTACTGCCCATAAATACTCCCATTCAATGCAATCAAATGCCTTTTGGGCATCCAATGAGAGTATCGCTTTCTCCCCTGCATCTGATCTATTGGCTTCGATGTTGAGGAATAACCTTCTTATATTGGAATATATTGTTCTACCTGGTATAAATCCTGTCTGATCTTTATTTATTATTACTTTACTAACCCTTGAGAGCCTATCCGCTAAAACTTTTGCCAAAATTTTGACATCCGTATTCAAGAGGGATATTGGCCTATATGAGCCGGGATCTGTTTGTTCCTTCCCCTTTTTTGGAATTAATGTAATAATTGCTTCCTTCATAGAATTCGGTAAATCGCCTAATTTTCGAGCCTCATCCAGTGTTATTTTTAATTCTGGAACTAAAACCTGGGAGAAGGTTTTGTATATTTCGAAGGGGAGCCCATCTCCACCTGGTGTTTTCTCAAGTTTAACCTTCCCCAGAGCTAAGTTTATTTCTGCCACCGTTATTTCTTTTTCCAGATATTCTTTTTGGACCTCAGATATCTTACTAAAAGCAATCTTATCTAGATATGAATCTAACTCTTGTTTTGAGTATTGTACCCTGGACTTATATAGCTCTTGGAAATAGTCCCAGAACACTTTTTTAATATCTTCAGGTATGGTAAATAATTTGCCCGTTTTATCTTTGATCGCACCGATCCATGATTTCCCTTTTTGATTTCTCACTATATTTGCTAATATTTTACCAACCTTTTCACCCTCTGAGGCTAACCGAATCCCTTGAAGGAGCAATTCTTTCCTACTTTTTTCTAATTGATATATCTTCAACTATTCCTGTTCTTCCTCCCAAACTCTCTTATTGAGTACAGTAGGGTATCTCATACATGCCATTCCAGCCTCTTGCAATTTTTTCTCCAATACCTTCCCGTTCTCTCTAGTACTTTTTTTTCCAGTAATTGACTTTTTTTAAACAGTACTCCCCTCAAGAATGCCTTGAAAGTGTCCCAAACCACAAGTCTACCGGCAGAACCATTATTTTCCATGAAAAAGAGTTTTGACTCATCTATTATACTCTCTTTATCTGAGATCAATAATAGCCAATGGGGATTAAATTTGAACAACGGCAAAATATTATTTTTATTCAAATCCAACTCAATTACCATTGCACTATGGTCCGACAGAGCCATGGGTATGTACTTTATCCTAATCCTATTTTGGGATATTATTGGGATACTATTCTCGACCAAGTTTGGTGTGTTTTTGAATAACAAGAGTACATAGTTTCATCCGGGTTCTGAACCCGCCAAACATCTATCCAATTAAATTCATGGACTAGTTTACATAAATCTACATTTTGTGCTCCTCCCCCTCTACTGAACATCCTATCCCTGAGTGGATCCATAACTGCGTTATAATCACTGACCGCAATCAGTGTACATTCCTGTTTATTCAACATAAATCTATACAATTGATACAAAACATCTGATTTATATGGTGGTGGAACATATATATTTGCGAGTACAGTTTTTCTCCCTTCTACATAACAATGTAAAAAGAGGTATCTGCCATAGTCATCGGCCTCACATGCCAGAGCCTCAAATTTAATCTTGTTATGTATCAAAATTGAGACCCCTCTGGAGTAAGTAGCATATACGGAGTGATATCCCACCACCATCCATCTCCTCTCCAACCACCTTACTGATTCCTTATCTAAATGTGTCTCCTGGAGGCAGATGATGGCTGGCAGAAACCTCTTCATCCACTCAAGGATAGCATACCTTTTGACCCTCTCACGGAGCCCTCTCACATTCAATGAAAGGACCCTAACCATCTAACCGAGGGGGAGGGGAAAAAAAAAAAAGTTTCTTTCTCCACCCACATCCCCTATATACCCTCCCATCTAAATAGTCCCCCCTTCTGCTGGTCGGCAGTCCGGGCGACTCCATAACTTAGCATAATGGCTCCTATCGCCTCCTCCCCCCAGCCTCAAAGGCCCTCCCCATCCGCCCATTCGCTAACTTCCTCCGGAGTCTGAAAAAAGACGAACTTGCCGTTATATTCCACCCTTAGTTTTGCCGGAAAAAATAGGCTGTACTTTATACCTGCGTCCCTTAATCTTTTTTTGACCGATATAAACTCTCTTCTTTGTGCGTTAGTACTAAATGAATAATCTGGAAAAAGTTTAATCTTTACACCCTGTATATGCTATTTTTCTGAGATTCTAGCGTCGGCTATTATTCCATCTCGGTCTCTAGATAATAGGCATTTCACCAATATCAGTTTAGGGTAGTCCCTTGGCACCCTATTTTTTGTGGGGACCCTATGTGCTCTTTCGATAGAAAACAAGGGGGAAAAAATACCTTCTCTACTATTCTCCCTTAACCATCTCTCCATAAATTCAGTACAGTTTTCTCCCTCCGCTCGCTCTGGAATCCCCACGCATCTTATATTTGACCTTCTTGATCTATCCTCCTGGTCTACCAATTTTTGTTCCATCTTGACATTTGTCTGTTTTAGGAGTGTCACCTCCTTCTCTAATTTCTGGACGGATTTCTCTAGGGTAGGAATCCTTTTTTCCATCTCTTGCAACCACTGCCTTACTTTTTCCATCTCAGCTCGTATAACCATAACATCCGTCTGCACTGCCCCAAGCTGGGTTACCAAATTACCCATTAGATTTTCCATCCGTGAAACCGGACCAAGTATATCCTGCACCATTTTTACGTCTGTTTCTGTATATGTCACTGGGGTTCCCCTCTCCCCCTCTCCCCCTTCAACTGACATCTCATGTGTCGGGCCCTGCAGTCTGGGATCCACAGTTTTTTCTTTTTGTGGGGATCTAGGCCCGGGTGAATTCGGGACCAAATACTTATTTAGACCCGATTGTTTAGACCCGCTTTCCAACCCTACAGCTGATCGCCTGGCGGTGCTCCCCGTAGGGCCACGCTGTGTCTCCCTTTTTTTAGACGGCATTTTAAGTTCTCCACCTTTTTTTTTTTTATCTTTTCCTTCCTTTTTTTTTCTTCCTTTTCCTTTCCCTCTTCTCCTCTCCCCCTTTTCTTTATTTTTTTTTCCCCCTTTCCTTTCCTCCTTCCTTTCCTTCTTCTTTTTCCCTTTTTTTCCCCCTTTTTCTCCTTTTCTTTCTCTCCTTCTCTCTTTCCCTTCCCCTTCTCTTCCCTCCCCCCCTCTCTCAGTACTAGGACAGCTTATAAACCCAACAAAAACAAATATAGTCCCCTTCTTAAATTAGTCACATTAGTCACAAACAATCGAATACAAGCAGTGAATTATATCCACATTTAAACACATTTAAACACAGAAGTCAGTTCAAAGGGGAAAAAGGAAAGTTAATGATGTTAGTCAGGACCTTGACCTGAAAAGATAAATTCCTTAAAGAATTATGACTCAGGGCCTAAAATCCGGACGTATAGGAAAGTGTAGGCAATTAGTTAGTTCGGAGAAGTGTGATGCCGTTAATTTAAGACCTGAGGGCGGAAAGGATTGTCTCAAACGGGGTTGTTAGGGGTTATACTCCAGGATCCAGACCATTCTTTTCTCTCCACATTCAATTCACTGTGGTACCATCTACACTCAATAGCTGCCTCTAATTCCAACCAAGTGTCTCAAGGCAGATATCATTTATCCTTTAGTCTGCAATGGCCTCAAACTGCATACCCGTAGTCACAACCACAGTCACAGTGGCGAACAGACCCTCTGTCAGCTGCCGTCTCCGGGATAACACCCCTGCTATTACCCTTCTTCACAGTGAGAGCAGACATATGGGCAGGAGCTGAACGTGGGTCACAATAAGAGACAGAACCAGCTGCACCCCCAGAATTAATCACCTCTACCGATCTCAAAATCAAAAAGCCTAAGGGACCCGTCCTTCAGATGCTGCGGACGGGGTCGGCCTCCCCAGCAGGGGTCAGCAAGGATCCACAGAGCAAGACCTCAGGGGCAAACGGCAGCACCCCAAACACCATCTCTGTGAGATTGAACATCCAGCCCATAACAGGCATCGGTCAGCCGGTGCTCTCCCTTAACACTAATGATTAGTGCACATGCTCCGACTCCTCCAACCTTCAACGCGCCAGCACCTCCACTCACAGTCCTCTCCTGCAGCACGGCCGCTGTGGCGACTCACCACCCGACGACTCCTGGCATCGAGGGATGGAGATCGGAATCAGGACACCAGCATCGGCATCCAAGACAATCCAGGGCGGCCTCGGTACCTCAGACTCACAGCCTCGCAGCGATCAGATGTTCCGGGCGGCGGGATGGGTGGCCAGCGTGCGGAGGGGGGCGGGGGGTGGAGCCCTAGCGTCCCACGTCAGACGCTCTCATGCGCTCCCCGGAGCCTTTCCAACCCTACAGCTATTACCGAGTGTTTTACTATTTAGTATGTATGGGTGACTTGCATTATTCCTTCCCATATGCATAACCTTACATTTGTCAGTGTTAAACCTCATCTGCCACTTATCTGCCCAAGCCTCCAATCTATCCAGATCGCTCTGTAGTAGTATACTATCCTCTTTAGTGTTAATTACTTTACACAGTTTAGTGTCATCTGCGAAATTTGATATTTTACTATCCAAGCCTTCTACAAGATCATTAATAAATATATTGAAGAGAATAGGGCCCAATACTGGCCCCTGAGGTACCCCACTAGTGACAGTGACCCAATCTGAGTGTGTACCGTTAATAACCACCCTGTGTTTTCTATCACTGAGCCAGTTACTTACCCACATACAGACATTTTCTCCCAGTCCGAGCATTCTCATTTTATATACTAACCTTTTATGTAGTACAGTGTCATATGCTTTGGAGAAGTCCAGATATACGACATCTATTGATTCGCCGCTGTCAAGTCTAGAACTTACCTCCTCATAGAAACTGATTAAAATAGTTTGGCATGGCCGATCCCTCATGAAGCTATGCTGATATGGCGTTATTTGCTTATTTCAGTTGAGATCCTCTAAGATGGCATCTCTCAGAAAACCTTCAAACAGTTTACCCACAACAGATGTTAAACTTACTGGCCTATAGTTTCTAGGCTCATTTTTGGACACTTTTTGAATATTGGCACCACATTTGCTATGCGCCAATCCTGTGGGACATTCCCTGTCAGTATAGAATCTGCAAATATCAGAAATAGGGTTTGGCTATGAAATTACTTAATTCCCTTAAGATACGGGGGTGTATGCCATTCGGTCCTGGCGATTTATCTATTTTAATTTTTTTAAGTCGCTGTTGTACTAACAGCATTTTAAAGGCCAGGAATTTTGAAATGATGGCATTCAGGGCCAGGGATCTCGAGTGGGTAGGGGAGTATTTCCTCTTTCTCTCCAGTGTTTTGGAGATGGACAGCTAAACGCTTCCATGGGAAAGTGTGGAGATGCTTGGTGATGGTGACAGAGGTGGTGGCGTTGCTGCCACATCTTCTGTTTGCTGGGTGAAAAGTGCCACTGTCACTCCAGAGTAAGAGGCCAAGACTGCAGCAGAAGAGGGAGCAGGAGGAGCCTGAGATCTTGTGTGGATTTTAAGGTGTTTACTCCACTGCAGCTCGTGCTTTGCATTTAGATGCCTGGTCATGCAGGTGGTGCTCAGGTTTAGAACATGTATGCCTCGTTTCAGGCTCTGATAGCACAGCGTTCAAACCACTCGTGTCGTCAGCACATTGTCTGAAAAACTGCCATGCCAGGGAACTCCTTGGAGCTGGCTTTGGTGTGCTCAGTTCCTGGGTGTGGTGGGCAGTAGAAAGCGTACTGGCTAGGGGACGGCCATTCTGCTTTTGCACCCTGCTCCCTCTTCTGCTGTGCGGCTGGTGCTGTGTGACCACCTCCTCGTCTTCCGAACTGCACACGTTACTCGCATGACCTTGATTCCATGTGGGGTTTAGGACCTCATCATCCTCCACATCATCTTCCACCCAGTCTTCACCCCTCCTGGCCGGTCTGCACACTGGAGAAAGCCACAGCAGTTGGCACCTGTGTTTCGTCATCATCAGAGACGTGCTGCGATGGTCCTCCCATGTCCACATCCTGAAACATAAGTGGTTGGGCATGGGTGCACTCAATCTCTTCCATTTCTGGGGCCCAAAAACCCTGCCAGTGTAGTGTCCCACTAGGTAAAGGTGGGCACTACTCAAAGGGGTTAATGTGTTTACTGCCTTACTGTTATGTGTATGCGTTTCCTGTGTAAACTGGGTGTCAGGCCTGTCAGGGTGCAGTTTAGCCTCCCAGGCGTTAGAGGGAGCTAGAGAGCCCTAGTTATATATAGGACGGCCCAGACAGGGGAGAGGCAGTGTATTCCAGGGGACTAGAGGAGTCACCTAGTCAGCCTGAAGCTCCTGAGGCTAAGGATAGCTCAGTTGAGATACCCCAGTAGTAGGAAAGCACCTCCTGGGAGAAACCTGCAGTCACCTTTCCAAGCCAGCAACAAAGACAGCTAGGAAAAGAAGGTATTGTAACCTTAAGCAAGTGCCAATACTGGAGGAAGAGATTTATACACCAAGGATTTAAGCCAGCAATTAGGCATCCGTGCCTTGGGATCCAGCCAGCTGTGGGGATAGAGCAGCATTGCATTGCAAAGCATTAACTGTATACCCTCCAAGTATCTTGCAAGATTGAAACCTGCTGTGACATAAACCTGCTGTGCATTTTGAACTGTAAAGGACTGCATTATCATCTTCTGTAACTACATGTACAAAGTTGGTTCTCCTCAGAAAAGTGAGTAACCCTCGATTGCACATACCGTGACCTCACTGTCGCTAATACCCTGCAGGTCTGGCGTGCTGCATAAATTGGCGTCACGAACAGGATATGATCATTCCTGCGCCATTGCGGATATAAAAACAGTGTGCTGTTATTTGCCTTAAAGTGACCAAGCCCTAATTGCTTTATTAAAAATTGCTGGGCCAAAGTGAACTGTAATAATTTGCGGTGTGAAGATTATATCGTCTGGACTGTTTGCTGCTTATTTAAACCACCGCTTGCTGTCAGTGATAGACGGCGATTTTGCTCAGAGATGGCCGCTTAACCTGACTGGATTACAAGTGCGCCTTGTGGGATCCGTTTGGTGCGAACAAGAACAAGGTGGAGTCATTGTCCAGCCAACAAGGAGGAAGAACGCCGCCCTGTCTGGAAAGAAAAGGTGCCGCCTACCTGAGTCCCGGAGCTGCAAGAGGCCACGCCTACCTGCTGACGCTGTACGCAGGACGCCCAACGCACGAAGCCACGCATCTCGCGAGATCTGGAGCGAGCATCACCGGAGTAAGTACCAACTTTAATCTTTTGCCGGCCCTTCTGATTACCTTACTGGAACATTCCCGACCCCTGCCAGGGCACCGGAGATGGTCCCCTATTAGTGACAAAAGACTTTACCTGAAAAAAAAATTACATTGTCGCTCCGGTCTGCTCCGCTGACATTTAAAGGGCCATACCCGCCTAGTAACGCCATGTCCGCACCTGAAGAAATCGGGCAGGTGGCCCCGGTCGTGCCTTCTGAAGTACCCGCAACCGACCCTAGGGCCCCTGCCACCGCGGCACCGCCAAGCCTGATGCCGCTAACCATGCCATATGGTTCCCACGTTATTCAGGGGAAGCCCATAAGTTAAAGGACTTTAGGGACCAGATACTGGCCCTGTTCCGGCTCTATCCCATATCTGCCGAACAACAAATGGATATTCTCCTAGCTCAGTTAGAAGGGGCCGCCCGCAGGGAAGTCATGTCATGGCCCCACTCTGAGAAGAGTAGCCTGGAACAGATTTTTGATCGCTTGGGCACCACATTTGAGGCCAGAACGGTGTCCGAAGTTAAAATGCGATTCTTCAGCAGAAAGCAGCAGCCTGGAGAGTCGCTCCGCGATTTTGCCCTGTCCTTACAGGAGACACTGATAGCTGTAGTCCAAGTGGATTCCAAAGAGGCTGAGGACCAGGACAGGACTCTTAGAGAGCAGTTCATTGCGGGTATAAGTACTGAACATTTAAAGGGCCAGCTGCAGATGTTGTCAGCGCAACACCCCCACTGCACATTTTTGGACTTTAAAGAATTGGCCATCAGTATATTAGGCCAGAACCCTGCCGCAGGGCCAGCAGCCTCCTCTGAACCACAGGTCTCCCAGCCAAACACTGTTAATGTGGGGCCGTCTGGAGTCAGTCAGGCCACCCAGGCTCCAGTCACAGATGTAGTGGCAGCACTAATGCAGCAAGTGAACCATCTCACTCTGAGCCTAGAGAAAGTCTGCAAGAAAATAGAGGAGTGGGAGAGACCATTGTTACTGGAAGATGAAGGCCCTTTTCCTCCAAGACTCCCACTTGCATTTAGGGATGTATATCCAAAAGAACCTGATGGGCTACCGAGTTACTGGTCTAGAAGTAGAAAGCAGCCTGTCTGCCACTATTGTAAGAAATATGGACATACTGAATCAATGTGCTGGCAGTTACAACGGGCAACCCCTGAGGCAGAGGATCGCCCCTCGGGAGGTAGAACAGTAGGTCCAAAGGATCCAAGCTGGATGCCTTAATATGTAGGATCCCGTCCAAAAATTTAAATATGTATCAACGGGATACCCTTTGAAGCCCTGCTGGATACTGGGTCACAGATGACCACCATTCAACGACCTGCCTTTGACAAGTTCTGGGATCCAAGTCTCCTCACCCAGCCACCAGAGTGCTGGCTAGATATCATTGCCAGCAATGGTAAGCCAGTAAAAGTCCATGGGTATTGGGAACCTACCCTTCAGGTGGGAGAAGCCACCCTGCCACAGCAAGGCGTGATTGTGGTACAAGCAGGAGATAAAGGAGGACACCCTGTGATCTTAGGGACTAATGTTCTTAAAAGTTGTTACTCCGAAGTGCTTGATGCCCTGAATCAAACTATATCTTCAGCCTCGCCTGCTTCCAGAAGAGTTATTCAAAAGACTATCGGCGTGCTGTCTGCTCAACAAAGGTTCGCCAACAAAAGAGGAGAAATTTGTACTGTCCGGATCCGGGATAACCGGCCGGTAATTCTGCCTCCAAATTCCCAGATCATCCTGTGGTGCTGTAACGCACCTAGTTGATCAGTTAGGATCTCAACTGCGGAAGCAATGGACATCCACTATTATCCCACCACCCTTGTATTTGGCTGTGGGATTTGCGGTTACTCAGTATGTACCCCAGGCGTCACTCTCAGTCTAAGGCGGAGAGTTTGGGGTAACAAAATCATTTACCGCTATCCATCTAATTAGTTTTACTGATGGTAAGGAGGGACTCTCAGAATTACAGGAGTCACGAGTTAGTATAAGCTTGTGCAACGTTCAGAGTTAGCATCTAGTATGCAATAGCTTCAGAGTTAGTATATAGCATGTCCTCAGTTTTGTATATAGTATGCCATAGGTTCAAGGTTAGTATATAGCATGTCCTCAGTTTAGCATATAGTATGCCATAGGTTCAGAGTTAGCATAGCATGTCCATAGTTTAGTATACACTATGCAGTAGGTTCAGAGTTAGTATAGCATGTCCACAGTTTGATATATACTATGCAGTAGGTTCAGAGTTTGTATAGCATGTCCACAGTTTGGTATATACTATGCAGTAGGTTCAGAGTTTGTATAGCATGTCCACAGTTTGGTATATACTATGCAGTAGGTTCAGAGTTAGTATAGCAAGTCCACAGTTTGGTATACACTATGCAGTAGGTTCAGAGTTAGTATAGCATGTCCACAGTTTAGTATACACTATGCAGTAGGTTCACTCTGAGTTCCAGGACATCAATCAGAGCAGGTAACAGGCATATACTTGCGGTTAGTTGGTCCTGGCTAGAAAGCCAGTGGCAAGAAGGTAGACAGTCCTTCACGATGTAGTTAGGCATCCAGGTTTGGATATGTGGACAGAGTCTTCAGATACCATGGAGCTAGCAGGGTGCGCACTCCATTAGTGGAACACCCTGCTTAGCACCTGTCTTCAATTTAAGGGCTGAATGGTAAGTGGGCGGAGTCACAGAAGGCCTGGCGGCCACTGCGTTCCACGCTGGAGCGCAAGCCAGCGTAACAACACAGGCGGTCGCTGCGTTCCACGCTGGAACGCAAGCCAGCGTATCATCGCAGACGGCCAGTGCGCTCCACTCTGGAGCGCAAGCCAGCGTATCGTCACAGGGAGCCGCTGCGGTCCAGGCTGTATTGTTACAGGTGCCGTGCTGTGTTAGGGATCCAGGGCCAGGACTATCAAGCCCTAGTGGAACCTATTCCCATTGAGAATCATCCCTTCGTACGAACAGCCAAGAGCCTGGTGACCGTGTCTCAAGGTAAAGTGCCTGTTCGTTTAATTAACTTTGGTGATCACCCCGTTACTCTCCTTAAGCATTGCCCCATTTCTCAGCTTTTCCAAGTGTCTTTCCAGGATGTGATCCATCTGCCTGCCACGGAGGCGTTCCAGACCACACAGAGCAGCAGCACCCCTACAACATCCTGGTGGGAAGAACTTCATGTGGGGAACGAATCGACCCCGAAGGAGCAAATAGAGCGAGTCCTGAAGCTGGTGAAGGAGCACCACCAGGCTTTCAGCAAACACTCCACGGACTACGGAATGGTCAGTGTAATCAAACACACCATACCCACTGGCTCTCATCCTCCTATTAACCACTTCCCATCTGGGCCATTTGCCCCCTTCCTGACCAGGCCTAATTTTGCAAAACTGACATATCTCACTTTATGTGGTAATAACTTTGGAACGCCTTTATTAATCCAAGTCATTCAGAGATTGTTTTCTCATGACACATTGTACTTCATGATAGTCATAAATTTGAGTCAAAATATTTCACCTTTATTTATGAAAAAATCCCAAATTTACCCAAAAATTTGAAAAATTCGCAATTTTCTAAATTTACATTTCTCTGCTTTTAAAATAGAAAGTGATACCTCATAAAATATTTATTACTTAACATTCCCCATATGTCTACTTTATGTTGGCATCATTTTGGAAATGTCATTTTATTTTTTTAGGACGTTAGAAGGCTTAGCAGTTTAGAAGCAATTCTTCAAATTTTTAAGAAAATTGCCAAAACCCACTTTTTAAGGACCAGTTCAGGTCTGAAGTCACTTTGTGGGGCTTACATAGTGGATACCCCCATAAATGACCCCATTGTAGAAACTACACCCCTCAAGGTATTCAAAACCGATTTTACAAACTTTGTTAACCCTTTAGGCGTTCCACAAGAATTAAAGGAAAATGGAGATCTAATTTCTTAATTTCACTTTTTAGGCAGATTTTCCATTTTAATCAAATTTTTTCTTTAACACATCGATGGTTAACAGCAAAACAAAACTCAATATTTATTACCCAGATTCTGCAGTTTACAGAAACACCCCACATGTGGTCATAAACTGCTGTATGGGCACACGGCAGGGCGCAGAAGAAAAGGAACTCAACATGGTTTTTAGATGCCATGTCCCATTTGAAGCCCCCTGATGCACCCTTACAGTAGAAAATCCCAAGAAGTGACCCCATTTTGGAAATGTACACCCCATTTTGGAAATGGATTTTCTTATGTAGGGGCTAATTTTTTGCGGGATGAGGTGACGGTTTTATTGGTACCATTTTGTGAGACATACACGTTTTTGATCACTTGGTGTTGCACCTTTTGTGACGTAAGGTGACAAAAATTGCTTGTTTTGACACAGTATTTTTTTTTTTTTACGGTGTTCACCTGAGGGGTTAGCTCATGTGATATTTTTATAGAGCTGTTTTTTACGGACCCGGCAATACCTAATATGTATACTTTTTTTTATTTGTTTCACTTTAACACAATAATAGCATTTTTGAAACCTAAAAAATGATGTTTTAGTGTCTCCATGTTCTAAGAGCTATAGTTTTTTATATTTTTTTAGAGATTTTCTTATGTAGGGGCTCATTTTTTGCGGGATGAGGTGATGGTTTTATTGGTACCTTTTTGTGGGACATACGCATTTTTGATCACTTGGTGTTGCACCTTTTGTGATGTAAGGTGACAAAAATTGCTTGTTTTGACACCGCTTTTTTTTTTTATGCTGTTCATCCGAGAGGTTAGGTCATGTGATATTTTTATAGAGCTGGCTTTTACGGACGCGGCAATACCAAATATGTCTATTTTATTTTTTCTATTTTTAACTTTTTTTTTTATTCCTTACTTGGGGACTTTTTTTTTTACATGTGAAACTTTTTTTATTTTATTTTTTCAACCCTTGTACAGCCTCAGTGCAGGGCTGATCGAGGTCTGTGAAAGACCTCACACAGCTCCTGCATGCTCCGGTCCCGGCGGCACATGACCGCCGGGCCGGAACAGGAAGCGCATAGCGCTTCCTGCTCTGCATACACAGCGCTCGGTGAGCGCTGTGTATGCAGCAATCCAGAAGGCAGGGACACCTGGGCACTGTCCCTGCCTTCTCTAAGGGTTGTCCTGCTGTCACTGACAGCGGGCAACCCGATCAGCAGCTGCACGATTAGCGTGCAGCTGCAGTTTCTGAACGGACGTTCAGAAACGTCCATTCAGAAATAGAGATCCACCCATAGGACGTTTATATCCTATGGGTGGACGGAAAGTGGTTAAGGAGAGATACAGACCCATACCACCTACTACCTATCAGTCTGTGAAAGAAATGATACAAGAGATGAAAGACTCTAATATAATCCGGGACAGTCATAGTCCCTGGGCTGCGCCCCTAGTTCTTGTCCGAAAAAAAGATGGCAGCATAAGGTTCTGCGTGGATTACAGAAAAATTAATCAAATCACCCACAAAGATGCATATCAATTGCCACGCATTGAAGAGTCCTTGACTGCCCTGGGGTCATCAGCCTATTTCTCCACCTTGGACTTAACCAGTGGGTACTGGCAAGTACCTATGGTCCCAGAAGATCGAGAAAAGATTGCTTTCACTACACCTATGGGCCTGTTTGAATTCAATTATATGCCATTTGGACTGTGTAACGCTCCAGGAATGTTCCAGAGGCTGATGGAACGTTGTTTAGGCCATAGGAATTTTGAGACTGTACTATTATACCTGGATGACGTCATTATATACTCCAAGACGTATGAGGACCATTTAAAGCACCTTGGTGAGGTGTTTCAAGTTCTTACTAAATATGGCCTTAAAATCAAGCCATCCAAGTGCCACCTGCTGAAACCAGCGGTCAAATACCTCGGGCACGTTGTCAGTGCTGAAGGAGTACAGCCTGATCCTGATAAACTTGCTGCTGTCCGCAACTGGCCTACTCCTACGACCGTGAAAGAGGTGAGAAGCTTTCTCAGTTTTGCAGGGTATTACAGGCGTTTCATCCCGCATTTCGCACAAATTGCAGATCCCATCCAGGAACTCCTGAGGGGGCATCCAAAGAAGAGCCCAAAAACTCCTATTCCTGTTGAATGGAACAAAGAACGGGAAATTGCCTTTCAACTCCTAAAGAAGAAGTTGACTGAACCCCCTGTTCTGGGTTACCCAGATTATCAGAAGCCATTCCACCTCTACACAGATGCCAGTAAAAGAGGCCTGGGGGCTGTGTTGGCTCAAATACAAGATAACAAAGAAAGGGTAATTGCCTACGCCAGCAGATCCCTGAAGGAAGCTGAAAAGAACGACCAGAATTACAGTTCTTTCAAGCTGGAGTTTCTTGCCTTAGTGTGGGCTGTGACCGAAAAGTTTAAAGACTATCTCGCTGCCACACCATTTATTGCCTTCATGGACAATAATCCCCTGGCGCATCTGAATATAGCCAAATTAGGGGCACTGGAGCAAAGATGGGCCTCCCGCCTTGCCAACTATGACTTTACTGTGAAATACTGGGCAGGCCGCTCCAATGATAACGCTGATGCTATGTCGCGGCTTCCCACTACAGAGGCCCCAGATGAACTAAAAGATGCCTGGGAAGAAGTGGAAATGCCAGCGTTCTACAATAAATTTGCCCAGCAGGATAATATCCCTACTGAAGATCTCCCTGCTGCTGATCCTCCCTCATCAGATGGTCCTGAGTCCAGAGGCGATCAAGAAAGATGGATTAAGCTCCAGTCTGAAAGTAGAGTCCTTGGTGAACTGATTGACTTCCTTACCAGTGGGAAAATCCCTGAGAGAATCCGCAGGAACAGTGCAGACCCAGAACTAGCGAGACTGTGGAGACATCGCCACCAACTATTCTTTCAAAGAGGCCTGTTGCTCAGAAGGAGTCTGGATCCAGTGTCCTGTGATAGAGTGTACCAAATTCTCCTGCCACGTCAGGATGCCAGCCTGGTGCTGGATATGTATCACAACCAGTCCAGACACTTCGCTGTGCAGAAGACTGGGGCCACCTTTCGCAGAAGATTCTATTGGATTGGGATGAGAGAAGATATTGAGAAATGGTGCCGAGAATGCACTGCCTGTGCTGTGGGGCGAACTGAACGCAATGACCAGAGGGCGCCTCTCCATCCTATCGTAAGTAAAACTCCTTTAGAACTTGTTGCTATTGACCATTTGAAGTTGGAGCCGAGTCGCTCAGGGTATACTTATGCCATGACTATTATTGATCACTTCACCAAGTTTGTCATAGCAGTGCCTGTGAAAGACCTGACAGCCAAGACTACAGCGGAGGCGTTCTGGAAGCATTTCCTGCTGCCTTACGGCTGCCCAGAAAGGATCCTCACCGACCAAGGGTCTGCGTTTGAGTCGCAGCTGTTTCATGAGATGTGCCTGCTGCATAACTGCCAGAAAGTCCGGACCACCGCCTATCATCCACAAGGTAACGGACTCTGTGAAAAAATGAATAAGACTCTCATTGAAATGCTGAGAGCAGAACCCCCTGAGACGAGGGGTGATTGGCCTACTCTGTTGCCGCAGCTCATGTACACTTACAACAACACCATTCATTGCTCAACCGGTTACACCCCGTTCTATTTGATGTTTGGCCGACAAGGGAGATTGCCTGCGGATCACTCCCTGGGTGTGCAAGTGCCAGATGTGATCAACCCACTGCCAAGGACGGATTGGGTAGTGGAACACCAAAGACGTCTCCTCAATGCTAAGGAGATCGTCCAGGAACGCATGGAGAATGTTCGAGAAAAGCATCAAAAAGACTATGACCAGGCTGCCGATGCGGAACCCCTGGCTCTTGGAGACTAGGTGTGGTTGAAAAACAACCACCGGACCAGCAAATTGGACAGCAAATGGGAAAGGATTCCCTATATTATTACTGCCATCCCCAATGCTGCAGCACACATTTATCAAGTCTCCAGAGAAGGAAAAGGTTCTCAAATCGTTCACAGGAACCGTCTCAAGCCTTGTATAGAAGGAGAACCAGCGGCAGAGGATATAGAGCCTGAGCCTTCTAAAGAGGAGTTGCCGGCTCCACCTATGGACCCTATGCAGGCTGTGGAGAACTTAATCCATGACAAAGAGCCGCTCCACTGGTTCCTCACGCCCTGGTTGAATTTAATGGTTCCTGCTCCTGTTCCTGTTAGCCCTCAGCCTCAGGACACCTTACCCCAGAGAGCTCCTGAAGTAGCTCCAGAGGCGGTGGGCTCCTCTGACCTTCCTGAATCCAGGCAGCAAGAAACCCTGCCAGTAAGAAGGTCCACCCGTTCTACCAGGGGGCACCCACCTGTGAGGTTTGGAGACTACATTATGGGCCCAGGTAGCCCCTCACGGGAAACCCCTGTTTTACCCTTTTGCAAGACTCATCATATCCTTTGAGCCTCCCAGGACTTTTGTTTGTTTGCATTTTTATGGACTGTTAACATTTAAAGTTTATAATGGACTATCCTGGTTTATTGATACGCTGCACCAGGTCAGCGCCCCTGTTCCCTTACATTATCCTGAGAGAAGAGAACAACACCCCTTTTCACCACTCCTCTCAGTGACACCATTTGTCATTGTTTATATTGTTATCGTGGTGATTGCTGTATATGCATGTTCTCATTTGTCTTTTAGGTTGCCACTTCCAGATGGGCGGACCCTCCATGTTGCGCCGAGGACGGGCAACGTCATAGCGTGGGGGTATGTAGTGTCCCACTAGGTAAAAGTGGGCACTACTCAAAGGGGTTAATGTGTTTACTGCCTTACTGTTATGTGTATGCGTTTCCTGTGTTAACTGGGTGTCAGGCCTGTCAGGGTGCAGTTTAGCGTCCCAGACGTTAGAGGGAGCTAGAGAGCCCTAGTTATATATAGGACGGCCCAGACAGGGGAGAGGCAGTGTATTCCAGGGGACTAGAGGAGTCACCTAGTCAGCCTGAAGCTCCTGAGGCTAAGGATAGCTCAGTTGAGATACCCCAGTAGTAGGAAAGCACCTCCTGGGAGAAACCTGCAGTCACCTTTCCAAGCCAGCAGACAAAGACAGCTAGGAAAAGAAGGTATTGTAACCTTAAGCAAGTGCCAATACTGGAGGAAAAGATTTATACACCAAGGATTTAAGCCAGCAATTAGGCATCCGGGCCTTGGGATCCAGCCAGCTAGAATAGCTGTGGGGATAGAGCAGCATTAACTGCAAAGCATTAACTGTATACCCTCCAAGTATCTTGCAAGATCGAAACCTGCTGTGACATAAACCTGCTGTGAATTTTGAACTGTAAAGGACTGCATTATCATCTTCTGTAACTACATGTACAAAGTTGGACTGTTTCACCAAGTAAAGCAACGTTTGGTTTACCAACTGTCTACTCTATTAATCCTCCTGCAAACCGGTGTGCCACCGTTACAGGCACTGGCGTCACGATTCTTAAAGGGACCTTACCTAAGGCACTCAAAACACCTGCAACATCCAGGGCACCTCACCTCACCATCAGGCCTGGTCCCTATTTACAGAGTGTGCCCCAGAGGAATTAGTGTCTGCCTCTCCTTCACTGTTGCACGCCTGCCCAGGGTTCTCCTCAGAAAAGTGAGTAATCCTCGATTGCCCATACCGTGACCTCACTGTCGCTAATACCCTGCAGGTCTGGCATGCTGCACCAGTAGAGTCATAGCATAAGAGACTGCTACATGACTTTGGGGCTCAGACTGCTTGGCTGTATTGCAAGTGGATGAGGTGAAAGAAAGAATGCCCATGGGCTGCAGGTTACAACTCTATGCTTTCAGCAGGGGACCAGGTGGGGGACAAGGTGAAGGAACTGGAGGCACTGTCATCCAACCAATCTACTTCCGCCTCTACTTGTTCTGGCCTCACCATTCGTACACCGGTATTCGGGCCTACAAAATAATGCTGAAGTTTTTGTCATCTACATGTACCTGAGGAAGGTGTATCATTTAGGTGTGTAGCTGTCATAGATGGACCACGTCCTCTCCCTGCAACAGGAGCTCCATCAACCCAGGCAGCACCACAACCAGGCCCACGTCCCTTATTTGATGCTCTCCTCATTCTTTGAGGTCATCCACCGAACTAACAGACAAATTAACTATATTAATTTCCCTGTCACATATGCAATGCAGGTGTACGTCACACAAAAATTGGGTATATTACACCCACCGAACTAACTATGTCAATTTCACTGTCATGTATGCAGTGCAAGTGTACCTGAGACAAAAAATGGGTATATGTCACCCACCAAACTAACAGACGAATTAACAGTATTTATTTCCCTGTCAGGTATGCAATGCAGGTGTGCCTCACACAAAAATTGGGTATATTTCACCCACCGAACTAACATACGAATTAGCTATATCAATTTCACTGTAATGTATGCAATGCAGGTGTGCCTCTGTGGCAGGCGCAGCACTATGAAGTGCCATTTGCACTGTGGAATTTGAAGAATTTAGATATCTCTAACTTTTTAGTCTAACCACACTGTCTATTACTCTGTAATTCCTCTTGTGACGTTTTATGGAAGAAGTAGGTTTAACCCCTTAAGGACACGTCCATATTTCACCTTAAAGGGTTTCTACCACTTGAATATCACATATTTGGTGTTCAGACACTAGCGATTCGCTAGTGTCTGTTCTTGCCTACAAGCTAATTATCACATTAATCCGGGCTGCCGATACCTCAAAAAAAGCACTTATATCTTTATGCAAATGAGCCTCTAGGTGCTATGCAGGCGTTTTTCTAAGCACCTAGAGGCTCCGTCTACCTTGCATTTTGCCGCCCTGCGCCTCGCTCCAGCACGCCCATCTCTCACTGTAATCGATCCTCCCCCTGCTTCAGCCTTCCGAAATCCCGCGCCTGCGCCGTCCGTCGCGGCATTCGGAGGCATTCGGCGCAGGCGCAGTCAATGTCTGACCGCTTGCTGCTGGGCTTCGTCTGTCCCACGGAGCTCTGTGACGTCATCGGCGCAGGCGCAGTTGAAATGTCTGAGCAGGGAGCGGTCAGACATTGACTGCGCCTGCGCCGAATGCCTCCGAATGCCGCGACGGACGGCGCAGGCGCGGGATTTCGGAAGGCTGAAGCAGGGGGAGGATCGATTACAGTGAGAGATGGGCGTGCTGGAGCGAGGCGCAGGGCGGCAAAATGCAAGGTAGACGGAGCCTCTAGGTGCTTAGAAAAACGCCTGCATAGCACCTAGAGGCTCATTTGCATAAAGATATAAGTGCTTTTTTTGAGGTATCGGCAGCCCGGATTAATGTGATAATTAGCTTGTAGGCAAGAACAGACACTAGCGAATCGCTAGTGTCTGAACACCAAATATGTGATATTCAAGTGGTAGAAACCCTTTAAGGACCAGGCCATTTTTTGCAAATCTGACCAGTGTCACTTTATGTGGTGATAACTTTAAAACACTTTGACTTATCCAGGCCATTCTGAGACTGTTTTTTCGTCACATATTGTACTTCATGAAACTGGTAAAATGGAGTAAAAAAAAATTCATTTTTATTTATAAAAAAATACCAAATTTACAAAAAATTGGGAAAAAATTTGGTAATTTTACGTTTAAATTTCTCTACCTCTATAATACATAGTAATACCTCCAAAAATAGTTATTACTTTACATTCCCCATATGTCTACTTCATGTTTGGATCATTTTGGGAATTATATTTTATTTTTTAGGGATGTTACAAGGCTTAGAAGTTTAGAAGCAAATCTTGACATTTTTCTGAAATTTGAAAAAAAATACTCTTTTTAAGGACCAGTTCAGGTCTGAGGTCACTTTGTGAGGCTTACATAATAGAAACCACCCACAAATGACCCCATTCTAGAAACTACACCCCTCAAGGTATTTAAAACAGATTTTACAAACATCGTTAACCCTTTAGTTGTCCCACAAAAATTAATGGAATATAGAGATACAATTTCAAAATTTCACTTTTTTGGCAGATTTTCCATTTTAATATTTTTCTTTCCAGTTACAAAGCAAGGGTTAACAGCCAAACAAAACTCAATATTTATGGCCCTGATTCTGTAGTTTACAGAACACACCTCATATGTGGTCGTAAACTGTTGTACGGGCACACGACAGGG
The DNA here is from genome assembly GCF_014858855.1 of Bufo gargarizans. Taxonomy (NCBI): domain Eukaryota; kingdom Metazoa; phylum Chordata; class Amphibia; order Anura; family Bufonidae; genus Bufo; species Bufo gargarizans. Next base: position 398,688,580 of record NC_058083.1, on the reverse strand, counting down.
CACAGAAGAAAAGGAATGCCATACGGTTTTTGGAAGGCAGATTTTGCTGGACTGTTTTTTTGACACCATGTCCCATTTGAAGCCCCCCTGATGCACCTCTAGAGTAGAAACTCCCAAAAAGTGACCCCATTTTAGAAACTACGGGATAAGGTGGCAGTTTTGTTGGTACTAGTTTAGGGCACATGATTTTTAGTTGCTCTATATTACAGTTTTGTGAGGTAAGGTAACAAGAAATAGCTATTTTGGCACGTTTATATATTTATTTTTGTTATTTACAACATTCATCTGACAGGTTAGATCATGTGGTATTTTTATAGAGCAGGTTGTCACTAACGCGGCAAAACCTAATATGTATATATTTTTTTTATTTATGTAAGTTTTACACAATGATTTCATTTTTTAAACCCAAAAAATCATGTTTTAGTGTTTCCATAGTCTGAGAGCCATATTTTTTTTTTGGGGGGGGGGGATTATTTTGTGTAGAGTATGATTTCTGTGGGATGAGATAACAGTTTGATTGGCACTATTTTGGGGTGTGTATGACTTTTTTATCGCTTGCTATTACACTTTTTGTGATGTAAGGTGACAAAAAATTGCATTTTTTACACCTTTTTTTTTCCTTTTACGATATTCACCTGAGGGTTTAGGTCATGTGATATTTTTATAGAGCATGTTATTACGGATGCAGCGATACCTAATATGTATACTTTTTTTTATTTACTTAAGTTTTACACAATAACAGCTTTTTTAAACAAAAAAATTATGTAAAGGGCATCAGACCCCCTAAAGTTGAAGTTCCACAGTGGGACAAAAAATTTAGTGAAAAAAAAAGTTGAAAAAAATAGTTTTCCCCCAAAAAATGAAAGTAAAAATAAAAAAGAAATTTTTTCCAAATAAAGTATTTTTTTTTATAAAATTCTACAAAATAGGGGAAAAAAGTAAAGTAGAGATATTAGGTATCGCCACGTCCATATAAACTGGCTCTATAAACATATGACCTAACCCCTCAGATGAACACAGTAAAAAAATAAAAATAAAAACTGTGCTAAATAAACCATAACCAAGCGATCAAAAAGGTGTATGCCCACCAAAATAGTACCATTCTAACCGTCATCTCATCCCACAAAAAATGAGCCCCTACTTAAGATAATCGCCCAAAAAATATAAAATCTATAGCTCAAAATATGGAAACACTAAAACATGATTTTTTTTGTTTTAAAAATGCTGTTATTGTGTAAAACTTAAGTAAATAATAAAAAGTATACATATTAGGTATTGACGCGTCCATAAGCACCTGTTCTACAAAAATATCAGATGACCTAACCCCTCAGGTGAAAACCGTAAAAAAAAAAAGTGTAAAAAAAGTCATTTTTTGTCAACTTACATCACAAAAAGAGTAATAGAAAGTGATCAAAAAGTCATATGCACCCCAAAATAGTGCCATTCAATCATCTCATCCCGCAAAAATACTACCCTACCTAATTTAATCACCAAAAAACTATGGCTCTCAGAATATAGAGACACTAAAATGTGATTTTTTTGGTTTAAAAAATTATATTATTGTGTGAAACCTAAGTAAATAAAAAAAGTATACATACTTTAAAGTATCGCTGCATCTGTAAGAACCTGCTCTATAAAAATATCACATGACCTAACCTCTCAGGTGAACACCGTAATAAAAAAAAAAAAAAACGGTGTAAGAAAAGCTATTTTTTGTCACCATACATCACAAAAAGTGTAATATCAAGCGATCAAAAAGTCATACGCACCCCAAAATAGTGCCAATCACACCATCATCTCATCCCGAAAAAAATGAGCCCCAACACTTTCAGAATGTGGAGACACTAAAAAAATAATTATATTTTTTTCAAAAATGCTTTGTTATGTAAAACTGAAACAAACAACCAAAAAATGTCATATTTGGTATTGTCGCGTCCGTGACAACCTGCTCTATAAAAATACCATATGATCTAACCTGTCAGATGAATGTTGTAAATAACAAAAAATAAAAACGGTGCCAAAACAGCTATTTCCTGTTACCTTGCCTCACAAAAAGTGTAATATAGAGCAACCAATAGTACCAACAAGATGCCACCTTATCCCATAGTTTCCAAAATGGGGTCACTTTTTGAGTTTTTACTCTAGGGATGCATCAGGGGGGCTTTAAATGTGACATGGCAGCTTAAAATTATCCCAGTGAATTCTGCTTTTCAAAAAAACATATGGCGTTCCTTTCCTTCTGCGCAATGCCGTGTCCCCGTACAGCAGTTTACGACCACATATGGAGTGTTTCTGTAAACTACAGAATCAGGGCCATAAATATTAAGTTTTGTGACTTCACATGCGAGTTTTGGCACCGTTGGTGATGTCACATATGTGAGCCGACACCTATATAGCTAGCGCATTAGCGCTGCTAGATTATTGGCCTGATGAAGCGCTGAGGCGTGAAATGGCCATTGCTGCAAGTCTTACTACTGCACAAGCCACTTATGTATTCAGCATTTATGTATCCAGTTTTGATGTATTCGGCCTTAATGTACTCAGCGTTGATCTACCCAGCCCTGGGAGAAATAAAAGAAGATTGCACCGATTGGTGAGTGCTGTCTGTATATATTTTTACTCGTTTGAAACTTATTTGCTGTGGGCAGAGCACTTCCAGGTTGCAATGTTAAACATCCTGTATGCAATAATGACATTACCCTGAATTGAACGTGGAGATTTACGTGCAGTGCCACTCAATCTACTTCTTTTCACTTGCCATTACACTGATATGGATCTGATGGTGAAAACTAGTGAGAGATTCATGTATATTGCAGATAGTGGGCGCTGCAGATCTCACTTGGATTATTTGTTGTACATTATCTTGGGCAAAGGATTATGGAAATTAAATATAGAATTGTTCAAGGAGAAGGAGGTACTAATAGATTTTTTACTCTTGTGTATACCGTCAGCCAGATTTTAACCCCTTTGTGACCAGTTTTGAGCCTTACTAACCAAGCGTTTTTTTTCTTCCTTTTTTCTTCTTCACATTCTAAGAGCTTTGCCTTTTTTTTGGGGAAAAACAGCAAGACTGCCACTGTGTTTTTACATTCATTTTACGGTATAAATAACATCATATCTTTATTCTCTGTGTCACTACGATTACAGTGATACCAAATAAATATTGTTTTTTGCAATAAAATCCCTTTAACCACTACAGGACCGCCGCACGCAGGATTGTGTCTTTGCAGCGGGCATTTTATTCCTCCTGGACGCGCCGGGGTGTCATCTCGCGAGACGCGAGATTTCCTGTGAACGCACGCACATAGGCGCGCTCGTTCACAGGAACGGAAGGAAGGTGAACTAGCTGATCTACAGCCTGCCAGCTGCGATCGTTCGCTGGCAGGCTGTAGATGCGATTTTTTTTAACCCCTAAAAGGTATATTAGACGCTGTTTTGATAACAGCGTCTAATATACCTGTTACCTGGTCCTCTGGTGGTCCCTTTTGCTTGGATCGACCACCAGAGGACACAGGCAGCTCTGTAAAGTACCACTAAACACCACTACACTACACCCCCCTGTCACATATTAACCCCTTATTAACCCGCTGATCACCCCATAAAGACTCCCTGATCACCCCCTGTCATTGATCACGCCCCTGTCATTGATTACCCCCTGGAAAGCTCCATTCAGATGTCCGTATGTGTTTTGTGGATCCGCGGTGTCCGTGTTTTGCGGATCCACGGATCTGCGGAACCGCAAAACACATACGGACATCTGAATGGAGCCTTACAGGGGGGTGATCAATGACAGGGGGGTGATCACCCCATATAGACTACCTGTCATTGATCACCCCCCTGTAAGGCTCCATTCAGATGTCCATATGAGTTTTACGGATCCACGGATCCATGGATAGGATCCGTAAAACACATACGGATGTCTGAATGGAGCCTTACAGGGGGTTGATCAATGACAGGGGGGTGATCACCCCATAGAGACTCCCTGATCACCCCCCTGTCATTGATCACCCCCCTGCAAGGCTCCATTCAGATGTCCGTATGTGTTTTACGGATCCACGGATCCATGGATCGGATCCGCAAAACACATACGGACTTCTGAATGGAGCCTTACAGGGGGGTGATCAATGACAGGGGGGTGATCACCCCATATAGACTCCCTGATCACCCCCCTGTCATTGATCACCCCCTGTAAGGCTCCATTCAGAGGTCCGTATGTGTTTTGCGGATCCGATCCATGATGAATACGCAAAACACATATATGGACCTCTGAATGGAGCCTTACAGGGGGGTCATCAATGACAGGGGGGTGATCACCCCACATAGACTCCCTGATCACCCCCCTGTCATTGATCACCCCCCTGTAAGGCTCCATTCAGAATTTTTTTTGGGGCACAAGTTAGCGGAAATTGATTAGATTTTTTATTTTTCTAACAAAGTCTTATATTCCACTAACTTGTGACAAAAAATAAAATCTCACATGAACTCACCATACCCCTCACGGAATCCAAATGCGTAAATTTTTTTTAGACATTTATATTCCAGACTTCTCACGCTTTAGGGCCCCTAAAATGCCAGGGCTGTATAAATACCCCACATGTGACCCCATTTCGGAAAGAAGACACCCCAAGGTATTTGCTGAGGGGCATATAGAGTCCATGAAAGATTGAACTTTTTGTCCAAAGTTAGCGGAAAGGAAGACTTTGTGAGAAAAATTTTTTTAAAAAAATTCCGCTAACTTGTGCCAAAAAAAAAACTTCTATGAACTCGCCATGCCCCTCATTGCATACCTTGGGGTGTCATCTTTCCAAAATGGGGTCACATGTGGGGTGTTTATACTGCCCTGGCATTTTAGGGGCCCTAAAGCTTGAGAAGAAGTCTGGGATCCAAATGTCTAAAAATGCCCCCCTAAAAGGAATTTGGGCCGCCTTGCGCATCTAGGCTGCAAAAAAGTGTCACACATGTGGTATCGCCGTACTCAGGAGAAGTTGGGCAATGTGTTTTGGGGTGTCTTTTACATATACCCATGCTGGGTGAGAGAAAAATCTCTCTATAATGACAACTTTGCATAAAAATATGGGAAAAGTTTAATTTAGAGAGATATTTCTCTCACCCAGCATGGGTTTATGTAAAAACACACCCCAAAACACATTGCCCTACTTTTTCCGAGTACGGTGATACCACATGTGTGACACTTTTTTGCAGCCTAGGTGGGCAAAGGGGCCCACATTCTAAAGAGCACCTTTAGGATTTCATAGGGCATTTTTAACACATTTGGATTTCAAACGGCTTCTCAAGCATTAGGGCCCCTAAAATGCCAGGGCAGTATAACTACCCCACAAGTGACCCCATTTTGGAAAGAAGACACCCCAAGGTATTCCGTGAGGGGCATGGCGAGATCCTAGAATTTTTTATTTTTTGGCACAAGTTAGCGGAAAATGATGATTTCTTTGTAAGAAAAAAAAATCAAAAAGTCTCATATTCCACTAACTTGTGACAAAAAATAAAAACTTCCATGAACTCACTATGCCCATCACGAAATCCATTGGGGTGTCTTCTTTCCAAAATGGGGTCATTTGTGGGGTATTTATACTGCTCTGGCATTTTTGGGGCCCTAATTGCGTGAGAAGTAGTTTGAAATCAAAATGTGTAAATATCTCTCTAAAAGACCACTTTTCCCATTTTTTTATACAAAGTTGTCATTTGACAGAGATATTTATCTCACCCAGCATGGGCATGTGTAAAAAGACACCCCAAAACACATTGCCTGACTTCTCCTGAGTACGGAGATACCACATGTGTGACACTTTTTTGCAGCCTAGGTGGGCAAAGGGGCCCACATTCCAAAGAGCACCTTTAGGATTTCAGAGGGCAATTTTTACACATTTTGATTTCAAACTATTTCTCACGCATTAGGGCCCCTAAAATGCCAGGGCAGTATAACTACCCCACAAGTGACCCCATTTTGGAAAGAAGACACCCCAAGGTATTTCGTGATGGGCATAGTGAGTTCATGGAAGTTTTTATTTTATGTCACAAGTTAGTGGAATATGAGACTTTGTAAGGAAAACATATATTTTTTTTAAATCATCATTTTCCGCTAACTTGTGACAAAAAATAAAAAGTTCTATGAACTCACTATGCCCATGAGCTAATACCTTAGGGTGTCTACTTTCCAAAATGGGGTCATTTGTGGGGTTTTTCTACTGTCTGGGCATTGTAGAACCTCAGGAAACATGACAGGTGCTCAGAAAGTCAGAGCTGCTTCAAAAAGCGGAAATTCACATTTTTGTACCATAGTTTGTAAATGCTATAACTTTTACCCAAACCATGTAGAACAATAAATTTAGAGAAAAATTGAATTTTTTTAAAAAACATTTTACAACTGAAAGTGAAAATTTTCATTTTTTTGCAAAAATTTCGGTAAATTTCGATTAATAACAAAAAAAGTTAAAATGTCAGCAGCAATGAAATACCACCAAATGAAAGCTCTATTAGGGAGAAGAAAAGGAGGTACAATTCATTTGGGTGGTAAGTTGTATGACCGAGCAATAAACGGTGACAGTAGTGCAGTGCAGAATTGTAAAAAGTGGTCTGGTCATTAAGGGTGTTTAAGCTGAGGTGGTTATAAGAAATTAATGTTTTTGCATTGCCGCTTCACAAGACCCATAACTTTTGTATTTTAATTTCTATGGAGTTGTGTGAGGGCTTGATTTTTGTGGGACGACTTTTTCATTGGTATCATTTTGGAGTAAATGGCGCTTTTTCATAGCTTGTTATTAAGTTTTTTCGGTGGCCACTCTTTTTGTCTTTTTTTTTCTATTTATTTTTATGGCGTTCACTGTAGGGGATAATTTACATGATATGTATGTAGTCCGGATCATTGCGGACACGGCAATACCAAACAAATGGGGGAGATTTTTTGTTTTCCTTTTTTTTTATTGAAAAGCGTATTTTCAATAAAAAAAGGTAATTTTTTTAAATGGGATTTTTTTATTGAATACATTTTTTTTTTGCTTTTTTTTACCACTTAATAGTCCCACAAGAGGACTTTAACAGACAACATTCTGATTGATTTTAAAATGCAATGCATTATCCTTTTAGTGCATTGCATGTTAATATCAGTGCTATTCTGACATTGACCAGCAGGCTGCACCACAAAGGTGCAGCCTGCTGGAAATTACTAAAGGCTGGTCTGGGGTCGGCCTTCACACACGATCACATTTGCGTGGTGCTGATGGGAGACAGAAGGAGTCCGCTCCCTCTGTCAGCACTTTACTTGCTGCGAGCACCATTGCCCACAGCATGTAAAGTGTTAGGGTACTTTCACACTTGCGGCAGAGGATTCTGGCAGGCAGCTCCGGCAATAAAAATGCAAACTGCTGGCACTTGTCATACGGTTTAGGATCCTGATCTGTATGACAAATACATTGAAATGCCAGATCCGTCTCTCCGGTGCCATCCGGAAAAAACGTATCCGGCATTTATTTTTTTCAATTTCTTTTTTAGTTGAGCATGACCGCAATGCTGGATCCATTTTGCCGGAACACTCGGGCCGGATCCAGCATTTCATTGCGAAAAAAATGCCGGATCTGGCATTCCGGCAAGTGTTCTGGAATCTTGGATGGAGATAAAACCGCAGCATGCTGCGGATCTCTGTCCTGAAAAGTAAAAAAGACTGAAGACATTCTGATACATCCTGAATGGATTGATCTCCATTCAGAATGCATTATAATAAAACTGATCACTTATTTTCCGGTATTGAGCTCCTGTGATGGAACTCTATGCTGTAAAAGAAGAAAAAAAGGGAGGGATGCTGTTCTTGTTTCCAAACTCCGGACAGATGGGAGTAGAGATGGATAAAGAAATTGTGCAGGTTAAAGAAGAGATAACTATCTGAATAAGAGATGGAAGAATATAGTATATCATGCAAAAGTACAGCATATGAAAGAAAATGAACAGTCTTCCCGATATTTTTAAAAAAATGTGTTTTAAACCCAAAGGGTGTTTTAAGTTTCTTTTAACATCAACAGATTAGGTGACTGGATATGATATGGTGAATGAGGTTACTGGGTTTTATAAGGCTATTTTTAGTAATAAAAATAAAGCCAGCAATATAGAAATATACGACTACCGTATGATTATAGAAAATAATATCTATGATTAGAAGACTAGTCTTTTAAATGATGAGGTGTAGGAGGAGGAGGAGGTCAGAAGAGCTGTGGAGAAGATGGCAAGAGGGGAAACTCCTGGCTTGGATGGCCTCGCCACTGAATTTTATATTATACTAGCAGAAGGACCCGGCTTTGTACTGATATATTTAATTTAATGTTTATGTGGGTTGTTAAAAGATATCCACCATAACCGTGACATCTACAGTAGGCCACAGCGGCCGCCCCTTTATTAGTGACCTTCACAGTACCTTGTCTTGTTAAAAGTGATTTCCATAATAACCAGCCCCCTTAACAGGGACCTCCACAGAGCTCCTTTCCCTTGAAATGCGACCTCCACAACACCGTGCCCCCTTAACAGTGACCTCTACAGCACCCTGCCCCTTAACACTGACCTTCATAGCGGCCGCCCCTGTAACAGTGACCTCCACAGCGGCCGCACCTTTATTAGTGACCTCCATTGTACCCTATCTCCTTAACAGTGATTTCCACAACACCCTGTCACCTTAACAGTGGCCTCTACAGAAATCTGCCCCTTAACACTGACCTACATAGCGGACCGTTCCCTTAACTGTGGCCTCCACAGCAGGGTGGCCAGAGGTCCATTTTAGGCTGGACAGTCCGGCTTTCAGACTCCCTGTCCTCTGTCCAGGCCCTGCACAGGGATGTCCTTTTGAGCAGCTGACTCTCAGACAGCAGCACTGTGCTGTCTAAACGTGAGCTGCAGGGAGAAAGTCACCCTCCATCCCACCTCTGCAGCTGACAGTAGTAGATTTTTACCTTCATTTTTTTCAATCCCGGTCAAGAGCAGAGTGGGAGGGGGCGTGGTCTAACCAGAACAGGGGCATGGCTTAGCATGACCTGGGGACAGGGTCTTTAAGTCTGTCTTTTCAGGATGGCCCGAATGGACACCCTACCTGCCCCCTTATCTGTGACCTCAACAGCACTCCACTCCCTTAACAGTGTCATCCACAGCGCCCTGCCCCTTTAAAGCTGACCTACAGTAGTGAAGAAAAATGGCTGGGTTGTTATTTAAACCTGGTGTAAAACTGTGTGTATGTGGAGACTAAGGGCCTGCAAGCTTCTATTGGCTGATAAAGGTCATGTGACCAGGCTTCTATTGGCTAATGCATTTTTTTTTGGGGGGGGGGGATATCTCAGGAACTAGAGAGATGAGACCTGGTTCAAAACCTTCCCGGACACCTGATGTTCCCGTGTGGCAAATTTCATGATTGTAAATGCGATGGTGCGCATTTCTTTAGCTGACGTACATGCACACATACACTCAGCTCTATATATTAGATGTTGACATTTTATTGGTAATGAGGTAATTCAGGTGGTACAATATGTTTTTAACACAGGGATTCTAGCAGAATATATGAAAAAATGTGTTTTTACTTTTTAAGAAAGGAGACGAAAGAAAGTTTTAATCAATGAACATGTTGGAGAAAATATTAGAGTGCTGTCTGGGGTAAGGAAGGGCTGGCCTTTGTCTACAATACTCTTTATTTGTATTATGGAAGCTCTATTGAATGCCGTCCAGAGTGATAATTATGTTTAAGGTTTCTTTATTCCTGGTAGCAATGGAGGAAAAGTGAAGTTCCTGGGTTATATGGATGATGTGGTTTTTACTTGCAATTCACAAGCTCCTTGGGTAATCCTGAGAAAGATAAAATTATTCAATATATTAAATGTAAAGAAGTGTTATGTGAAGGGCCATTCTGCAACACTGTACAAGTAAGTAAGACGTGGAAACTTTTTAAAGCTTTTGGTCTAACAAATAGACAAAGAGACATTGGTTGTCATTACATAGTCATCTCCCAACCAGAGCATTAGTGAATGGAAGAGAGATTTAAGTAATAGATAAATCTGGGTGGGTTGTGGAGACATAGAGGAAATTCAGCATATTTTTTTACTTATTCTTCAGCCAATGTTTTAAGATTTTAGAAAGAATATTTTTGGTGCTGACAGGTTTTTAGCAATTTTACTTTTGAATATGTTTTAGTTGCTCAAGATTTTAAAGCTGAAGAAGACTCACATGTTACTTGGATTGTTTTAAGTATTTTTAAATACGTCTTCTGTATCCTTGGGATACAAAGAGTCTTCTTATCTTTAAAAATGTATCTCTTTCTCCTGAGAATTGCAGCAAGATTTTATTTTTAACCAGACAGTACACAGTTTATCTGGTTGACAAGAAAAGAATGGGAGACGGTAAGGCAGAGGATAACTGGAAGTATACACATTGGAGAAGACTTGACTTACTAGTTTGTTCCATTTTATTGTTTTTTTGAAATTTCCAAATTCTTTTTTTAAGACCTCAATTTCGTGATCTACACTGATTGAATCATCTATGGCTACCACCAAAAACGGTGGAAAAATGGGGAAAATTGATCCATGAAGCACAAGGAGGTATAGAGAAATATAGATACTAGAGAAACCAAATCAATTCTATCAATTTGAAATTCATCCTGAATTTAAAACAAATATTTTAATGAACCCAACTATTTTGCAATTCATTTCAGGCAAACCAGGAGAGAGCTTCAGTTAAAAAAAATAAAAAAAATAAATAGAGATATAGAAGCTAGTACATTTTACAAAGAGAGACAGAATGTCTCAAGAGTAAATTGCTTTGCTTAGCAGTCTGGCCTTGGTGGAGGGAACCCTTTAGCATTAGGGATACCAAAGAAAATATGCATCATGAGTATTGTATACTTGGTGTTATATAAAGTGAATTCAAAAGAATTGAGAATTAATAAACTTGCACAGGCTAAATGAATAAATATATTTACTAAGTGTGATTAAATATAAGGTATAGAAGACATGTCACATAGAGAGTAGTAAAAAGTAAATACTCATCCCTGACCTACACATACACTATGAGGGGAACTTCGAGTCCACCATTTCATAGCACATACATGATACCCCAGGGTGTTACAAGAAGGAAATAAGGTCAAATCAATACATCCTACCTGAATGAAGTTTCTCAATGGAGTGCTAATTAAAAGTCTATGCACCACAACTTTTATACCTTTTTACAACCCTCCTCCAAAGGATGTCCAGTATGCAATATGTATGTCTCTGAGATAACCGTTTAAGAATGTGGCCTTCTCAGCACAATGGGGGATGGGAATATTATCTAACTATTAGGTCTCTTTTCCATGGGCGTGTGCACCCTGCTGCCGTATTGCGGACCACATTTGAGGATTCACAATACACGGGTGCTGTTCCGTGGGCTTTCCGCATCACGGATGCGGACCCATTCACTTCAATGGGTCCGCAAATCCAGAGATGCAGAATGGTGCGGAACTGAACCACGGAACGGAACCCTATGGAAGCACTATGGAGTGCTTCCGTGGGGTTTCGTCCAGTACTTCCATTCTGCAAAAAGATAGAACATGTCCGATCTTTTTGCGGAACGGCCGGATCGCGGACCCATTATAGTGAATGGATCCGAGATCCACTGCGGCTGCCCCACGGACTGTGCTCGTGCTTTGTGGCCCACATTTTGTGGGCCGAAGCACGACCACGGGGCACACACACCCGTGGGAAAGAGGCCTTAGGGTTGAGAGAACCCGAACTGTATATTTTGGGTTCATACCGAACTTTAGGATTTTTGGACCCCGGACCCTAACCCTTCAGTAAAAGTTTGGGTTCGGTGTTCGCTGAGTTAATGACACTTTTTGAAAGGCTGCAGAGCAGCAAATCAACAAGCAGTAACTTTAACTACTAATGGCATGACTGTGATTGGCCAGTGCAGCATGTGACCCAGCCTCTATATAATCTGGAGTCACGTAGCACTGCACATCACTCTGCTCTTATTAGTATAGGGATAGGATGCTGCTGCTGTGAGGGAGAGAATAGGAAAGACTCAGTTATCTGAAGTGCTTGTTAACTCAGCGATCTACAGCGATTTTGTTTTGTGGGTGCAGTCCACAATTTTTCCACCCTGCTCTGAGCCCAGTGACACAGAAAAAGGGCTTTTATCCGTCTGTTAGTTAGGTGGGCGTCGGCAGCCATTTTATGCAAGTTCAGTGCACCAGCTCAGCCTATTTGCATTTCTGAAAGTGAAATACAAGCTTGAAATACTGCAATTATATTCTGGGTTAAAAAAGAAAACACTTATTTTTTGCAATACCCTACATGTGGGGCCTTTGCTGCATTTGTCACAGTAAAATACAAGCTTGAAATACTGCAATTACAAACCGGATTCCCAAAAAGTTGGGACACTATACAAATCGTGAATAAAAACTGAATGCAATGATGTGAAGGTGCCAACTTCTAATATTTTATTCAGAATAGAACATAAATCAAAAGTTGATCAAAAGTTTAAACTGAGAAAATGTACCATTTTAAGGGAAAAATATGTTGAATCAGAATTTCATGGTGTCAACAAATCCCCAAAAAGTTGGGACAAGGCCATTTTCACCACTGTGTGGCATCTCCTCTTCTTCTTACAACACTCAACAGATGTCTGTGGACCGAGGAGACCAGTTTCTCAAGTTTAGAAATAGGAATGCTCTCCCATTCTTGTCTAATACAGGCATCTAACTGTTCAATAGTCTTGGGCCTTCTTTGTTGCACCTTCCTCTTTATGATGCGCCAGATGTTCTCTATAGGTGAAAGATCTGGACTGCAGACTGGCCATTTCAGTACCCGGATCCTTTTCCTACGCAGCCATGATGTTGTGAATGATGCAGAATGTGGTCTGGCATTATCTTGTTGAAAAATGCAGGGTCTTCCCTGAAAGAGATGACGTCTGGATGGGAGCATATGTTGTTCTAGAACCTGAATATATTTTTCTGCATTGATGGTGCCTTTCCAGACATGCAAGCTGCCCATGCCACACGCACTCATGCAACCCCATACCATCAGAGATGCAGGCTTCTGAACTGAGCGTTGATAACAACTTGGGTTGTCCTTGTCCTCTTTGGTCCGGATGACATGGCGTCCCAGATTTCCAAAAAGAACTTTGAATCGTGACTCGTCTGACCACAGAACAGTCTTACATTTTGCCACACTCCATTTTAAATGATCCCTGGCCCAGTGAAAACGCCTGAGCTTGTGGATCTTGCTGGCAACGGCGGATGGCACGGTGGATTGTGTTCACTGACAATGGTTTCTGGAAGTATTCCTGAGCCCATTCTGTGATTTCCTTTACAGTAGCATTCCTGTTTGTGGTGCAGTGTCATTTAAGGGCCCGGAGATCACGGGCATCCAGTATGGTTTTATGGCCTTGACCCTTATGCACAGAGATTGTTCCAGATTCTTTGAATCTTTGGAGGATGTTATGCACAGTTGATGATGATAGATGCAGTCTTTGCAATTTTTCGCTGGGTAACACCTTTCTGATATTGCTCCACTATCTTTCTGCGCAACATTGTGGGAATTGGTGATCCTCTACCCAGCTTGGATTTGTTGACACCGTGAAAATTTGAATCAACGTATTTTTCCTTTAAAATGATACATTTACTCGGATTAAACGTTTAATCTGTCATCTACGTTCTATTACAAATAAAATATTGACATTTGCCATCTCCACATCATTGCATTCAGTTTTTATTCACAATTTGTTTAGTGTCCCAACTTTTTGGGAATCCGGTTTGTATATTCTGGATTTAAAAAAACACCAATTTTTTTGCAATACCCTACATCTGGTGCCTTTGCTGCATTTTTCACAGTGAACTACAAACGTTAGATAGTGCTGTTATATTCTGGTATTAAAAAAACACCCATTTTGGGCAAGATAATAAATGTGCAGCCTTTGCTGCATTTCTGACAGTCCAATACAAGAGTGATATGCAGCTGTTATATTCTGGTATTCTTAAAACACCCATTTTGGGCAAGAAGCACCCATTTTGGGTATTTTCTGAACAATTGTTTAGCACAGCTGGGGGGGTTATCACAGGTTATACTTCTCAATGTTTTGGGGTGTACCCTAATTTAAACAAAAGAAAAATAATTAAACCAAAAACCAGTGTTGGCTACCTCCTCCACTGCCGCTTCCACCTACACCGCCACATTCACCGCCTCCTCCACCTCCTACTCCATATGGACCTCGTCCACCATATGTATTTTATGTTATTTTAAGTGATTTACCTATCCACATTTGTTTGCAGAGCACTTGCCATGCTCTTAACCACATTTTGCTGCCATTTGCAGCCCTCTAGCCCTTTCCATTACTTTTTTAGAGCAATTTTAGTGCTCAACAGTTCGGGTCCCCATTGACTTCAATGGGGTTCGAGGTCAAGTTTGGGTCCCGAACTCTAATTTCTTTGAGACGTTCGGCCGATCCCGTCGAACGCAAACATCCAGGTGTCCGCTCAACTCTAACGGTAACATTAAATCTAATATTTCCCCTTCGAAGACAAAATACTTTTGGATTTTTTGCTGAGGACATGGTTTACAATACTTGTATAAAAAAAAAATTGGGATTATATGCTTACATATTTGTCCTGCAGTGCATGTTGGAGCGGGGCTATGACCGGACCCAGGTCCACGCTGAGAAGCAGGCCATTGTGAGTGAGATCCTTTCCGAGCTCAAGAGGAAGTTTAAGGGCAATCACCCTCGGATGGCCCTATTTAAAAAATCTTTCATCTTTGGATTGATAATTTATTGATTTCACTTGTATGGAATTATTATTTTCAAAATTGCAAATTACCTGCGATTCATTGTATTCAAAATGTAAACCACTTGTGATTCATTATTTGTAATGATTACTTTGGGTTTCAATAAACACAAATTGAACCATAAAAAATTGTCCGATTTGAAGCGTCAGAACTTGGATCGGATCAAAGAGATCCGTGACAGAAAATGCCCAGGTACAATGCTTACATTACTTTTGTATCTCTCTCCAACACTCTGTAATGTATATACAGTTATGAAAATAAGTATTTCATCCCTTTACAAATCGGGACGTGGGTTGAGAAAAGCCAGTTGAACCTCTTCTGTATTATTCTATATACATATATAATTCGCTTACTAGAGACTGTTGTGAAGTAGTCATACAAGCTATACAAGCTCCTGCTGGTATATATCCCGACCAACACACGGGGGCTTGGCTGGGTTCCTTCCTGCGCCCAAAAATACAGGTGCTGGAGCTGAAGTTAGACGTGGGTTGAGAAAAGCCAGATGAACCTCTTCTGTAGGCGCTGCCAAGGATACCATCAAAGTCGAAAATATAATTCCAATATCTTTATTGTCTACACATTTCAGGGGTGAATAAGCCCCTTCATCAGGATAAGGGGTTATTCACTCCTGAAATGCGTAGACAATAAAGCTATTGGAATTATACATTCGACTTTGATGGTATCCTTGGCAGCGCCTACAGAAGAGGTTCATCTGGCTTTTCTCAACCCACGTCTAACTTCAGCTCCAGCACCTGTATTTTTGGGCGCAGGAAGGAACCCAGCCAAGCCCCCGTGTGTTGGTCGGGATATATACCAGCAGGAGCTTGTATAGCTTGTATGACTACTTCACAACAGTCTCTAGTAAGCAAATTATATATGTATATAGAATAATATTTGTAGCAACACCACACATCTTTTTTCTCTCTTCTTGTATCCCTTTACAAATGATTACTTATTAACTGGTTTGACATGTAGCAAATCAGCCGGCTACATCATACATACATTTCTACCTCAACATGAGTATATATATATATATATATTTATACACACAACAAGGTACAAATGTATGATGTAACCAGCTGATTTCTTGCATTTTACACACACAGATATATATATATATATATATATATATATATATATATATATGTGTGTGTGTGTTTGTGTGTATATATACATAAACTGCAATCATCATTCTGTATTCCAGTAAAAGGCCCCGTACATGATTACATTAGATGCATTACACACTTATCTCCTTAATGCCCGATGACGTACATGTACGTCAGATCTGTACATGACATAAATCCCAGTGACGTAAATGTACTGCATGGTGCAGAAGCTGGACCACTGCTGTATGCACCTGTATCCGTGAAATCACAGATGCCGGCGCATTAACCCTTGCACAGCCGCAGTCAATCGTCTAAAAATAAAATAAATATGTCTCTCAGAATATTGAGACACTAAAACAATATTTTTTGGGGTTCCAAAATGCTACTACTGTCTAATACTAAAATAAAAAAAGTATTCATATTAGGTATCGCCACGTTAGTAATAACCAGCTGTATAAAAATATCCCATGACCTTACCCCTCTGGTGAACACAATAAAATGAAAAGAAATTAAAAACTGTGTCAGAAAAAGCCTAATTCCAAGTTATAAAATTTTTGGTAAATTTGGTATTTATTTAAATATTTTTACCACTGTCATGAAATACTATATGTGACGAGAAAACAATTTCAGAATGGCCTGGATAAGTAAAAGCGTTTTAAAGTTACTACCACATAAAGTGTCACATGTCAGACTTGCTAAAAATGGCCTGGGCAGAATGGTGAAAAATGGCCTGGTCATTAAGAGGTGATTTTGCATATGTTATGAGTTATGAGTTGTTTTTCTAAATTCTGTACATTGTGTGCAGGTCGTTGACGGACGAGATGAAGGTGGTGGTGGTGGTGTCCGGCGAGGAGGAGGAGGCCAGACCAGGCCAGACCCTCCCAGCAAGAGCCAGACGCACCACCAACACCACCTCAAGTGGGTGAAGAGGTGGAGGTGGAAGAGTCTGGTCCCTCCCAGAAGCCAGATATCACACACCCGTCTCCTGATGAGGAGGAGGAGGAGGAGGAGGAGGTTGTTACCAGCCCCCGCCCGGAGGGTAAATATGTTCACACAGCAATATCATGCATCTTAATTCTGAATCACACTTAATGTTTTATTTTTTTTCTATCCTAATTCAATTGCAAAAAGAATGGCCCAGCTGCAAGCCCAACACGATGCAGGCATGCAGGACATGCAGAGGCAGATGCAGGACATGCGGAGACAGCTGCGCAAATGGAGGTGCAGCATGGGAAAAAAATTAAGGAAATGTCAGACCTCCATGAATGCCTTAGAGGCCTGTTTGTAAATAAATATTGTTTTCCTGTTAGGCTTCATGCACACGACACGACGTATTTTTTCACGGTCCGCAAAAACGGGGTCCGTAGGTTCGTGATCCGTGACCGTTTTTTCGTCCGTGGGTCTTCCTTGATTTTTGGAGGATCCACGACATGAAAAAAAAGTTGTTTTGGTGTCCGCCTGGCCGTGCGGAGCCAAACGGATCCGTCCTGAATTACAATGCAAGTCAATGGGGACGGATCCGTTTGACGTTGACACAATATGGTGCCATTTCTAACGGATCCATCCCCATTGACTTTCAATGTAAAGTCAGGAGTCCCATTACTTTCACACTTGCGTTCAGAGATGGAACCGCTCATATAATGCAGACGGTGGCTCCGTTAAGTGTGAAAGTAGCCTGAATGTCAATCGGGGACGGATCCGTTTGAAAATTGAGCCACAGTGTGTCATCTTCAAACGGATCCGTCCCCATTGACTTACATTGTAAGTCTGGACGGATCCGCTAGCCTCGGCACGGCCAGGCGGACACCCGAACGCTGCAAGCAGCGTTTAGGTGTCCGCCTGCTGAGCGGAGCGGAGGCTGAACGCTGCCAGACTGATGCATTCTGAGCGGATCCGCGTCCACTCAGAATGCATTAGGGCTGGACAGATGCGTTCGGGGCTGCTTGTGAGCCCCTTCAAACGGAGCTCACAAGCAGATACCCGAACATTTTAACTTGAAGCGTCCCCATCACCATGGGAACGCCTCTGTGTTAGAATATACTGTCGGATATGAGCTACATCGTGAAACTCAGATCCGACAGTATATTCTAACACAGAGGCGTTCCCATGGTGATGGGGACGCTTCAGGTTAGAATATACTAAAAAACTGTGTACATGACTGCCCCCTGCTGCCTGGCAGGTGCTGCCAGGCAGCAGGGGGCAGACCCCTCCCCCCCTGTTTTTAACTCATTGGTGGCCAGTGGGCTCCCTCACCTGTAGTTAACTCGTTGGTGGCCAGTGTGCTCCCCCCTCCCTCCATCTATTGTAATAATAGCATTGGTTGCAGTGTGCACCCCCCCCCCGCCCCCCCTCCCTCCCTCTATTGTAATAATAGCATTGGTGGCAGTGTGCGCCCCCCCCCTCTATTGCATTAACATTGGTGGCAGTGTGCGCCCCCCCGCCCCTCCCCTTCCTCCCTCTATTGTTTTAATACATTGGTGGCAGTGTGAGGCCTCCCCTCTCCCCCCCCCCCCGATCATTGGTGGCAGCGGAGTAGAAGCATCATACTTACCTTTCTGCTGGCTGCTGCGATCTCTGTGTCTGGCCGGGAGCTCCTCCTACTGGTAAGTGACAGGTCTGTGCGGCGCATTGCTGTCACTTACCAGTAGGAGGAGCTCCCGGCCGGACGCAGACATCGCAGCAGCCAGCAGGTAAGTATGATGCTTCTACTATTGCTAAGGCTAAGTAACCATGGCAACCAGGACTGCAGTAGTGTCCTCGTTGCCATGGTTACCGATCGGAGCCCCAGCTGGGACTCCGATCGGAACTCCGCTGCCACCAATGATCTGGGGGGGGGGGGGGAGGCCGCACACTGCCACCAATGTATTAAAAGAATAGAGGGAGGAAGGGGGGGGGTGCACACTGCCACCAATGTATTAAAAGAATAGAGGGAGGAAGGGGGGGCGGGGGGGGCGCACACTGCCACCAATGTATTAAAAGAATAGAGGGAGAAAGGGGTGGGGGGGGTGCACACTGCCACCAATGTATTAAAACAATAGAGGGAGGAAGGGGGGGGCGCACACTGCTACCAATGTTAATGCAATAGAGGGAAGGAGGGGGGCCGCACACTGTGCCACCAATGCTATTATTACAATAGAGGGAGGGAGGGGAGGGGCCGGGGGGGCGCACACTGTGCCACCAATGTTATTAATACAATAGAGGGAGGGAAGGTGGGCGGCACTGGCCACCAATGAAATTTAAACTGGGGAGGGAGGGGGGTCTGGCCCCTGCTGCCTGGCAGCCCCGGATCTCTTACAGGGGGCTATGATAGCACAATTAACCCCTTCAGGTACAGCACCTGAGGGGTTAATTGTATGGATCACGGCCCCCTGTAAGAGATCGGGTGCTGCCAGGCAGGAGGGGGCAGTCATGTACACAGTTTGTTGTATATTCTAACTAGAAGCATCCCCATCACCATGGGAACGCCTCTGTGTTAGAATATACTGTCGGATCTGAGTTTTCACGAAGTGAAAACTCACCTATGAAAAAGCTTTTATGCAGACGGATCTTCAGATCCGTCTGTATGAAAGTAACCTACGGCCACGGATCACGGACACGGATGCCAATCTTGTGTGCATCCGTGTTCTTTCACGGACCCATTGACTTTAATGGGTCCGTGAACCGTTGTCCGTCCAAAAAATAGGACAGGTCCTATTTTTTTGACGGACAGGATACACGGATCACGGTCTCGGCTGCAAAACGGTGCATTTTCCGATTTTTCCACGGACCCATTGAAAGTCAATGGGTCAGCGAAAAAAAAACGGAAAACGGCACAACGGCCACGGATGCACACAACGGTCGTGTGCATGAGGCCTTAGAACGTGTGGTTATGTTTTTTAATATTGTTATGTTTTCATGTAATTTAAACCGATAAGGTTGCAGTAAGGACCCTTTAGTCCTGGGTAAAACTTATCAGGACCAGGACAGGCAGCAACAGCAGCTAAATGGTAACATGGTAGCTTAAGGCCTACACATAGCTAGGCCAAATACATCAGGGCAGACAGCAGCAGGTAAATGGTAATGGTGTAGTATAAGGCCATACACATAGCTGGGCCAAACTCAGTCAGAACAGACAGGAGCAGGTTCTTTGTTTGTAAAATGAATATGTTCCCATGAATGGGCCCCCGCCAGACCGGGGCAACCCCAAAAATAAACTTATACACCTCTGACAGCAGCATGTTCTTTGTTGGCAGCAGGAATGTGTTCCCATGCATACAAATTTCAAAACATTCCTTTGCCAATTTTTATTTTAAAGCATTTTTCAGATTGTAAAGCCCACAAGAAATTTTAAAAAATATAATATATACATATAAAAAAAATACCATGGTAGAGTCTCAAGAAAATTTGTGTTTATTCAACCAAAAGCGACGTTGCAGTCCACACAATAGGACCTTTCTCAAGCAGTGACAAAAGTGAATGGTGCCAAGTACAAATACAAACTCATGTGATTATTTAATGAAAACTATTAATAATAGAATTTGATTGAATATGTTAGATTCATATTCTGTCTAAAATAAAAAAAAAATTAAAAAATAGCAATAATATACTAGTATCAATACTGTGAAGAGATTAATAACGTCCATTAACGTATGTGAATAAAGCATCCTTTTCCCAAAATAAAGTTAAATAAAAATGTAAATGTTTTTAAACAACAGAAAAAAAATATAGAAAGAATATAATGAGGGAGTTTGGGCAAACTTTATTGGGTTAGGGACAAAGAGCAAAAAAAAAAAATAGACACAAAATCTAAAACAATAACACTAATACAGAGGCACAGACTTTTTTTTTTCAATTTTTTTTTCCACAAACAAAAGATGCAGGCAATAATTCCTCCCTAACAAAGAAAACCCTAAAACAGCAACACTAAAACAAAAATACTTTTAAAAATGTTTTTTCACAGAAAAAAGATGCAGACAATAAACCCCCCCCCCCCCAACAACAAAGCCCTAAAGCTGTTACACTAAAAGACATGCAAAGACATTTATTTTATTTTTTTCACAGACAAAAGACGCAGGCAATAATCCCTCCCTAACAAACAAAACCCTAAAACTGTTACACTAACACACAAAGACTTTTTTTTTTTTTTTTTCCAGAGACAAAAGATGCAGGCAATAATCCCTCCCTAACACACAAAACCCTAAAACAGTAACACTAAAACAAAAAGACTTTTTTTTTTCTTCACAGAAAATAGATGCAGGCAATAATGTCTCCCTAACACACAAAACCCTAAAACAGTAAAACTAAAACAAAAAGACTTTTTTTTTCTTCACCGAAAAAAGATGCAGACAATAATCCCTCCCTAACAAACAAAACCCTAAAACAGTAACACTAAAACAAAAAAATTAAAATACTTTTTTTTTCTTCACAGAAAAAATATGTAGTCAATAATCCCTCCCTAACAAACAGAACCCTAAAACTGTTACACTAAAGTCATAAGTCGGCCAACTCTCTGTTGGGTTTCTGGGAAAGATATATGAAGATTAGCATATCTTACATCTTCTGGCATGAGATAGGCTTAGGGGAGCTAATTTGAATATCTTTCCCAGAAGCCCAGAGGGTTGTTGCCTGGCCTACAATACTCTGCACATATACTATGTATACTCTCTGTAATGAGAAAGTGTACCCCCCAGACAATGCATACATTTAGTGCCCAGAAACCTAGAGTAGCATAGTAGCCTCTCAACTTTTAAGGCAAGTGAAATGGTAGAATCACATCCTTTTGGCTAAGATCAAGTGTAGTCTGTTCTTTCAGGCTGCCTTGACTTGCTGGCTCAGGTCCTTTGCATACCCCCTGCACTCTGCCTTTTAGCATCGTTGATTCAACTTCAGCTCGCTACTTCTATTGGGTGTAGGGCTATTCCCCTAGGAACAAGAGTGTCCTGGTCTCTGACCTCCTCTTGGCCTGTGGCTAAATAGTCTTAGTGTACGACGTTAGACAGCGCTGACTTGGATCTCGACAGCCGAAGACGACTATTGGAAGATTTTCTCCAACTGCAATCAAGGAGAAGATCTTTGCGAAGACTCGATGAGGAATCCCAACGACGAAGACTGAAGACTTCGGCCCCGGGGAATCCCGATGAGAAAAAGAAAATTGGCCCAGCAAAGATAAGATTTGCATGGCCCCGCCCACCAGTGGCAAAAGGTAAGCTTTGTGAAGATTCTCCAGGGAGATTTAGGCAAAAAGGAAGAAGCCATGGCCTCAACCTCCAAACCTCCCAAGACAAACAAGAACGCTGCAGGGCCAGCCAAGAAGCCCCAAGCCACCAAGCCCCCCGGATCCTCTGGTGCTAACCCAACCACCGCTGCCCAGCAGAAGGAGCCCTGGAGCCCTGGATGCAGCAGACCATTGTCATGAAACTGAAGGAGGTGGAGGGGAAGGTCCCAGATAGGACAGAGGAAATCTTCTGTCAGAAGATGCTGGTGGAAAAGGGGTTTTCGGAGCCAGAGACCCTCAGCGTCCAGGCATTTGGGACCAGAATTTTCTACTTGACCTTCACGTCAATCAACATCTGTAGAAGAAATGAGAAACAGCGAAATCAGCAGTATTCGACGCCCCATTTTCTCACTTTGTTGGGAACTTCCCCATCCAGTGGGAGGAGAGAAGGATCACGGTGTCTATGAGGAACCCGCACACCCCCGGCAAGGACATCACCACTTTCCTGAAGCGGTTCTGCACAGTGGTGAGGGAACCCACCCACATCCTGAAAAGACTCGGCTTCTGGACTGGGAAGTGAGGAAGGAAAGGACGCTGAACTTTGCGTTGAGTGTATGGACCATAGAGGACGCACTAACACAACCGGTCGTAGGCAATGTTTCAGTTTCAGCAGTATTCAATTCATTTGTAAGACAACATGTTTCGGGGTGCTAGAGGCCCCTTTATCAAGTCTGAGCCGGATTAGCGGCGTGGGTGCCGCGGCTAGTTCTTGGTTGCACCTCAGCATTCTTCACGTGAAACTGAACAAGGAGTCAACCTCAGAAGACGGTCTCCAGCACCTACCCCAGCCTTTTTTTCCTTAGAAACTCCCACGGCCTCATCTACTACCCGGATATGCCACAGTTCTGTCGGAAATGTGGAAAGAAGGTCCACGAGATGACGACCTGCAAGGAGGATCCATGACGAATTTGCCGGGTCACAGGCCACAAGACAAAAGACTGCCCAACGAAGATGGCATGCAACCTGTGCAGACTGTCCTCCCACGTCTACAATAGTGATGAGCGGCATGGGTCATATTCGAATTTGTGATATTTCGCGAATATTTTGTAGAATATTCGTCATATATTTGTGGATTTGCATATTCATTATATTCGACATTCTTTTTTTATACGTGAAAATCGGCAAGGTAATGATTTGCATATTACGCGCTCAATACAGGCGTGGGTCAAAAAAGAATATATAGCACTATATAATATACTGCTATATATTTGTTTTTAGAATATTCGTCATTTTTTCCATCTGAACACATGATTCCTTCCTGCTTCTTGCTTGTGGGCTAAGGAGTCATTGGCCCACAAGCAACTTAAGCAGGGAGGAATCATGACTTCAGATGGAAAAGAATGAGGAATATTCTAAAAAACGAATATATAACACTATTATCAATATAGAGCTATATATTCGTAATGACTAATATTTGTAATTTGTCATTCCTCCCTGCTTTAGTTGTTTGTGGGCCAATGACTCATTGGCCCACAAGCAAGAAGTAGGGAGGAATAATGTGTTCAGATGGAAAAAAAAATGCTGAAAATTTTGAAATCAATTGGGACCCGAACTTTTGAGCACTAAAAAGGCTGTAAAAATGTCATGGAAAGGGCTAGAGGGCTGCAAATGTGTCAAAATGTGGTTAAGAGCATGGCAAGTGCTGTGCAAACAAATGTGGATAGGGAAATTATTTAAAATAACATAAAATACGCAAAAGTAAAAAATAATAATCTTGACCTGGAGGACGAGGTCCATGTGGAGTGGGAGGTTGAGGAGGCGGTGGATGTGGCGGTGTAGGTGGAAGCGGCGGTGTAGGAGGAGGAGGTAGCCTACACTGCTTTTTTCGTTTTAAATTTATTTTTATTTTTTTAAATTAGGGTACACCCCAAAATATTGGGAAATATAACCTGTGATAGCCCCCTCCAGTCGTGCTAAACACACGTTCAGACAATACACTGGCTGCAGGGCAGGACAGCACCTCCAAGGTGTAAAGGGCAAGCTCAGGCCATGTGCCCAATTTGTAGACCCAAAAGTTGCAGGGGGCAGACCATCAGTCAGTTTGTGTAGGCGCGTGCAAACTTACTGCCCTACCATGTTGCACGTCCCTGTGATGTTCACGGTCCAATTGGATATCTGCTCTATCAACTTTCGATGTTCTTTTCTGCGCCTACCATGTTGATCACGATTAGCAGCGAATCAGGGTTCCACGCCGGAGAGAGAGCGTGAGAAAGAGAGACCACATCCAAGGGAGATCAATGGATGAAATTTAATTGTGATCGAGCGGAAATGTGGAAGAAGCTATTAAAACTGAAGAATTGAAGGAAAGGAGGGGGCACACGGCAATTACCCACTCCAAACTCGGGGAGGTAATGACGATAAATAACAATACAGGACTTTTAAAATGCCCTGTTATTGGAATGACTAATAAAAAAATTACAGGGACTATCACTGGGGTATTTTGGATTTGAAAACGTTAGCCAGGAGAGGCCCTGCTGCCGCTTTGTTGACTCTAGATAACTTCTGCCTGATCGCACGTCCAGGTGACGTCCACCATCCATTTGGATATCTTCTCTATCAACTTTCAATGTTCTTTTCTGAGCCTACCATGTTGATCACGGTTATCGGCAAATCAGGGTTCCACGCCGGAGAGTGAGAGTAAGAAAGAGAGACCTCATCCAAGTGAGGTCAGTGGCTGCAATGGGATGAAGCAGAAATGTGAAACAAGTTATTAAAGCAAAAGGATCGAATGAAAGGGCCAATTAAAGACACATTTTAGAAATTTAAGTCCATGTCACCTATGCAGAGCAGGGTTTTTTCATTGCCAGAAATGGGTTAATGTCACCCACCAATAAAACAGTTTATTTTTAAAAATTTCGGTCCCTGTCACCTATGCAGAACAGGGGTATATTCAGGGCAAAAATTGTAAAATGTCAACCCAAGAATGTAACAGAAAAGTTTGTGAAATTTATTAACCTATCTACTAGGTAGAGCAGGGGTCTATCACAGCCAAAAATTGTTAAATGTCACCTGAAAATATAACAGAAAAATTTGTGAAATGTATTAAGCTGTCAACTAGGTATAGCAGGGGTATATCACAACCAAAAATTGGTGAATTTCACCCGAAAATGTAACAGAAAAATGAGTGAATTATTTTTACCTGTCTACTAGGTAGAGTAGGGGTATATCACACCCAAAAATTAGATAATTTCACCCAAAAATGTAACAGAACAATTAGCGATTATTTTTTACCTGTCTACTAGGTAGAGCATGGGTATATCACACCCAAAAATTGGTGAATTTCACCTGAAAATGTAAAAGACAAATTAGCGATTTTTTTTTTACATGTCTGCTAGGTATAGCAGTGGTATATAACACCTAAAAATTTGTGAATTTCACCCGAAAATGTAACAGACAAATTAGTGAAATGACATAAAATAAAATACGTACAAATAAAAAAAAATTGATTTATGAGGTGGAGGTCCATATGGAGTAGGAGTTTGAGGAGGCGCTGGACGTAGCAGTGTCAGTGGAAGCAGCGGTGGAGGAGGATGAGGTAGCCAACATTGGTTTTTGGTTTGAATTTTATTTCTTTTTTAATTAGGGTACACTCCAAAAGAATGTGAAATATCCAAAATGCAAGAATGAGCAATTGCACTGTAGTATAACAATGGCTAGCTAAGGCCGGTATACATGTCTATTCTGCACAAGGTACGGACCAGTCCTGTGGGATCCATGCCTGGTTCATTTTAATGAATGTTAGCTTGTCCACATTGGCTGTGGACAGGCGGTTGCACTTGTCGCTCAGACAATACACTGGCTGTGGGGCAGGCCAGCAACTCCAAGGCGTAAAGGACAAGCTCAATGTGCCCAATTTTGAGACCCAAAAGTTGAAGGGGGTAGACCCATCATTCAGTACGTGTAGGCGTGTGCACACATACTGCTCCACCATGTTGGTGAAATGCTGTCTCCTGCTAAGACAATCCATATCAGCTGGTGGTGCTGGTTGTTGTTGCATGCTGACAAAGCTTTTCCACATTTTGGCCATGCTTTTTTAGGTGCTGACAGTGCCCCAGCTGCATTGGTGACCATTTTCTCCTTCTCTGCCTTCGCCTTGTGCTTTTACTGTGCCCCCGCTGTCAGGTGGGAATGCCACCAGCAGCGCGCCTACCAGCGTGCGCTTGTACTCGCGCATCTTATGATCATGCTCTAGTGACGGAATTAAAAACGGTACATTGTCCTTGTAACGGGGATCCATCAGCGTGGCCACCCAGTAATCAGCACAAGTTAGAATGTGAGTAGAGTTGAGCGAACACCTGGATGTTCGGGTTCGAGAAGTTCGGCCGAACTTCCCGTAAATGTTCGGGTTCGGGATCCGAACCCGATCCGAACTTCGTCCCGAACCCGAACCCCATTGAAGTCAATGGGGACCCGAACTTTTCGGCACTAAAACGGCTGTAAAACAGCCCAGGGAAGGGCTAGAGGGCTGCAAAAGGCAGCAACATGTAGGTAAATCCCCTGCAAACAAATGTGGATAGGGAAATGAATTAAAATAAAAATTAACCAAAATCAATTGGAGAGAGGTCCCATAGCAGAGAATCTGGCTTCCCGTCACCCACCACTGGAACAGTCCATTCTCAGATATTTAGGCCCCGGAACCCAGGCAGAGGAGAGAGGTCCCGTAACAGAGAATCTGGCTTCATGTCAGCAGAGAATCAGTCTTCATATCATAGCAGAGAATCAGGCTTCACGTCACCCACCACTGCAACAGTCCATTTTCATAAATTTAGGCCCAGCACCCAGGCAGAGGAGAGAGGTCCCGTAACAGAGGATCTGGCTTCATGTCAGCAGAGAATCAGTCTGCATGTCATAGCAGAGAATCAGGCTTCACGTCAGCCACCACTGCAACAGTCCATTGTCATAAATTTAGGCCCAGCACCCAGGCAGAGGAGAGAGGTCCCGTAACAGACAATCTGGCTTCATGTCAGCAGAGAATTAGTCTGCATGTCATAGCAGAGAATCAGGCTTCACGTCAGCCACCAATGCAACAGTCCATTGTCAGATATTTAGGCCCAGCACCCAGGCAGAGGAGAGAGGTCCCGTAACAGAGGATCTGGCTTCATGTCAGCAGAGAATCAGTCTGCATGTCATAGCAGAGAATCAGTCTTCATGTCATAGCAGAGAATCAGGCTTCACGTCACCCACCACTGTAAGAGTCCATTTTCATAAATTTAGGCCCAGCACCCAGGCAGAGGAGAGAGGTCCCGTAACAGACAATCTGGCTTCATGTCAGCAGAGAATCAGTCTTCATGTCATAGCAGAGAATCAGGCTTCACGTCACCCACCACTGCAACAGTCCATTTTCATAAATTTAGGCCCAGCACCCAGGCAGAGGAGAGAGGTCCCGTAACAGAGGATCTGGCTTCATGTCAGCAGAGAATCAGTCTTCATGTCATAGCAGAGAATCAGGCTTCACGTCACCCACCACTGCAACAGTCCATTTTCATAAATTTAGGCCCAGCACCCAGGCAGAGGAGAGAGGTCCCGTAACAGAGGATCTGGCTTCATGTCAGCAGAGAATCAGTCTGCATGTCATAGCAGAGAATCAGGCTTCACGTCAGCCACCAATGCAACAGTCCATTGTCAGATATTTAGGCCCAGCACCCAGGCAGAGGAGAGAGGTCCCGTAACAGAGGATCTGGCTTCATGTCAGCAGAGAATCAGTCTTCATATCATAGCAGAGAATCAGGCTTCACGTCACCCACCACTGCAACAGTCCATTTTCATAAATTTAGGCCCAGCACCCAGGCAGAGGAGAGAGGTCCCGTAACAGAGGATCTGGCTTCATGTCAGCAGACAATCAGTCTGCATGTCATAGCAGAAAATCAGGCTTCACGTCAGCCACCACTGCAACAGTCCATTGTCATAAATTTAGGCCCAGCACCCAGGCAGAGGAGAGAGGTCCCGTAACAGACAATCTGGCTTCATGTCAGCAGAGAATCAGTCTTCATGTCATAGCAGAGAATCAGTCTTCATGTCATAGCAGAGAATCAGGCTTCACATCTCCCACCACTGTAAGAGTCCATTTTCATAAATTTAGGCCCAGCACCCAGGCAGAGGAGAGAGGTCCCGTAACAGACAATCTGGCTTCATGTCAGCAGAGAATCAGTCTTCATATCATAGCAGAGAATCAGGCTTCACGTCACCCACCACTGTAAGAGTCCATTTTCATAAATTTAGGCCCAGCACTCAGGCAGAGGAGAGAGGTCCTGTAACAGACAATCTGGCTTCATGTCAGCAGAGAATTAGTCTGCATGTCATAGCAGAGAATGAGGCTTCACGTCAGCCACCACTGCAACAGTCCATTGTCAGATATTTAGGCCCAGCACCCAGGCAGAGGAGAGAGGTCCCGTAACAGAGGATCTGGCTTCATGTCAGCAGAGAATTAGTCTGCATGTCATAGCAGAGAATCAGGCTTCACGTCACCCAACATTGGAACAGTCCATTGGCATATATGTAGGCCCTGGCACCCAGACAGAGGAGAGGTTCATTCAACTTTGGGTAGCCTCGCAATATAATGGTAAAATGAAAATAAAAATAGGATTGAATGAGGAAGTGCCCTGGAGTCCAATAATATATGGTTATGGGGAGGTAGTTAATGTCTAATCTGGACAAGGGAAGGACAGGTCCCATGTCCTCATCATCAGGAAACATAAGTGGTTGTGCATCAGTGCAGTCTATGTCTTCCACCGGGGAAGGGCTAGGTGGATGCCCTTGGGAAACCCTGACAGCAGAGTCTTCAAACAGCATAAGAGACTGCTGCATAACTTGAGGCTCCCTGATATGCATGGGGGTGATGTGACAGACTGATGGGGTTGGTTTTCAGGCGCCATCTGTGCGCTTTCTGCAGAAGACTGGGTGGGAGATAATGTGAACGTGCTGGATCCACTGTCGGCCACCCAATTGACTAATGCCTGTACCTGCTCAGGCCTTACCATCCTTAGAACGGCATTGGGCCCCACCATATATCGCTGTAAATTCTGGCGGCTACTGGGACCTGAGGTAGTTGGTACACTAGGACGTGTGGATGTGGCAGAACGGCCACGTCCTCTCCCAGCACCAGAGGGTCCACTAACACCACCACGACCATGTCCACGTCCGCGTCCCTTACTAGATGTTTTCCTCATTGTTATGGTTCACCACAACAACAAAAATATTATTTGGCCCAATGTATTGTATTCAAATTCAGCGGGATATAAATTTGAGGACTAGTATTTAGGCGCTGGGTGACCGGTATGGATTTAGTGACAGAATTAGACTTGGAAATGCACATTAGCGTGTGTGTGAAGTTATTCTGAATGACCCTATGTGCACCTTGAATATTATATACCCTTTTAGGGATAGATTTCAAATAGCTCTGATATAGCAGAAACCACTAAATTATGAAATTGCTAAATTGGGAATTGTATTTCAACCCAGAACAAAAAATGTGCTTTGACGGACACTAAATAACTTGCCCATCCACAACAGGACAGCGGTAACGACAGATTTAGCGGGATATAAATTTGAGGCCTAGTATTTAGGCGCTGGGTGACCGGTATGGATTTAGTGACAGAATTAGACTTGGAAATGCACAGTAGCGTGTGTGTGAAGTTATTCTGAATGACCCTATGTGCACCTTGAATATTATATACCCTTTTAGGGATAGATTTCAAATAGCTCTGATATAGCAGAAACCACTAAATTATGAAATTGCTAAATTGGGAATTGTATTTCAACCCAGAACAAAAAATGTGCTTTGACGGACACTAAATAACTTGCCCATCCACAACAGGACAGCGGTAACGACAGATTTAGCGGGATATAAATTTGAGGCCTAGTATTTAGGCGCTGGGTAACCGGTATGGATTTACTAACAGAATTAGACTTGGAAATGCACAGTAGCGTGTGTGTGAAGTTATTCTGAATGACCCTATGTGCACCTTGAATATTATATACCCTTTTAGGGATAGATTTCAAATAGCTCTGAAATAGCAGAAACCACAAAATTATGAAATTGCTAAATTGGGAATTGTATTTCAATCCAGAACAAGAAATGTGCTTTGACGGACACTAAATAACTTGCCCATCCACAACAGGACAGCGGTAACGACAGATTTAGCGGGATATAAATTTGAGGCCTAGTATTTAGGCGCTGGGTGACCGGTATGGATTTACTAACAGAATTAGACTTGGAAATGCACAGTAGCGTGTGTGTGAAGTTATTCTGAATGACCCTATGTGCACCTTGAATATTATATACCCTTTTAGGGATAGATTTCAAATTGCTCTGATATAGCAGAAACCACTAAATTATGAAATTGCTAAATTGGGAATTGTATTTCAACCCAGAACAAAAAATGTGCTTTGACGGACACTAAATAACTTGCCCATCCACAACAGGACAGCGGTAACGATAGATTTAGCGGGATATAAATTTGAGGCCTAGTATTTAGGCGCTGGATGACCGGTATGGATTTAGTGACAGAATTAGACTTGGAAATGCACAATAGCGTGTGTGTGAAGTTATTCTGAATGACCCTATGTGCACCTTGAATATTACATACCCTTTTAGGGATAGATTTCAAATAGCTCTGATATAGCAGAAACCACTAAATTATGAAATTGCTAAATTGGGAATTGTATTTCAACCCTGAACAAAAAATGTGCTTTAACGGACACTAAATAACTTGCCCAGCCACAACAGTACAGCGGTAACGACAGATTTAGCGGGATATAAATTTGAGGCCTAGTATTTAGGCGCTGGGTGACCGGTATGGATTTACTAACAGAATTAGACTTGGAAATGCACAGTAGCGTGTGTGTGAAGTTATTCTGAATGACCCTATGTGCACCTTGAATATTAGATACTCTTTTAGGGATAGATTTCAAATAGCTCTGATATAGCAGAAACCACTAAATTATGAAATTGCTAAATTGGGAATTGTATTTCAACCCTGAACAAAAAATGTGCTTTGACGGACACTAAATAACTTGCCCAGCCACAACAGGACAGCGGTAATGACAGATTTAGCGGGATATAAATTTGAGGCCTAGTATTTAGGCGCTGGGTGACCGGTATGGATTTAGTGACAGAATTAGACTGGGATATGGCCAAAAAATAACCACACTATTGCTGGTTAAATGCACTTGGTGTGACAGCTTGACCAACCACACTACTGAGGGTTAAATGCACTTGGTGACGGGCGCAGCTTGCCCCTGATGTAGTATATGGCCAAAAAATTAACAGACTATTGCTGGTTAAATGCACTTGGTGTGACAGCTTCACCCTGATGTAGGCTTTAGCCAAAAAACAACCACACCATTGAGGGTTAAATGCATTTTGTGACAGGCGCAGCTTGCCCCTGATGTAGTATATGGCCAAAAAATGAACAGACTATTGCTGGTTAAATGCACTTGGTGTGACAGCTTGACCAACCACACTACTGAGGGTTAAATGCACTTGGTGACGGGCGCAGCTTGCCCCTGATGTAGTATATGGCCAAAAAATTAACAGACTATTGCTGGTTAAATGCACTTGGTGTGACAGCTTGACCAACCACACTACTGAGTTTTAAATGCACTTGGTGACGGGCGCAGCTTGCCCCTGATGTAGTATATGGCCAAAAAATGAACAGACTATTGCTGGTTAAATGCACTTGGTGTGACAGCTTGACCAACCACACTACTGAGGGTTAAATGCACTTGGTGACGGGCGCAGCTTGCCCCTGATTTAGTATATGGCCAAAAAATTAGCAGACTATTGCTGGTTAAATGCACTTGGTGTGACAGCTTCACCCTGATGTAGGCTTTAGCCAAAAAACAACCACACCATTGAGGGTTAAATGCACTTGGTGACAGGCGCAGCTTGCCCCTGATGTAGTATATGGCCAAAAAATAAACAGACTATTGCTGGTTAAATGCACTTGGTGTGACAGCTTCACCCTGATGTAGGCTTTAGCCAAAAAACAACCACACCATTGGGGGTTAAATGCACTTGGTCGCAGCTTGGATGCACTTGGTCGCAGCACCGCACAAGACACAAAATGGCCGCCGATCACCCCAGAAAAAAGTGACTGACAAACGGTCTGGGCAGCCTTAAAACAGTGAGCAATTGAATTTCAGCAGCTCAATGATGCACAGCTGCAGATCGATTGATTAATCAAGTCCTTTGGAGGAGTTAATCTGCCTTATCTCGCCCTACTGTCGCAGCCGCAACCTCTCCCTACGCTAATCAGAGCAGAGTGACGGGCGGCGCTATGTGACTCCAGCTTAAATAGAGGCTGGGTCACATGGTGCTCTGGCCAATCACAGCCATGCCAATAGTAGGCATGGCTGTGACGGCCTCTTGGGGCAAGTAGTATGACGCTTGTTGATTGGCTGCTTTGCAGCCTTTCAAAAAGCGCCAAGAAAGCGTCACAAAAGCGCCAAGAAAGCGACGAACACCGAACCCGAACCCGGACTTTTACGAAAATGTCCGGGTTCGGGTCCGTGTCACGGACACCCCAAAATTCGGTACGAACCCGAACTATACAGTTCGAGTTCGCTCATCCCTAAATGTGAGCAACTCGGTGGTCGTTGCGGAGACACTGCAGCATGTAATCGCTCATGTGTGCCAGGCTGCCCAGAGGCAACGAAAAGCTCTCCTCTGTGGGAGGTGTATCGTCTGTGTCCTCTGTAGCCCCCCAGCAGTGATGGCCATGATTTGGTCTGGGTGCCACCCTGCTGTGAACATGGTTCCACCTCCTTCATCTCCTCCTCCTCATCCTCCACCTCATCATCCTCCAGAACTGTGCCCTGGCTGGACAATTGTGTACCTGGTGTTTGTGGGTGCAAGAACCCACCCTCGGAGCCACTTGTGAATGACTGGCTGGAAACCCTATGAAATGATCCCTCTTCCTCCTCCTCCTCCCTTGCCACATCCTCTTCCATCATCGCCAGCAGCGTTTTTTCAAGGAGGCATAAAAATGGGATAGTAATGCTGAGAACAGCATTATCGGCACTGGCCATGTTGGTGGAGTATTCGATACAGCGCAACAAGGAACACAGGTCTCGCATGGAGGCCCAGTCACTGATGGTGAAGTGGTGCTGTTCCGCAGAGCGACTCACCCGTGAGTGCTGCAGATGAAACTCCATTATTGCCTGCTGCTGCTTGTATAGTCTGGCCAGCATGTGCAAGTGGAGTTCCACCTTGTGGGCATGTCGCATATAAGGCGGTGAGTGGGAAGACCGAAGTTACGCTACTGCGCTGACAGGCAAGCAGCAGGGTGAGAACGCCAAAAGTGCGCACAGACGGCCTGCACTTTCTGAAGCAGCTCTGACCTATCTGGGTAATTTTTAAAGAACCTCTGCACCACCAAATTCAGCACATACGCCAGGCAAGGGATATGCGCCAAACCGGCTAGTCCCAGAGCTCCTATGAAATTTCACCCATTATCGCACACCAACAGGCCGGGCTTGAGGCTCACTGGCACCAACCACTCATCGGTCTGTTGTTCAAGGCCCATCCACAGCTCCTGCGCGATGTGAGGTTTGTCCCCCAAACAGATACGTTTTAAAACTGCCTGCTGTCGTTTACCCCTGGCTGTGCTGAAGTTGGTGGTGAAGGTGTTAAGCTGACCTGTTAAGCTGACCGGATGAGGAGCAGGTAGAGGATGAGGAAGTGGAATAGGAGGATGAAGCAACAGGAGGCAAACTGAAGCACCCTGCAATCCTCGGTGGTAAAAGGACATGCGCCAAACTGCTATCCGCCTCAGGCCCAGCCGCCACTGCATTTACCCAGTGTGCTTTTATGGAGATATAACGTCCCTGACTGTGCCTACTGGTCCACGTATCCGTAGTTAGGTGCATCTTGCCACAGATGGCATTGCAAAATGCACACCTGATTTTGTCCCCCACTTGGTTGTGCAGGGAAGGGATGGCACACCTGGAAAAGTAGTGGCGGCTGGGCACAACGTACTGTGGGACAGCCACCGCCATAAGGTTTTTAAAACTCTCTGTCTCTACCAGACAGAATGACAGCATTTCAAAGGACAGTCATTTTGAAATGCTTGCATTCAGGGCCAGGGATCGTGGGTGGGTAGGGGGGTACTTCCTCTTCCGCTCCAGTGTTTGAGAGATGGAGAGCTGAACGCCTCCGTGAGACATTGTGGAGATGCTTGGTGACCCAGATGGTGGTGTTGCTGGCAGATCCTCTGTTTGCGGGGTGGCACTGTCACTCCAGAGGTGGATGAAAAGGCTGAGACTGCAGCAGAAGAGTAAGCAGGAGCAGCCAGAGACCTTTCTTGGTTTTTGAGGTGTCTACTCCACTGCAGCTCGTGCTTTGCACTTAGATGCCTGGTCATGCAGGTTGTGCTCAGGTTGAGAATGTTTATGCCTCGCTTCAGTCTCTGGTTGCACAGTGTGTAAACCACTCGTGTCATGGCTTGTCATCAGCACTTGTGTGAAGAACTGCCACGCCAGGGAACTCCTTGGAGCTGGCTTTGTTGCGCTCAGTCCCTTGATGTGGTCGGCAGTAGCAGTCATACTGTCTAGGGGACAGCCGCTCCGCTTTTGCACCCTGCTCCCTCTTCTTCTGTGCTGTTGTTCTGGTTCTGGCCAAGCTGCCAGTTCGATTTGATGTACTGCTCCAAATTAATTAACCTCTTAAGGACATAGGGCGTACAGGTACGCCCTTGTGCCCTGGTACTTAAGGACACAGGGCGTACATGTACGCCCTGTGTATTTCTGATCACTGCCGTGCGGCTGGCAGTGATCGGAACGCGGTGCCTGCTCAAATCATTGAGCAGGCACCTAGGCTAAATGCGCGGGGGGGTCCCGTGACCCCCCCATGTCGGCGATCGGGGCAAACCGCAGGTCAATTCAGACCTGCGGTTTGCTGCGATTTCTGCAGTTTCTGATCCCCGCGGTCCCTGACCGCGGGGATCAGAAACTTTAGGATTCCAAAAATGTTCCTGCATCCCTCCCCCCTGCACCCCTGAGTTATTTGAGCATGGTGGGAGGTGCAGGGGGAGGGTTGCGGGCGATGCGGGCGGTGCGGGAGGCGGGCGGTGCGGTAGGCGGGATCGCGATCCCCCGCCCGCCTCCCCTTAAATAATCGTTGGTTTCTAGTGGGTATACCAGGGTGCCAGCACATTGCTGGCACCCTGGTATAAACGGCTGACATCGGTGATGCGATGTCAGCCGTTTAACCCTTTCCATACCGCGGTCCGTACGGACCGCTGTATGGAAAAGGTTAACAGCGCAGGGAGCTCCCTCCCTCTCCCATCGGGGGGCTGCTGTGCCTTTGCAACCCCCCGAATGGAGAGGGAGAGAGCTCCAAGGCAGCCCCCCCAGAGCCCCGTCCTTACCCTTCCCCGTCTGCGCAGTTCTGACCATAACTGAGCAGACGGGGAAGGTTCCCATGGCAACAGGACGCCTTCTCAGGCATCCTGCTGTCCATGGTGCTGAACAGATCTGTGCTGAAAGGCATAGATCTGTTCAGACAAAGTGTAAAATACAGTAAAGTACTATATATTGTACTGTACTGTATTATACAGACATCAGACCCACTGGATCTTCAAGAACCAAGTGGGTCTGGGTCAAAAAGAAAGTGAAAAAAAGTGAAAATAAAGTAAAAATCAAAAAACACATTTATCACTGATTAAAAATAAAAAAAATTAAATTCCCTACACATGTTTGGTATCGCCGCGTCCGTAACGACCTGATCTATAAAATGGTCATGTTACTTTACCCAAACGGTGAACACCATAAAAATAAAAAATTAAAAACTATGATGAAATTGAAATTTTGCTCACCTTACTTCCCCAAAAAGTTAATAAAAGTGATCAAAAAAGTTGTATGTACTCCAAAATTGTAACAATCAAACCGTCATCTCATCCCGCAAAAATCATACCCTACCCAAGATAATCGCCCCAAAACTGAAAAAACTATGGCTCTTAGACTATGGAAACACTAAAACATGATTTTTTTTGTTTCAAAAATGAAATCATTGTGTAAAACTTACATAAATAAAAAAAAGTATACATATTAGGTATCGCCGCGTCCGTATCGACCGGCTCTATAAAAATATCACATGACCTAACCCCTCAGCTAACCACCGTAAAAAAAAAAAAAAAAACGGTGTAAAAAAAGCAATTTTTTGTCATCTTACTTCACAAAAAGTGTAACAGCAAGCGATCAAAAAGTCATATGCACCCCAAAATAGTGCCAATAAAACCGTAATCTCATCCCGCAAAAAATGAGACCCTACTTGAGATAATTGCCCAAAAACTGAAAAAACTATGGCTCTTAGACTATGGAGACACTAAAACTTTTTTTTGTTTTAAAAATTAATTCATTGTGTAAAACTTACATAAATAAAAAAAATTGTATACATATTAGGTATCGCCGCGTCCGTGACAACCTGCTCTATAAAATTACCACATGATCTAACTGGTCAGATGAATGTTGTAAATAACAAAAAAAAAAAAACGGTGCCAAAAAAGCTATTTCTTGTTACCTTGCCGCACAAAAAGTGTAATATAGAGCAACCAAAAATCATATGTACCCTAAACTAGTACCAACAAAACTGCCACCTTATCCCGTAGTTTCTAAAATGGGGTCACTTTTTTGGAGTTTCTACTCTAGGGGTGCATCAGGGGGGCTTCAAATGGGACATGGTGTCAATAAAACCAGTCCAGCAAAATCTGCCTTCCAAAAACCGTATGGCATTCCTTTTCTTCTGCGCCCTGCCGTGTGCCCGTACAGCGGTTTACGACCACATATGGGGTGTTTCTGTAAACTACAGAATCAGGGCCATAAATAATGAGTTTTGTTTTGCTGTTAACCCTTGCTTTGTAACTGGAAAAAAAATATTAAAATGGAAAATCTGCCAAAAAAGTGAAATTTTTAAATTGTATCTCTATTTTCCATTAAATCTTGTGCAACACCTAAAGGGTTAACAAACTTTGTAAAATCAGTTTTGAATACCTTGAGGGGTGTAGTTTCTTAGATGGGGTCACTTTTATGGAGTTTCTACTCTAGGGTTGCATCAGGGGGGCTTCAAATGGGACATGGTGTCAAAAAAACTGTCCAGCAAAACCTGCCTTCCAAAAACCATATGGCGCACCTTTCACTCTACGCCCCGCTGTGTGGCCGTACAGTAGTTTACGGCCACATATGGGGTGTTTCTGTAAACTGCAGAGTCAGGGCAATAAAGATACAGTCTTGTTTGGCTGTTAACCCTTGCTTTTTTAGTGGAAAAAAATTGGTTAAAATGGAAAATTAGGCAAAAAAATGAAATTCTCAAATTTCATCCCCATTTGCCAATAACTCTTGTGCAACACCTAAAGGGTTAATGAAGTTTGTAAAATCAGTTTTGAATACCTTGAGGGGTGTAGTTTCTTAGATGGGGTTACTTTTATGGAGTTTCTACTCTAGGGGTGCATCAGGGGGCTTCAAATGGGACATGGTGTCAAAAAAACAGTCCAGCAAAACCTGCCTTCCAAAAACCATATGGCGCACCTTTCACTCTACGCCCCGCTGTGTGGCCGTACAGTAGTTTACGGCCACATATAGGGTGTTTCTGTAAACGGCAGAGTCAGGGCAATAAAGATACAGTCTTGTTTGGCTGTTAACCCTTGCTTTGTTACTGGAAAAAATGGGTTAAAATGGAAAATTAGCCAAAAAAATGAAATTCTCAAATTTCATCCCCATTTGCCAATAACTCTTGTGCAACACCTAAAGGGTTAACGAAGTTTGTAAAATCAGTTTTGAATACCTTGAGGGGTGTAGTTTATAGAATGGGGTCATTTTTGGGTGGTTTCTATTATGTAAGCCTCGCAAAGTGACTTCAGAGCTGTAGTGGTCCCTAAAAATTAGGTTTTTGTAAATTTCTGAAAAATTTCAAGATTTGCTTCTAAACTTCTAAGCCTTGTAACATCCCCAAAAAATAAAATATCATTCCCAAAATAATTCAAACATGAAGTAGACATATGGGAAATGTAAAGGCTTCACAATTTTTAGGGGTATTACTATGTATTACAGAAGTAGAGAAACTGAAACTTTGAAATTTACAAATTTTTCCAAATTTTTGTTAAATTAGGTTTTTTTTTGGTGCAAAAAAAATATTTTTTTTTTACTTCATTTTACCAGTGTCATGAAGTACAATATGTGACAAAAAAACAATCTCAGAACGGTCTGGATAAGTCAAAGCGTTTTAAAGTTATCAGCACTTAAAGTGACTCTGGTCAGATTTGCAAAAAATGGCCTGGTCCTAAGGTGTAAAAAGGCTGTGTCCTTAAGGGGTTAAGATACGTGCACGGAGAGATCAGACAGACAACTCACTACATGGAGTTAATCAGTATCTCTGGTTTATTTCTGAAAACAACATGGGTTTCATAATATGATAAAGTATATATTTTCTATTGGCTATGAACTCTCTACTTTTCTGTAACCTTGACGGCCAGAGGAAATTCCTCCTCCCTCCCCCCCCTTGTTCCTGGGTGAAACCGTTACTACTTCTTTCTTTGTAACTGCTTGCTTGAGCTGAACGGAAACCACAAAGAAACACATGATAAAAACACAAAGTAAGATTCTAGTTTATAGGTGTTGGCAGAATGCCTGGCCGCCATCTTAGCTCAACAAGCAAGTATCCATTTTGTATCAATAGTCCATAACAGTCCCCCCTTGGAGACTTGATTGTAGACTTTCCCTTCGCCTAGCGAATCCCCTGGGCATACCATTCGTATCCTCTTCACCCGCAGTGGCGACAACCTACCCCTTATAGGTAGGCTCCCAGTTGCTCGGACTTGTGGTAATACCCTGGGATTCATCTCGCCCTATCTCAGCCAGGCATCATTGTGAGGAGGGGGAGCTGTGTTGAACGATGTTTCCTTCTGTCCTTCCTCATCGTAGAAGAGCATAATAGGTCGTTCATCAGTTTTCTTCATTCTTTTTGAAAAGCGGGTCACACAAATAAGAACAAGCTTAATCACTACATATATCACCAATATTACTAGGGCTACCTGCAATATTACTTGGACAATTCCCATGAGCCAACCCCCAATACCTTTGAACCAGTTATTGGGGTTAAGGGAAGAGAAGGTATTAGACCACCATGTATCTTTATCAGCTTTATGTGCATCCAGCCATTTATCTCTTAAATCCGCCATTTTCTCTATACCCACCTTAACTTGCAAATTACCCTGCGGGTCTATGTAATGGCAACAAGAGGGTCCCACAACCTGGCACATACCTCCATCTTTAGCTGTAACATAATCTAGAACTAATGTGTGTTGGTTGGTGACAATGATTAACTGGTTTTGCACAATGTTTGAGGTAAGTCTCATCACTTCCCATATTTGGTCATCCAGGTAGTCTGTTGCTACTACCAGATGATCCCACATCTGCGCTATCATGGGATATATGAAGATGGAACTAACAATTTTGTTGGTAATGCTCATCTCTACTACATGTGGCTTGCCATTTGGTCTGGGTGTGTTATCTTTGGCCCTATGATACAAGGTGTGTTTAGGTACTGCATTTATGTCAATTTCAGAGTGTGGTACTATAAAGGTAGCAGGAGTAAGCCTGGCGATGGTGCACAGTCCTGTGAGATTCTTGGATAACCATTTGTACGCTTTGTGTCCACAAACTAAGTATATGTCGTCTGGAACTGCCACTGCTGTGCCATTGAATAATCGGGTAATTAGTTTGGCTAATTGTGTCCCTTTCGCCAACTCATATCCTTTTGACTGACTTTCGGTGTCGTTAGCTAATATACCTGTCAGGAGATCCTGTACAGTATGGTTGTTACAGGGCAGATCCTTTCCGTTCTCAGCATCTACACCAATACACTGCACCTGAGTGTATACACTGAGTGTCATTGCAACCTGAGTGTATACATTGCAACCTGAGTGTATGTGTGGACTAAATGTCATACCTTTGGTTTGTACTTGGAGACAATAACAGTGTGTCCAGCTAGGAAAACATGTGACATTAGCCCAGTGTCCCCCTTGCCAAGGAGTAGAGCTATAATCTACCGAGGGTCCTGATCTGTTTATCATGAGCCATGGGGCATCTGCCCACCCTGCAACAGGTAAGGCTACTTCCTTGTCCTTGTTTGTACTGGATTTAACTTGGTGTATGCTAGTGAGAATGATGGTAGAATTAGACAGGTCAATCAGTTCAGAAAGTTCCAAGGGAATTGCAACATAAGGCATACTGGTTGAACTCACGGGACTGTGGGTACAGATCCAACAATCTCTGAGTGTCTCAACCCCTGGACTAGAATTTGATGGTGCCGTGTCAGTGAATTGTCCCATTCATCACCCAGTGGTGTGAACACTGCTGATATGCCCACTGTCAAAGTCATGATCAGTATGTGAATCCTCATGGCTTATTGTTCCAGGGTCGTCGGGACAGCCTTTACTCTTTTGCAATGTGAGGCGTGGATCCAGGTAGGCCTCCATCGAGTTTCACAGAGGTCGGGGTAGTCAGCAACACCTGGTACAGCCCCTCGTATCGTGGTTCGAGGGTGTTTCTGACGTGTTTCTTGACCACCACCCACTCTCCAGGTTTGAGAGTGTGTATTCCCTCTAGGGAGTCAGGATCTGGAATGGAAGAGAAAACTTGTGCACATATGTTAGACAATTGTTTACTCAGGGCAATCACATATTTAGCAACAGATTCATAATGCATTTGCAATTGCTGTGGGAAGTACTGTCCCATCCTAGGCCGTGTCCTAAACAAAATTTGGTGTGGAGGCCTAGGGGTGTGTCTAACTGAAAATAGTGCTATTGGCAGGCATTGTACCCAACTGAGCCCTGTCTCCCCAGTCATTTTCAGCATCTTGGACTTCAGTACCCCTTTCAGTCGTTTGACTTTGTCGCCGCTTTGGGGTCTGTAGGGTGTGTGATAGGCTAAGTGTGACCCTACCATCTTCCAGACTTCTTGGGTTAATCTAGCAGTGAATGCTGGGCCCTGATCACTCTCAATGACCTCAGGTACTCCGAACCTACAAACAGTTTCCTGCATCAGTTCTTTTTTTTTTTTTTTTTTGCAGTAGTGGTTGCTGTCTGGTTTCGGACGGGGTAGGCTTCTGGCCACCCAGAGAACAAGTCTATCACTACTAGCACATATTGAAACCCTTGGCACATTGGCATCTGGATGTGGTCAATTTGAATCCGTTGGAACGGGTACTAGGCTTTGGGGAGACGTTTGGTTGGTGTAGGCTCAGGTCTTCCCGGGTTGCACTGCGCACAGATGAGGCAAGACTGAGTATGCCTCACCAGGACAGGGGTTATACCTGGGGCCACCCATATTTTGTCTATTAGTTCTTTCATGATGGTCTTAGATTGGTGGGTGGGCCCATGAGCTATTGAAGCTATCAGAGGATAGAGAGCTTTGGGCAGAGATGCTCTCCCTCCTTGGGTCCACAGTCCAGATTCTTTCTCTTCTTGGGCTGACTCTTTTAGCCAATCCAATTTTTCTTGTGGCGTGGCCTGTTTCTGTATTTGTTTCAGGAGGTCCCATGTGATTTCTTCTTGTTCCAGGTCTTCCTGTGTTATCATAATCTGGTCTGACTGGACTCTTTCCTCTTTCACTGCTGCTTCCTTGGCCGCTTGGTCAGCTAGGGCGTTTCCTCTGGCTTCAGAGGTGTCAGCTCGAGTGTGCCTGTAGATCAATAAAATCTTCAGATTCTCCAGTATACTCCCCCCTTGGAAGAGGAAGGAGTGCAGCAGGATTGAGGATGTGGCACCTCTGAATGGTGACATTATCTGGCAGAAGCAAACTACACTGAAGCCGGAGGTGGCGCTGTGCAGCGAGGTGTTCAGGTTGAGTCTGCTGGAGGATGGCAGAAAAGTCATGCGGAGCCAGAATAGTGAGGGGATGACCTAGCACAATGTCAGATGTGACGTTTAGAAGAGAGCTGGCAGCATGGATAGCTCTGACACAGGAAGGGGCTTCTCTGGCTACTGGGTCCAGTCTCTTTGTAGGACTTTGGGGTCCTTCAGGGTCACAGTGACTGGTGGGACATTGAGGTATCCAATATCCTGGGGTCCTCTGGCCCAGAGAGTATTGGGGATGAGGTGCAAAATGGTTTGCAGCGAATCCCCTTGCTCATATGAATCAGTGCAGAATTTTATTGTCAGACATCCGGCAGCCGTGGGTGTCACATAATTTGAGTGAAAACCACAAAGACCAAGAAGCGAGACAGTTTCTTATCAGAAAGAGGAGCTTAAACTAACACAGCAGAAACTAACATTTCTGTGAAAAGAAAAAAGGTGGGGGTCAACTGATCCCCCGCAGCTGTCCTGCAGTGTGGTGAAATGATCTGCTATTTTAGCTTTTGTCCATTTCTGTAGTTGTTCTATAAAGAATTCTCCAGACTCATGATCCCGGGGGTCAAAGTTAGCACCTTTAAGTTCAGGGATGTGGATTTGATCCATTATCAGTGTGGAGTATTCACCTGTCTTGTTTTCCACTATACTTTGCAGGTCCGACCATGTGCACCCATAGGTTTGATGCACTTGGGACAGTTTCCTGAAAAAGGGCATGGGATGGGTCTCAGGGTCAGGCAGTAAATTCACTATGGTGAATAACTGTTGTGGGGTAAAAGACACATATTTTGGTGGTCCCTGTGGCCGGTTAAGTGCTAGGGCTTCTTTTAGTGTCTCAAGGTTTCCCTGCTCAATTTTCTGTAAGTTCTTTTGTAACTCTGTAATCTGACCCTGCAGTATTTGATCTTGTGAACGTCGTGATGGGCGCACGGTCATGGGTACAGTCCACTGTGGTGCCAGGGGTAAAGTTGGCGGATCACCGTAGTCTGTCGGGGTACCCTGCGAAGGAGTCTGCATATTACCCGGTGCATTTTGTATGCCCATTGTGGATTCTGCAGCACCGTCTGCATCCCCCTGTTCTGCTTCATCAGGTTGCCCCCCTACCATTATAGGAGTAAGGGTGGCAGGTGAGTGGGGTAGCATGAATGTACCGTCCGGGTTAACCATGGGGTACAAGGTAGTAGGAAGGGGCAAGGGTGACATAGGAGTGACGGGGGGGGGGGGGGGGTCCGGACCGAATGATATTAAAGGTCCGTTCATGGGCATTGCCTGGGGACAAGATGGCGCTGTAGCTAACACGGGAAGTGATGGGACGTGCCGGGGAGTAGTTACCAAGGTGTGGTTTTGTGGGTGGAGAACCCCACAGGGAAGGCACGTATCACGGGAGGAGGGATTCTGTTGACCACATGTTTTGCAGGTCCACCCACCTGCTTTCTTCCCGGCGCCATTATAGGGTGGTGGCAATTCATGTATCAATGCAACACCAGACTTACAGAAATATCTGTCTTTTCTCATCAAAATTTAGTTCCCCCCGGTCTGTTCAAATTCTTTACTACAGTCCAACCACACACGGACCATGTCTGTCAATTTATCATCTTCTAACTTCCCTCTCTTCTCGTTTAACAACACTTGCCAGGTGGCACTACATAGGATGCCTCCTTTACAGACACCTTTAACTCTTCTCCAACTTACTTAATCCTTTTATGAAACGTTTGCCTCTCCTGTCCGCCACGTACTGTTCAGGTGAACAGTAACCCTTCGGGACACTTTCCTCATTTCCCATTATCTCTCGTACCTACTGAAGCTGCCTAAAGACCTCCTGTATAGAGTAATCACTGGACGCGAAGACCTTTGAGTCCCGGTCAGCACACTCTGGGCTACCGCGAACCGCTCTCCACCCATTTGTGATCGTCCCCTTTATGGAGATTTGAGTCAGACGCCGGGCTGAACTCCGATACAGGTACACAGGAGAACTCTGTGTCTCCCTCAGTGATACTTGTCAACAGGGTCTTCACAACTTATAGGCACAACACAGTACATCAAGACTTTAAAAAAACATATGGGGTTCTTACTTTCATGCCCTCGAGGACGTCCCAG
The DNA here is from genome assembly GCF_014858855.1 of Bufo gargarizans. Lineage (NCBI taxonomy): Eukaryota > Metazoa > Chordata > Amphibia > Anura > Bufonidae > Bufo > Bufo gargarizans. The sequence goes on along the minus strand of NC_058083.1, from coordinate 398,644,488 downwards.
ACTGCTTCCGCACCCCTCCCGAACACCAAGAGGCTACACCAGGGGACGCTTTATAGGCAAGATGACTTAATTTTCCTACCTCATATCACGGGTTGCGATCCCGGTGTCCGTTAGTGCGCCTCTCCTCGTCTGGTCTCTGGGGGTACGGGAACAGAGGGTCCAATCCTCGAGCCCCACGATTGGCGCCAAAATTGTTCTGGTTCTGGCCAAGCTGCCAGTTCGATTTGATGTACTGCTCCAAATTAATTAAGATACGTGCACGGAGAGATCAGACAGACAACTCACTACATGGAGTTAATCAGTATCTCTGGTTTATTTCTGAAAACAACATGGGTTTCACGAGAGGAAGGAGAGGGAGGGGGGGGGGTGAAAGATAAAGTATATATTTTCTATTGGCTATGAACTCTCTACTTTTCTGTAACCTTGACGGCCAGAGGAAATTCCTCCTCCCTCCCCCCCCCTTGTTCCTGGGTGAAACCGTTACTACTTCTTTCTTTGTAACTGCTTGCTTGAGCTGAACGGAAACCACAAAGAAACACATGATAAAAACACAAAGTAAGATTCTAGTTTATAGGTGTTGGCAGAATGCCTGGCCGCCATCTTAGCTCAACAAGCAAGTATCCATTTTGTATCAATAGTCCATAACACTGGTGGATCTATGCGACAACGGCCTCTTCCTCTGAACTGCACAGGTCACTTGCATGACCTTGATTCCATGTGGGGTGAAGGACCTCATCGTCCACCACATCATTTTCCACCCAGTTTTCACCCCCTGCCCTCCTTGTCAGTCTGCACACTTTTGAAAGCTCCAGCAGTTGGCACCTGTGTTTCGTCATCATCCGAGACGTGCTGCGATGGTCCTCCCATGTACTCATCTTGAAACATAAATGGTTGGGCATCTCTTCCACTTCTGGTGCAAGGCTAGGTGGATGGCACTTAAAAACCCTGCTAACAGAGTCATCAAAAAGCAGAAGAGACTGCTGCATGACTTGGGGCTCAGACTGCTTGGCTGATTTGCAAGGGGGTACGGTGAAAGACTGATGGACGTGGGCTGCAGATGCCAACTCTGATCTTTCAGCAGGAGACTGGGTGGGAGACAATGTTAAGGAACTGGATGCACTGTCAGCAATCCAATCTACTATGGCCTGTACTTGTTCTGGCCTCACCATTTGTACAGTTGTGGCCAAAAGTTTTGAGAATGACACAAATATTAGTTTTCACAGAAGCAACCCCACACATGAATGGTCTCAGGATGCTTTACTGTTGGCATGGCACAGGACTGATGGTAGCGCTCACCTTTTCTTCTCCAGACAAGCCTTTTTCCTGATGCCCCAAACAATCGGAAAGAGGCTTCATCGGAGAATATGACTTTGCCCCAGTCCTCAGCAGTCCATTCACCATATTTTCTGCAGAAGATCAATCTGTCCCTTTTTTTGGAGAGAAGTGGCTTCTTTGCTGCCCTTCTTGACACCAGGCCATCTTCCAAAAGTCTTCGCCTCACTGTGATTGTAGAAGCGCTCACACCTGCCTGATGCCATTGCTGAGCAAGCTCTGCACTGGTGGCACTCCGATCCCGCAGCTGAATACTCTTTAGGAGATGATCCTGGCGTTTGCTGGACTTTCTTGCATGCCCTGAAGCCTTCTTAACAAGAATTGAACCTCTTTCCTTGAAGTTCTTGATGATCCTATAAATTGTTGATTGAGGTGCAATCTTAGTAGCCATAATATCCTTGCCTGTGAAGCCATTTTTATGCAACGCAATGATGGCTTCATGCGTTTCTTTTAACAGGTCAAGTCTGCCATTTTAACCCAATCAGCCTGACATATTGATCTCCAGCCTTGCGCACGTCAACATTCATACCTGAGTTAACAAGACGATTACTGAAATGATCTCAGCAGGTCCTTTAATGACAGCAATGAAATGCAGTGGAAAGGTATTTTTGGGCTTAAGTTAATTTTCATGGCAAAGGAGGACTATGCAATTCATCTGATCACTCTTCATAACATTCTGGAGTATATGCAAATTGCTATTATAAAAACATAAGCAGCAACTTTTCCAATTTCCAATATTTATGTAATTCTCAAAACTTTTGGCCACGACTGTAGAGCCGCATTAGGACCGACCAAATACCGCTGAAGGTTCTGTTTCACTTGTGCGTGTAGCTGGCACAGATCGACCACGACCTCTGCCTGCAACAGGAGCTCCACCACTAGCACAACGACTGGAGCCACGTTTTCTTTTTATAACAGAACAACAGTATCTAAAGGGTGTATCTCACAATGGCATATGTAAAATGGCATATGTAAAACTTAAGTAAATAAAAAAAAGTATACCTATTAGGTATTTCCTGCTTCCATAACAACCTGCTCTATAAAAATACCACATGACCTAACCCCTCAGGTGACCACCGTAAAAAATGAAAACAGTGTCAAATATTTTTTTTTTTATCACCTTACATCACAAAAAGTGTAATAGCAAGCGATCAAAAAGTCATATGCACCCCAAAATAGTGCCAATAAAACCGTCATCTTATCCCGCTACAATCATGCCCTACCTAATACAATCGCCCAAAAACTGAAAAAACTATGGCTCTCAGAATATAGAGACAGTAAAACATGATTTATTTTTTGTTACAAAAATGATATTATTGTTTAAAACTTAAACAAATAAAAGAAAAGTAGACATATTAGGTATCGCTGCGCCCATAATAACCTGCTCTATAAAAATATCACATGAACTAACCCCTCAGGTGAATACCATTAAAAAAAATAAAAACTGTGAAAAAAATGCAATTTTTTGGTTGCTTTACTTCACAAAAAGTGTAATAGCAAGCAATCAAAAAGTCATTCGCACCCCAAAATAGTGGCAATTAAATCATCATCTCATCCCACAAAAATCATACCCTAACTAAGACAATCGCCCAAAAACTTAAAAAACTATGGCTCTCAGACAGACTATGGAGACAGAAAAAAATGATGCTTTTTTGTTTCAAAATTGAAATCATTGTGTAAAATTGACATAAATAAAAAAAAAATACATATTAGGTATCGCCGCATCTGTAATAACCTGCTCTATAAAAAAATCATATGACCTAACCCCTCAGGTGAATACCGTAAAATAAAAAAAGCCATTTTATGTCACCTTATATTACAAAAAGTGTAATAGCAAGAGATCAAAAAGTCATATGCACCCTATAATACTACCAATCAAACCGTCATCTCATCCCCCCCAAAAAATGAGCCCCTACAAAAGACAGTCGTTCAGAATGTGGAGACACTAGATAATGATTTTTTTTCAAAAATGCTTTCTTATGTAAAACTGAAACAAACGACCCAAAAAAGTTTTTATCCATAATCTACATAAAAATTCATATAATGTCATTACATTCACTAGCCATAAAAAGCCATAAAGTGTCTAACATGATTAATATTGAAAAACTATGTGCAGACCTGATTAAAAACAAAGAGTAAGGACATGGTATATTACTAACCAGCATGGACTTATTCTGGTGAAAGAAACAGCGTCAGGAAGTCCTGACTGCGCATGCTCTAAGGCTGGGTTCAGACCTGAACATTTTACAGCGCGTTCCTACGCGCTGTAAAACGCTCAACAGGCAAGAACCAATGATTCCCTATGGGAATGGTTCTCACCTGAGCATTTTACAGCACGTACGATCGCGCTGTAAAACGCCCGACGCCCCAAGAAGTACATGAGCTTCTTTGGGGCGTCTTGTCACGCGTTCCCGTACATAGACTTAGCGGGAACGCGCGACAATAGGCGTTTGCTTGTTCCGGAGCCGCGTATGTCAGACGCCCGTAGAATCGTGCATACAGAGAGCGACATCCCGAACACTCAGGTCTGAACCCAGCATGAGAATAAACTTAATGACTATGGAGCGCAGGGAGCTGCCATGGAGTGGAACGCAAACACGGCAGTCACCTGACTGTCACGTGAGCGCATCACATCACCTGACAGGTCCACCCGCCCCTTCTGACTAATAACACTATCCTCGGTCCCAATAACTGTATAATTGTATGTGTACTGCAAGATCTATGGGATCTATGGGAAAAAAATGGCTTATTGAAGTATATTACAGTGGGATGCGAAAGTTTGGGCAACCCTGTTAATCGTCATGACTTTCCTGTATAAATCGTTGGTTGTTGCGATAAAAAATGTCAGTTAAATATATCATATAGGAGACACACGCAGTGATATTTGAGAAGTGATATGAAGTTTATTGGATTTACAGAAAGTGTGCAATAATTATTTAAAAAAATTAGGCAGGTGCATAAATTTGGGCACCACAAAAAAATAAATGAAATCAATATTTAGTAGATCCTCCTTTTGCAGAAATGACAGCCTCTAAATGCTTCTTGTAGGTTCCAATGAGAGTCTGGATTCTGGTTGAAGGTATTTTGGATCATTCCTCTTTACAAAACATCTTTAGTTCATTCAGGTTTGATGGTTTCCGAGCATGGACAGCTCTCTTTAAGTTACACCACAGATTTTCAATTATATTCAGGTCTGGGGACTGAGATGACCATTCCAGAACGTTGTACTTGTTCCTCTGCCAAAATGCCTTAGTGGATTTTGAGCCGTGTTTAGGATCGTTGTCTTGTTGAAAGATCCAGCTCCGGCGTAGCTTCAGCTTTGTCACTGATTCCTGGACATTGGTCTCCCGAATCTGCTGATACTGAGTGGAATCCATGTGTCCCTCAACTTTGACAAGATTCCCAGTCCCTTCACTGGCCACACAGCCCCACAGCATGATGGAACCACCACCATATTTTACTGTAGGTAGCAGGTGTTTTTCTTAGAATGCTGTGTTCTTTTTCCTCCATGCATAATGCCCCTTGTTATTGCTAAATAACTCAATTTTAGTTTCATCAGTCCACAGCACCTTATTCCAAAATGAAGCTGGCTTGTCCATATGTGCTTTAGCCCACCTCAAGCAGTACTTTTTGTGCTGTGGGCGGAGAAAAGGCTTCCTCTGCATCACTCTCGCATACAGCATCTCCTTGTGTAAAGTGCGCCGAATGGTTGAACGATGCACAGTGACTCTATCTGCAGCAAGATGATGTTGTAGGTCTTTGGTGCTGGTCTGTGGGTTGACTCTGACTGTTCTCACCATTCGTCGCTTCTGTCTATCCGAGATTTTTCTCAGTCTGCCACTTCGAGACTTAACTTGAACTGAGCCTGTGGTCTTCCATTTCCTCAATATGTTCCTAACTGTGGAAAAAGACAGCTGAAATCTCCGAGACAGCTTTCTGTATCCTTCCCCTAAACCATGATGGTGAACAATCTTTGTCTTTAGGTAATTTGAGAGTTGTTTTGAGACCCCTATGTTGCTACTCTTCAGAGAAAATTTAAAGAGGAGGGAAACTTACAACTGATCGCCTTAAATACTCTTTCTCATAATTGGATCCACCTGTGTATGTAGGTCAGGGGTCACTGAGCTTACCAAGCCAATTTGAGTTCCAATAATTAGTTCTAAAGGTTTTGGAATCAATAAAATGACAACAGTGTCCAAACTTATGCACCTGCCTAATTTTGCTTAAACAATTATAGCACACTTTCTGTAAATCCAATAAACTTAATTTCACTTCTCAAATATCACTGTGTGCGTCTCGTATATGATATATTTAACTGACATTTTTTATCGTAACAACCAACAATTTATACAGGAAAATCATGACGATTAACAAGGTTACACTGTATGTAGAACTGTTCAGGGGGAGAAAAACAAAACAGGAGCATACGGATATATTAAACAATTTATAAAGTGAGAACATGAATACGGAGAAACCCATGTACCATCACATTGTTATATGTCCACGGACACGGGGAATAAGTACACGGGCGGTTTAGGATCCAGTCGCTGTACACAAAATCCCGCCCCTGCAACTTCTCACTCTCCTTTTTCAATACAGGGAATAAAAAGAGGACACCGTGTACACAGGTACCGTTCATGTATTCGCGACAACCTAAATGTTCCAATCCTTCTCCAAAAGTATAAAGATAATTACATCCAGCTCCACATGATTCTCTCACTGTCCAATATATCATAGAAATACCAATAAATGAATAAGACTACATCTTATTGTAAACACCCACAGTATACACATTGAGACATGAGAAAATTCCATATGTCTTAGTTATATTCTGTTGCGTAAATATTTTCCATAAAGTCCAAGGTTTTATGAGCAATCCTTCCATTGTCCACAAAATCTGCAAGAAAAAAAGAAATATATCAATATTATTGCAAAAAAGATGTTTTTCAAGTAAATGTATATTTCAAAAACAATATTAAATAAAGGTTTTACACCATTGATGCATTACTATACATCCCACGAAGCGGTCAATACAAATTCCAACACATGGAGAGATAATTATGTAAAGATCCAAGGTCTATAATCCACATTCAGACGATGTGGACGCAGGGTATTTCATTTTTTAAACTTGATTACTAAATTAAACACCCTGCGTCCACATGGTCTGAATGTGGATTATAGACCTTGGATCTTTACATAATTATCTCTCCATGTGTTGGAATTTGTATTGACCGCTTCGTGGGATGTATAGTAATATTGTTTTTGCAATATACATTTACTTGAAAAAAATCTTTTTTGCAATATTATTGATAAATGTATTTTTTCTTGCATATTTTGTGGACAATGGAAGGAATGCTCATAAAACCAGCTTGGACTTTATAGAAAATATTTACGCAACAGAATGTAACTTCTTCAAAAATACGACATACAACATTTTCTTGTATCTCAATGTGTATACTGTGGGTGTTTACAATAAGATGTAGTCCTAATTAATTTATTGGTATTTCTATGATATATTGTATTGGACAGTGAGAGAATCATATGGAGCTGGATGCAATTATCTTTATACTTTTGGGGAAGGATTGGAACATTTAGGTTGTCACGGATACATGAACGGTACCTGTGTACACGGTGTCCTCTTTTTATTCCCTGTATTGAAAAAGGTTAGAAGTTGCAGGGGCGGTATTTGTTGTCCAGCGACTGGATCCTGAACCGCCCGTGTACTTATTCCCCATGTCCGTCTGCATATTACAATGTGATGGTACATGGGTTTCTCCGTATTCATTTTCTCACTATAAAAATTGTTTAATTTATCCGTATGCTCCTGTTTTGTTTTTCTCCCCCTGAACAATTCTACATAAAATACTTCAATAAGGCTTTTTTTGCCCATAGATCTTGCAGTACACATACAATTATACAGTTATTGGGACCGAGGATAGTGTTATTAGTCAGAAGGGGCAGGTGAACCTGTCAGGTGATGGAATGCGCTCACATCACAGTCAGGTGTTTGCGTTCCACTCCATGGCAGCTCCCTGCGCTCCATAGTTATTAAGTTTATTCTTAGAGCATGCGCAGTCGGGACTTCCTGACGCTGTTTCTTTCACCAGAATAAGTCCATGCTGGCTAGTAATCTACCATGTCCTTACTCTTTGTTTTTAATCAGGTCTGCACATAGTTTTTCAATATTAATCATTTTAGACACTTCATGGCTTTTTATGGCTAGTGAATGTAATGACATTATATGAATTTTTATGGAGATTATGGATCACAATATTGCACTGATTGAAATTATTATATATGTATATATCTTGGTAAAACTACCAGCATGCTGCATTCATTTCTATGGGAGTTCCAAGAACAGCCAAGCAAGTATGCATGCTGGAAGTTGTAGTTTCATCACAGCAGGAATGCTGAACATTGCTAATCCCTGCCCTATAGGATAAGCTCTCTCTGCACTTTGCTTGACAGGGCCAGCCAGTATAAACGTGATCATGCCTGTGTCACGGCTGAGGATGGGAGAAACCCTCAGCCGTGCGATGCTCAGAAATGTCTGGTTGCTACTCGGTCAGGGCAACAGAATTAGGGAGCAGGTCACCTCCTATTGCGTCCCTAACACTGACCCTGTCTCCTTTCCGTATGAGCCGACCCTGATGGTAGGAGGGCTCATACTCTGGAACCTAATAGTCCCTACAAGCCCTCAGGATGGCCCTGAACTAAGGAGCAGGGTAAGACAACCTACTCCTCCTAGGCACAGAGGAACAGGAGTCTCACTGGCCAAGCAGCATGAAAGAAGGGGAACATGAACAGATCTATGAATATGACAGGTGAACCCAAACAGTTCCACACTAACCAGCCACAGACTTGCTGACTGGAACCCGTGCTCAGAAAACGCTGTCCACACAAACATAAGACAAACAGCACACACATAAGAACACACAGGAACCAGGACATCCATAGCTGCAATAAAAACCCAAGGCAAAGGACATCAACTAAACATCAGGAATATGGATTTTGTGACCGGAAGGGTGGCCCTTACTGGAAGGATGGTAACAGGATACCAGGAGGACGACTCCAGCAACATGCCTGGAGTACCCCCCAAGCTTCTGCCATCCAGCAGGAAGCTAAATAACCCAAGCGGCCACACCCACACTCAGACACACCCAGTGCACACACACTGAGGGAGTTAACCCTTCCTTAACCAGGGAGTGTAGTGAAACCACATAAAGGGGAATACACACACAAACACTCACTGCAGCTGTTACCGTGGACAACGACATGCATGGCAAACGTGTCCTGGGAGCCGGCCAGAAGGCCGAGACACTGCCACCACGTGTACACAACAACACTGGTTGCCACAGGCAGCAGCTAACCCTCGTGCACACCAAACACATAAAAGGCACACCTAACAAAGACAGGTTGCCAGGTGCAACCGCATGCCTATTGCAGCAAGCTGCCTAGCACCGCTCAGGCTGCTCTGCCGCCATATACACAATGTTGCCAGTGGCAACCACAGGTGAGGCAACGTACTATAGCCCTCACCTGTGATTGACAACAAAACCAAGACCACAGATAACTGCATGCGGTTACAGGAGTCATGACCATGACCATGGTCGTGACAGCCTGGTCCTGACTTCTCCTAAAGTCAATCAAAGTGGAGAGGGTGCAGCAGATGCAGAGAGAGCAGAGCCTCTAGGTGTATTCGGCCGCAGTATTCGGCCGATCACTCGGATGTGCCGAGCATTGCGATGCTCGAGCCAAACATGAGTTCGGCTGAGCATGCTCCCTCAACACTAGTTACAGTGTTCTCATAAAATACCTACAAGGAAGAGTCTACTGAGCTGTGCTGGAGATTATAGTCCACCCTACCACTACTTTGAGTTGTGGTGGTAATGTATAGGTGTGTCCAGTAATGTGAGGCCTATATCAGGGCCTACAGCTCAAGCAGATTAATAGTTGAATATTAATGCACAGACTGCTCATGAGCCCTTAGTTATGTCGCCGCCAGCAATATCTGGGAGATTTTGGAAATTCTCTAGAAGAATATGACTAATGAGTTTGCAACTCTTAGATGGTTCCACGGTTTTTGTGTTCAATTTGGGTTAAGAAATCATGAGGACTACACTGCATATTAGCATTAAACATGATCAATACATTATGACAACTTTACATATAAACATACTGAGGGCAAAGGCAAGTTTTACATTCATCCTAAGCATTCTCATATACATACTAAATTTGGGAGTATCTGCAAAGTAGAAAACTAGAACTGAATCACTTGTTAGGTTTGCCTCATTTTACTTCATAATTAACGTAACATTTTTTAGGAGCAGATATTTCCCTTTGGGCATAAGTGGATTTATCACCCTATGTTTTTAATTGCATTAACACAAAACTAAATTAGAAATATCAGTTGTTCTGCTGCTCCAACTTTTCAATTATTTTCTCTTCTATTGGTTGCATTTACTTCCCCTCAAACCTGAGATTGTGTTTAGTGGTGGCTTATAAATTTTGAGCAAGTGCTAAATGAAAAAACAAATGGGTAGAGTGCCATATGAGCTCATGCAAAGTGGGAAGGGAGAAAAAGTTCGTTGTAGTACATGTTAACTCTTCTTTGCTTGTCATAGTGTGATAGATACATGCAGTGTTTTCAACATCTCATGCATATTAAAGACATGGAATAAGATTACTTTATGGTAACAATTGTTAATAAATTGACAAATTACTATTTTAGTGGTAATCTCTGTTGAACCATTATTAATAGGTGAATCATTTTCTTTGTTGTAAAATGGAAGTAGAAGCAAAATGTCGAATAAGTCCTGTTTTGATTTGTACTTTCAACCAAATAAATAAAACTTCTCACTATTAAAAAAAAATAAAAAAATTGATGACTTCTAAAAAGCTGGCCATGTTGCCTATGATGCATCAGAGGAAAAACCAAAGAACAAGTGGAAGCTGCTGGATGAAGAACAGAGGTTTGTATCCAGTTTATTAAGGTTTCATTCCAATGCTATGTGTTTTGGGCCTGAACTTATTCAGACCTTCAAGCTATAACCTGATAAAGATATTACTTAAGTGTCAAACTGTGGTACTAAAGAAGGGCAGAGAGCCACCTGGCCAGGACCTAGGCTGTGTGTCGACTCTAGAGCGCAGATAGTCCAACTTTGGAGCACGCAAAGTACACAGAGAAAGTCTTGAAAGACTGACAGCTCACTTTGAGGAGAGGAAATAATCCTGGAGTAGCATAATAGTCCAGAGTCAGCAACAGTACCCTGGTTCACCTGTGAGGATTCTGTTTCCTACACAATTTGCAGCTGTATCAGCCTGCAGGGGAGGGAAGGATGATAAGAGTTGTAGTGGTCCTGATGGTGATAGTAGTACTCAGAGTTTATGTTAGCACTTTTCCTTCTGGTGTTCCCTAGGCCATGCACAGAGAATGGAGGATGCACCTTATTCTTCCCTCAGGAAACTCCCTGACTTTCTGCGGCTCCTGCTTGGTGATAGTTGGGGTGTCCTTGATGGTGAATGGTTGGCAGAATTCAAGGTAGAAGTATATGAGCAGGAGCCAGAGGATGATTGGGGCAATAATCAGGCCTGTTTAACCCCTTCAGGACCTTGCAATTTTCCATTTTTTTTTTTTTTTTGCTTTTGCCTTCCCGGAGCCATATTTTTATTTTTCCGTTTACATAACTGTATGAGGGCTTGTTTGTTGTCGAACAAGTACCAGTTACAGTTGCACACAATGTAGTGGAACGTTGTAAAAAAATGTTTCAAAGGGCTTAGAATTGGAAAAAAAAGACACAATTCCGCCACAGTGTTATGGGTTTTGTTTATATGAAGTTGTCTATGTGGTAACATTGACCTGTTCTCTTCATTGTCTGGGTAAGTATAATAACAAAAATACCACATTTATATAGTTTTTCTTCTGTTTTAATACTTAATGTTTTTTTTTATTCCCATATTCTGACCCCCTGTAACTTTTTATATAATGATGTCTACACAGCTATGTAAGGGCAAATTTTTGGTGGGACAATCTGTAGTTTTTATTGATATATTTTGGAGTGGGTATGACTTTTTTGTCACTTTTTATTCAATTTTTTGGGAGGTGAAGTAGCGAGAAAAAAAAGGAAAATGCCAATTTTACATATATATATTTTCCATTACACAGTTTGCGATATGGGATTAATATTTTTACATTTTCAGGCGCGGTGATGACCATGTTGTTTTTTTTATTGTTTATTTTATATATACTACTGCAAACTCAAAATCTACCATCTATCTTCCTTCACTACTCCAGTTAGTAGATCTAGGTCTACCCCTAGGTATAAGACCAGAGCCTGCTGCAAGACAGGTTAAAATTGTCTGCTAAGGACCAGGATTATGTCTGTGGAGTAATGTGGCAGAAAACAAGTACGAGTTCACAGGTAACAGATCTATAAGGTGCCAAGAAGCAGTAGCGAAGTACAAGCCAGACTAAAGTCAGGAGAAACAGTACAAGCCAAACCAGTAGATAAGATGGCTAATCCAGAAACAAACTACAGAATATAAATCAGGAGGATGAGTAGAATACAAATTAGAATACAATGATTAATCTAGAAAGGATCCGGGGTTAGAACATAGGAAGGTCTAACAGGAATGCAAAGCCGACTGAACACAGAGCTCAAAACAGGCAAAGACAGTCTATGTCAGATTTAAATTCCCTCTTGGCTCTGTGATAGGATGCCGAGCCAGTTATAGATTGCCTTGGAGTTCAAGATGAAAGATAAATTGACCAGCTAGAGATTGTCTGGATAGCATAGCAACCCACCTAGAAAATCCAAGCACTGGATCATGACTAGGCACAGAAAAGTCCTGTTTTTCCAGTCGGGCCTGCCATATAGCCCCATAACTAAGGATTTAATGATACTACAGCTACATTGGATATACAATTGTGTTGCTGTATGCATTTAGCTTTAGTTTTTATTGTTGCTTTCCTTTTACTTCTCCCATCACTGTTACCTTACTCAGAATAAATCTGTGCATTTTATCTTATTTCTTGTGAATAATAAAATAATATAGGTTTACTAGCAAAAACTAGGTGGAGGCAATCCATCATAAAAAGTGAGAACTACAAAACACCCTGTCTATGAAGTTTGGCACAAGGTTGGGTTACTTTTAAATACCCTGGATTTTTATCATAATTATTTTTGGTCCCTCAACATAAGAATGAGTTTGATTGCAAAGTATGAGGACTGTGATGGTACAAACTTTCATCTGGAGATGTCTGAGCAATTGACTTTTCTGGTTCCCATGTCTTTGTCAGCCAAGCATTTGAAAGTGGGTATGATGGTTGTGTTGAGTGGCCTCAGATCAACAGACAGCTGTAGTAGTTGTAGTAAAAGTAGTAGTAGTGAACCTGTCTGGATGGTTGAGTATCATCAATTCTGATATACCATTTAAAGGAATTAGTTCTGAAAGATTTTGACTAGAGATGAGCGAATCAAAGCTGACGGAGTGGAATTAGTTTAGAAATTCAGGAAAAATTTGATTCGCAACGAATGCAAATTTATTTGTGCTTCGTGGTAATGAAGTGCATTTTTCCTAAAATGATGGCTACACGTGTGAGGACTGAGGACACGGGGCAAGGAAATCTGGGAAGGCGGCATCATCCAGATTGACATGCCTGCATGCAGCCAATCAGCAGCCAGCCAGCCCTGTGATGTCACAGCTCTATAAATACGATGGCCATCTTAGAGTCAGACATTTTCCAGTGTTCAGAGTGCAGGGACAGACGTGTGAAGGCACTATGGACAGCAATTGGAAAAACTATTGGAAAAAAAGTGCAGGGAAAGTATAGGGCAGAATAATTTCACAGCATCTTAGTGCAGGAAGAGACGTCAGAAGGCGCTAGGGACATTGATAGGAAAGCTATTGACAAGTGCAGGGAATGATTATTTGGGGATCCAAATAGCCATTAGACAGCTCTGTCATTTGAGCGTTTTGTTATTGGGCTGTAAGTGTTATGTTGAAAAGCCTTTCCTGTCTTATATCTTAGTATCTTTAGTATCAGTACTACAAGAAAAATATTTTCTCTATTCACTTCTGCAGTTATTTCTGTTGAAAGCGTCTAGGGGCGTATTACCGTAAAAAAAAGAAAAATATATACGCAGTTATTTCTGTTTAAGGGTACTTTCACAATAGCGGCACAGACCTCCGGCAGGCTGTTTCGGTGGGTGAACACTCTGTCGGGTCTGTCCTGCTAGTGCACGCGTGCCCCTGGACTAATGCTCTGGCCCTACTGACTATAATGGGGGCGGGGCGGAGTTCCGGCGGCAGCATGCCAGTGCATGCAGAGGGGTCGCCGGAATAAAAGTATGACATGTAGCTCCAGGCCGGGTCTTTACTGGACTATATCAAACCCAGCCAGCAGTCTCAGCTGTGTGTGGATTACTGCTCTTTGACAGTGGAGCACTGTCAGTCCCTGTGTGTTTTGGGATCTAAAAACTTGTGCCGTGCAAAAGGGCTGGGAGCCACATGCTGAGAAACAGGCCCCTAAAACCTGCTGTGGACCACAGGTGGAAAAACTGCAAACCAGGTGAAGGTTTTTGTTCTGTGGACTTTTCATCGTGTGAACAAACACCTAGACTGCAAAATATCACTTTTTGGTTTTTCTTGTGTAAATAAAACACTGAACTGTTTAAGTTAAAGACTTTTTGGTTGCCTCTATACTGCGTATCCCCACAAAATGCACTGCACTGTTGCAGTTATTTCTGGTGAAAGCGTCTAGGGGTGCATTTTGTTAAAAAAATTGAAAAATATATATGCACTACATTATTGCAGTTTTTCTGGTGAAAGCATATAGTGGTGTATTTCAGTTAAAAAAGAAAAATATATACCCACTGCACTGTTGCAGTTATTTCTGTTGAAAGCGTATAGGGGCATATTACAGTAAAAAAAAATATATAAATACGTACTGCACTGTTGCAATTATTTCTTTTGAAAGCGTATAGTGGTGTATGTCAGTAAAAAAAAGAAGAATATATAAGCACTGCACTGTTTTTCTGGTGAAAACGTCTAGGGGTATATTTCATAAAAAATTTAAAATTATATATGCACTGCACTGTTGCAGTTTTTTTTCGGGTGAAAGCCTATAGGGGAATATTTCAGTAAAAAAGGAAAATATATACGCACTGCACTGTCGCAGTTTTTTCTGGTCAAAGCGTATAGTGGCGTATTTCAGTCCAACCAAAAAAATATATTCTCAGTTCACTTCTGCAGTTAATTGTGGTGTAAGTGTCTAGTGGCCTATTTCAGTGTAAAAAGAATAATATATTCGTTGCTTTTAGGGGTGTTTTAATTTCAGTTTAATTTGCTTAGTTCAGCTACAAGTATGTCAGGCAGAGAAGTGCCAGGCCATGCAAAGAGGAGTGACAGAGGCCTAAATGTTTCTGGCGCAAGCAGAGGTCGCAGCAGAGTAAGAGGGCGTGGCAGCAGGAGTCGCAGCGAGAGGCCTGAGCTCCCGATGTCATCTAGCGGTCATGTCTTGACCAGCAACCCTGCGGTTCTTGGAGCAAGCCCTGTGCCCTCACCTGTCCTCAACCTGCCTCTGGCTTTTTCTGTACCCTCACCTCGAGAAGTACTACATGCTGTGGGCTCAGCTCCACTTTTCAGCGAGAACAAGCTAGTAGAGGACAGTCAGCAGCTATTTGCCACCCAAGATCTGGAGAAGACATGCACCGCTTCTTCCGCTAGGCGGCCAAGTAGTGATGGAGAGTGGCGTGGGAGGTCGTGTTGCGAGCAGTCAGGCTCCTGACCCAGAGACCGTTGAGGAGGACATCAGTGACGTGAAGACACAACTCAATGATGATGAAGCCGATCAGACTTGGGAGCCGGGTGTGGAAGGGGCTTCATCATCATCAGGAGAAAAGGGTGGCAGCTTGCACATGAGGCAGCGGCTGAGCCAGCAATGTGGCAGCATGGCTGGGAGTCAAAGGGGTGGCAGCAAGAATATCTTGGTAGAAGGCGAAGCGTGGCCAGGGTGCAAATGTTGGCACCACAGCCCTGTGTCACACATTTGCAGCGTCACCATAAAGTGGCCTGGGAGAATCATGGCTCCGATGTGGTGGTCCAGTCTGCCGCAGCGACCGCTGCATCACCCAGTGGCACGCTACCGATTTCATCCAGTCAAGACTCCACCAGCTCAGCCGCAGGGATCTGTCTGTCATCCCTTTCTTCTGCTGGTCCAGATGCTCCTACTCCTACTCCTCGTCAGTCATTCCTTCAGCAATCATTCACCGAAGCAATTGCCAAGAGACATTAGTATGCGTGCACTCATCCAACGCCGCAGAAGCTGAACTTGCTTCTGTACAAGTTGCTGGTGATGCAGTCCCTCTCTTTCCAAGTGGTGGACTCTGCACCTTTCAGACAATTGATAGCTTGTGCCGAGCCGAGGTGGAGAGTTCCAAGTCATCATTTCTTTGCCAAAAATGCAGCACCATCCCTGCACAAATATGTAGAACAGAAGGTGGGCCAGTCCTTGAGCCTGTCAGTGTCTGCCAAAGTGCACAGCAGCACCGGCATGTGGAGCTGTAACTACGGTCAGGGACAGTACATGTCTTTTACGGCCCACTGGGTAAATGTGGTTCCTGCACAGCCACAAAAGCAACTTGGCCAGGTAACGCCACTTCCGCCTCCACGTTGTCACACTGTTGGTTCTGCAACAATGTCCGCCTCTGCCTCCTCATCCTCCAACATATCCTCAACGGCCACTGAAGGGACAAGTCACAGTGCTCCTCCAGCATATCACATGTGCAAGGCAAAGAGGTGTCACGCAGTTCTGCACCTCGTTTCCCTAGGCGAACGTAGTCACACAAGGGAGGAACTGCTCTGTGTGATTCATCAAGAAATCGAATGCTGTCTTTCTCCACGACTAATGAAAATCGGAACCATGGTGACCAACAACAGGAAGAACATGTTGTCGGCGCTGCGTCAAGGAAGGCTAAGCATGGCACACGTGTTCAATCTGCTTGTCAAGCGGTTCCTGAAGTCTTCTACCCATCTGCAAGACATCCTAAAAATGGCCAGGAAACTTTGCATGCACTTCAGCCACTCATACACCGTAAAGCACACCCTCCCTGAGCTGCAGCAGCAGAACGGCATCTACCAACATAGGCTGATATTCAACGTTTCCACCCGTTGAAATTCCACCCACCATATGTTGGACCGACTATACGAACAGAGAAAGGCCATCAATGATTTCACTATGATGCAAGTGGATAGGAGCACTCCCCTGTGTAATTTCGAAGCCAGCTAGTGGTAGCTCATGCTTGACACCTGCCGTTAGCTCAGGCCTTTTGAGGACGCTATGTTATTTGTCAGTCACCAGGACTACGAGATGAACAATGTCATTCCTCTGCTTCATGTCCTGGAACAAATGCTGGTAACAATGGCTGGTCAGGGGATAGGAGATCTAAAGGCCACATGACCCCTGTGGAAGAGGAGGATGAGCGGGAGGAGGGCATTGGAGCACAGGCAATGTGTAGAGCAATGGGTGGTTTCTCTACTCAGCTGACAGGACAGGAGGAGCAGGAGCAGCCAGAGGAGCTACTGGGCGATGAGGAAGATGAGACAGAGGACCCGGACACACCGTGGCAGTATGCAGTGGATATGGAGGCAGGGAGTCCCTCCGAGTCACTTGCACAAATGGCCCGATGCATGCTCACTTGCTTGCATAGTGACGGACGAATTGTCACCATTCGGCAGAGGCATGGCTGGCTTTCAACTTTGTTCGACTCTCGCTACCATTCCAGAATGGGGACCTTTTTTACACCCACCGAGAGGGAGGAAAAACTGAACTACTAAAGAGACATCCTATGTAGTCAGTTGGCCGCTGCCTATCTGCGCCATCGTCCATCCTCTCGCAAGTCTGACCAGGGGAGCCATCTTAGCTCACGTTACACTGTCATGGCTGCTGGGGAGGGGTGGGGTGGCAGGAGCAATACAGTCGCTGATGAGCTTTCTTCACCCGCATAGTGAATAAACTATTCACCAGCAGCAGCAGGTAGACCTGGAGCAGGACCTGAACCAGCAGGTGGTGGCATACTTGGACAGCACCCTGCCACCCCACATTGAAGATCCGCTGGACTACTGGGTAGCCAACTCTGTGGTATCCTCTTCCTGCTACTGCTTCTGCCATATCCACATTATGTCAACTTTCCAATCTGTGGTATCCTCCTTCTGCTGCTGCCATATCCAAATTATGTCACCTTGTCATTCTGTGGTATCCTCCTGCTGCTACTGCTCCTGCCATATCCACATTATGTCACCTTTCAACTCTGTGGTATTCTCCTGCTGCTACTGCTGCTGCCATATCCACATTATGTCACCTTGCCACTCTGTGGTATCCTTGAGCTGCTACTTTGGTATCCTCCTGCTGCTACTGCTGCTCCTATATCCACATTATGTCACCTTGCCACTCTGTGGTCTGATGATGCTGCTGCCATATCCACATTATGTCACCTTGCCACTCTGTGGTATCCTCCTGCTGCTGCTACTGCTGCTGCCATAGCTACATTATGTCAGCTTTTCACTCTGTGGTATCCTCCTGCTGCTACTGCTGCTGCTATATCCACATTATGTCACCTTGTCACTCTGTGGTCTCCTGATGCTGCTTCCACCTCACCACTATGTCATAGGTCCACTCTGTGGTCTTTTCATGTTGTTTCCACCCTCCCCACTTCATGACTGGTCCACTATTTTGGCTTTCGGCCTGGTTGACATCATCATTTTTTTTTACCTTTCTTCTGATCTGTCAGAGGAAATAAAAAATTAGATGCACAACGGATCCTGTCTGTGTGGCAGCTGTAAGGCCTGTATGGTCCCAACAGAATTGGCTTATGATATGGTAGCCAAAAGCAGGAGTGGGTACAAAACACAGAAGACATGCAAATATTCCATTCACGTGTCATCTCTGTTTTAGATCCACTCCTGTTTTTTTTTTTTTTTGCATTAGCAATACTGATGGATTACTGACCAAATGCTGACTGAATGAAGGCGGATGCTCAACAGAAAGGATCCGTTTTTTTCAGAGGAAGCGTTTAATTGAACAGGTTCTGTAGACATCTATGTGGAATCAGCTGATGACGGTGTAAAAGGAGTGTGCTTCTTCTTGACACGAACATTGACCTGTAAGGCTGAGTTCATACTTGAGTTATTTGGTCAGTTTTGGCCCTGTGACTGCCCAAATAAGTGAAGTGAAGTGTACAGTGATTCTAAGAGTGACGCCTGTCATCTCCATGTTGTTTCCACCCTCCCTGGTTGACATCATCATTTATTTGACCTTTCTTCTGATCTGTCAGAAGAAAGGAAAAATTAGATGGACAACGGATCCTGTCTGTGTAGCAGCTGTAAGGCCTGTATGGTCCCAACAGAATTGGCTTATGATTTGGTAGCCAAAAGCAGGAGTGGGTACAAAACACAGAAGACATGCAAATATTCCATTCACATGTCATCTCTGTTGTAGGTCCACTCCTGTTTCTTTGGCATTAGAAATACTGATGGATTATTGAGCAAATGCTGACCGAGTGAAGGCGGATGCTCAACAGACAGGCTCCGCTTTCTGTGGGTTATTGTTCTGATGGATCAGAGGAAGGCAAATTAATCAGTGATGTCAACACAAACTTAATGCTAACACCCTCTCCACTCTGTCAGGGGGGCTCTACTTGTATAAGCGTTTAATAGAACAGGTTCTGTAGACATCTATGTGGAATCAGCTGATGCTTCTGCTTGACGCTAACATCGACCTGTAAGGCTGAGTTCATACTTCAGTTATTTGGTCATTTTTGGCCCTGTGATTGCCCTAATAAGTGAAGTATGCAGTCATTCTAAGTGTGATGCCTGTGATCTGCATGTCATAAGGACTTGCAGCATTATTTCACTACCACAGCAGACTCCCTATGCATGTTACTGCAAGGCACAGTGTTCTACACCACTAAAAAGGCTCTCTGCACCAGGAAATAGCTGTTTTTTAACGTAATTCGCCGCAGATTTATTTGAATCAAAGCAAATTTGTTCTACACCGCAAGAAAGGCTCTCTGCAGCCAGGAAGTAGCCGTTTTTAACATAATTTGCCGCAAATTTATTCGGATCAAAGCAAAAAATAAAATATATATTTTTTTTTAAATTGAAAAATTTGCTCATCTCTAATTCCAGTAAGTCTGGGAGAGTACTGAATTTTTTGCATTGTTGATTTTTTTGTGGAAAGACCTAAGACAGTATGAAAGAAATTAGCAAACCATAATTTTCAATATATCTCTTCACAGGTATATGGTTGCAATTAAATATTGTTGATATGTATTTTTTCAGACCATGAAATTATTCTGCTTCTATAGTTACTTGTTCTTGAAGAACAAATTACACTCTTAAAGAAGAACTTCCACATTTTTTTTAATTCTCTGGCCTGCTAGAATGATCTAATCTTTAGTGAATGTACTCTTATCTTCAGTGACTGTATTTGTGAGTTATCCCCTCCCTTCTCATTTTTAGCTGTGTCATGTGACCAACTCTCTGATCGCAAACTGACACAGAACAGGAGGACAGTTATTTCTCTTTTTATTCTTATCAGACTGACATTAAGGCTTCCACAGGATTACATAGAGAAACTGACTTCCTCTCCACACATAAGAAGCTGTGTTATTCGGAAAGTCTGATTGCTGGTCACATAGCACAGCAGAGAAGCAGAAGGGAGGGGATAACTCCCAAATACAGACACTTGTAAGAAGATTACCTTCACTACAGATTACATCATGTACCTTTCTATCAGGTCAGAAAATATAATTTTTGAAGGAGTTCTTCTTTAAGGGCATAAAAAGCTACGTGAAACCTTCTCAATCATGAACTTTGGAACTTTCCTATGTGACCTATAGTGGAGACTGCTAAGTAAGAGCAACTCATACTCAGATGGCCCAAGCTCATTCTATGCCCAATTCCACTGCAGCAGATATTATAAAAGAAACGTTTGTCCAGTAGAAATGAAAAAATTACTCAAAATTTGACAGTTGACCAATTTGATTCAGGTTTTAATGGATTCTACACCAAATTAAAAGTGTACTTTTATCTCTCACGTTTAAAAAAATTATAACTTTTCTATTTCTTGCTCTCTCCAAAGTTCACCCAAATAGAAACATCGAAAAGTTTTGTGTTGAGTGCGATTCATTTAGAATCAATGTCTAGGAATCAGAAGCTGTTTCTAGGGATTCATGAGCCAAGCATATGTATAATTAGAATATGTGGGCAACTGCCTTTATAGGAGAGGTTGTCTTAATGAGACACATCTTTTAAAATTGTTCTGCCAGATAATAAGAGATAACTAACTGATAGATGAGGGTCCAATCTCTGGGACCCCCACTGATCCTAAGAACAGGGGTCCTATTCCCACAATCTGACAGAGCAGCAGGTCAAGCATTACCCTGTTGCTCTATTATTTTTCTAAGGGACCACTGGAGATATTCAAGTACAGCACTTGGCTATTTCCAACGTCCCATAGAGAATGAATGCAGTAGCAGTGTGCATGTTCGACCTGACATGCCATCAGATCGAGGGAACCGGACCTCCATTCTCAGGATCCGTAGGGGTCCTAGTGGTATGGCTCTCGCTCACTGATTGGTTAGTTGCTCCCTATCAGGTGGATAGTGAATAACTTCAAAACTTGGGACAACCCCTTTAAGAATAAGGATATGCTTACAGAAATGCAATATACATTTATATATAACTTTATAAATATAAACCTGTTCACTTAATTTTGTTATCAATGTTGGTTCCAGGTTGATGGCTGTGTGAAAAGGAATGTTAATACTGTACATATATTGTAAAAAAGCATCTGGGGCTACAATCTTGGCTTTTTAGGGGTTAATCAGGGTAAAAATTAATAAATACTTGCTTTATCTATTTGCTATCCTAGAGGCCATTGCGGCCATCTTGATTGAAGACACTGCGCAATATCTTCGTCACAAAGTGCATTTCTTTGTGAGTAGTGGGCGCAATGATGAGGGACTACGATTGCACCGCCCTCGTCATTGAACCCCTCAGATGCTGCGTTCATCGCTGATTGCGGCATCTGAGATAAAAAAAAAGGGCTTTTAGGGGTTAATCGGTGGAAAAAAATACTCACCTTATCCATTTTAGCGTGAGAAGGCTGCTGCGACCATCTTCATGGAAGATCTCGCTCATCATCACGCTGGCCGGCGTGGTGATGTCATAAATTTTGCTCGGTTTCTGCAATTAAGATGGCAATGAAGGCCTCTTCTTGTGCTAATGGATGAGGCGAGTGTGTTGTGTTTTTTTTTAATGCCATTTCATGAAAAGTTGATTCATTACCACGAAGTGCAAGGAAATTCGGCTTAGATTTTCCTCAAATTTTGATCACTTGGCTTCAATTCGCTCAACACTATCTTTAATGTATAAAGAATGCAATGAGGCTGCACTAAAGTGTCAGACCATAGAACAGTGGTGCTCACAGCTAATAGAAACATAGAAACATAGAATGTGTCAGCAGATAAGAACCATTTGGCCCATCTAGTCTGCCCAATACAGACTCACCCACTACACTAAGAAAACAAATTTATACAAAAAGCTGGGCACTCACTAATACTTGGAACCAAACAGTATAATTTAATGTGCAATTGACAAAAAAACAACAATAAAACTACATACAAAAAAATCCACACATATGTTCACATATGGACCAGTGTCAGTCTATAATCAAATATAAAATAGATAAAATTCGATAAAATGCGTTAAAGAATATCGATGAAACATCGTCCTGAGCAAAAATTATTTTTCCATATAGTCTCTAAAATCCAACTCTTCTTATAGTTTGAGAACCAAACAGCGTCCCACTACACAGGCCCAAGATTATATCCAAAGTCAATTCGAACCACAGCGATCTTACAGGGATATTATACTCATATGCCGTGTATATGCCGTTAGTCCTGAGACACTAGTGCTTTAATGGTAATGTATACACTTACGCGTCCGCGATCTCACCCTTTGTTTGTACCACGCTAATTCGCTAACACGCTGACCTGCAGACGTGTATCGATGTCCGTTAACCTCGTGACTGATGACGTCCTCACGTGGGCGGGTGGGTAGTTCGAACTTTCACGGCTTGTAATTGATGGTGACCCTGTATTGTTTCCTTAGTAAATATTTCTCGTAGCGGTGTTGTGGTGAAAGAGAAGATAAAAGTCAGATTTCTGCAATTCGAAGTCCTCCTTGCTCAAAATCGTGGGGCGGTGGTACCAAATACGTTTCGGGACTGTATATCGTCCCTTCCTCAGTGGTTATTCGTCTCCCATATTTGCCCCATATTTATAGAGAATTTGGTTATCTCCAAAACCTGGTATCGATTCAAAACCTGACATGGATTTGCCATAAAATGTCATAAAATCTTAGTGAGTGCCCAGCTTTTTGAGTAGTAAAATTAGTGAGTGCCCAGCTTTTTGTATACACTATCTTCAATGTATAAAGCCAGATTTATAAAATGTTATGTAACATCATTCATTTTCGATAAGTGTTCTACATTTTACTGTATGTTTTACAATTTTCAATGACTGTTCAGATGTATCAATTGAAATATATATGCCCTTAGTTATGCAAGCTTCATAATAACACATTTGAAGTATAAAAATAAATCTATATAAAAAAAGATGACAATCGGTGCCCTAGTCTCCAGATGACAAGTGTAGAATAAAATAATGTAACTTGCTTTAATCCTTTCAAGACCTTGGGATTTTTCATTTTAGCACTTTGATTTTTTACTCCCTGCTTCCCAGAGTCATAACTTTTTTTTATTTTATTTTTCATTCACATAGCCATATGAGGGCTTTTTTTTTTTTTTTTTGCAGGACAAACTGAACTTTCTAATGGCACTATTTATTGATGCATATGATGTATTGGGAAGCCGGAAAAAATTCCGAATGGGGTGAAATGCGCAAACACAAGCCTGCCATAGTTTTATGGATATTGTTTTTACATTGTTTCCTATGTGGTAAAACCTGTTACCTGTTCCCTTTATTCTCCTAGTCAGTATGATTAGATGGATACTAAGTTTTTCTTGCGCTATATAATACTTAAAAAAATATTAACTTTGAAGATTTTTGCTTTGCATTACCATATTCTGCTGCTATAAGTTACTCATAGTTACAGTTGGTGTTCAGCGAAGAAAAGCAGCCAAAGCGGAAGTCATTTTGAAGTTTAGGAAAACTTAATCTAGAATCTAAAGGAATATGAATTTCCTCACGCTTCGTAGTAAAGAATTACTTTACCTAAAATGGTGGCTGCACTTGTTAGGAAGTGAAAGTCAGTGTAGAGAAGACAAGCAAGATCACCCATAATGCTGTGCAGCCAGCCATTCTGCGGGTAGCCATCCCCCTGTGATGTCATAGCTAGGCAGAGCCCTATAAAACCCTGATCCCGCTTGGTCACTGCCATTTTCCTGTGAACTGACCATAGCTGTAGAGTTACTGTGCGTCAGTATTACAGGCCACTATTACTGGCAAGTCTAATTTATAGTCATGTACATAAGTGTGCAGTGCACCAATATTCATAGCTAATCCCTTCTGTTAGCTGTAGAGTTACTGTGCGTCACTATTACAGGCAGTTCTAATTTATCGCCGTAAACATAAGTGTGCAGTGCACCAATATTCATAGCTAATCCCTTCTGTTAGCTGTAGAGTTACTGTGCGTCACTATTACAGGCAGTTCTAATTTATCGCCGTAAACATAAGTGTGCAGTGCACCAATATTCATAGCTAATCCTTTCTGTTCATTGTAGAGTTACTGTGTGTCAGTAATACAGGTCACGGGTACTGGCAGGTCTAATTTATCGCTGTGTACATAACTCTGCAGTGCACCAAATCCATAGCCATCCGTTCTGTTAACGATACAGTTGTTATACACTATGGCCAACAGATAGTTGCCTGGGCCCTCCAAAGGAACTGACAGTAGCTAAGATTATGCTGTAGTTTGCACAAGAGGCAAAAAAAGGGGCGGTGGTAGCAGCCGCATCAACAAGACAGAGGTGCCACTGTCATACAGCAGTCTTGTTTTGACCAACAATATACTGTCACCATCACTCTCAGTTGGCCTAGGAAGTACCTCTATACCCTCACCTGTCCTGAACCTGCCTCTTGCTTTTGCTGCTTTGTCTGTTTGCCAAGTAATGGTAGCCACCAGCTCTGCTCCACTTGACAGTGACAATGACCTTTATGAGGACAGTCAGCAGTTACTGGCCAGCCCAGACTTGTAGGAGTGATCTGCTGCTGACTCCTTTAGGCAACCAATGATGATAGTCGGGTGGGAGCACATGTTGCAAGAGGTTAGGGATGTGTGCAAGAGACAGGTGATGGTGACACAAGTGACTCACAAACATATGAAGCCGATCACACGTGGGAGATGGGTAAAGAGGGGAGGGGGCCTCGTCATCATCAGAGTGCGAGGGTGGCAGCGTGCCCATGAGACAGCAGGCTGGTAGCAGTCGGAGATCTGGAGTCAAACGTGGAAGGGGTACACTGTCTGTTACCTGGGAAACTACCTGTGGGGTACACATTGGCAGTGCACGGATTCAAAAAAGCAGCAGCAAGCAAGCATCACACAGCAGTGGAGGGAAAATGTGATACTCGGCAGCGTGGGAACAGTCACTGGGAGACGTTAGCGTGCTGCTATGTAAGATGTGTGGGCAGATGGTGAGGCGCGACCAGGGAGCTAATGTTAGCCCGACGGCCCTGCATCAACACATGGAGCATCACCATAAAGTGGCGTGCTTCTCTTCCTCCGCCTCCTCCTCCTCATCACTTGCTTCGACAGCAAGGGTTCACTAAGGTGATTTCAAAATTACAATAATATGCGTGCCCCCATCCAGTGGCGCAGAAGCTCAACGTCCCTCCTGTTCCATGTAGTTGACTTGGAAGAAAGCAATGCTGCCGGCTTCCTCACTGCGCCTGCACCTAATGAAGGAAGCCGGCACCTGGAGCGCGTCCTTCACTCACTGCACCTGCGCCGAATACTAAACGGGACAGCGAAGGTGCGGGATTTACGTGACGATGAGGAGAACTCGACAGTCAATCAACGGGATCTGGGCGTGCCAAAAGGTTAGTAGACCAAGCCTCTAGGTCTTGAAGCAAAGCCACAGTAGCAACTAGAGGTGCATTAGCATATTTTAACAGGCAGGGAGTTATAAAGCATACTGTTATGTACTGCTGACATTAGCACATCGTTAATGTTAGTCAGCTACATAACGTTATTTCTGATGAAAGAAACGTTATTTCTGATGACAGAAACCTTTAAAGACTATAGTTGTATCTGGCAGCAATATATATTTTTAGCGCAACCTGCTAAATAGCTTGCAATTGTTTGGCTGCTGCAGAGAGTGACATTATCTGTGCTACATCTCCTGTGTAACGTGTGCGCAGCCTAAAAATATCTGACATCCAGTGTACTTTTTCTGTAGACGGTGTCCGCTGTAGACAGTTACATTACCTGCACTAGATCTCCTGTATAATGTTGTGTTTCCGAAATATCAGTGTCATTGAGGCCTCATGCACACGACCATTGTGGGCATCCGTGGCCGTTGTGCCGTTTTCGGAAAATGCACCGTTTTGCAGCCGCATCCGTGATCCGTGTTTCCTGTCCGTCAAAAAAATAGGACCTGTCCTATTTTTTTGACGGAGAACGGTTCACAGACCCATTTAAGTCAATGGGTCCGTGAAAAAACACGAATGCACACAAGATTGGCATCCGCGTCCGTGGTCCGTGGCCGTAGGCTACTTTCACACAGACGAATTCGTGAAAACTCAGATCCGACAGTATATTCTAACACAGAGGTGTTCCCATAGTGATGGGGACGCTTCTAGTTAGAATATACTTTGAACTGTGGACATGACTGCCCCCTGCTGCCTGGCAGCACCCGATCTCTTACAGGGGGCTGTGATCCGCACAATTAACCCCTCAGGTGTTGCACCTGAGGGGTTAATTGTGCGTATCATAGCACCCTGTAAGAGATCATGTGCTGCCAGGCAGGAGGGGGCACCCCCCTCCCTCCCCAGTTTTAAATTCATTGGTGGCCAGTGGACCCCCCCCTCCCTCCCTTGTATTTAACACATTGGTGGCCAGTACGGCCGGCCCCCCTGCCTCTCCTGTAGTTAACACATTGGTGGCCAGTGCGGCCAGCCCCCCTCCCTCCCCTGTAGTACTGTAGATTCATTGGTGGCCAGTGGGCCAGTGGGCCAGTGGGCCAGTGGATCCTCCAAAAATCAAGGAAGACCCACGGACGAAAAAAAGATCACGGACCTACGGACCCTGTTTTTGTGGACCTTAAAAAAAACCGGTCGTGTGCATGAGGCCTCAGTCTAATTTTTTTGCTGCTGGTGGCAGCAACATTACCTGCGCTACATCTCCTATATAGCGTTTGCCCATCCTAAATATCAGTGACATTCATTCAGTGTAACCTTTTATTAGCCGCTGGTGACAACGACATTACCTGCGCTATACCCCCTGTTTAACGTGTGCGCATCCTTAATATCAGTGACATTCATTCAGTGTAACCTTTTATTAGCCGCTGGTGACAGCGATATTACCTGCCCTATACCCCCTGTTTAACCACCTCCGGACCGCCTAACGCACATGTGCGTTCCGGAGGTGGCAGCGCTGCGCACAGTCACGCATATACGCGTCATCTCGCGAGACGCGAGATGACGCGAATATGCGCGCGCGCATGCGCAGTTCGCGCCAGCATTTCACACAGCAGTATTTCGTCAGCAACCTGCCAGCCAATGATCGTGGCTGGCAGGTTGCTGATTTTTTAAAAATCCAATCAAAGTGCCAGATAGCAGATCATATTAGTAAATATGATCTGTTATATGGCTGCCTGCTCCTCTGCTGGTTCTTTTCGTCGGTTGGATCCAGCAGAGGAGCAGGCTTCACAGTGAGTACACCAAACACTACACTATAGCCCCTGATCACCCCCCTGAACCCCAATTAACCCTTTGATCACCCCTTTGATCACCCCTGTCAATCACAAGTGAAAAGAAAAAAGTGATCAGTGCAAACTGTCACTTTTTTTTCCCACTGTTATTGACCGTTAGGTTTTAGGTATAGTTTAGGTCCCTTGGTTAGGTAGTTAGCGATCAGTTAGCGCCCAGCCCACCGCACCGCAGTCCGTTATTCGCTGATTAGCGTATCGCTAATCAGCATTTGTACTTTTATAGTATCTGGAAGTGATCAAAACTGATCACGGTCAGATCTATAATTGTATTAGTGTCACTTTAGTTTGCCCTCCACCCAAAACGCAGTGTTTGCCCGATCAGGCCTGATCGGTCGCCCACACGTGCGTTCGCCCACACCCGCCCCACCGCAGTGACAAAAAAAAAATTTTTTTTTGATCACTGCACATTCACTTTACACACACTGCGGCGATAAAAAAATCAGTTTTGATATTTTTTATCAACCGCAGCGGCCTCCGGTACTTCGCTAGCCTCCCCTTTGTAAGACAGGCTTGCTTTTTTTTTCTTGGGTAGTCTCAGGGAATACCCCTAAATTTAGTTGCCCACATGTCTAACAGGGGGTATTCCTCTGAAGAGGCCTACAGGCTTCTGACCCAGTTGGATGAGGAGTGGGAACCCTCATCTGATGAATCCAGCGGGTCAGAATACGAACCTGTAGAAAGCAGTGGCTCTCTGACCCAAAGTTCGGACGAGGAGGCTGAGGTCCCTGATACCACCAGGCGTACCCGGCCCCGTGTCGCTAGACCGCAGGTTGCGCAGGATCCGCTTCAAGAGCAGCAGAGTGGGGCTGGTGCTGTCGGATTACGTGGTGAGGCATACACCAGCAGCCCAGCCCTCCCTGGACCTAGTACCAGCACTGCCGTACAACCTGGTGAAGTAGCGAGCACCAGAAGGGCAGTTGAAGCTGGTACGGTGGCACGTGCAGTAGTGACCCCGTCGCAGCCACCGCAAAGACGTGCCCGTAGAGCCCCTAGAATCCCAGAGGTGCTGGCAAACCCTGATTGGCAGTCCCCAACTTCAGCCGCACCTGTAGTTTTCCCTTTCACTGCCCAGTCTGGAGTTCGGGTTGAGACGGCTCAGATCGGTTCGGCCCTGGGATTTTTTGAGCTGTTCTTGACTGCGGAGCTTTTAGACATAGTTGTGGCCGAAACAAACAGGTATGCCACACAATTTATCACCGCTAACCCGGGAAGCTTTTATGCCCAGCCTTTCCGGTGGAAACCAGTCCAAGTTTCCGAACTTAAAACTTTTCTGGGCCTCCTCCTCAACATGGGCCTGACAAAAAAGCATGAATTGCGGTCATATTGGTCCACGAACCCGATTCATCACATGCCCATGTTCTCTGCTGCCATGTCCAGGGCACGTTTTGAGGCCATCCTGCGGTTCCTGCACTTTAGTGACAACACCGCCTCCCGTCCCAGGGGCCACCCTGCTTTTGACCGGCTCCACAAAATTCGGCCCCTCATAGACCATTTCAACCAGAAATTTGCAGATATTTATACCCCAGAGCAAAACATCTGCATAGACGAGTCCCTGATACATTTTACCGGGCGCCTTGGCTTCAAACAATACATCCCAAGCAAGCGCGCCCGGTATGGGGTCAAATTGTATAAGCTCTGTGAAAGGGCCACAGGCTATACCCACAAATTTCGTGTCTATGAGGGAAAAGATCAGACCCTGGAGCCGGTCGGTTGCCCTGACTACCTGGGGAGCAGTGGGAAGACAGTTTGGGACTTGGTGTCACCCTTATTCGGCAAGGGGTACCATCTTTATGTGGACAATTTTTACACAAGTGTGGCCCTCTTTAGGCATTTGTTTCTAGAACGGATTGGCGCCTGTGGTACCGCGCGAACTAGTCGCGCGGGCTTCCCCCAACGGCTCGTTACCACCCGTCTTGCAAGGGGGCAGAGGGCCGCACTGTGTAACGAAGAACTGCTCGCGGTGAAATGGAGAGACAAGCGTGACGTTTACATGCTCTCCTCCATTCACGCAGACACGACAATACAAATTGAGCGAGCAACCCGTGTCATTGAAAAGCCCCTCTCAGTCCACGACTATAACCTCCACATGGGAGGGGTCGACTTCAATGACCAGATGTTGTCTCTGTATTTAGTTTCCCGACGCACCAGACGCTGGTATAAGAAGGTGTCTGTATATTTAATTCAATTGGCTCTGTACAATAGTTTTGTTCTCTACAGTAAGGCTGGGAGAACTGGATCCTTCCTCAAATTTCAGGAAGAGATCATCGAGAACCTCCTGTATCCAGGAGGTTCCGTGGCCCCAACCACCAGTGTAGTTAGCCGTCTACACGAGCGACATTTCCCCAATGTCGTTCCTGGTACCTCAACCCAACAGTCACCCCGAAAAAGATGTCGTGTCTGTAGCAGGAGTGGAATAAGGCGTGACACCCGCTATTTCTGTCCTGACTGTCCGGACCACCCTGCCCTATGCTTTGGAGAGTGTTTCCGGAAGTACCACTCACAGGTACACTATTAGCATAGGGATCATCTCACCAGGACAGGCACACAGGGCTATTAGGGCCCATTCACTCACTGCTGCTGCAAACGTCTCCTTTCACATGGGACAAAGTGCATAACGCACTTCGCCACATCTTTGGGCGATTTGCGCTTTGCACATTGACCCATGGGGAAGGAGAGGTTTGTTCTATAAAGGTAAAAAAAAAAAAAAAAAAAAAAAAAACACACCAGTAAGCAAACACGTTAATGTTCAGTTAAAAAAGTTAAAGTTTATATGTTCTGTTGCAAAGTTAATAAAATTATTGCGTTGCGGCCTGGTTTTTTCTTTTTTCTTTTTTTTTCTTTTTTTACCTTCCAGGTGGACCAACCGATTGACTAGCTGCAGCACCGATGTGCATTCTGACAGAAGCATTGCGCTGCTGTCAGATTACACGCAAGTCGGTGTATGCGGCGCTGCAAGACGGGATTTTCTCCTCTGCAGTGACAGATACGTTTGCCGAGGCATACGAGCTGAGGAGGAGGCGGCGTTCCTATGCTTTGGCAAACACTTTGTATATATATATATAAAAAAAAAAATATAAATCCCGGCAATGATTTATTCATCCACATCGATTGATGTGAATGGAGAAATCTGGTTTGCCAGGGCATACAAGCTAAGTGGGTATGGATGTTGGGTGGAGCTCCTATGTCCTGGCAGACGCCTTTCCCCTCCATTTTTTTTTTTTTGGCAGAGATTTTTTCATCCACATTGATCGATGCGAATGAAGAAATCTGTGCCGTTCATTTTTTTCTTTCAGCCCAGAGGCTGAACGGAAAAAAAAATCTCATTACCTGTATGCTCAATATAAGGAGAATAGCAGAAACTCCTAATGCTGGCCATACATGTAATGATTGCGGAGACCCTCAAATGCCAGGGCAGTACAAACACCCCACAACTTCCCATTTTGGAAAGAAGACACCCCAAGGTATTTGCTGAGGGGCATATTGAGTCCATGAAAGATTTAAATTTTTGTCCTAAGTTAGCGGAAAGTGAGACTTTGTGAGAAAAAAAAAAAAAATCAATTTCCGCTAACTTATGCAAAAAAAAAAAAAATTCTATGAACTTGCCAGGCCCCTCATTGGATACCTTGGGGTGTCTTCTTTCCAAAGTGGGGTCACATGTGGGGTATTTATACTGCCCTGGCTTTTTAGGGGCCCTAAAGCGTGAGAAGAAGTCTGGGATCCAAATGTCTAAAAATGCCCTCCTAAAAGGAATTTGGGCCCCTTTGCGCATCTAGGCTGCAAAAAAGTGTCACACATCTGGTATCGCCGTACTCAGGAGAAGTTGGGGAATGTGTTTCGGGGTGTCATTTTACATATACCCATGCTGGGTGAGAAAAATATCTTGGTCAAATGCCAACTTTGTATAAAAAAATGGGAAAAGTTGTCTTTTGCCAAGATATTTCTCTCACCCAGCATGGGTATATTTTTTTTTTCTCTTTTTTCCTTACAAAGTCTCATATTCCACTAACTTGCGACAAAAAATAAAAAATTCTAGGAACTCGCCATGCCCCTCACGGAATACCTTGGGGTGTCTTCTTTCCAAAATGGGGTCACTTGTGGCGTAGTTATACTGCCCTGGCAATTTAGGGGCCCAAATGTGTGAGAAGTACTTTGCAATCAAAATCTGTAAAAAATGACCGGTGAAATCCGAAAGGTGCACTTTGGAATATGTGCCCCTTTGCCCACCTTGGCATCAAAAAAGTGTCACACATCTGGTATCGCCGTACTCAGGAGAAGTTGGGGAATGTGTTTTGGGGTGTCATTTTACATATACCCATGCTGGATGAGAGAAATATCTTGGCAAAAGACAACTTTTCCCATTTTTTTTATACAAAGTTGGCATTTGACCAAGATATTTTTCTCACCCAGCATGGGTATATGTAAAATGACACCCCAAAACACATTCCCCAACTTCTCCTGAGTACGGCGATACCAGATGTGTCACACTTTTTTGCTGCCAAGGTGGGCAAAGGGGCACATATTCCAAAGTGCACCTTTCGGATTTCACCGGTCATTTTTTACAGATTTTGATTGCAAAGTACTTCTCACACATATGGGCCCCTAAATTGCCAGGGCAGTATAACTACGCCACAAGTGACCCCATTTTGGAAAGAAGACACCCCAAGGTATTCCGTGAGGGGCATGGCGAGTTCCTAGAATTTTTTATTTTTTGTCGCAAGTTAGTGGAATATGAGACTTTGTAAGGAAAAAAGAGAAAAAAAAAAATCATCATTTTCCGCTAACTTGTGACAAAAAATAAAAAATTCGAGGAACTCGCCATGCCCCTCACGGAATACCTTGGGGTGTCTTCTTTCCAAAATGGGGTCACTTGTGGCGTAGTTATACTGCCCTGGCAATTTAGGGGCCCAAATGTGTGAGAAGTACCTTGCAATCAAAATGTGTAAAAAATGGCCTGCAAAATCTGAAAGGTGCACTTTGGAATATGTGCCCCTTTGCCCACCTTGGCAGCAAAAAAGTGTGACACATCTGGTATCGCCGTACTCAGGAGAAGTTGGGGAATGTGTTTTGGGGTGTCATTTTACATATACCCATGCTGGATGAGAGAAATATCTTGGCAAAAGACAACTTTTCCCATTTTTTTATACAAAGTTGGCATTTGACCAAGATATTTTTCTCACCCAGCATGGGTATATGTAAAATGACACCCCAAAACACATTCCCCAACTTCTCCTGAGTACGGCAATACCAGATGTGTCACACTTTTTTGCTGCCAAGGTGGGCAAAGGGGCACATATTCCAAAGTGCACCTTTCGGATTTCACCGGTCATTTTTTACAGATTTTGATTGCAAAGTACTTCTCACACATATGGGCCCCTAAATTGCCAGGGCAGTATAACTACCCCACAAGTGACCCCATTTTGGAAAGAAGACACCCCAAGGTATTCCGTGAGGGGCATGGCGAGTTCCTAGAATTTTTTATTTTTTGTCGCAAGTTAGTGGAATATGAGACTTTGTAAGAAAAAATAAAAAAAATAAAATCATCATCATTTTCCGCTAACTTGTGACAAAAAATAAAAAGTTCTATGAACTCACTATGCCCATCAGCGAATACCTTAGGGTGTCTACTTTCCGAAATGGGGTCATTTGTGGGGGTTTTCTACTGTTTGGGCATTGTAGAACCTCAGGAATCATGACAGGTGCTCAGAAAGTCAGAGCTGTTTCAAAAAGCGGAAATTCACATTTTTGTACCATAGTTAGTAAATGCTATAACTTTT
Source organism: Bufo gargarizans (assembly GCF_014858855.1). NCBI lineage: Eukaryota > Metazoa > Chordata > Amphibia > Anura > Bufonidae > Bufo > Bufo gargarizans. Next base: position 398,611,368 of record NC_058083.1, on the reverse strand, counting down.
ACCCAAACCATTTTTTTTTTTTTGCCCAAACATTTTTTTTTTATCAAAGACATGTAGAACAATAAATTTGGCGAAAAATTTATATATGGATGTCGTTTTTTTTCCAAAATTTTACAGCTGAAAGTGAAAAATGTCATTTTTTTGCAAAAAAATCGTTACATTTTGATTAATAACAAAAAAAGTAAAAATGCCAGCAGCAATGAAATACCACCAAATGAAAGCTCTATTAGTGAGAAGAAAAGGAGGTAAAATTCATTTGTATGGTAAGTTGCATGACCGAGCGATAAACGGTGAAAGTAGTGTAGTGCCGAAGTGTAAAAAGTGCTCTGGTCATGAAGGGGGTTTCACCTAGCGGGGCTGAAGTGGTTAACGTGTGCGCATCCTTAATATCAGTGACATTCATTCAGTGTAATTTTTTATTAGGCGGTGGTGACAGCGACATTACTTGCGCTTTACCTCCTGTTTAACGTGTGCGCATCCTAAAAATATCTGACACTCTGTGTACTTTATTTGCACATACACTTACAAAACGTGCGCTACTGTACATGTGACATACATTGAATATGTGCCGGGCGAGCAGTAAGGGGCGGGGAAGTGGCCGTGCTCTCGAAGTCTGGTCATGAGTAGATCTTGTGCCCTGATTCCCAAACTCAGGAGCATCCACAGTCAGAAGAAGATGATGGTGGGGAACGGAAATTAGAGTTTCACTACTTTATACTACTTTTTATTAAATTTATTAGACACTTGGCCAGCACACTGGGATTGAGCCCCCAAGTTGGATAAAAATCCTGTGTTATGCAGTTGTAAATTCTAAGCCTTCACATTGAGATTGAGCTACCAAGTGGGAAAAATGTGCCTTAGGCCTCCTGCACATGAAAGTGTGATGCCAATTGCCGTATTGCGGACTGCATTTGCGGATCCACACTACACGGGCGCCGTTCTGTGGGCATTCTTCATCACGGATGCGGACCCATTCACTTCATATGCCTTTTTGATCACTTTTTCAATTTTTAGGGGGAGGTGAAGCAACCAAATGCCATTTACCATTTTGGATAAATATGTTTATATTTTAATAGTTCAGGTGTTTTGTGATGCTAATGATGTTTATTTTTTATTGTTTATTTTTATTATGTGGAAAAGGGGGTGATTAGAATAGTTTTTGTTTTTTTACTTTTTTCCTCACACTTATATTAAGTCCCGTTAGGGGACTTGAACATGCGATCATTAGATTACTTGTCCATAGACTGCATGGAATTATTATTGCAGCCTATGGGACATTTTATACATCCCTATTGAGCCTCTCTCTGGCAGGGCTTCATACTGTAGGAACTGTCTCTGTGGTAGCCTTGCATACTTTAGAGCGACAAAGGCTACCACAACAAACAAATGGCTCCCAATATCACAGGGTAGTCACAATTAACCATGGCATCTGAGGCATTAACGTCGATCACAGACATTAGCCCCAGGTGTCTGCTGATTAAAACAGCAGAAACACTGCAGCTATGGCACAGGCTGCAATCTGGGGCAGGTGCCATCTTCAAGGACACAACTGACGCCAGGTATTTTAACTCTTTAAGGACCAGGCCATTTTTTTGGAAATCTGTCAAACAGCTGGTCTGCAAAATACTGGCCCCAGCCATTCTGGCACCGTATGGGTCCGCACAGAACCCCACAGAAGCACTACGGAGTGCAAAAAAGTTATTCATTCACAACTTTTTTGTGATGAGGATCATCGGATGTGGATCGCAGACCCCATTCAAGTAAAGGTAAGTGCCCGTGCATTGCGGACCACAATTTGTAGTCCGCAGCACGGGCCCGGCTAGCACACAGTTGTATGCATGAGCCCTAACTTTGAAATGTTTTTACTTATCCAAGCCATTCTGAGATTCTTTTCTCATGACACATTGTACTTCATGACTTTGTGATAAATTTGAGTCAATATATTTCACCTTTATTTATTTTAAAAAATCAAAAATTAGCAATTTTCAAAATTTCAATTTCTCTGCTTTTAAGGGCTCATGCACAAGGCCATATGAATTTTGGAGGGCAGATTTTTCAGGGATAATTTTAACCCCTGAGTGACCACGCCTGTTTGGGCCTTTATGACCAAGCGTTTTTCTTCCTTTTTTCATGGTCTCGTTCCAAAAGCTATAACTTTTTTATTTTTTTGTCTATATAGCTTTATGGGGGCTTGTTTTTTATGGGACAAGTTGTAGTTTTTAATGGCACCATTTTGTGGTACACATAACTTTCTGATTGACTTTTATTAACTCTTTCTGGGAGGGAGATGGGGAAAAATAGCAATACTGTCACTGCGTTTTTACATTATAAATTTGACAGCGTTCATTTTTCGGTACAAATAACATAATATCTTTATTCTCTGGGTCAGTACGATTACAGTGATACTAAATACTTATAATTTTTTTTACGTTTTACTACTTTTTTTGCAATAAAACCCCTTTTATTAACCAAAAAAATGATTTTGCATTGCCACTTCACAAGACACATAACTTTTATATTTATTTTTCTATGGAGTTGTTTGAGGGCTTGATTTTTGAGGGATGACTTGTATTTTTCATTGGTATCATTTTGGAGTAAATGCCACTTTTTGATCGCTTGTTATTATGTTTTTCTTCGGTGGAAACTAAGAATAAATGAGAAATTCTGTCTTTTTTTTTATTTTACTTTTACGACGTTCACCATAGGGGATATATTTATGTAGTCCGGGTCGTTACGGATGCGGCAATAGCAAACATATGGGGAAATATTTATTTTTTGCAATTTTTTTCATTGAAAAGCGTATTTTCAATGGAAAAAAAAGCATATTTTTTTCATTTTTTTTGTTTTGGCACAGTTTTTTTTTTTCCACCTGTCATGTGATATTTTTATTGAGTTGCTCATTATGGATGCAACAATATTTAATATGTCTATTTTTAATACTTTTTTAATTAAAAATCACTGTATGAAGGAAAAGGGGCACTTTTTTGCAGTACAGTTTTTTTTGCATGTTTTTATATAAGACTTTTTTTTGTCTCAGCACAGGGAATTCAACATTTCAGGGTCCAATCCCTGTTTCAATGTAGTACTGTATTGTACAACATTAAAACTGTCAGTTTCACACTGCCATTGTGCCTGCGAGACAAAGCCTTGGGGCTGGGTCTCACAGGTTCTGTGCATGGCAGACCCCGAGACCTTTTCGATACCTGGGGTTTCCCTGGCACTCATCTGCCTCCTGGTACTACAGCGTGGGGGGGGCGATGGAGAGGCATATATGCCACGGTCAGCGTTTATCGTGGCATATAAGGAGTTATTCCTCCAGCATCGGCTTTTAAAGTGATGCCGGCAGACACAGCAGAGGCCCCGCTGTGACTGGCCCACTGATTGGGCATGCACAGCTCCAGTGCCTGACCGATCAGCATGACGTACTAGTCTAGTAGTCACTTGCAGCCATGACTTACTAGTATGTCAAGGGTCGTAAAGGGGTTAATATTTAAAATTCTTACAGAAAAGTATAAAAATGTAGAAAGACAACATTAATTTCTTACAGTAACAATAACAAAGTACAAAACTGTTACTATTCTTAATATCATCTATTTATTTCATCATTATCAACATGCTGCTGTGCAATTTCTTACCCAGGCTCTGATTTCTATTGACGTGCAATAAAGCTAATGCCGGTTGGAATGCCATTGAGGACCATGATGTTTGTTATTACTGAGTTTATAAAAAGAGAGCTGTCAGATCACATTCTCACATTTGTGTCAACATTTGCTCTGTCACATCTGCCAGATGCATCTCTTTGGTGCCTTATGATGTGGACACTGCTAACTTCTTCATTTTAGGGCGTTGAAACAGATGCTAAGTTAAATGATGTAATTTCCTTCTTTGCCCCAAGAGATCACATAAGAGTGTGCTTACCTCAGGTGACTTTCACTCTAATGTCATTTTCTTGACATTGTGTGGTATTGCAATCTCTGCAGAATTTTCAAACTGATTCTCTCATATTAAAGTCAGTGAAAGATTCTAAAGATGCTAAAACTGTAAAAAAAATAAAAAATACATAAAATAGTCTGGCTGTTTTTAGTGTTTGTATTATTTGAGTGTATTATATTCTAACTCCATTTGTTTCAGTAATGTGGCCAAACAATTTAAACGGACTACATGTAGCAGGTTAGAAAGATGAGATTTTCTTTGTTCCAGAAATAGCACTACTCTTGTCCACAGTTTGTGTCTAGAACTACAGCTCAGTCCCATTCACTTTAATGAATTCACTTCAAGCTATTGTGCCAGGTATAACACGAATTTGAGTGGCAGCATTGTCCCTGAAAAGAACAGACATTTTTCTTACCTTATTTGGCCCCTTTAAAGGGGTTCTCCGATTAGATTATATATATATATATATATATATATATATATATATATTTTATATTTGATGAATAACGAAGCATTACTCATCCTACCCCACTCTAATTCAGGGGTTTACCTGGTCCCCATTGGTTTCTGCTTTCCGGTCCTTGCTTGACACACAGAAACTAACAACAAATGCCTGATCAGCCAATCAGACACCCCAGTACTAGGCTACCTCTGTTAGTGTTGGCTAAGTAGGCATAGTGTGTTGAGACAGGAGCAGAAAGTTGGGAATAGCAAAGACTCTGACATCTGACTCTGACATCCTACTCTGACACCTTGTGCCCTGCTCTGATACTTCAATTAGGAACATTATTGATTAAACTACTTCTCCTCCAATTTTTGCTATCAACACCACCGCCTTCCTCTTTCCGTCGAAACGCTGCCTGTCCTGACCTCTGCCTGTTTCTGACTATGTGTTTTGCCTGTTCGTTCGGTGCCTTGCATCATCGTCTTTGACCCCATAGATCAGCTGTCAACCCCACCAGGACTACTCCAGGAGGTAGCAGTCTGGTAGTTCCTTGCAGCGAAGTCCAAATCCTTGCATAGAGGTTAAAGGGCGAACCAGGAAGCTGCCAAGATAATGCCTTTAGGTTTAGCCAAAGTCGAACTGATTGGTGGACACACTATGGTTCTACAGGGTCTTTGGGGCCCCTCAGGCTCTTGGGCCCAGTAGCGACTGCTACCTCTGCACCCCCTATAGCTACGCCCCTGACTGCCTTAACATTGACTTTGACACCTAATTCTGACATCTGACTATGATTTGATATTTCAATTCCCAAACATCTGTATGTTTATTTTTTGTTTAGAAGACAATCCGGGCTGCGCGAACAAGTGGATGAGGTGAGTTTAATTATATATTTTTTTATTTTTTAATCCCTCCATCTCTAATTTACTATGCATTCTGTATTACGAATGCTATTATTTTCCCTTATAACCATGTTATAAGGGAAAAATAATAAAGATCAGGTCCACATACCGATCGTCACCTAACAACCATGCGTAAAAATCGCACTGCCTCTGCACTTCTTAGCGGATGCTTGCGTTCTATGGGGCCTGCGTTGCGTGAAAAACGCACAATATAGAGCATGCTGCGATTTTCATGCAAAGCACAAGTGATGCGTGAAAATCACCACTCATCTGCACAGTCCCATTGAAATGAATTGGTCCGGATTCATTGTGGGTGCAATGCGTTCACCTCATGCATTGCACCTGCACGGAAAACATGTCCGTGTGAAAGGAGCCTAATAAAATACCATTTATTTATTAATGACTAAATATTTAATCAAATAAGCAGTGGTTTTATGTAATTGAGGGGGGGGGGATTTATCAAGAAAGGCATGTGGTATAGTGGTCTTGATGTCTCCTTCCCTGGCAGAGGATGCGTTTAATTTATGGTGGGGAAGAGTCCTCATCATAAATTAGGTGCATCCTCTGGCAGTCCGTGCGTCGAAAATAAAATCTATGGCGGCTCTGACGCAGCTTGGCAGAAAACTGGCGTGGAGGGGATGATACATTTCCCCCCATAGTGTGTTGATTTCCAGATCATTTATACTGAATCTTTCAGCTCCGAAATACCCCCAAACTAGAGTAAGGAGGGTATAGTGTAAGTGATGTCAAGTCCAGTTATGTAATACTCACTTGCATTCTGATGCTGGCCTCCAACCAAACAGCAGTAAAATGTATTTAGACTCCTGAGCTCACTCATATAATATAGATGACTCAAGAAGGAGTCCTCTCATTGTATTTTACAGCTGTTATCATAGAACAGTGCAGGAAGGCAAGAGAGTATGGAAAATAAATATCACATAACTGCACTCTGCATCATTTACTATATGCCCTGCTTACTTTAGTTTGAGGGGTGTTTTGGAGCTGAGAGATTCCTTTTAACCTTTAACAGTGTCCTAACACAGATTCCTTCATTAGTCTCCTATGTATACCATCTGTGCAGAAAAAGCTCTACAACTGGCATAGCATAACTATGCCTGTCACTTGTTAACTATTGGTGCTCAATAGGGTTCACTGTAAGGGCTTATTCACACGAATGTGTGCTGCCCGTTGCCGTATTTCGGACCCCATTTGCGGATCCGCAATACACGGGCACCGTCCCGTGTGCATTCCGCATCGCAGATGCAGACCCATTCACTTCAATGGATCCGCAAATCCGGAGATGCGGAATGTTGTGGAACGGAAGCACGGAACGGAACACTACAGAAGCACTACGGAGTGCTTTCTGGGATGCCGTTCCGTGCCTCCGCAACGCAAAAAGATAGAACTCGCGCTATCCTTTTGCAGATGGGTCTGCGATCCGCATGCGGCTGTCCCACGGACTGTGCCTGTGCATTGCGGACCGCAATTTGGGGTCCACAGCACGGGCACGGGCTTCACATGGTCGTGTGAACAAGCCCTTAAGCTGTTATTTTAGCCCTGTCACTGGCTTTAAACCTCTATGGTACTTTGCTACTTAGACCTTTAAATTAGTATGTACACTTTGCAATAGTTTATGTAATACAGACGTGGACAAAATTGTTGGTACCCTTTGGTCAATGAAAGAAAAAGTCACAATGGTCACAGAAATAACTTTAATCTGACAAAAGTAATAATAAATTAAAATTCTATAAATGTTAACCAATGAAAGTCAGACATTGTTTTTCAACCATGCTTCAACAGAATTATGTAAAAAAATAAACTCATGAAACAGGCATGGACAAAAATGATGGTACCCCTAACTTAATATTTTGTTGCGCAACCTTTTGAGGCAATCACTGCAATCAAACGCTTCCTGTAACTGTCAATGAGACATCTGCACCTCTCAGCAGGTATTTTGGCCCACTCCTCATGAGCAAACTGCTCCAGTTGTGTCCGGTTTGAAGGGTGCCTTTTCCAGACTGCATGTTTCAGCTCCTTCCAAAGATGCTCAATAGGATTGAGGTCAGGGCTCATAGAAGGCCACTTTAGAATAGTCCAATTTTTTCCTCTTAGCCATTCTTGGGTGTTTTTAGCGGTGTGTTTTGGGTCATTGTCCTGTTGCAAGACCCATGACCTGCGACTGAGACCAAGCTTTCTGACACTGGCTAGTACATTTCTCTCTAGAATTCCTTGATAGTCTTGAGATTTCATTGTACCCTGCACAGATTCAAGACACCCTGTGCCAGACGCAGCAAAGCAGCCCCAGAACATAACAGAGCCTCCTCCATGTTTCACAGTAGGGACAGTGTTCTTTTCTTGATATGCTTCATTTTTTCGTCTGTGAACATACAGCTGATGTGCCTTGGCAAAAACTTCGATTTTTGTCTCATCTGTCCACAGGACATTCTCCCAGAAGCTTTGTGGCTTGTCAACATGTAGTTTGGCATATTCCAGTCTTGCTTTTTTATGATTCGTTTTCAACAATGGTGTCCTCCTTGGTCGTCTCCCATGTAGTCCACTTTGGCTCAAACAACGACGGATGGTGCGATCTGACACTGATGTTCCTTGAGCATGAAGTTCACCTTGAATCTCTTTAGAAGTCTTTCTAGGCTCTTTTGTTACCATTCGGATTATCCGTCTCTTAGATTTGTCATCAATTTTCCTCCTGCGGCCACGTCCAGGGAGGTTGGCTACAGTCCCATGGATCTTAAACTTATGAATAATATGTGCAACTGTACTCACAGGAACATCTAGTTGCTTGGAGATGGTCTTATAGCCTTTACCTTTAACATGCTTGTCTATAATTTTCTTTCTGATCTCTTGAGACAGCTCTTTCCTTTGCTTCCTCTGGTCCATGTCGAGTGTGGTACACACCATATCACCAAACAACACAGTGATTACCTGGAGCCATATATATAGGCCCAATGGCTGATTACAAGGTTGTAGACACCTGTGATGCTAATTAGTGGACACACCTTGAATTAACATGTCCCTTTGGTCACATTATGTTCTGTGTTTTCTAGGGGTACCATCATTTTTGTCCATGCCTGTTTCATGAGTTTATTTTTTTACATAATTCTGTTGAAGCATGGTTGAAAAACAATGTCTGACTTTCATTGGTTAACATTTATAGAATTTTAATTTATTATTACTTTTGTCAGATTAAAGTTATTTCTGTGACCATTGTGACTTTTTCTTTCATTGACCAAAGGGTACCAACAATTTTGTCCACGTCTGTATATAGCTCCTTTCTGGTAATTCACAGGTTACCTGTGGAGACTCACTTTAATTGTATTTTTAAACTGGGGTGCTGCACTATCTATTTCATCTATAGATTGTGCAGTGTATTTCAGTTGCAGCAAACTGCTACTCTTTGATTAGGTCTTTAGGAGTTGCAAAGAAAAATTGGGGGTCAGTCAGCACATCCCAGTGCACAGGTGCTGAAATGTGGGCTCGGCATGCATGTGGAACCTGCATTCCCTGAATGTAATGGAGGCCGGCATGGCACCAGTGAATGTGGTATTTAGTGTTAGGTTCCCGTCTTACAGCTTGATGTTTGGCAGACGGGCCGAAATAATTTTGTACAAAATGTATTTGCCAAGAATCTCAAATTTACAAAATAAGCGTAGCATTAGTACCAGAATAATATATGAGGACATGCACTATTTTTTTAGCGGACATGCACTATTTTTTGGAATAAGAAAATCTAAAAAATTTCCTGGACAACTCCTAAAAACAAAAACAAAAAAAGTGACAGCACTCTGTAAACCAAATAAAGTACAATAAGTAATAGAAGATCCAAAAAATACTGTGCATTTATTGTGAGGAAAAGAGGTTCGATCTCATATATTAAAAGTTATATAGAGAGTTGGAAAGATGGACAGACAGACTAAGGCTACAGGCACACGACCGTATTTTGTTTCAGTGTCCGATCCGTTTTTTTTGCGGATAGGATGCGGACCCATTCATTTCAATGGGTCCGCAAAAAACACGGACAGCACACCGTGTGCTGTCCGCATCAGTATGTCCGTTCCGTTGCTCCGCTAAAAAAATAGTGCATGTCCTATTTTTTTCTAGTTTGCGGACAAGGATAGGCATTAATACAATAGATCCACAAAAAAAAAAACGGATCCGCAAAAAAAACGGATGCCATACAGAATGTCATCAGTTTTTTTTGCGGAACCGCAATTTGCGGACCGCAAAACACACACGGTCGTGTGCATGTAGCCTAAGAGTGAGTGATTCAATGCTAGCAAATAAGTTTGTCTCTTTAGTAGGGCTTCTTGGGAGGGCTTGTCTCCACAGGTGAAGAAGCTCCCACCTGTCGCATGATTGACAGAGCCTGCCACAGACGCTTGTATAAAGTCGAAGCAGAGCCTCTGCCTGTGCTCTGGGACTTGTTAAAATGGCTGAGCATATTCGCTTGGCTAGTTTCAGAAGTCCCATAAATGGAGAGGACACCAAGCATGAGCGTGGTGCTCTCCATTCAGTCTGGGGTGCCATTCATGAGAAAGCAGCCAGGTCCAGAGGTGCACCGTTCTGACATTTATGTTGTATCTTATCTGATCCATTTGCCATAGATGTCTAAATGGGACAACCCCTTTAAATACACAGTTGTTACAAACTTTAAAATTTACTCTTAACAATGTTGAGTTAAATTTGTCTGTAATTGTTTATTTTAAGATATTATGAGTGTCAAAATAAAGATTATTACACCTGTTGTAGGAAGGCGCAAGGGGCCATCATTTATGGAAGGTATGTGTTGCCGATGTTCCTGGCCTCGGTGAGGTAAGAGCCGGTAGTTTTAAGTGTCAGCGGCAGCTAGTGCTGACCGACACTGTTTGTTGTTAGTATGGCTGTAAAGCCGATCCGGGCCGGCTCTTACTGGGAGTAGCCAAAGTGCTGGGTGGGTGGCTTCTCCCCACGCTCCAGGCCGGGTCTTTATTGGCCTATATAAAACCCAGCCAGCAGTCTCAGCGGGGTGTGGATGATCCTCCATCTGACAGGGAAGCTGTGGAGACTCTGTTTTGGGATCTGTGAATTGGTGCCGTGTTAAAGGCTTGAAAGCCGCATTCTGGAAAACAGGCACCTAAAGCCTGCTGTGGACGACTGGGGGAAAGACTGCTAACCAGGTGAAGATTTTGTTCTACAGACATTGCATGGTGTGAATAAACACCAAGACTGTAAACGGTCATTTTGTGTTTCCTTATATGTGAATAAACACCGAACTGTTTAAGTTACAGACTTTGTGATTGCCTCTATACCGCGTCCGCGAGCCTGTTTTCCAAGAACGAAACCCCACACTGTATACAGACACACAGATAGACTGAAATGAGATAGATACTACCTGCCCGTCCCCTGCCCCACCTTTGGCATGCCCACAATTTTGGACCTGGTGTGAGTGGGGAGAAGTTGCAGATAGCAGCGACACTAACCGTTGTGCCACCATCTGCGCCTGAAATACGCCTAATTTAGGCATATTTCAGTGTAGTAAATGTAGTTTATTTTTTCAAATTTTTGAAAGGTGCTGCTGCTAATTTTTTGTTTTTATCAAGTGTATCTGTGGTCAAGCATTCTAGACTAGCACCTCTATTGGTTTTTATTTCTTAAGGCAGGTTTAGACAGGCCGATGGAGCGGCCAATTGTCGGGAAGCAAGCATTCCACTCTCAGTCGGCTGCTCGCTCAGTGAAGAAGACCTGTATTTACATGCAGCGATCTCCGTCACTGTATGAGTGATCCCTCGTCCTCATACAGAATCATTGTTTCTGGGCAGCAGATCGCTGTTTAAACAGTGTTTTGCTCATTCATCTGGTGATCAGCAGCACATTTAGATGGACAGATTTTTAGGAACGACCTGGAGGATTTTTGATTCATCTAAATCCACTTTTACTCTGTTGCTGATGGATTTTTGTACAGATAGATAGATAAACTAGGTAAGGGCTCTGCAGTACACATATGACTACTGGAAGTTGAGCATTGAAATAAATGTACAAACTGTGTATTTTTCAAAAAGTAAAAAGCCATGACACCTTCACGCATATGCCATGTGAGGGGAAATCATTTTCAGTTGTACCATTTCAGTTTAATATAAAAGGAGTTTTATGGATTTTATATCTATTGGCACTCGATGTGGAAATAGGAAGACAGATGGCACATAAGAAACCATTTTATTGCACAAGCTGATTTTTGACCTAGACCAATAGAGAGCACATCTGGAGCAGAATAATCTCTCAGAGCTAGGGGTGTTTCTGGTTCACTCCTTTGCAATATATTGAATGTCAAAATTACAGCAACTTGCATTCAGTAAATTATTCTCAGAAATGTCCCGCTATGATTATTATGCTGTTTCTTATTGAAGATAAGAAAAAAAGAAAATATGGAAAAAAGATTTTACATATTTTTAGATACAGAAGGATCAAGGTGTTTAAACAGTGGTAGTCTAAAGGCTGGGTAAAATCATGTACAGTAATGAATCGTGCATCTTGAAATTCAGAAGTGTGTAACGCAAGCATGGAATTTATCAAGACTCTACTTAAAATGGTATTCCAATCTCAGCCATTGATGGCATAATGCTAGGATATTCCATTAATGTCAGATAGGTGTGAGTCCCAGCTCTGGGACCCGCTCCAGAATGGGACCCCCCCAAAGTGAAGGAGAGCACACAGCGCAAGCGTGGCCTCCCTTCATTCACTGCTATGGAAGTTCAAAAATAGTCAAGCGCTGGCTTTGCTATTTCCAACAGTCCCAATACTGTTAATAAAGAGGTGGCCATGCATGCGCAGCAAGATCTCCCTTTCGCCACTATGGCACTTTTAAAAGTAGCTGGCTGTGCTTGCTTGGCTATTTTGAGAACTCCCATAACAGTGAACGGCGGGCACTACAACGCATGCGCAGTGTGGTCTTCTTCACTTTGGGGTCCCTGTTCTGGAGATAGGAGGGAGTCTAAGAGGTGGCATATGCACCTATCCTACATTGATGACATATCCTAATGATATGCTATCAATGTCTAAGATGGGGCAACCCTTTAACCCCTTCAGTACCAAGCTGTTTTTCACCTTAAATCCCAGGCTGATTTTTGCAAATCTGACATGCGTCACTTTTTGTGATAACTCTGAAATGCTTTTATTTAGTTAAGCCATTCTCAGATTGTTTTCTTGTGACACATTGTACAGTACTTCATGTTAGTGATAAATTATAGTCCATACGTTTTACCTTTATTTATAAAAAAATTCAAAATTTACTGAAAATTTGGAAACAATTTTTGAAATTTGAATTTCTCTGCTTTTAAGGCAGGGAAAGTTCTTACTTTACATTTGTCTTCTTTATGTTTGCAAAATTTTGTAAATTAGATTTTGTTAGGACGTTAGAAGGCTCAAAATCTGAGAATGAATTCTTAAAATCTTTAAGAAAATTCCAAATCCCACAGACCAGCAACGGATAACGGCCAGAAAAAAAAATTATTATCTTGATTCTGCAGTTTACAGAAACACCCCATATGTGGTCTTAAACTGCTGTATGGGTACAACGCAGGGCTCAAAAGGGAAAGAGCACCATACGGTTTTTGAAGGGTAGATTTTAAAGGAATAATTTTGCTTTGCCTCGCTCTCAGGATGAGTTTCTAATGCACCCCTACATTAAAAAAACTCCCTAAAAATGACCCCATTTTGGAAGCTACAGGACACGGTGACTGTTTTAGACACCACAATACCAAATATGTCTATTTTATTTTGTTTTAGTCCGCATCCGGGGCGCAGTTTTTGTGGCTCGGATGTGGACCCGCTCACTTCAATGGGGCCGCAAAAGATGCGGACAGCACTCCGTGTGCTGTCCGCATCCGTTGTTCCGTGAATAAAAATATAACATGTCCTATTTTTGTCTGTTTTGCGACCAAGAATAGGCATTTCTAGAATGTGCCTCCCGTTCTGTTCTGCAAATTGCGAAAGGCACACGGCATCTTCCGCTTTTTGCGGCTCCGCGGTTTGCATGAGGCCTTACATACAGCATATTTTTTTTTTGTGCCTCTATTTCTGAAAGCCATATTTTTTTAATTTTTCAGCCTATCGTCTTGTCTAGGCGCTTATTCTTTGCTGGAAGAGTAGATGTTTTTATTGGTATTATTTTTGGGTACATATGATTTTTGGATTGTTCAATATGAGACTTTTTTGGAACAATGACCAAAAAATAGCTAGTTTGTTACAGTTTGCATTTTTTTTTTATGGCATTCATATGAGGGGGTAGATCATGTAATATTTTTATATGGAAGCAGAGATAACTAATTTGTCAAAAACAATGGTTAAGTTTTACACAGTGAAAGCATTTTTGAAAAGAAAAAAATCTTATTTTTCTGTTGAAATTTTCTGAAAGCCATATCTTTTTATTTTTCTGTTGATTGTCTTATGTAGTGGCTCATTTTTTTGCAGGATGAGGTGATGGTTTGATTGGTACCATTTTGGGGTATATACAACTTTGTAATCGCTTAGTACCCTTTTTGTGAGGCAATGTGACCAAAAAATGGCTGTTTATTTTACAACATTCACTGGACAGGGAGGATCATGCAATATTTTTATAGAGCCGATCGTTACAGACACGGTGATAAATAATATGTATGTTTTTATTTTATTTTACTTTTTGTAATGTTATATATCTTTATTATGTGTGAGGGTTTTTTCCCTTCACGTGAACCTTTTATGTTTTTCATTATGAAAAACACTTTTTAAACTTTTTTACTTTTTTTATTTTTGTCCCACTGTGGGACTTCAACTTTTTGGGGTCTGATCTCCTCTACAATGCGTTACAATACATCCTTTATTATATTGCATTGACTTTCAGTGTAATACACTGACAGCCTGTCTATCAGACCCAGCCAGGAGGCTGGATCTCATTGGCCCGTAACACACAAGCGATTCCTTTGCATCAGACTCGCAGCATGTGTCAGGGATAGCACTCGTCCTGAACTCCAAGCACTGCTGTGTTCACATAGCATTATATTGATTTATAATTCTATGTAATCCTTACAGTTCTGGAATGTATTGGATAACACTGACATAATGCTGTCCGTGTCATAAAATACATCCCAGAACTGTAAGGGTTAGTGTTGATCGTGAATATTGTAATCGCTCATTTTTATCGCGAATATCGACACTTTGAGAATTCGCAAAGATGTAGAATATAGTACTATATCTTCGGAATTGCGAATATTCTACCCTAACTGTTTATTGCTTGTGGGCTAATGAGAAGGTTGCAATATCTTTGTCTGAGCTTAGCAACATCCCTAGCAACCAATAGAAAAGTTGCCCGTCCCTTACTATATAAGAACCTCCCCAGCAGCCATTTTCTGCAGTTTTATGGAGTTCTGAGGGAGAGCGAGCAGTGTCATTGCTGTGCTCTGTGCTTTGCTGAGTCATCTGGATCCTTATTTAATTACATTAGATAGTTAGCTCATATATATAATACAGATAATTAGTGGGAGATAGTCGGTGTATGTTAGATAGTGATATAGTGTAGCTGTTAGGTAGTGTGATAGGAATTACTGTACTGTGCATTTTCTCCAGTCTCAGGAAACTTCTAGCAGCTTGAAAAATATAACAAAAGTGAGCCACACCTGTATTGCACGCAATGCGCGCATGTTACATTGCCAATTTTTGCAATCAAGAAAATAATGACTGGAGATCACGAACTCTAGAATTTGCGAATTTATGGTGAATATTAGGCCAAAAAATCATGAAATATCGTGAAATCACTAGTAAGGGTTACATAGCAACATAGATCAATATAATGCTATGCGACCCCGGCAGGATGGGGCTGTAGCTCACATTGCAAGTCTGGAGCATGACACTCGCTCATCTGAAAGGGGCCATAGGCTTGCGTAGGAGGCAAGCCCCGGGCTGCTGTTAGAGAATTCAGGCACCCTGAATTTTACAAATGTATTTTAAAAAAATTAACCACTTCCCTACCAGCCACACAATTCTGGGATTCTGCTGTTCTGAATAGCAGACACATGGAGGCAATGTCTGCAATTAGGGATAATGCTGATCGCAAACATTTAACCCCTCAGATGCTGTGGACAATTGTGACCATTGCATCTGAGTGGCTTTCCCGGGAGTCCAAATGGAAACCCCACACGGAGATTGAGGAAGCAGTTCATTTGCTGTGGAAGCCTCAAGCCTACAAAAGGCTACTATGCCTTCCACAGCGATGTTCCTGTGGGGTGACAGAGATCCATAAGAATATAGCAATTCTCCCATAGACTGATATGGTAATGTATTACAGTCCTATGGGAGAAGTGATCAGATAATCACCTGCTATGTCCCCTAGGGGGACTTTAAAATAGTCATAAAATGTCCATTCTATTAAAATATAAAAATATTTATCCCTTATGGTGAATGCCATAAAAAAATGTAATGCAATGAAAATGGCTGATTCAGCTTTTTGTCACTTTACCTTCCAAAAAAATGAATAAAAAGTTATTAAAAAGTTACACACACTACAGAATGGTATCAATAAAAACTACAGACTCTCCTATAGATACAGTAATAAACTCTCACACAGCTCCATAGATGTAACTATAAAAAAAGTTATGGGGATCTGAATATAATGATGCAAATAAAATAAAAAATGAAGTACTAAATTACAAGAAAACTATATAAAAGTGGTATTGCAGTAATCGTACTGACCTGGAGAATGAAGGTAGCAGGTCAGTTTTACCACTTATGGAATGCCGTACAAATGAATCCCATAAAACTGTGGCAGAATTGAATTTCTTTTTTCAATTCCACCCATTTGGAATTTTTTTCCAGCTTCCCACTACGTTGTATGCAATATTAAATGGTGCCATGAAGAGTACAACTTATTCTGCAAAAACAAGCCCTCATACAGCTATGTGAATGGAAAAATAAAAAAAGTCATGACTTTGGGAAGACCAGAAATACATAAAAGAAAATGCAAAAAAAAGGGAAAAATCACTTGATCATGAAGTGGTTAACCTCTCTACATAAACAATACAAGCAGTACCATTATAGGATAGGAATGTATCATAAGACAAGGCCTAAAGCAATAAAAGTTCAATATAAGTTATAATGAAGTTTTACAAAGTTCATCCCTCTTACAAGAGCAACCTGTCCAGGACCGATATTTTATTATGGCCTACAGCATATCTGGTTACGTCAATGTAGTTCAACACTCAAAGGAAAAATTAATATGTACAATTATGGCTTAGTTAGTTTCTTAAGCCATAATGAAGCTTGCTGAAGCTCAAGTGTAAGGCATACGAATATTAAATGCAACGCTAGAAAACAAAAGTAACAAAAACCTTTTAAGGCATCTTATTCCATGGAACCTACACTGCTTCAGTATCTAGTGAAGAAAATGAATTTGGAGTCAATATTTCAAGATGTTTATGAAATCACTGTAGATCTATCTAAGAGAGAGTTTTATGAACACAGGGAAGAACAATAAAAAAGGCATCATGTCATGGCATCAAAATATTTACTAAATTGTTTTATAGGGTAATTAAGCTCATAGTCACACATCAGTGTTTTGGTCAGTGATTTTGAGCCAAAACCAGGTGCAGCTCTAAACATAGAACAGGTGCAGATCTTTCCCTTATACCCAATGTCTGTGTAGGCTCTAATCCTGGTTTTGGCTCACAGTCACTGATGGAAATCACTAACCAAAACACTGATGTGTGAATGAGGCTTTAAGCCCCCCCCCCCACCCCCACCCCAAAAAAAAAAAAATCTTCAAATTCTCCAAAAGGGTGATAATCTGCTTTTTACCAATTTCCCATAACTTCCCTACAATAGTTAGCTCCACAGTAGCTAATTCTCTCTCTCTTCCAACCTATTTACATGGTTACCATCTAGACAGGCAATATGCAACATCTCTTGAAAAGGAAGCTAAGAGACAAAACTGACAAGTTTCCCCAGGCAGTCCAAGATAAAAAAAGATTTTCTGCATACTGTATGTTTTGAATAGATGGAGGGTGGCACCTGAGAATCATTTCCTCTAATATTTATAAGTTGCTTAAGTTAATGCATTTGTATGTGCAGTGGCCAGGTTTGGGGTAGCCCCAACTCTACGAGGTGTCACCATGTTTTGCTGCTCTCTGGAAAGGGATGGTAAAGTGTGCTACACATCAATGGGAAATAACTAAGGGTCTGCAGTAAACCAGGGCGCTTCTTTACTGGAGGGATTCAGGTGCAAAACAATACAGGCTAGGCATAGGGCTGGCTTCTCCAGTCTCCTCCCTGGCAGAAGAAGGGTTTGATTCTGAGGAAAGGCCGGAGCTAGCTGTCCCTCTATCTCTTCAGAAAGCTGGTACCTTGGTCCAAGGCTAGTCATCCAGGTTCTATGGCAGAGTATCCCCATCTCAGTGTCTTCTTCTGGTCACTCAGTAGTCTGGCAGAGTCTCCTCTTTCAAGCACTGTTCTCTAACTGCAGCACACTAGGGGCTCTGACTGCTCTCCTTATATACAGTTTTGGATAGACTAGAATCTTCTAGTGAAGGGGGGTGGAGTGGAGAAGCTGAGCATAAACAGATACATTTTCCGTCTCTCATAGACTTACATCACAGCTTCAATGATACTCAATGGGAATTCCACAGCAGTTTTTCCAGACATAACAACAGAGCTAAAACCAGACGTTCAAAAAGTTAGGCTGTCTGGGTTTGGTGGTACACAGCATCTGGCTTTTTTGCCTCCAAAACATGGTCTTCTTTAAACTCTATGGCAGCTATGTAAAATTACCAGCTTCTCATTCAAAGTCCTAACAGTTTCTCAGTAGTCATTAACCCATTCCACAGAGCCTTGCAAATGAACAGGATATATATTTCAACATACATATAAAATGCAGTAACACGGTAATAAACAGAATAAGTTAACCTTTGCAAGTGAAATAAAGTAAGACATTTAACTTTGCATAGGGTAAATAGAATAATGTCCACAAATGTCCAAACATCAAAGTACCCCCTGCTCCAGGGCACAAGATATGTTTACAGTAACATATTCTGTATTGCTATTCATGCAATCAAAATTACACAAACACTGATGGAAACCTGATGTAACAAGTAAATCAATAGGATCCAAATATATTTATTCAGAACGTTTAAAAACAGATCAATCATGACTTTCATTCATAGCTTTTCATGGTCATATTGCTGTTTGACCATGACGCGGTTGCCATGCAGACTCGTTGGCGGTGGCAACATGTTGGCAGTTTGCATGTGCACTTCCCCTTTAAGGTTTGCCTCCCTGCTGTTTGGTGAGCAAGGGGTTAATCTTCATGCTAGTGGGGATTAAGGTGTTTCCTGGGTGTGGCCGTGGGCTTGATATATGCCTGTGGCTTGTGCAGTAAGCCGGATTGTGACTAATGCACACTGGCGCAAAATTAATAGTTTTAGTTTGTGACGCCAATTGCAATGTGTGCAGGTTATAGTCTCAGGGCCCTTTAAGGTGTTATAGCTCACGTACCAGGTGAGGAATGCCAGAGGGGGATAATGTCTCTATGTAGTGTCAACAGTGTCTCCTACCTTGGTACGGCTGGACTCCTGGATCCTGGCTCACTTGCAATAAATTGAGTGTTGCTAGTAGGAGTAATTGAGGAACTTTGGTAGCTGTAAATGAGATCCAAACAGGTAATATGATCCAACTTGTCTTTACTGAATGGCAGCTTGGAATCCATATAAGTTACAGCAATAGTCTTTAGGTCCCAGCAGGTATAAGCAATGTATGGCAGGGATCAGTATCTCTTCTGCTTCTATACTATGTGCCTGGAGAATCTGGCAGGTATTTATCTTCTGCTGTCTGTCTTCTGCTTGATATGGGTCTGACTAGCTGAGGAGGAGTTTGGCTTCTCCTGGTCTCTGGATATGTACTCACAGCTTGGCTCACAGGGAATGCTTCTTCCTGGAGGCTGGAGGTGGCTGCCTTTCTTGTCAACCATCTGAGGCTGATGGCTCAGGCTGGGAAGAGTGATCTTTGCCTCAGCCGAGGCTCGATCCTGTCTTGGGATCCCTGTTTCTGGGAGCTCCTACTGACACAGCCTTCCCCAAGCAGGGGGGTGGTACACTAACTAGAACTTTCTTTCCTTCCCATGAGGCAGGAAGTGGGAACATTCCACACCTCCTCAAAGAGGGGGGAAGCTAGATTGGAATGTACTATTCCAGTCTAGATATGCTAAACTGAACTAAACACATTGCTGCCACCTGCTGGTGAACATGAAAATCACAGCAAATTTATGAAACAGGTATAGAAAATGCACATAATGGAGAATGCAGTGTTAGATTACACAAGATGACAATAAATATACACCTGACATGTTGTAGCAGGGAAATAGAGTTTTAGTAACATACTACGGGATGTTACACTTGCTGGCTGGGTGCAGTTGTACTACAGTCTTGCTTGGTGGAGCTTTGCTCCTTGCCTGGGTGTTTCTGCCCATTCCTTGAGGGCCACCTTATGGAACATAAATTGTCCTCCCTTATGTACCCTCCATGTACCTTTACCCTCACTTGTTGTATGTGTAGTGTGGGTTTATGTTCTGGGTGTGTGAAGCGTTTTGTTGGTTGTTACATGTCTGGGCTGTTGTTGGTGTTGGTCCCTGCATGTATGCTGTACTTCACCTGGTATGTTGATACCTCCAGAAGGGGGCTGGTTTCCCGGAGGGGTGAACCATAAGTCTGGATGCAGTGCTGCCTGGGGCTGCCATGCACCTTGCTGTATGGGGCCCAGGCAGTATCAGGTGTGCTGGATACCTGTGTGTGATGTTGTTTGTACAGTGTCCTATTTGGTGTGTGGGCACCTGTACTTTTGCACTGGTTCCAATCATGGTGGCTTTGGCAGGTAAGTGTGTTTCTGGTGTTCTTACCTGACGACTCTGTTGCTATATTCATTCGTCCACTTTTCCCTGCAGCTGGGACTGTGGAGACTCTGGTACATCCATGTCTTGGATGAACCTGGTTGTGTCTTGTCCCTGTCTCCTAACCTCAGGGATATTCAGGGATTTCAGGGTTCTGAGGTTTACAGTGTATGGGCCCTCCTACCTAATGGGTCGGCTCATACAGTTAGGAGAACAGGGCCCGATTTAGGGATGCTTTAGGAGGTGACCATCTACCTTTTATTAGTAGCCTGGTCTAGCTGCTACCCCTATCCCTTTTACATTGTACGGTGGGGGGTTTCCCTGAATCCCTAGAAAGAAATATATGCGCTGCTTGTTTTGACTTAGACCACACCTGTGTTGCTCAACAGGAATCAAGCAATATTGTAGTTTTTATTATATACACTGAATATCTATGACTTCATTGTAGTGCAGTGCAGTGTCTCTTACAGTAAATGTGTATTCTGTAAACCACTTTTAGTTGACACTGGCTAGAATGGGGTGTAGAGTCTAAGGAATCTCCCCCTTAACCCATGGATTCCTAGGTCACATCCCCGAAAATAGTCACCAACTGAAAGCAATATTAAATGAGGCAGTAGCATAGTCAGAAACTCAAGTCAAGGGTTGTCACTAAATGGTCAGGAGGCAACAGGTTAGAGGTGGAGATAAAATCTAGTCAGAAATGGAGCCAAGAATCAGAACCAGGAGAAAAGCTATGAATACAAATAGTTGCCCTAGGAAATTTGCTGCTGGACATAATGAGGAAGTAAGAAGTGGCTAGCAATGCCGCAGCTGAAGACTGGATCATAGGAGGAAACATCTTGTTGACTGTGGTTGGGACTGTATCCTCTCACCAAGACTTGCCAATTGAGTTGGGCAAGGTGAGTAGATCAGAAGAACATTTTGACTGAACTCTATCAACTTCATCATTTGTTCAATCATACTATTTATAGATCCTGTGAAGCACAAGAAGTATAGCGTGGGTTAGTAGATTTCTATGTCACAGAAATTCCACATTCATGGAACATTATTCTCCATTACGGGCATGTGGATAAGACCTAACGCTTGCCATAGACATACAATAGCTGTTGTCTGAACAATGGTTCTTCTGACTCCCCCATACACATTCAGTTTGGCTAAGCATGTATGTGTTGTCCCTGGGGAGAGAGGAAAGTCACTGAAAAACACTTCATGGGGGCTTATCTCAGGGAGAACAATAGGCTCGAGTGATAATATTCACTCTGCCTTATCCTTCCCTCCCCCAACATCATCTGTCAAGGAAGTCAGGAGCGCACCATATGCATTAAACTGTCGGTTGAACTCAACGTTCTCATTGAGTTCAGCCAATAATACAGTAATATGTATGGAGCATTTAGTTATGTACTGGTTATGAAACAATGGAGCACTTTCAGCTACCACATTATTTAGCAAGCTGACAACAGGAAATTGTTGAAAATAGAATAGATAAAAGAACAAAAATACAGTGTGTTTGTAGGATGCCTACTGAACTCTCCTTCAATAAAGAGTGAAAGCTTCATTGGGTTTGCTCTATTGTTTAGTTCATTACTAGTTTCTTTATAGACATCAGATAAGATTTCCCCTTTTTTCCCATTCTGATGTTCACTACCCACATCTTGCTATCACCTTTTTACATTATAAGGAGAATAGTTAGACATCAAAGATCATATAAATATGTAACTGACAGCTTATATATTTGATGTTTGGGCTGCTGGATCTATATAGCTCATAGTGAAAAAAGATTATGCTTGTCAATCTTCTCATTTCTTCTGTATGAACAGGACTTTCTATAATCCCTAGGCTTCTGAGCTCTGAAATTCATATATGTGTAGCATGAAACCATCATTTCCCTATTCCAGGAATGGCCAACCTGAGGCTCTCCAGCTGTTGCAAAACTACAACTCCCAGCATGCCCAGACTGCCTACAGCAGGGCATGGTGGGAGTTGTAGTTTTACAACAGCTGAAGAGCCGCAGGTTGGCCATGCCTGTCCTATTCTCTCAAAGCATTAGCTTATTTTCAGGTTTTGTCCTTTCCAGTTGCAGCATACTTGTACTTTCCATCTATATGTAGTTTTATTTCCATTTTTACATGCAATCAATTTATTTAATATTTTTAGACATATATTTATTAAACATGGGTATAAAAATATCACATGCACAAAAATGAACACTTAGCTTCAAAGGTTTGTTAAGAGGTGACAATGTTGGATCTGAGTAGGAATGATCTGACTTGTAGGAAAAAAACAGGATTGAGGAAGTCAAATCCTTGCTCTTGCTGAGCTTCAGAATACAGCCACATTTTACAGTACTGTTAAAATTTAGGCACAAATGCATTGCTGTAGGGGATGCAGAGGTTCAAATGCTCTTCTGCCACAAAGGAATGAACCAGTAATTTAAATGGCACATGGTAGGTTTTACATTCAGTATTTTGCATTTCTGGTGAGACAAGTTAAAGAGGACCTTTCATTGGTCCAAACATTGCAAGATACTATCAGGCTACATAGAGCGGCACCCAGGGGCTTACTATTTTCCATGGGCAGCGCTCCGTTTGCCCGCTGTGCCCTCCAGTATCTTCACTGAATTGGTTTAACTAGGCATAGAGTTGTGCGAACACCTAGATGTTCGGGACCCGAACTTGATCCGAACTTGGGCCCGAAACCCCATTGAAGTCAATAACCTGGTTATAACGGAAAATAATAGTTTTAGCTTTTTCAGATCTGAGTTTTCACGATTGTGAAAACTCAGATCCGACAGTATATTTTAACACAGAGGCATTCCCATGGTGATGGGGACGCTTCAAGTTAGAATACACTAAGAACTGTGTACATAACTGCCCCCTGCTGCCTGGCAGCACCCAATCTCTTACAGGGGGCTGTGATCCACACAATTAACCCCTCAGGTGCTGCAGCAGAGGCCAGACCCACCCTCCCGCCCCAGTATTAAAATCATTGGTTCGCTCAACCCTCACTAGGCGGAGTCTGCCCTGTTTCACCCTGGGCGTTCCTTCTCCCAGGCTGTAGCGCTGTCAAATCGCAGCGCAGAGCTTACAGCCAGGGAGAAGGAACGCCCAGGGTGAAACAGGGCAGACTCCGCCTAGTCGAACCAATTCAGTGAAGATACTGGTGGGCACAGCGGGCGAACAGAGCGACGCTCAGGGATAATAGTTAGTGCAGTGAGATCCCTGGGCGTCACTCTATGTAGCTTGATAATTATCTTGCAATGTTTGGACCGATGAAAGGTCCTCTTTAAGCCCTTATATGTCCATAAAAGAAAATAAATAAGCTATGCCTCTCATGGTATGGTTTCACAAAACAAAAGACTCATATAAACTGATATGCTTCCCAAAGAATCAGAGTTATCCTGGGGGCCCACTGTACAACAACATGGAAATCTTACCTGCTCACATGACGACAGACAGCAGCAAGAAATTCTGAGATGATTGATTATAGGTGTCTCTAAACCGACTTCGAGATGGCAGGTGTCACGGTCATATTGTTGTCTGACCATAATGCGGTTGCCGCGCAGACTGGTTGCCGGCAGGGCCGGTGCAAGGATTTTTGCCAACACAAGCGAAACTACATTTTTTGCGCCGGCCCCCTACACCCCCCACCTTATACCCTACCTCACATGTTGTATATTAGGTGTGGGTTTATGTTCAGGGTGTGTTGTACGTCTTGATTGTTGTTATATGCCTGGGCTGTTGGTGTTTGTCCCTGCATGTATGTAAGACGTTTTCCCTGTGTGTTGTGTCCTCCGGAAGGGGGTTGGTTTCCCAGAAGGGTGAACCACAACCCTGTATGCAGCACTTCTTGGGGCTGCCATGCACCTTGCGGCATGGGTGTCCTGGCGGAGTCTGGTGTGCTGGATACCTTTGTGAGTTGTTGGTACGGTGTCCTGTTTGGTGTTACGACTCCTGTACGTATGCATATGTTCCAGTCGTGGAGACTTCGGCAGATAAGTGTATTATCTTGTGTTCTTACCTGCCGATCCTCTTGCTGTGTATGACCTCTACTTCTCCTTGCTGCTAGGCCTCTTGAGACTCTGTTCTTCTTCTGTGTCCTGGAAGAACAGGTGTCATGCCCTGCTCAGACGGTGTGCGGAGGTCTGTCAGATTGGCAGCACGTGTCTAACCTTTTGTTTGTTTTGGAATCATGCTGGATCCGCCTTCCTTCAGGTGCTCTGGGTGGGGTCATTGGCTTAAATTGCCTTCAATCCCAGAGGGCCGTGCGGGTTATAGATTTTAGTCTGGCCTTCGATTCAAGAAAGGAAGGATTATCTGTTCCAGCTCAAATAAGTTTAATTTCTGTTTGTGTTGTTTGTGGTCTAGGCTATTTGTGTGTCTTCTGCCCCTTCTCCCCTTTCACCATCTCAGGAATTCTAGGGTGTTTGCAGTCCAGGCACGAGGACACTTCATTCCTACCATCAAGGTCTGAATGTGGGCTTAGCAGCATAGGGAGAGAAGTCAGGAATGTGCTAGGAGGTGACCTGTCCCCAGCATCTAGCCTAGACACTTGTGTATTTGGTTGTCTGTGTATCTGAGATCCTGTCCGCCGTGACAACAGGGCGCCTCTCCTCAGCTCCTTTGTAAGGGATTCTCAGGGCGACTCAGGGCCTCAGGCATCCAGGGTATGAGCCGTCCTACCATCCAGGTCCGCTCATAAAGTGAGGAGTTAGGGAGAGATTTAGGGACGCTATAGGAGGTGACCTGCTTCCCTTTTTCTGCTTCTTGACCTAGCAGCTATCCTCTATCCTATTACATTGTACAGTGGGGTGTTTCCCCCACTCCCCACCGTGACAGTAGGTCCATAAGGAAAGAAGATGCTAGCTGGTCTGTCTTTTATACCTTGTAGTAATCTCAACCATCTAATGCATCTATAATAATAAACTGAGTATTTTATGTGAGCATAGGCTGCTTGAGGTGCTGTATTCTGGCCTCAGTCTACTGTATTATTTGCCACTTGTGCAGGGGGTGGAGACCTAGGGGCCCACCTTGCTCAGGGGCCCACTGGGGGATTCACCTGTTCTCCTGTGGGCCAGTAAGAGCCTGTGTGGAACCATTCACTTTAATGGGTCAGCAAAAAAACTGAAATTACTGCATTCCGTTTCCTTATGTCCACATGCCAAGATAAAGCTTGTCCTATTCTTGTCCATTTGGAGGACAAGGACAGGCATTGTTACAATAGATCTGCAAAAAGAAGTTTGCATTACGGATGTCACACAGACGTCATCCATATTTTTTGAAAATTTGTGTTTTGTAAAGCCTACTTGGAGATCAGGTATGTTGGAAAGGTTTGTACCTGTTCTGTGTTTCTGACCAGCACTTGGTTTTGGCTCACAATAACTGATGGAATTAACTGACCAAATAACTGAAGTGTGAATTTGGCCTAAGTCACCCAGTGTTTTGTTCAGAGTCTCAGTCACCAGTTTGTGCTGCTATTAGATAGAAACTAGTGGAATATTTCCCTGGGGGTATTTGCATCTCAAACACTCAAGGAGTATTGCTTTAAGTTTCTTGCATCCAAGACTTGCTTTTTGTTTACCAGTCTAAGGGCTTGTTCACGCGACTGTGACGTGTTATGCGCTCCGCAAATTGCAGATCCACAAAACACGGATTCCGCCTGTGTTCCTTCCGCAATTTGTGGAACGGAACAGACGGTGCTTTACAAAAATGCCTATTCTTGTCCGCAAAATGGACAAGAATAAAACATTATTTATCATTTTTGCGGTGCCACGGAACGGAGCAACGGATGTGGACAGCACATGGAGTGCTATCCGCATGTTTTGCGGGCCCATTGAAGTGGGGCTCAGATGCAGAACCAAACCACGGTTTTGTAAATGAGCCCTAAGTTGGAGTGATTTGCGGTCGTGTAAATTTCATGCTTATGGAACTCTCTCAAAGTCGGAAAATAAAGACAATGCAAGACTTGCACCACAACCTGGCTTTCTTTTTGATAAATCAGTCCAAAACCTCATAAAGCCCGCATGCACCCCCCCTTTTCAAATTTGAGGAGCGCTAAGAAAATTCACAAATTGTGATACAAATTTGGTTTTGCAACTTTTGAATGCAGTTTTCTCCAAAAACTAGAGTAAACTGATTAATAAATGTGAGAACCTGGAAAGAACCTGTTTGAATGGAGAAATTGCTATTTTTCCACTCTCCAGGTAACCAGATCGCGGCAGGGAGGAGGGGCATCTGGAAGAAGCTGAAGCAGAACTGTCTGATGCAGTGTCACTCACTGCTTAGTTCAAAGGCAGTCTGGACCCCACAGCCCACAGGTAAGTCAGAGGAGGAGAGAGAAGAGGGATTCTGTGCACTGTGGCACTAAGTATGTAGCTCAATCAGCAGGGACCGGGAGCTGCGGCTCCACCTATCAGCTTAAGTCTCAATCAAGTGACAGACATCGGCACCAGTTTGCCAAAGAGGACTCAGGAATGGAGCATCTGTGCCTATGTGACTTGCCCACTTTTGAGCGCCACCAACCAACCTCCTGCCTCTGGATTTAGAACCTAAACCATGCCAGCAGTTGCGAAACTCAAAGGAGGCAAGCAAGTCAAGCGAGTCCCTGAGCTGCTATATGCAAGCCTATCCTGTGTGAAACTGTCTAGTGAGCTGCTGTATCTAAGCTTATCATCTGTGATATAGTCTATTTAGCTGCTGTATCTAAGCCTATCCTTTCTGATCTATATTGTGAGCTGCTCTATGGTACATCAGCTCATGATATAATATCACACAGTATAGGCTTAGATACTGCAGCTCACTAGACATTATTACACAGGAGAGGCTTAGGGCTCATGCACACAAACGTATTTTCTTTCTGTGTCCATTCCGTTTTTTTTGCAAAAAAAAAACGTTTCCGCATGTCTGTATTTCCGTTCCACAAAAAATAGAACTTGTCCTAATATTGTTCGCATTATGAACAAGGATAGTACTGTTCTATGAAGGGCCAGCTGTTTCATTCCGCAAAATACAGAATGCACACGGATGCGATCCTTCTTTTTGCGTATCCGTTTTTTGTGGACCGCAAAATTTATGCGGTCGTGTGCATGCATACCGCCAGTAGCGGCAGACCACGCAACTAAGGGTCCCATGTAAGGAGAGGGCCCCGGAGTGGATGGCTCTGCCCCCTACAGTGTCTCCCGTATGGCTCTTCTTCCGTCCCAAGTCCTCATCTGATGCTTGGGCAGGGCCTGCTTCTCCTGTGCTCAGGCCCCCTCTCCCCTCTTATTTTCATACATTTTGTTGTGTGGGCTGCAGTGCATGGACTGGAGGCCATGTCTGCAGCCAGGTGAGCGTGCCACTCGCTCTCCTCTGGCTGCTGGGTGCTGCACTGGCCAATCGTCTTTTAGCAATGCTAGGCTCCTGCTGCTGATTGGCTAGTTCATTACAGCAGCAGGAGAAAGAACTGAACGGGCAGGGGCGTGCTCACTGCCTGGCTCAGTCAACGACCGGACTCCAGCCCTCACAGAGAGAATGAGTAACTCCTGGGCTTCAAGTTAAAAAAGCTAAGTTCATGACCTGGTGGTGGGAGAAGAGGGGGGCAGCTTTTCTGTAGAAGGGACCAGAGTTTATTCGGGTGGGGGGAGGCAACAATGTCCTCAATATATTCATCACATTTATATATACAGTTTATATATATATATATATATATATATATATATATATATATTTATTTATACTGAGCAAAAATATAAATGCAACACATTCGGTTTTGATTCAAAGATCTGAAACAATTTCTACATACACAAAATACCCATTACTCTCGAATATTGTTCACAAATCTGTCTATATCTGTGTTAGGCCTCATGCACACGACCGTTTTTAGCAGTCTGCAAATTGCGCATCCGAAAAACATGGAAGCCGCCCATGTGCATTCCGCAATTTGCTGAACGGAGCAGGTGGCCCATTATAGAAATGCCTATTCTTGTCCACAAAACGGACAAGAATAGGACATGTTATATTTTTTTTGCGGGGCCACAGAACAGAGCAACGGATGAGCTTCCCTTTGCATTGAAGTGAATGGGTCCGCAACCGAGCCGCAAAAACTGCAGCCACGGATGCGGACCAGAACAACGGTTGTGTGCATGATAGGTTATTGGTTACTTACTCAGGGCCTCCCCATAACTTCCCCATTTCCCCCCCATCCAAATACCATCCCAATAAGACACCACACACTTTGCTTGAATTAATTTGGCCACAGCAGCCGTTTTATTAATAAAATAAATACATCCATAAATAACAATAACATTAAAATTAACAGTGAGATAAAAAATACTGGGCACTCTCTCTATAGGTCGAACCATGCGATTGGAGAAATATGCCAATATACAATTAATAGATTTATTGACATATAGGAATAACCATACACTTTATACACATATACGAATAAAAATATCCCCACAATCGAGCGCATACATCTAATACAAATAATAATGGGACGG
Source organism: Bufo gargarizans (assembly GCF_014858855.1). Classification (NCBI taxonomy): domain Eukaryota; kingdom Metazoa; phylum Chordata; class Amphibia; order Anura; family Bufonidae; genus Bufo; species Bufo gargarizans. Next base: position 398,582,722 of record NC_058083.1, on the reverse strand, counting down.
CCTAAAATTGGTGTTAAGAATACCTAAAATAGTGGATAACTAAACATCAGTGCAACAATATGATAATAATCCTGCGGCTAAAACCCGTTAAATCGCAATTAATAACTTGATATTATAGGAGCCATTAAATTGTTTCCAGTATTCACTTGATTAAAGAATTTGGATCCGCTACCAGGGACAAAGTTACTGAGTCTCTGAATGTCCACTTCGTATGAGTGTTTAAAGCGGCGTCACACTCTTACTTACTGTTCGATAGTTGCTGTTACAGTCTTCCACTGCTGAAGTTCCGGTTCACTGTGTGTTAAGAAAACTTGCTCCCAGGTTGTTTCTGCCACCGGTCTGTATGGCTCTGGGCACCGCTCCGTAATACTGAAGAGCCGGTGTCCTCCGAGCCTGTAGTTTACCTGCTTCCACGGTGGATTCTGTCTGCAGTCACGATGCTTAGTATCCTCGTGCTGCGATCTTAATTAGTCAGCGTTCATAGTTAGTCAGCGTGCCAGGTCCTCGTTACTTACAGGATACTCCGGTCTTCTACAGCATCAGCCTGGGATGATTCAACACAAGTTCATATGGGTGAAATGGGGGTCTTGGATAGGGATGAGAGAACCCGAACTGTATAGTTTAGGTTTGTACCGAATTTTGGGGTGTCCGTGACACAGACCCGAACCCGAACATTTTAGTAAAAGTCCGGGTTCGGGTTCGGTGTTCCTCGCTTTCTTGGCGCTTTTTGAAAGGCTGCAAAGCAGCCAATCAACAAGCGTCATACTACTTGCCCCAAGAGGCCGTCACAGCCATGCCTACTATTGGCATGGCTGTGATTGGCCAGTGCAGCATGTGACCTAGCCTCTATTTAAGCTGGAGTCACGTAGCGCCGCACGTCACTCTGCTCTGATCAGTGTAGGGAGAGGTTGCAGCTGCGACGTTAGGGCGAGATTAGGCAGTTATTAACTCCTCCAAAAAACTTAATTCAGTGATCGATCTACAGCTGCGGATCATTGAACTGCTGCTATTCAATTGCTCACTGTTTTTAGGCTGCCCAGAGCGTTTTTCATTCACTTTTTTCTGGGGTGATCGGTGGCCATTTTGTGTCTTGTGGTGCGCCAGAACAAGCTGCCACCAAGTACATTAAACCATCAATAGTGTGGTTATTTTTTAGCTATATCCTACATCAGGGTCAAGCTGTCACCAAGTGCATTTAACCATCAATAGTGTGGTTATTTTTTGGCTATATCCTACATATGGAGCAAGCTGTCACCAAGTGCATTTAACCATCAATAGTGTGGTTGTTTTTTGGCTATATCCTACATATGGAGCAAGCTGTCACCAAGTGCATTTAACCATCAATAGTGTGGTTATTTTTTGGCTATATCCTACATATGGGGCAAGCTGTCACCAAGTGCATTTAACCCTCAATAGTGTGGTTATTTTTTGGCTATATCCTACATATGGGGCAAGCTGTCACCAAGTGCATTTAACCATCAAAAGTGTGGTTATTTTTTGGCTATATCCTACATCAGGGGCAAGCTGTCACCAAGTGCATTTAACCATCAATAGTGTGGTTATTTTTTGGCTATATCCTACATCAGGGGCAGGCTGTTACCAAGTGCATTTAACCATCAATAGTGTGGTTATTTTTTGGCTATATCCTACATCAGGGTCAAGCTGTCACCAAGTGCATTTAACCATCAATAGTGTGGTTATTTTTTGGCTATATACTACATATGGGGCAAGCTGTCACCAAGTGCATTTAACCCTCAATAGTGTGGTTGTTTTTTGGCTATATCCTACATATGGGGCAAGCTGTCACCAAGTGCATTTAACCATCAATAATGTGGTTATTTTTTGGCTATATCCTACATCAGGGGCAAGCTGTCACCAAGTGCATTTAACCATCAATAGTGTGGTTATTTTTTGGCTATATCCCACATCAGGGGCAAGCTGTCACCAAGTACATTTAACCATCAATAGTGTGGTTATTTTTTGGCTATAGCCTACATCAGGGGCAAGCTGTCACCAAGTGCATTTAACCATCAATAGTGTGGTTATTTTTTGGCTATATACTACATATGGGGCAAGCTGTCACCAAGTGCATTTAACCCTCAATAGTGTGGTTATTTTTTGGCTATATCCTACATATGGGGCAAGCTGTCACCAAGTGCATTTAACCATCAAAAGTGTGGTTATTTTTTGGCTATATCCTACATCAGGGGCAAGCTGTCACCAAGTGCATTTAACCATCAATAGTGTGGTTATTTTTTGGCTATATCCTACATCAGGGGCAGGCTGTTACCAAGTGCATTTAACCATCAATAGTGTGGTTATTTTTTGGCTATATCCTACATCAGGGTCAAGCTGTCACCAAGTGCATTTAACCATCAATAGTGTGGTTATTTTTTGGCTATATACTACATATGGGGCAAGCTGTCACCAAGTGCATTTAACCCTCAATAGTGTGGTTGTTTTTTGGCTATATCCTACATATGGGGCAAGCTGTCACCAAGTGCATTTAACCATCAATAATGTGGTTATTTTTTGGCTATATCCTACATCAGGGGCAAGCTGTCACCAAGTGCATTTAACCATCAATAGTGTGGTTATTTTTTGGCTATATCCCACATCAGGGGCAAGCTGTCACCAAGTACATTTAACCATCAATAGTGTGGTTATTTTTTGGCTATAGCCTACATCAGGGGCAAGCTGTCACCAAGTGCATTTAACCATCAATAGTGTGGATATTTTTTGGCTATATCCCACATCAGGGGCAAGCTGTCACCAAGTGCATTTAACCATCAATAGTGTGGTTATTTCTTGGCTATATCCTACATCAGGGGCTTGGCTGTGCTTGCTATTTTATTGAGGGGTGAAATACAATTGCCAAAATAGCAGTACCCTAAATCTGGTGTTTCAGCTGTGGCCAGCCAATTGTAATACTGTCTGCTGTCTGGCAAAGGATACATTTTTGTTCAGGGTTGAAATACAATTCCCAACTTAGCAATTTCCTAAATTAGCGGTTTCTGCTGTAATAGGGCTGCTTTAAATCTATTCATTAAAAGGGTATATAAGATTCAAGGTGCAGATAGGGTCATTCTCAATAACTTCACACACACGCTACTGTGCATTTCCAAGTACAATTCTGTCTGTTGACGTATACCTTTCACCCAGCGCCTAAATACTAGGCCTCAAATTTACATTCATCTAAATCTGTGGTTATTGCTGTGGCTGGTCAAGTTATTTAGTGTCTGTCAAAGCACAGTTTTTGTTCTGGGTTGAAATACAATTCCCAATTTAGCAATTTCCTAATTTAGTGGTTTCTGCTGTATCAGAATATACTTTAAATCTATCCGTAAAAGGGTATATTAGATTCAAGGTGCAGATAGGGTCATTCTCTATAACTTCACACACACGCTACTGTGCATTTCCAAGTCTAATTCTGTCTGTAAACGTATACCTTTCACCCAGCGCCTAAATAATAGGCCTCAAATTTACATTCATCTAAATCTGTGTTTATTGCTGTGGCTGGTCAAGTTATTTAGTGTCCGTCAAAGCACAGTTTTTGTTCTGGGTTGAAATACAATTCCCAATTTAGCAATTTCCTAATTTAGTGGTTTCTGCTGTATCAGACCTACTTTAAATCTATCCGTAAAAGGGTATATTAGATTCAAGGTGCAGATAGGGTCATTCTCAATAACTTCACACACACGCTACTGTGCATTGCCAAGTCTAATTCTGTCTGTAAACGTATACCTTTCACCCAGCGCCTAAATAATAGGCCTCAAATTTACATTCATCTAAATATGTGTTTATTGCTGTGGCTGGTCAAGTTATTTAGTGTCCTTAAAAGCACAGTTTTTGTTGTGGGTTGAAATACAATTCCCAATTTAGCAATTTCCTAATTTAGTGGTTTCTGCTGTATCAGACCTACTTTAACTCTATCCCTAAAAGGGTATATTAGATTCAAGGTGCAGATAGGGTCATTCTCAATAACTTCACACACACGCTACTGAGCATTTCCAAGTCTAATTCTGTCTGTAAACATATATCTTTCACCCAGCGCCTAAATAATAGGCCTCAAATTTACATTCATCTAAATCTGTGTTTATAGCTGTGGCTGGTCAAGTTATTTAGTGTCCGTCAAAGCACAGTTTTTGTTCTGGGTTGAAATACAATTCCCAATTTAGCAATTTCCTAAATTAGTGTTTTCTGCTGTATCAGACCTACTTTAAATCTATCCATAAAAGGGTATATTAGATTCAAGGTGCTGATAGGGTCATCCACAATAACTTCACACGCTACCGTGCATTTCCAAGTCTAATTCTGTCCATAAACGTATACCTGTCATCCAGCGCCTAAATACTAGGCCTCAAATTTATATTCAGCTAAATCTGTCGTTACTGCTGTGCCTTTATTAGTGTTAAACGGTACCTAAATAGATAGCCAGATAGTGTTAGGTGTCTGTAAAAAAAGGCCTGAATTTGAATTCAATACATTGGGCCAAATAATATTTTTCTTATTGTGGTGAACGGTAACAATGAGGAAAACGTCTAGTAAGGGACGCGGACGCGGACATGGTCGTGGTGGTGTTAGTGGACCCTCTGGTGCTGGGAGAGGACGTGGCCGTTCTGCCACAGCCACACGTCCTAGTGTACCAACTACCTCAGGTCCCAGTAGCCGCCAGAATTTACAGCGATATTTGGTGGGGCCCAATGCCGTTCTAAGGATGGTAAGGCCTGAGCAGATACAGGCATTAGTCAATTGGGTGGCCGACAGTGGATCCAGCACGTTCACATTTATCTCCCACCCAGTCTTCTGCAGAAAGCGCACAGATGGCGCCTGAAAACCAAGCCCATCAGTCTGTCACATCACCCCCATGCATACCAGGGAAACTGTCTGAGCCTCAAGTTATGCAGCAGTCTCTTATGCTGTTTGAAGACTCCGCTGGCAGGGTTTCCCAAGGGCATCCACCTAGCCCTTCCCCAGCGGTGGAAGACATAGAATGCACTGACGCACAACCACTTATGTTTCCTGATGATGAGGACATGGGAATACCACCTCAGCACGTCTCTGATGATGACAAAACACAGGTGCCAACTGCTGCGTCTTTCTGCAGTGTGTAGACTGAACAGGAGGTCAGGGATCAAGACTGGGTGGAAGACGATGCAGGGGACGATGAAGTCCTAGACCCCACATGGAATGAAGGTCATGCCACTGACTTTCACAGTTCGGAGGAAGAGGCAGTGGTGAGACCGAGCCAACAGCGTAGCAAAGGAGGGAGCAGTGGGCAAAAGCAGAACACCCGCCGCCTGCTACTAACCACCGTCATCTGGGACCGAGCACCCCAAAGGCAGCTTCAAGGAGTTCCCTGGCATGGCACTTCTTCAAATAATGTGCTGACGACAAGACCCGAGTGGTTTGCACGCTGTGCCATCAGAGCCTGAAGCGAGGCATTAACGTTCTGAACCTTAGCACAACCTGCATGACCGGGCACCTGCATGCAAAGCATGAACTGCAGTGGAGTAAACACCTTAAAACCAAGGAAGTCACTCAGGCTCCCCCTGCTACCTCTTCTGCTGCTGCCGCCTCGGCCTCTTCTGCTGCTGCCGCCTCGGCCTCTTCCTCCGCCTCTGGAGGAACGTTGGCACCTGTCACCCAGCAAACAGGGGAATTACCACCAACACCACCACCTCCGTCACCAAGCATCTCAACCATGTCACACGGCAGCGTTCAGCTCTCCATCTCACAAACATTTGAGAGAAAGCGTAAATTCCCACCTATCCACCCTCGATCCCTGGCCCTGAATGCCAGCATTTCTAAACTACTGGCCTATGAAATGCTGTAATTTAGGCTGGTGGACACAGACAGCTTCAAACAGCTCATGTCGCTTGCTGTCCCACAGTATGTTGTTCCCAGCCAGCACTACTTCTCCAAGAGAGATGTGCCTTCACTGCACAACCAAGTATCCGATAAAATAAAGTGTGCACTGCGCAACGCCATCTGTGGCAAGGTCCATCTAACCACAGATACATGGACCAGTAAGCACGGCCAGGGACGCTATATCTCCCTAACTGCACACTGGGTAAATGTAGTGGCGGCTGGGCCCCAGGCGGAGAGCTGTTTGGCACACGTCCTTCTGCCGCCAAGGATCGCAGGGCAACATTCTTTGCCTCCTGTTGCCACCTCCTCCTACTCAGCTTCCTCCTCCTCTTCTTCCACCTGCTCATCCAGTCAGCCACACACCTTCACCACCAACTTCAGCACAGCCCGGGGTAAACGTCAGCAGGCCATTCTGAAACTCATATGTTTGGGGGACAGGCCCCACACCGCACAGGAGTTGTGGCGGGGTATAGAACAACAGACCGACGAGTGGTTGCTGCCGGTGAGCCTCAAGCCCGGCCTGGTGGTGTGCGATAATGGGCGAAATCTCGTTGCAGCTCTGGGACTAGCCGGTTTGACGCACATCCCTTGCGTGGCGCATGTGCTGAATTTGGTGGTGCAGAAGTTCATTCACAACTACCCCAACATGTCAGAGCTGCTGCATAAAGTGTGGGCCGTCTGTTCGCGCTTCCGGCGTTCACATCCTGCCGCTGCTCGTCTGTCTGCGCTACAGCGTAACTTTGGCCTTCCCGCTCACCGCCTCATATGCGACGTGCCCACCAGGTGGAACTCCACCTTGCACATGCTGGACAGACTGTGCGAGCAGCAGCAGGCCATAGTGGAGTTTCAGCTGCAGCACGTACGGGTCAGTCGCACTGCGGAACAGCACCACTTCACCACCAATGACTGGGCCTCCATGCGAGACATGTGTGCCCTGTTGCGCTGTTTCGAGTACTCCACCAACATGGCCAGTGGCGATGACGCCATTATCATCGTTACAATACCACTTCTATATCTCCTTGAGAAAACACATAGGACGATGATGGAAGAGGAGGTGGCCCAGGAGGAGGAAGAGGAGGAAGAGGGGTAATTTTTAGTACTTTCAGGCCAGTCTCTTAGAAGTGACTCAGACGGAGGTTTTTTGCAACAGCAGAGGCCAGGTACAAATGTGGCCAGCCAGGGCCCACTACTGGAGGAAGAGGAGGATGAGGATGAGGAGGAGGTGGAGGAGGATAAGGATGAAGCATGGTCACAGCGGGGTGGCACCCAACGCAGCTCGGGCCCATCACTGGTGCGTGGCTAGGGGGAAACACAGGACGATGACGATACGCCTCCCACAGAGGACAGCTTGTGCTTACCTCTGGGCAGCCTGGCACACATGAGCGACTACATGCTGCAGTGCCTGCGCAACGACAGCAGAGTTGCCCACATTTTAACGTGTGCGGAATACTGGGTTGCCACCCTGCTGGATTCACGGTACAAAGACAATGTGCCCACCTTACTTCCTGCACTGGAGCGTGATAGGAAGATGTGCGGGTACAAGCGCACGTTGGTAGACGCGCTACTGAGAGCATTCCCAAATGTCACAGGGGAACAAGTGGAAGCCCAAAGCCAAGGCAGAGGAGGAGCATGAGGTCGCCAAAGCAGCTGAGGGCAGGGTTAGCATGGCAGAGATGTGGAAACGTTTTGTCAACACGCCACAGCTAACTGCACCACCACCTGATACGCAACGTGTTAGCAGGAGGCAACATTTCACTAACATGGTGGAACAGTACGTGTGCACACCCCTCCACGTACTGACTGATGGTTCGGCCCCATTCAACTTCTGGGTCTCTAAATTGTCCACGTGGCCAGAGCTAGCCTTTTATGCCTTGAAGGTGCTGTCCTGCCCGGCGGCCAGCGTTTTGTCTGAACGTGTATTCAGCACGGCAGGGGGCATCATTACAGACAAACGCAGCCGCCTGTCTACAGCCAATGTGGACAAGCTGACGTTCATAAAAATGAACCAGGCATGGATCCCACAGGACCTGTCCATCCCTTGTGCAGATTAGACATTAACTACCTCCCCTTAACCATATATTATTGTACTCCAGGGCACTTCCTCATTCAATCCTATTTTTATTTTCATTTTACCATTATATTGCGGGGCAACCCAAAGTTGAATGAACCTCTCCTCTGTCTGGGTGCCGGGGCCTAAATATATGACAATATACTGTCCCAATGTTGGGTGACGTGAAGCATGATTCTCTGCTATGACATGAAGACTGATTCTCTGCTGACATGAAGCCAGATTCTCTGTTACGGGACCTCTCTCCTCTGCCTGGGTGCTGGGGCCTAAATTTATGACAATGGACTGTTCCAGTGTTGGGTGACGTGAAGCATGATTCTCTGCTATGATATGAAGACTGATTCTCTGCTGACATGAAGCCAGATTCTCTGTTACGGGACCTCTCTCCTCTGCCTGGGTGCCTGGGCCTAAATATCTGACAATAGACTGTTCCAGTGTTGGGTGACGTGAAGCATGATTCTCTGCTATGATATGAAGACTGATTCTCTGCTGACATGAAGCCTGAATCTCTCTTATGGGACCTCTCTCCTCTGCCTGGGTGCCGCGGCCTAAATGTCTGACAATGGACTGTTCCAGTGTTGGGTGACGTGAAGCATGATTCTCTGCTATGACATGCAGACTGATTCTCTGCTGACATGAAGCCAGATTCTCTGTTACGGGACCTCTCTCCTCTGCCTGGGTGCCGGGGCCTAAATTTATGACAATGGACTTTTACAGTGGTGGGTGACGTGAAGCATGATTCTCTGCTATGATATGAAGACTGATTCTCTGCTGACATGAAGCCAGATTCTCTGTTACGGGACCTCTCTCCTCTGCCTGGGTGCCTGGGCCTAAATATCTGACAATGGACTGTTCCAGTGTTGGGTGACGTGAAGCATGATTCTCTGCTATGACAAGAAGACTGATTCTCTGCTGACATGAAGCCAGATTCTCTGTTATGGGACCTCTCTCCTCTGCCTGGGTGCCGGGGCCTAAATATATGACAATGGACTGTTACAGTGGTGGGTGACGTGAAGCCAGATTCTCTGCTATGGGACCTCTCTCCAATTGATATTGGTTAATTTATTTTATTTTTATTTTAATTGATTTCCCTATCCACATTTGTTTGCAGGGGATTTACCTACAGGTTGCTGCCTTTTGCAGCCCTCTAGCCCTTTCCTGGGCTGTTTTACAGTCTTTTTAGTGCCGAAAAGTTCGGGTCCCCATTGACTTCAATAGGGTTCGGGTTCGGGACGAAGTTCGCGTCGGGTTCGGATCCCGAACCCGAACATTTCCGGGAAGTTCGGCCGAACTTCTCGAACCCCGAACATCCAGGTGTTCGCTCAACTCTAGTCTTGGACCAAACGTGTTTCGGGGCTTGACGTTACCCCTTCCTCAGGGGGCTGACTAACTAAGAACGCTGACTAATTAAGATACTTAGATACTAAATATCGTGACTGCAGACAGAATCCAGCGTGGAAGCAGGTAAACTACAGGCTCGGAGGACACCGGCTCTTCAGTATTACGGAGCGGTGCCCAGAGCCAAACAGACCGGTGGCAGAAACAACCTGGGAGCAAGTTTTCTTCACACACAGTGAACTGAACTTCAGCAGTGGAAGACTGTAACAGCAACTATCAAACAGTGAGTAAGAGCGGGACGCCGCTTTAAACACTCATAGCGAAGTGGACATTCAGAGACTCAGTAACTTTGTCCCTGGTAGCGGATCCAAATTCTTTAATCAAGTGAATACTGGAAACAATTTAATGGCTCCTATAATATCAAGTTATTAATTGCGATTTAATGGGTTTTAGCCGCAGGATTATTATCATATTGTTGCACTGATGTTTAGTTATCCACTATTTTAGGTATTCTTAACACCAATTTTAGGCCGTCCCATTATTATTTGTATTAGATGTATGCGCTCGATTGTGGGGATATTTTTATTCGTATATGTGTATAAAGTGTATGGTTATTCCTTTATGACAATAAATCTATTAATTGTATATTGGCATATTTCTCCAATCGCATGGTTCTACCTATAGAGAGAGTGCCCAGTATTTTTTATCTCACTGTTATTTTCTTCAGAGGAGGGGCGAATCCTTTTTACTGTGAGCACCTCCCTCTGTGGTTTCATCCACTCCTGTGCGTCTCATATTTTTATCAACATTAAAATTAACATTAACCCCTGACGAGGGAGATCCTAGAATCCCCAAAATGTTACCATCCACAAGAAGCCAACCTGGCAACTCCATCTTGCCTCCAGCCATAAGCACCAGATCGGAGACACCAACTGATGGACGCCTCTCCAATCAACCAAGTACCTGAAACTATGAGTCCAGTCCCACCATTGAGGCCCTCCCATTTCCACTACCGTCATATACCACCAGCTTCTATGATCTCCCACCGCCACGACTGCCGCGACAGTTACCACGGATGCATTAATTTATTTCACAACCCCAAAACCTTAGGGTGGGAGGGAGTTTGTTTCCAAACAAAATGGCGCTGGCTAACTACCGGCCACCTCTATTTAACCCCTAAACTCCTCCTTCCTAATCACCCTAACAACTCCTCCCCACCCCAGTTAACTAACTCCAACCCAGGCCCTTCCTACCAAAACCTATCATGACGGCTTCCCCTTATCCTGCGTTCTAGTCCGGCCTCTCTTGATAGGTTATTGGTTACCTCCTCAGGGCCTCCCCATAACTTCCCCATTTTCCCCCCATCCAAATACCATCCCAATAAGACACCACACACTTTGCTTGGATTAAATCGGCCACAGCAGCCGTTTTATTAATAAAATAAATACATCCATAAATAACAATAACATTAAAATTAACCCCTGACGTGGGAGATCGTAGAAGCCCCAAAATGTTACCATCCAGAAGAAGCCAACCTGGCAACTCCATCTGGCCTCCAGCCGTAAGCACCAGCTCGGAGACACCAACTGATGGACGCCTCTCCAATCAACCAAGTACCTGAAACTATGAGAGTCCAGCCCCACCATTGAGGCCCTCCCATTTCCACTACCGTCATATACCACCAGCTTCTATCATCTCCCACCGCCAACGACACGCAGATTGAACCTGTCAACCACCCTCAAGCCTGCGCGTTCCTCCACAAACGCAAAGCACGTTCGATTCCATTCTGCAAACCTAGAGCCCAAAGATCAATGCCCACCGCATTCAGATGAACACCATCCGTCGTCCAAAAACCACCACTCCCCTCTTCCAGGTCCGTATGCCGAACCGCCACTGCTCCATTTCGCGCCATAAACCTCCCAATAGCCCTATTCACCTTCACCCTGGCCTTGTTGATCCGCTCAATTGAACGTGCCTCCCTCCACGTCTTCAGAGCCACTATGTCGGACCAAACAGTCACCATACCCGGAAACATAGACCACAACCTCAAAAGATCAAACTTAATATCCTTAATAAGCTCCCGGAAAGGTCTAACCCCCAAATCATTACCCCCGACATGCAACACTAAAATATTGGGGGCTCGATCCAACCGCACAAATCGGTGCACCTCCCTCAACACACTCCCCCACAACATACCCCTACTCCCCAGCCACCGCAGCACCGCCTCATCCCTACTGAACCCAAGCTGATGCCCCTCCGGTCGCACATCCGCCCGAAGCGCTCCCCAGAAAACAAACGAATGCCCAAGAATTCACACTAAAACCGTACCTGCAACACAAACAAAGAAAAATTAATGACAACACCCCAGCTCACCAACCGCCCAACCGCACATAGGATTTAAAATGTGAAGATTCCCATCTCCCTATCTTCTTAATCACTTCCTTGCTCAAACCTAACCTCGCCTCCTCCGTAGCTGCCCCAATCCTAAAGGAATGACCCGTAAAATGCTTATTGTCCATTCCCAATGCCCCTAAACATTTTTTAAACACTGCCACGAACTGAAATCATGACAGAAACGATCCGTCCTCATGCCTCAGCAGGGGCCCCATGCTCCCGAAACTCACGCCCTCCCGGTACTGCCTCAAGCAACGCACCGGCCACAACCCACACCCCGGCACTCCAAACAGTGACACACTACACCCCCTACCTTCCCTATCCATCTTAGACACCCGTATCCGCACTACCACCCTGTCACTATACAAATTGACATCCCCCAATACAAACTCCCTGGCCTATTAACACTAAGACACACCAACTCATCCAGCCGAAAAGCCCCCAAAAACGCTAGCAAAAAGGCTAATCTAAACAACCGTACCTCACCCCCAGACCGATAAATCACACCCACCTGCACCCCGATCTTCAACAATAGAGCAAATTAAACTGTCCATCTCTGATCCGCAATTCGCTTCCCCCTCCTACACCCCTTCAATACCTGCCTCACCAAAAAGGTCTTAGTAACATCAGGCAAGCCCCTAAGCTTAAAACCAAATGCCAAACCCGCCATAACCCGATTCACCTGCGCTATTGACCTCCCCATCTCAGCTAAATTCCCCACGAACAACACCAACGGAAGCTCACCCTCATCGACCCCCACACCCAGCTCAGCACACCACCGCTCCCACTCACTCCAGGCCTTACCGTACGCCGCCCAAGTGCCAGCGCTCAAAGACTCCCTCAACAGCCCTGCTACTGTACCTCCAAATGCTCCCACAGGAACTCCGGACACACCAACCCAACCGCCTCCGCCTCTGGGGCGAGTTGCCGAAAACGCTCCAACTGCAAACGAGAAAGAGAGTCAGCCACACCATTATCAACCCCTGGCACATGCACAGCCACAATCCAAGCATTAATTTCCAAACCACATAACACCAAATGCTGCAATAACTTAACCACAGGGGGAGAAGAGGCCGTCAATCCATTAATCGCCTGCACCACAACCAGGTTGTCCCAGTAAAAACGAACCTTCCTATTACGGAACCTATCCCTCCAGAGCACCACCGCCAATTCAATCGGAAACAATTCAAGCAACGCAACATTGCGAACCCAATCCCTCAACACCCAAGACTCGGGCCACTGACCCGCACACCACTGGCCATTACAGAATACCCCAAAACCTACCCCCCCCCTGCTGCATCCGAATACAAATCAAAATCAAAGCTATCCACCTCCTCCCCAACACCAATGCCCTGCCATTGAAATCCTTCAAAAACTTATTCCAGACCACCAAATCCCCTTTTAACTCCCGCCCTAAACGAATAAAATGATGCGGGGCAACCCCCCCCCCCCCCCCCCAGTAGTAGCCACCAACCTCCTACAAAAAATTCGCCCCATCGGCATAATCCGACATTCAAAATTCAATTTGCCCAACAACGACTGCAAATCCCGCAAACGAATCTTGGAATCTTGTGCGTCCTCAATGCACTCCTAACAGCCCCTCTCAGATCCTGAACCTTTTCCTCAGGCAACCGACACTCCATCCTAACCGTGTCAATAACAATGCCCAAAAAACTCAACTCCGTCATGGGCTCCACCGTCTTTTCTGCCGCCAACGGCACCCTGAACAACTCAAAAACAGACTGCAACGTGGACAATAATAATGAGCAAACTCGCAAATCCGCCGGACCCAGGCATAAAAAATCATCAAGATAATGGATAAGCGACACACACCCTGACACATCCTTAACCACCCATTCCAAGAACGAACTGAATGTTTCAAAGTATGCACAGGACACCGAGCACGCCATTAGCAAACACCTATCCACGAAGTACCCGCCATCCCAGAAACAACCTAACAAGTGTAAACTATCTGGGTGAACGGGCAATAACCGGGACGCCGCCTCAATGTCAGTTTTTGCCAACAAGGCCCCAGGCCCCATCCTACCACCGCGTCAAAGGAGGTATAAACCACCGAACAAAGTTCAGGATCAATACCTTCGTTGACCGATGCCCCCTTTGGGAAAGACAAGTGATGAATGAGCCGAAACTTGTTCGGCTCCTTCTTGGCACCACCCCCAAAGGGGAAACCCTCAAATCCTCCCACGGCAAGTCAAAAAACGGCCCATCCATCCTACCCAACGACACCTCCTTAACAAGCTTCTCCGATACCACCTCACTATGTTCCAAAGCTGACCGCAAATTCTTCCTAACCCCAAACACCTGTGCCACCGGGCGAGACGGAATACTAAAACCCTCTGTAAACCCCTTCCGCAAAAATTCCGCCGCTCCCCTGTCCGGGTATGTATCTGGGTACCCCGCCATCACGCCCACCCGCACCGGCGTCCGGCCCTTTTGCACCAGCCTCACCCCCCCTCTGCTTCGCCCCCCTAAAACAATGGCTGGCCCCGTGACCTCCCCCGCAGGAAGAACACTCGTGCTTAAATTTGCACTTGGGCCCGAACTTGCAACTCCCCTCATTAAAGAGAAAGCACAATCCCTTGGCTGCTGCTGTTGCAAATCCCGACCTACCTGACCCCCCTTGCTCCCCCCGAAAGGGCTGCCCAGACCGTACCGGCGCCATCACCTTCATCCATAACCCTATATCCTTATGGTCCCACCGCATACTCTGGCGGACCGCCTTCCTCTGGCGAAACTGTTCGTCATATCTCAACCACCCCGAACCCCCATAAACCCTATACGCCTCCCCAATCGCGTCCAAATAGCAGAAAAGCGCCGAACAGCTGTCCGGCGCCCTCTCCCCAATCACCCTAGCTAAAATGGCTAACACCTGCAGCCAATTCGCAAACGTGCGCGGTATCAGTCTATAACGCCGCTTCTACTCCTCCTCCCTCTTTGAACCATCCCGCTTCGCCAAGTCGAGATTAAAACGCTCCAAGGGAAGCAGCGAAAATATATCCACGTACTCCCCTTGCTAAATCCTATCCCTGACCTCCTGCTTCAAGTGCGCACCCAGCGGGCCCTCAAACCGCCCGCCTGCGTCTGCACCGATACGGAAGCCGCCATCGCAACGCCCGAGCCCCTTGCCGCCATGTCCCCACCAGTCCCAATCCCCCACGCCTGCAGAGGCCCCCCGCCTGACACCCCACTCCCAGAATCCACACCAGCTAACCCACACAATAACCTCCCCAAGCCCCCAATCATATCTTTCTGCCCCCCCCCTACACCACTCAGCCCCGAACCCTGCACCAGCACAAGAAAAGCTCCCAATGCCGCCTCACCTGGCTGCCGGGGCGTTGTGAACCCCGCAGCTGGAAGTCCTGAATCCTGACGGAGTGACCCCGATGTCACTGGAACGACCACTCCAGACGTCACCCCCCACATCTTCCATGCTGGATGCGCTCCGCACAGAAAACGACTCCTCCTCCTCATCTTCCCCGTGGGCAGGACCAGCGGCATGCTGTCCGTCATACTGCCGAGGCCTGTGCACCGCACCACGCTCCTGGTGAACAGCCTCGTGTTCCCTGCTGCCTCTCCCAAGCCGAGCAAACTGGAGAGGAAAGCCTGCAGTACCAGCTCCAGCCTCCAAGTCGCACGCTGCAGGAGACGGAGCACTTGCCACCCCGCCCCTCACTGCGCCCCGCCGAACACCTGGATTCCTCCCACGCCGGAAGGACCTGGAGGGAGTCCGCACACTGGCCCCCTGGCGCGGAGGTTCCCCGGAGGGGCTCCTGTCCGGGCGCCGGACCCTGGGGGTGTCTTCTGTGCTCGCTGTCCCCACCGCCCCCCCCTGCAACAGGCTGGCTACCTGTTCTTGCAGCCATTCAGGACCTCTGGCCTCCACCGCCGCTCTCAGCTGCTTCAGCATCTCTTCCACCTGCGACATGGTAAGTTGCTCCTCAGTTTGTTTCCCAACAAAATGGCGCCAGCCAGGGTGGATTTGATTTAAATCAAACCGATTTAAATCACGATTTAAATCACGATTTAAATCACTAGTCAGTAAGGCTTGATTTAAATCATAGTTTTTTACATAAAGATTCATATCTGGACAATTTTTCTGTTGTACTTAGGAAGGAGAAAAATAATCATTTCCTTAACAATAACAATTTAAATAGGATTTATTCAACTGAAACAATAACATTACAGCATGATATTTGCTTAAACATCCGTGTTTGTTGCAGTGTTTGCATTTTGCACGCATGCCTGCCTTACCCGTAGGTAAAGGAACTTCATTAAAATATTGCCAAACTGGGTCTCTTTTACGGCCTGCTGCCATTATAGTTTTTTTCCTCCAAGGAAAGAATGTGATAAACCTCCGGTCATACACACAAAAAGATCCAAAGACTTGTCTGTCTGTGGCTGTGCAGTATTGTGCTCAGAAAGTTTCACTTTCATTTTGTAGTACTCCTTGTCTGCTTGCCTTTCCTCCTTACACTTAGTTTCACTTTCTTCTTGTGCAGATCTATTCCACTCCAAACAATCAGAAAAATACTGTTTATATTCTATTCACTGAACTTTAAACTTAGCACTGAAGGGGTTGATTCTGTATTTATAGGTTTGTAGAAGTTAGGATTAAGATCTTTTTCTCAACTCTTTTCATGTTATAAATTCAGTTTTGAGAACTCCAAAATTAAACCAAGCATCTGTGATAATATCTTGTAGGCAGAGAAACTGCCCAGTAATCTTACAAAAACCTCTGGAAGAGCAGGACATTGTGAATGGATTAATGGAATTTAACAAAAAATTAAACATATACAGCCTTATTCTACATAATTAAAAAAAGTAATCTTTATTTGATAATGAAATAACCTTTGGATGGTAATATATTTTCCTCAAAAAGCATTTTATATAAAAAATCTGATTTAAATCAAAAAAATTTGATTTAAATAAAAAAAATCTGATTTTTCGGATTAAAAAAAAAAATCATTGATTTTTATCCACCCTGGCGCCGGCTAACTACCGGCCACCTCTATTTAACCCCTAAACTCCTCCTTCCTAATCACTCTAACCACTCCTCCCCACCCCAGTTTACTAACTCCAACCCAGGCCCTTCCTACCAAAACCTATCATGACGGCCTCCCCTTATCCTGTGTTCTAGTCCGGCCTCACTTGAGGCCTTAGTGAGCACTTCTCCTTTGCTGAGATAATCCATCCCACCTCATAGGTGTGGCATATCAAGGTGCTGATTAGACAGAATGAATATTGCACAGGTGCCTTAGACTGCCCTCAATAAAAGACCACTCTGAATTGCGCAGTTTAATCAAACAGCACAATGCCACAGATGTCGTAACGTTTGAGGGAGCCTGCAATTGGCATGCCGACTGCAGGAATGCCTACCAGAGCTGTTGCCCGTGCAATGAATGTTAATTTCTGTACCATAAGCCGTTTTCAAAGGTGTTTTAGAGAATTGGCAGTACATCCAACCAGCCTCACAACTGCAGACCACGTGTAACCACACCGACCTCCACATCCAGCATGTTCACCTCCATGATCTGAAACCAGCCAACTGGACAGCTACAGCAACAATCAGTTTTCATAACCAAAGAATTTCTGTACAAACTGTCAGAAACCGTCTAAGGGAAGCTCATCTGCATGCTGGTCATTCTCATCGACGTCTGGACCTGACTGCAGTTCGTCGTTGTAACCAACTTGAGTGGGCAAATGCTCACATCCTCTGGCATCTGGCATGTTGGAGAGGCTTTCTGTTCATGGATGAGTCCCAGTTTTGACTGTTCAGGGCAGATGGCAGACAGCGTGTGAGCGGTTTGCTGACGTCAACATTGTGGATCGAGTGGCCCATGGTGGCGTATGTTATGGAGAACGAACACAGGCACATTTATTGATGGCATTTTGAACACACAGATATACCTTGTCGAGATCCTGAGGACCATTGTTGTTCCATTCATCCACGACCATCACCTCCTGTTGCAGCATGATAATGTATGGCACCATATTGCAAGGATCTGTACACAATTCCTGGAAGCTGAAAGCATCCCAGTTCTTGCATGGCCAGCATACTCACCGGACATGTCACCCATTGAGCATGTTTAGGATGCTCTGTACATGACAGGGGGTTCCAGTTTCTGCCAATATTCTGCAACTTCGCACAGCTATTGAAGAGGAGTAGACCAACATTCCACAGGCCACAATCAACAACCTGATCAACTCTATGTGATGGAGATGTGTTGCACTGCGTGAGGCAAATGGTGACCACACCAGATACTGACTAGTTTTCTGACCCCCCATTCCCCCTCCCCCCTAAAAAAGGCAAAACTGTGCACATTTCAGAGTGGTCTTTTATTGTGGACAGTCTAAGGCACACCTGTGCAATATTCATGCTTTCTAATCAGCACCTTGATATGCCACACCTGTGAGGTGGGATGGATTATCTTGGCAAAGGAGAAGTGCTCACTAACACAGATTTAGACAGATTTGTGAACAATATTTGAGAGTTATGGGTCTTTTGTGTATGTAGAAAATGTTTCATATCTTTGAGTTCAGCTTATGCAAAATGGGAGCAACACCGAAAGTGTTGCGTTTATATTTCATATGTAAAACATACAATTTCTCTATCTACATATGAAAGCAATATCCAGGTGATCAAACTGTTACTGATACATATGAAGAGGTTGAAGAGCCCTCAGCAGCCCTCAGCAGTATGACATATATAATAACTGTGCACAATATAAAAATAATGCAAGTGCATCATAAACCAAATACAGTATTTGGCTACATTTTTAACTACCACACATGCACTCATTTATCAGACCATTTAATTGTGCCGACAAATTGGAATACTCTGTTTGGATGGTTTCACCCATGTTTTTAATGCACTTTTGTGGTTTTAGTGTTATTATTGTACCTGTGGTTTTTAGTGCTTTTTTATATGGTATAAAAAAAAAAAACAGCTCCAGATTTAGATTTTTATGAGAAATATGAAACTCAGTGCACATGTGTGTTTTTGCTACTGCCAATTTTTGGTAATTAGGTTGCTTTTTTATCTCTGGTGTTGTTGTTTTTGTTTTAAACATAGAATGTTGAAGTTTTTCAGCAGAAAGCCAGCATCATTCAGTATCCAGTACCAGTACTCTCCACCTCTGCCAGAACAGACTGCCGCAATGTTGTAACATAGATAGGCTACATGACTTACAGTTTAGACTTCTCCTCCACCACCTTTCTACACATGAGATTGAAACCAGGCTTCCACTGTTACTTCCAGGTTTGGAGATAATTCTGATGCCATTCGCTTACCTCCCTAGATACAGTGGTCCATAGGGACTATAGTGGTCCATACTGGTCCATAGCAGCGGTTAAACAGAGGCAGAGATGTCCCACTGTTACCATTGCCCTGTTGTGAACGCAATTGTTGGGTATCAGTTAAATGTGCATGCATATGGAAGACTTGGGAGGGATAGCTGTTGGCCTAGGGAACATTTGGCCATCAGCTATTAAAATTATATGGATGAATGAATTATTATTGCATGAACTCTAAATATGGCCCTGCTTGTGTTTAGAATCACAGCTAAGACAGTAGCTCATCAGAGGGTCAGTGTGCCAAAGTAGTATAAAGTCAAATATGGAGTATTTACAGAGTACCTACCTAATTAAAATGCAGCCTTTAATCAAAGCCCTAAAATTACCCAACACAAAATATGCAAAACACAAAAGATATATTAAATCAAAAGAAATGCTGTGTAAATACAACACGGTATAGGACATAGTTCTAGGCAGGATGGTGATGGGAACCTTTCCCTGATTCTCACCCTATGCTATCGATCCCTGCCTATAGAACGGAATGGCCCCTCAATCCCGTATTCAGGAACCTCCTACAAGCCCTCGGATGGCCCTGAAGACAAATGTGCAAAGGCACCTAAATAAGGTTCCCTAAGTTGGGTCTATTAGATACCCTACTATAAATACAAAGAATAATAAACACTGAGTACATCCAAAGAAAACAAACAAATGAATGCTAAATACATCAAAATAGATAGATGCTGAATACATGCTGAGTACATCAGAGTGAAAAAGTGCTGAATACATCAAGGTAAGTCATTGATCAATACATAATGAATGGATGCTCAGTACATTTTCTGCAATATCAGATTGTATTCTGATTATGCACTTTGATTATGTTTTAATTAGGGTGGTAATCTGTGAATGCACCTGTGTTTAATCAACACATTGCATGGATCTCAAAATGGGGTGTTAAAAATAAGGATTCCCGCAAAAATAACAAGTCCTCATTCACTTACTTGGGACTGATGTAGACAAGTGCTTCAAAGTGGAGACAGTTCTTATGGTGATTTTGGGTCCAAATGGTCACACAGCCAAATATGTGACAATTATCACCTACCCTGTAGATTTTCTGGAATTTCTTCAACATTTTATAGATCACTGCCTTGTGTAAATGTCTTACAGTGACTTGTAAGCTACACAATATGTAGGATTATTTCTCATTTTGTTGGAAACAGCAATATTATGTCATGCTCGTCGAGGAATATAGTCATTTTAAAGTACAATTACACATCACATGAACTCTAACACATGCCTAGAGTGCTTTGGAAACGTCTTAGAATGTGCGTTCCCCTGTGGCATAATGTCATTCAATATCTTAACATTCTGTCAATTTCATATCAAGTATGATATGGAAAGTCATGCACCGCTCCAGCACACAGTGTGGAGTCCTTAAAAATGCTTTTGTTGTACTATGATCAGTTCCAGACACTGGTCCGTAAAGGAAGGAAATGATTTCTTTGGCTATTGCATTCTACTGTTTCCAGGGCATGTTTCTCATCACATATTTAATGAATGATATCTATTTTGTTTCACACAGAATTCTGCTTATGTTGGAAGGAGATGGCAAGGATCACCTCATCCTGAGTAATGGGTGGGAATATTGTCTATTTTCTAAAAACAACATTTTTACATGTGCTTTCCATGTGGCTAATAGGTGTTAATTGCTGAGCACTGTAGTGTTGTGCTTAAAGGAGTTGTTCACCCCTGGAAGCTTCTCAGGCAGACTGCACAGCGTGGCTGGACCCACGGAGGGAATCATACTTACTTCATCCCCACTGCTGGGTTCTGGTTCTTTTTCTCCCCCCGGGCTGCTCCCCCCGGTTTGATGTGAGTCGCATGGCTGCTGCTTCCAATCACTGGCTGCAATGGTGACATGTCTACCATGTGTCATGTCACTGGATCACGTGATGCATAGAAGACATGTCACCACTACAGCCAGTGGGAAGCGAAGGAGCTAGAACCCAGAAGCGGAAAACAAGAAGGTATGCACTATTTTAAATAAAAAATATATAGCATGTAATAAACACATTAGTTAATTTTATAACTGATGAAAGTCTAAGTCTAGACACTCAGCTCTCAGTGTAAAGCCAAATAAAATTACACAGAACCTCTCTATTTGGATTTCACAGCGCACGGTCTATTTCTGCTAAACTTATTCATCTTGCCTACATTCATCGCTCTACTTCAATACGCTATTTCTGTCTGCTATTTGCCCCATTGCCGGACTCCCGAACTCCATCTCCCTCATCCATTGCCATCAGTGGCGTCTCTAGCTTTCAAATTTTGGGGGGTCACACTGGGGGCCAGGACAAAAGTAAGGGGGGCAGCTATAACAACGATACATTTACACAAGTACGCTTAGAAATGCTGCGATAC
Source organism: Bufo gargarizans (assembly GCF_014858855.1). Taxonomy (NCBI): domain Eukaryota; kingdom Metazoa; phylum Chordata; class Amphibia; order Anura; family Bufonidae; genus Bufo; species Bufo gargarizans. Next base: position 398,561,319 of record NC_058083.1, on the reverse strand, counting down.
TTTACCCAATACCTAAAACCGCAATAGGGAAGAAAAACCCCATTCATTCAGATTTCAACATGTCCTAGCTGCCTGGGCATGCTGGAATTACTCAAATTCCAGCATCTACTGGCTGTGTCAGAGGCAAGTCCCCTTCTCTTTGATCTGTGGATGACACTGCTATTGGGGGGATCTGTGGATGACACTGCTATGGGGGGGATCTGTGGATGACACTTATGGAGGGGGATCTGTGGATGACACTGTTATGGAGGGGGGATCTGTGGATGACACTGTTATGGAGGGGGATCTGTGGATGACACTGTTATGGAGGGGGATCTGTGGATGACACTGTTATGGAGGGGGAATCTGTAGATGACACATACCGTTTATAGCATCTTATGCTATATGTGTCATCCACAGATCCACCCCATAACAGTGTCATCCTGGGATCCACCTCCCTATAAGGTTCCATTCACACGTCCGCAATTTTGTTCCGCATTTTGCGTAACGGAATTGCAGACCCATTCCTTTCTATGGGGCAGCATGATGTGCTGCCCGGATACGGAAATGCGGACCCGCACTTCCGGGTCCGCAATTTCGTTCCCCAAAAAAGTAGAACATATAGGCATATTCTATTAGTGGCGGCAATGTGCGGTCCGCAAAATGCAGAACACACATTGCCGCTGTCCGTGTTTTGCGGATCCGCAAAACACGTTACGGATGTCTGATTGGAGCCTAACCCCCATAACAGTGGCATCTACAGATCCTTCCCCCCCCCATAACAGTGTCATCTACAGAGGGGCACAGATCCCCCCCCCATAACAGTGTCATTCACAGATCCTTCCCCCCCATAACAGTGTCATCTACAGAGCGGCACAGATCCCCCCCCCATAATAGTGTCATCTACAGATCCTTCCCCCCCCCATAACAGTGGCATCTACAGATCCTTCCCCCCCCCATAACAGTGTCATCTACAGATCCTTCCCCCCCCCATAACAGTGGCATCTACAGAGTGCCACAGATCCCCCCCCCCCCCATAACAGTGTCATCTACAGATCCTTCCCCCCATAACAGTGTCATCTACAGAGCGGCACAGATCCCCCCATAACAGTGTCATCTACAGATCCTCCCCCCATAACAGTGTCATCTACAGATCCTCCCCCCCCATAACAGTGTCATCTACAGATCCTCCCCCCCATAACAGTGTCATCTACAGATCCTTCCCCCCCCCCATAACAGTGTCATCTACAGATCCTCCCCCCCCATAACAGTGTCATCTACAGATCATTTTCCCCCATAACAGTGTCATCTACAGACCCGCCCTCCCTATAACACTATAACAGTGTCATCCACAGATCCCCCCCCCCCCATAACAGTGTAATTACATCCACAGACCACAGATCTAAACAGTAAACACTGTAATCATCCAGGCTGCAGATGGTAACTTTAACTTTTAAATCAGGAGGATTCAGCGAATCAGCAGCCGCTCTCCTCTCAGAGTCAGATCTGGCGTGCTGATTTCTCCACAGCAGCACAGCACTGGTCAGGTCCTGGGGACGTGTGGAGAGGTCCGGTCGGATAGAATCGTAGTTTTGAAGTACACCCTGACGACCGGTCCTCCGGCCCTGCCTGCTGCCTGCAGCACAGTACACACCAAAATGAATGGGGGCACATTTTAGTTGGGGGGGGGCACAGCTTGATGCAGGGGGGGCCGTGGCCCCCTCTGGCCCCCCCCGGTGACGCCACTGATTGCCATCAATGGCATTCAAGTTGTTGTGATCTATAGGTGAGTTTTTTTTTATTCTGCATTTGCTGTCCGATATGTGTTTCAAATATCTTTTCTTCCAACCATCTAGTTGCTGCAATTCTAATATACTTAAGTACTGGGGTTATCTGAGTACCAAGAGCCATTAAATAGGTCTTGAGACTGCAATAGGTGAAATCAAGCTCTATAGGCTTGCAACCAACCAACGTCACTACAGTGGATAGGGAATTTGAAATACCGGTAGTCCATGTCTACATATTAGCATTGCCATTTAAAGCAGACTGTCTTCTGTAAGTGACTAGTGAATCTTCCACAATATACTCAGCTGATATACTCCCATTGCAATCAAGGCCTTCTTCATACACACAGATGAGAAAAGAATCTGTGAATAATTCATCGTAATAACTGGAGCGCTCCAGTGAAAAACTCCATTCAGGATCTGCCGAACATAGCTCGTGCTAATCTGACTGCCGCATATTAGGTGTCCCGATACCCTGTCAGAGTCTTAGACCGGAGGTACTTCACGGATCACGTGAGACGCAGCATATTCTGCGATACAGACGGTCAAGCCAGCAGCACGCCATAGACTGCACTGCTTCGGCGTCTACTTCCAAGCGTGGGACCATTCGCACCACACACGTGAGTGACTTTGTCCTTTACTCCAGCCGGCTTAAGGTAAGATCCGACACAATTCTCTTACCTTGGAGTACTTTATTATAGTGACTGCAACTTATCGCTATTCAGGAGACAACATATCTGTGCTGAATTTTTGCACAAGTTGCATAATTATCAGACTTTACGCTTACATACGCTCTTTTGCACTTTATATATAACTTTGTGACTAAAAGGACAATTACTCTACCCAATTGAGTTTGGTCGTTTACAAGATATGAACTTTATATCATGAACTAACAAAGGAACTATTATATGCCAGTGCTGCTATTCATCAATTTTTAGCATTCACATATGCTTTTATTCTATTGTGTATTTTATTGCATTTTGTTTTTGAATTAAATTGTGATCACCTTTTATTGCATTATTCATTGTATTTATTCCATATTACCACACATACAGAGTGCCAGTCCAATTTATTCATCTATTTTCTAATACTGGTCTGTATGGGTGATACAGTTTTTCTGGCCTAGAGCACCTGGTCCTTACTTGCATAAGAGTGAGCTATTCCTTCAATATTTCCCTTTGTTCCATCTGTGCCTCCTATCAACTCTAGGTAATATGTTATAGTATATTTTTTTCTTATTCAACGTTTATTACTACTATTGTTGTCCCTCCATACTGCTTATGGGCTAGCTATAGGTGTTGTTACTTCACCCTTTTTTCTGTCTCCTATTTTGCAGTTGTATGTTTATCTGTGGGGGTTGGAGGCTCGGGGCTAGGGTTTATATTGCCTGCTCAGTGCAGCATACACTGTTTCCTTATTCCTCTTTTGGATTTTTGGATTCATTTACCCAGAGTCAGGCGGCTGAGCTGCTTATCGCAGCACTTGTCTGCACTGCTGCTACTCATTTTATCATTGTCTATGGTCTGTTGTTATATTTATTATTTAATAAAATATTTGTGTTATAATTGTACATGTGAGTCTTTTGTTTCAATTGGTTGTCCTATAATAGATCTGTGTCATGGTAGGGTACAGTGAGCCCTATACTCCTGCCTAGCACTGTCCCTGCCTATTTACACGATCTACTCTTACGGGCAGCCTGCAACTGGGCAGCAGTCCCTTCCTATATCTGTGCTGGGCCCAAATCAGGGAGAGGAAAACAAGGGAACAAAATAACAGAATACTAGAGATAGAATGGCACGACTTATATAGATAGAGCCAGAACCAAAGCATGGTCAATATCGGGAGAGTCTAAACTAAAACAGAATCAGAACCAGTAACATGAACCAGGGTTAGCTAGAAGTCAAAACCAGGCGATCACGTCAAATCCAAGAGTTAGGAAATCAAATCCAAAGTCGGGAATACAATAGCAACTTCACAGGAGCAAACGCTAGTGTAGCAATCCATGGGATGAACCCAATCACAGGCAATCTGTGGCCAGCAGGCTGCCTGTTTAAATAGGTAGCACTTTCTGGTTATATGACCGTCCAGCATCAAATGACTAATGACAGCAGCATACCTCTGGATGGCTAGCACTCCATGATTAGGGTAGAAGAAATTGGGGGGACCGGTGGGTATGGGTAACCCCTCGAATCCGTCTATTTCTGGAAACCCGTTGTGAAAATCTGTCATTAGTGTTTAATATAAAGTACCATAAAACAACAATGTACTACACTGGGTCTCAGGTGCCTAAGAGACCGTTAGCTGTAGTATCATACAAGCCAATGTGTGGTCAATGGATAGAGCGAACAAGCGGAAACATAAGGGTAAAATACGTATAAAAAGATACATGTATCATAAAAATACTAAAGTATTGCATACTTCTTACTCGCTTCACAAGGGGGGTGGTTTACTAGGATAAGCATAATACACCTGTAAACCAAAAAGAAACCCAGCCTGGATCGCTTCTAGGATTTTACAAGATGAAGGCAGCCAAACACACGGGTGCTTCTGTTCACTTGTCTTTATTAGGGTAGATATCCGGCTCAACGCGTTTCGGGACAGGCATGTCCCTTCATCGGTGTTTGGTTTACAGGTGTATTATGCTTATCCTAGTGAAGTGAGTAAGAAGTATACGATACTTTAGTATTTTTATGATACATGTATCTTTTTATACGTATTTTACCCTTATGTTTCTGATTGTTCGCTCTATCCATTGACCACACATTGGCTTGCATGATACTACAGCTAACGGTCTCTTAGACACCTGAGACCCAGTGTAGTACATTGTTGTTTCATGGTACTTTATATTAAACATATACCTTCCTACCGACCTATTACGATTGGCGCTCATAACAGGTTTCCAGAAAAAGGCGGATTCGAGGGGTTACCCATACCCACCGGTCCCCCCAATTTCTTCTACCCCAATTATCCTACACAAGCAGAAGCACTAGTCTGCTTGACAAACCCCGAGCAGCCTATCTACCTACTCTTTCTCCTCCACACTACTCCTCTAAACCCCTGGCGCCTCAAGTTTTTCAGATCAAGTTGAGTCCTTTCCATCAGATCTAATTAACCCTCAAACCTTCTTTCTCCTTTTATACCCTAGCGCAGGGGTCAGCAACCTTCAGCACTCCAGGTGTGGTGAAACTGCAACTCCCAGCATGCACACTTGCTTGGCTGTTTTCAGAACTCCCATAGAAGTGAGTGGAGCATGCTGGGAGTTGTAGTTTTATAACAGCTGGAGTGCCGGAGGTTGCTGATCCCTGCCCTAGCACTTCATGAACCAGGAAGCCCCACCTCATTATCCTGCCAACTGAATGCCGGCAACGCTGCCTGCAGAGAAGCGCACCTTCAGCAGAACATGATAATCTGCTAGCTGTGATATATAAACTAGGGTCAGGGAGATGTGCTGCCGACCAGCAATCATTTATTTGCCTGCATAAAAGATCCAAACAGCCGACAAACACTCGTTCAGCCAGTTATTGGCCTGTGTAAAGGAGCCCTTATTATGCATTTAGAGAATACAAGGTCTCATGAAGTAACAGTGGGGCGACATGGAGAGGGCCTTCTGGTCCTTATGGCCCCATACACATTAGTCTATTGTCGTCCAAAGCCACTGTTTTTGGCAGGACTGGTTAATAATTTAATGTGTGTGGAGAGAGGTCCAGACTCATCTTTCTCTTTTCCAACATCATCTGTCAGGAAATAAAATAATAGGGTACATTGAATTTCAACGGCCAATCCTTAAATTTTTCCAAGAGGAAAGCCTTCACCAGAAATACGTTTTTTTTTATTTTTTATTAACAAACGAAAAGTCATGAAAATGAAAGCAAAAAAATAAATAAATCCTCCGAGCAGTTAAAGGTGTCATTCAGGCCAGCCACTTCTTCAGAATGTTCTTTTAACACTTTTCATTCCTGATTACACAGCTGTGAAGCAAGGACACATATAAGTGTTTCATCTTGCAGCGCATAATTATGTAAGGACGTTATTGTGCACGTTAACAGATAGTGTCCTTTGCTTAGTGATATTTTCCATGATGCGAGCAGCTAAACGAATGTGCAGGTTTATTAGCAGTTCTCTTGATACATACTAATCAATCACTGAGCTGAGTAAACAGATGCAAAGGCTAAACAGATGGTGTTTCTTCACCCAACTACACCATCACAAGGATTTTTTTCCCTTCTGGATAGATACAAATAGCCTGACCTTCTAGTGTGTTGTTTATTACAGCCACAATCATCAACACTTCAAGGGATTACCACTTGTTTATTTCTTCTAAACGTGATCTTCTAATAGGAATGAGTTGGGTGTTTAGTAGCGCAGACAAAGGGGATGTTCTTAAACCTCTTGCAAATGCAGTTTGAGTCTTTTTATAGAACCTTAGGAGCCTTTGGAGATTTGACTGTCTGTCTTTACATGGGCTAATGCCTCTCACTGGCACATGGCATCTCTCCTGACATGTTGCTGCTTCAGCAGCTGATCAAAGTCCACACTAGCAAAATGGCTGGGGAGGTGAACATGAGTGACACAAATCAATGGCCCAGAACAGAGGAGGCCAGGCTGTCACCATGGCCGCTAGAAAAACTAGCATGGTATATGTCAATATGCTGAATGTCGTTATCTGTTTCTCTAATACATTACCATACATATTTGACTGCAAGAATGTACATTATAGAGTTAAATTATAAATGAGTAGCATAACTGAATACATGGGAATGCATCTGCAAATGTGAATAGCAAGTACGATGAGAGAAGATCTGCGAGATATAATATATATACAATTTATGTAACAGGTGCACCTAGTAAGGGCCTATTACAGCATCCTGTTGCAGTACACTACAAAGCACAAAGTAAAGGGTCAACAATGTCCTTTTTTTTATATATGTAATACCTGCATATGTATGTATTTCCACAAAGTAATAATGGGTCATATCCACAGGCACCACTAGATGGGGTTGGTGTCATCCTCGAAATAGAGTGCTTCCTCACTCCCCCAGTATGTGGACAGGACCTCTCATTTCCCTCTCCATCTAACTCTGACTATAGATTACTGAACTACTGTAAACTAGACCTTCCCCTCCAGACAGGAAGTCGGACCAGCCTACTCTACCAGGGGCGGAACAGGGTGGTTAAACCCTATTACAGCTAGCCATTGCCAACCAATACCTCCTCCTTCTGGATAAAATGAGATAGCACATGTGACATGCATAACATTACATAGAATTGCATCTAAAACTTATATACATATACAGACGTGGACAAAATTGTTGGTACCCTTTGGTCAATGAAAGAAAAAGTCACAATGGTCACAGAAATAACTTTAATCTGACAAAAGTAATAATAAATTAAAATTCTATAAATGTTAACCAATGAAAGTCAGACATTGTTTTTCAACCATGCTTCAACAGAATTATGTAAAAAAATAAACTCATGAAACAGGCATGGACAAAAATGATGGTACCCCTAACTTAATATTTTGTTGCGCAACCTTTTGAGGCAATCACTGCAATCAAACGCTTCCTGTAACTGTCAATGAGACATCTGCACCTCTCAGCAGGTATTTTGGCCCACTCCTCATGAGCAAACTGCTCCAGTTGTGTCCGGTTTGAAGGGTGCCTTTTCCAGACTGCATGTTTCAGCTCCTTCCAAAGATGCTCAATAGGATTGAGGTCAGGGCTCATAGAAGGCCACTTTAGAATAGTCCAATTTTTTCCTCTTAGCCATTCTTGGGTGTTTTTAGCGGTGTGTTTTGGGTCATTGTCCTGTTGCAAGACCCATGACCTGCGACTGAGACCAAGCTTTCTGACACTGGCTAGTACATTTCTCTCTAGAATTCCTTGATAGTCTTGAGATTTCATTGTACCCTGCACAGATTCAAGACACCCTGTGCCAGACGCAGCAAAGCAGCCCCAGAACATAACAGAGCCTCCTCCATGTTTCACAGTAGGGACAGTGTTCTTTTCTTGATATGCTTCATTTTTTCGTCTGTGAACATACAGCTGATGTGCCTTGGCAAAAACTTCGATTTTTGTCTCATCTGTCCACAGGACATTCTCCCAGAAGCTTTGTGGCTTGTCAACATGTAGTTTGGCATATTCCAGTCTTGCTTTTTTATGATTCGTTTTCAACAATGGTGTCCTCCTTGGTCGTCTCCCATGTAGTCCACTTTGGCTCAAACAACGACGGATGGTGCGATCTGACACTGATGTTCCTTGAGCATGAAGTTCACCTTGAATCTCTTTAGAAGTCTTTCTAGGCTCTTTTGTTACCATTCGGATTATCCGTCTCTTAGATTTGTCATCAATTTTCCTCCTGCGGCCACGTCCAGGGAGGTTGGCTACAGTCCCATGGATCTTAAACTTATGAATAATATGTGCAACTGTACTCACAGGAACATCTAGTTGCTTGGAGATGGTCTTATAGCCTTTACCTTTAACATGCTTGTCTATAATTTTCTTTCTGATCTCTTGAGACAGCTCTTTCCTTTGCTTCCTCTGGTCCATGTCGAGTGTGGTACACACCATATCACCAAACAACACAGTGATTACCTGGAGCCATATATATAGGCCCAATGGCTGATTACAAGGTTGTAGACACCTGTGATGCTAATTAGTGGACACACCTTGAATTAACATGTCCCTTTGGTCACATTATGTTCTGTGTTTTCTAGGGGTACCATCATTTTTGTCCATGCCTGTTTCATGAGTTTATTTTTTTACATAATTCTGTTGAAGCATGGTTGAAAAACAATGTCTGACTTTCATTGGTTAACATTTATAGAATTTTAATTTATTATTACTTTTGTCAGATTAAAGTTATTTCTGTGACCATTGTGACTTTTTCTTTCATTGACCAAAGGGTACCAACAATTTTGTCCACGTCTGTATAAACTTAAATTAAAGAACATAATAGTAATAACCCCAGGCCTGGGGTATTACAAATCTAAGAGAGAGACCACATGTAAGAGAGAGAGAGAGGTGTAGGGAAAGAACAATAAAGATAAGTTGTCTCACTTTACGACAACTTTACGACATGCATGTTCAGGTGCCTGAGCACACCAAAGCACAGTTTGGCCACATTCCAAGGTGGAAGTATACTGTGTATGTGGAAGTACAGAAATCCTGTTCAAATAATAGAGAAGAAGAGTTTGCCTGCCATCAGAGAACACCACCCTGTAGGTTGCATTGCATTTATTTTAAATCTACATATCACATATGGATGCCTATGTAAGAGTTAAATAGAGAATCATGTAGTGAGGAAGACTACTGTCTAGAGACACCTTTTGGCCTATTAATTACCTGTGCATCTGTGAAACCTATAATATCTGGGGGAAAACTGCATTTTATATATCAACTATGAGTCTGCACATGATAAGAACTGTACTGATCTGATTGCATTTGAGTTCTTGAGTTAAGAACTGTTCTGCTGCACAACTGCTTCATTATTGCTTCCTGCACTACTACCTAATACTCTCAGGGGTGGACTGACCATATATCATACAAGCAAATTTCCCAGTAGGCCAATACTCAGGGGTCAACCAAGCCCTCTTCACTGCTGCTGGCCACCCATGCTTTCAGTGCTAAATAACACTAGGAAAATCTGGTAATTATGTAGTAGGCACCAGCAGATGTCCTTCTGAATTCAACTGTATGGCTGTCCTCAGATTCTCTGCTCTGGTGTTCACCATCATAGATCACAGGCCACTATATGAGACAATGTATAAATGGCACAGAGACATAGGTCTCTCAGGCTGCAGGTTGAAAAAGGCCAATGCCTGCACCGCAGAAGCTTGGAACAGGTATTTTATAGTTTCTTCTTTCCTTGGCCGCTTGAAGAGCCTGCCTACTACTGATGGCAGTATAAAGTCATTACTAGGTGAAGTCCAGGTGGCATGCTGAAGGTAGGTGTCACAGCTGTATCATGGTCTGGTGGTAGTGGACCGTGACACTTTAGCCGTGCATGCTTGTTGCTGGTGGCAATGTGTAGTTTTTACCATGTTTACACACTTCCCTTTTAAGGTTGTTGTCCCTTCCCATTCTGGTGAGTATGGGGTTAAAGTGTGGGCAAGGTGGAGCTGGATGTGGGCTCTTATAGTACTTGGGTTTGGAGCCTGAGGTTAGTGAGACTTCAGCTTCTTGTGAAGCTGGAGTTATGCTGCCATTCTGGACCTTACCATCTGTCTAGTTTTAGGGCCTCCTTGTTGGACATAGATTGTCAATGTCATCCCTTATGTACCCTCCATGTTCCCTAACTTACCTGTGTTGATGTCTGGTGTGGGTTTATGTTCAGGGTTTGGTGTACGTCTTGTTGTAGTTTTATTTCTGGTCTTTTGGTGTTGTTCGTCCAGGATGTATGCAAAGCGTTTCCCTGTGTGTTGTGCCTCCGGTGAGGGGGCTCCTGGGTTCCTCAGAGGGGGAACTACGTTGAGCACCTGCCTGCAGAAGTGGGCTCCAGGGTTTCCCAGAGGGGAAACCACTAGTCGGTAGCAGTTGTTGTTTCATCCAGTTGTTGTGGCAGGTAAGTGCTGTGGTTCCAGTGTGTGTTGCTTGCACTGGGTGCTTACCTGCCAATCTGGTTTATGCTACTGTTTGTCCCTTTCCTTGTTGCTAGGCCTGCTTGAGACTCCGATTCATCCATGTCGTGGATGAACAGGTTGTCTCCTAGCCCTGACATTATTACCCAGGATCTCTAGGGTTAGTAGGGCCCGAGGTTCCCTGTATGAGCCCTCCCACCATTAGCGTTCGCTCATACAGTTAGGAGGTCAGGGCTAGGATTTAGGGATGTGTTATAATGTGACCTGCTCCCTTTATTCCTGTTTCCAGGCCTAGTGGAATATCCCTCCAACCCACATTGTATGGTGTGGAGTTTCCCCCCACTTTCCACTGTGACAGTATGTCCAACAAGGAGTCCCTCAAACTGCACGGTTAGTAAGGTCCAGGATGGCAGCATAACTCCAGCTCCACAAGAAGAAAAATGTTTGCATCACAACAACTGAGACCCTGCCGTGCATCTCAAAACAACTAGCTACAAAGGTACCTCAACCGTCATCAAGTAGGAGAACCCTAGAATCGGAGTATGCCCTGAAGGGAAGTAAAGGTGCACGCCAGCCCAGGGAATTCCTTCACAATTAAAGGGGTTTTCTGACTTAAAAATCTCTGCAAAGCCCCTAAAAGTGTTAAAGTTGACCCTACCCAAGATATCTAACTTAATTCATGCTCCAATGAGAACAAGATCTGGGGGTAACTTTATCTCTCCTTTACTGTCAACATTGCTGTACCACTACTTCCAATTAATCTACTTTAAATGGAAGTTGAGTGTTATCCCTCTACACCCAGAATTTCACAGAACTATGGCTTTGTGTGAACTTGTGAACAAAACGTTATCAACAAAGTTGATCAAGTAGCAAGAGAATAACAAGAGTTGTGTGTTTTGTTCAATGGACCTTTATACAACAGCATTGGCATATAGCTATGCTCCCAAAGAGAATTTATCTCCCATGGACATTTCTTAAGAAATCTCTCCAACTGAATGTAAAACTCTTTGCTTTTTAAGTCATCCTTATTCAGCTCTAATGTATCGCTAGAAATTAAATGTAGTGACAGATGTTCTAGAAAATCAGCAGATAACTCTATTGGTCTGTGATTTAAGCGCACTACTTTGCATTATGTCAAGAGCCGACCTGACTGTGCTGGCAGTACGTCACTGCATAATCTCATTTTAGAATAGATAATATCTCACAGCTAAATGTAATTTAAATCCAAATTGAATTCTCTATAAAAGCAATTGTAGCCAATTGAACTAATCCTTCACTATCTGCCCAAGCTAGCGATATCAGTATCAAAATGAATTTTGAATGAAACTTGAGTAAAGCCCTAGTCTATGTAGTAAATAGAATAAGGCGAGGCCTGTAGATGAAAATTACATATGTATGAGCATATTAACCTTGTGACAACACTAAATTTATTTACAGAAATTTTGAGCTGATTGAAATTTATCAGATATGAATATTATTGTGTGTCTGAATGTTTAAGAGGAATGATATCATTATATATGATGTATACTTTCATTCAAGTAATTAAAAGGGTTTTTTGAGATTTTTTTTAACTGTTAATTGTGGGGATTTGCTCTGTAGTTGGGAAAAGAGGGTGCAGTACAGAGGCAAAGTACAAGTTCGTAATTCAGATGTCCGTGTTTATTCACACATAAGGTCAAGCAAAAAACACTCTTTGCAGGGTTGGTGTTTGTTCACACAGAGTAGAAAGTTTATGCATGATAAAAAAAAACGTCACCTCATCAGCTGTTCTGCCTCTGGCAGTCTAAATGCAGGGTTTAGGTGGTCTGCTCTCCCAACACACGGGTCTCAGCTTTTCAGCCCAGCACAGGGCTCAGATCACAACACACAGGGCATTCTCTGCTGCTGAGCCCAGCTGCCTTTTTAAGGATAGCCAGGTGCTGTTAAAACCCAGCCTGGAACGTGGGGAGTAGTCACCCACCCAGCACTTTGACTACTCCCAAGAGCCGTCATGGATCAGCTATTTACAGCCATACTAAATAGCAAAAATGTCAATCAGCATTAGCTGCTGCTGACGCATGAAAATACCGTCTCTTACTTCACCGAGGCCAGGAACCTCAGTGACACATACATACCATCAATGAAGACTCCTTGTACCTTCCTACATGACCTATCCTTTGGACTACTGGGATCCCCGTCAATCAGCTGTTTGAAAAGGCATCAGCGCTCGCAGTAATGCCACGGTCTTCTCACAGCTTTGCCTAGGCCATGAGACGTCATGTTTATTGGTCTCATGGCCTAAGTGCGGTTCGGCCCCATTGAAGTGTATGAGGTTGAGCTGCAAGACGTACATCCATATACAATGTACGGTGCTGTGCTTGGTGAGCTGATAGAAAGCTACTGGAGCGCCAATGCATTCTCAGGTGATCGTCAGAGAATAGGTCGTTAGTTAAAACATCTCGGAAAACCACTTTGAAGGTTATGGACACCTTTGGGGCAATTTTTATTGATTGCAGTTTACTCATTTTGGGCTTAAAAATACTACAGTTCAATTCTTATTACACTGATTGGCCTAAATAAGTGTTTATGAGGTGAGGAGGTCACAGATAAGAACTACACATGAGCTGTAAGATGACGGGATTCAAGGAAAAAGCAAAGTGACAGCTTTTTAACTTTTGTATCTATGAAACAGCTGCACATTTTTAATAAGGACCCATTGAAAAAGTGGTTTGTAGGCAAAATGAGTAAAATGCAATCATAAAAAAACCTCTGAAGGTGCACACAGCTTTTACAGCAAAGTCTCTTTTCTTACATCTTATTAGTGTCATATTTGATACACAAGTTTACCATATACGAGAGCAGAAGAATGGGGCATCTGTAGTCATAGAAATTCATCTCTGCGTGCACCTGCAAAGGAATGATAATCTGGAGAATATTATAAATGAATGGTTTAAACAAAATCACTCAGAATTTTTATATTGTACAATGTGTCAGTTGCAGCTGTCAGTAAAGGCATATCCTAAACCAGGGATGCCCAACCTGTGTCCCTCCAGCTGTTTCAAAACTACAACTCCCAGCATGCCCAGACAGCCTAGAGCTATCAGCCTACAGCAGGGCATGGTGGGAGTTGTAGTTTTACAACAGCTTGAGGGCCGCAGGTTGAGCATACCTGTCCTAAACTATTGTTTACTTAAAGGGAGTCTTTCAGTGCTGCTGTCACCATTAAAGAGACTGTGTCACTATTAAAAAACGTGTTATTTTAATATAATACAATTTTTAATTATCTTCAACAAAAATGATCCAGCTGTAAGATATTCCTTTTACATTATTAGAATGGTGCCTCCTGGTGTTTCATCCGTATATAATGTGCACAGTATGTCCTCCTACGGAGCTTGTTTTGGATGCACACAAGCTGTGCTATCTTATCAACTGCCTGCTCCAAATTATAAGCTGTTAGAAAAGAAAATCACACTGACACTTCTTCAAGGATCAAGGCAAATTTCTCTCATTTAGTAAATGAAGTTAAGCATTATATATGTACATCAGCGGGATTGTCCCCTCTGAGGCTCGTGGCATTGTTCCATTGGTCATTATACAAAAATAAATTTTCACTTTTGCACAATTAGCATAGCTAAGGAATGTAAACTATAGATTAGTGGGGAGTAGTCCTGCATGCCAGCGCCATCTTGTAATGGCTTCAGATATTTCAGTTTCATATCCACAACAGTCCCCCTTTTGGAGCCATTTAAAGCATGGTCTGTCCTCCTGTCCCTCACCTGAGTAAACCTAACAATCTGTCCCATTGTGACTGTTATTTGTTTCACTACTGTGGAGACAATCTATCCCTTGTGGATAGACTCCCTCTTAATGGACTTTCACAAAGGGAAGTCAGATTCTCACATATCCCTAACACAGAACATAAGGGGGTGACTCTTGATGTCGATCTTCTGTAGAGGATTTAGGTATCAGTTCTTTGGTCTTCTCATCTTCAAACTCTGTGAAGTCGGCATACATGGTCAGAGTGGCTTCTGCTATCGTCTTGGCAAGAGGTTTCCGAACACACAGGGCCACACAGCAAGCGAATAAAGCAAGGATTATAAGAATGCATACTATAGCCCTACCTATTTGTTTTAATGCCAGTCACCCAACCATCCAAAAACTGAATCCCTGAGTTCCTTGCAAGTTCATTTGACAAATCTATGAGACCTTTCAGAGCCTTGGTGATATTTATTACACAATACAAATACAGTCTATTACGCTATATCTATATATATTTATATATCAATGGTTATAAATATATATACATATAGACGCACACACCGCAGTACAGTAATAGCACTACAATAAACACAATCCTAAACTACGCTACACACAGTACAATATAATACATAATTCCACCCCACACACTACATTAATATTACACTCACTTACACACACATTACAGCACCCACCTAACTACACACTGTCCCTATGGGAAACAAAGGGGTAAACACAGTATACTGCTGGGGACTGCAGCAGAAGTGAAGGGGTTAATTATTGGGGTATAGATCCAGGGATCAGGGGTTAAAAGGATCAGGGGATGGCTGGGCAGGGATATGGATAGGTGGTTCAGTGGTTAATGCAGGGGGGTACAGAATCGTTGGTGGTATAGAGAGGTAAGTTTAATGCAGGTGGGTGGGAAGTAAGGGTTATGCAGGTGGGGCATGTGTATATATATATATATATATATATATATATATACACTGCTCAAAAAAATAAAGGGAACACTTAAACAACACAATGTAACTCCAAGTCAATCACACTTCTGTGAAATCAAACTGTCCACTTAGGAAGCAACACTGAGTGACAATCAATTTCACATGCTGTTGTGCAAATGGGATAGACAACAGGTGGAAATTATAGGCAATTAGCAAGACACCCCCAATAAAGGAGTGGTTCTGCAGGTGGTGACCACAGACCACTTCTCAGTTCCTATGCTTCCTGGCTGATGTTTTGGTTACTTTTGAATGCTGGCGGTGCTTTCACTCTAGTGGTAGCATGAGACGGAGTCTAGAACCCACACAAGTGGCTCAAGTATTGCAGCTTATCCAGGATGGCACATCAATGCGAGCTGTGGCAAGAAGGTTTGCTGTGTCTGTCAGCGTAGTGTCCAGAGCATGGAGGCGCTACCAGGAGACAGGCCAGTACATCAGGAGACGTGGAGGAGGCTGTAGGAGGGCAACAAGCCAGCATCAGGACCGCTACCTCCGCCTTTGTGCAAGGAGGAACAGGAGGAGCACTGCCAGAGCCCTGCAAAATGACCTCCAGCAGGCCACAAATGTGCATGTGTCTGCTCAAACGGTCAGAATAGACTCCATGAGGGTGATATGAGGGCCCAATGTCCACAGGTGGGGGTTGTGCTTACAGCCCAACACCGTGCAGGACGTTTGGCATTTGCCAGAGAACACCAAGATTGGCAAATTCGCCACTGGCGCCCTGTGCTCTTCACAGATGAAAGCAGGTTCACACTGAGCAGATGACAGACATGATAGAGTCTGGAGACGCCGTGGAGAGCGTTCTGCTGCCTGCAACATCCTCCAGCATGACCGGTTTGGCATTGGGTCAGTAATGGTGTGGGGTGGCATTTCTTTGAAGGGCCGCACAGCCCTCCATATGCTCGCCAGAGGTAGCCTGACTGCCATTAGATACTGAGATGAGATCCTCAGACCCCTTGAGAGACCATATGCTGGTGCGGTTGGCCCTGGGTTCCTCCTAATGAAAGACAATGCTAGACCTCTTGTGGCTGGAGTGTGTCAGCAGTTCCTGCAAGACAAAGGCATTGATGCTATGGACTGGCCCGCCCGTTCCCCAGACCTGAATCCAATTGAGCACATCTGGGACATCATGTCTCGCTCTATCCACCAATGTCACGTTGCACCACAGACTGTCCAGGAGTTGGAAGATGCTTTAGTCCAGGTCTGGGAGGAGATCCCTCAGGAGACCATCCGCCACCTCATCAGGAGCATGCACAGGCGTTGTAGGGAGGTCATACAGGCACGTGGAGGCCACACACACTACTGAGCCTCATTTTGACTTGTTTTAAGGACATTACATCAAAGTTGGATCAGCCTGTAGTGTGTTTTTCCACTTTACTTTTGAGTGTGACTCCAAATCCAGACCTCAGTGGGTTGAAAAATTAAATTTCTAATTTTTTATTTTTGTGTGATTTTGTTGTCAGCACATTCAACTATGTAAAGAACAAAGTATTTCAGAAGAATATTTAATTAATTCAGATCTAGGATGTGTTATTTTTGTGTTCCCTTTATTTTTTTTGAGCAGTGTATACACTCACCTAAAGAATTATTAGGAACACCTGTTCTATTTATCATTAATGCGACTATCTAGTCAACCAATCACATAGCAGTTGCTTCAATGCATGTAGGGTTGTGGTCCTGGTCAAGACAATCTCCTGAACTCCAAACTGAATGTCAGAATGGGAAAGAAAGGTGATTTAAGCAATTTTGAGCGTGGCATGGTTGTTGGTGCCAGACGGGCCGGTCTGAGTATTTCACAATCTGCTCAGTTACTGGGATTTTCACGCACAACCATTTCTAGGGTTCACAAAGAATGGTGTGAAAAGGGAAAAACATCCAGTATGCAGCAGTCCTGTGGGCGAAAATGCCTTGTTGATGCTAGAGGTCAGAGGAGAATGGGCCGACTGATTCAAGCTGATAGAAGAGCAACGTTGACTGAAATAACCACTCGTTACAACCGAGGTATGCAGCAAAGCATTTGTGAAGCCACAACACGCACATCCTTGAGGTGGATGGGCTACAACAGAAGACCCCACCGGATGCCACTCATCTCCACTACAAATAGGAAAAAGAGGCTACAATTTGCACGAGCTCACCAAAATTGGACTGTTGAAGACTGGAAAAATGTTGCCTGGTCTGATGAGTCTCGATTTCTGTTGAGACATTCAAATGGTAGAGTCCGAACTTGGCATAAACAGAATGAGAACATGTATCCATCATGCATTGTTACCACTGTGCAGGCTGGTGGTGGTGGTGTAATAGTGTGGGGGATGTTTTCTGGGCACACTTTAGGCCCCTTAGTGCCAATTGCCCATCGTTTAAATGCCACGGGCTACCTGAGCATTGTTTCTGACCATGTCCATCCCTTCATGACCACCATGTACCCATCCTCTGATAGCTACTTCCAGCAGGATAATGCACTAGGGATGAGCGAACTCGAACTGTATAGTTCGGGTTCGTACCGAATTTTGGGGTGTCCGTGACACGGACCCGAACCCGGACATTTTCGTAAAAGTCCGGGTTCGGGTTCGGTGTTCGTCGCTTTCTTCGCGCTTTTGTGACGCTTTCTTGGCGCTTTTTGAAAGGCTGCAAAGCAGCCAATCAACAAGCGTCATACTACTTGCCCCAAGAGGCCATCACAGCCATGCCTACTATTGGCATGGCTGTGATTGGCCAGAGCACCATGTGACCCAGCCTCTATTTAAGCTGGAGTCACATAGCGCCGCCCGTCACTCTGCTCTGATTAGCGTAGGGAGAGGTTGCGGCTGCGACAGTAGGGCGAGATTAGGCAGATTAACTCCTCCAAAGGACTTGATTAACTGATCGATCTGCAGCTGTGGATCATTGAGCTGCTGATCCTCAATTGCTCACTGTTTTTAGGCTGCCCAGACCGTTTGTCAGTCACATTTTTCTGGGGTGATCGGCGGCCATTTTGTGACTTGTGGTGCGCCAGCACAAGCTGCGACCAAGTGCATTTAACCCTCAATGGTGTGGTTGTTTTTTGGCTAAAGCCTACATCAGGGTGAAGCTGTCACACCAAGTGCATTTAACCAGCAATAGTCTGTTCATTTTTTGGCCATATACAAAATCAGGGGCAAGCTGCGCCTGTCACCAAGTGCATTTAACCCTCAATGGTGTGGTTGTTTTTTGGCTAAAGCCTACATCAGGGTGAAGCTGTCACACCAAGTGCATTTAACCAGCAATAGTCTGTTCATTTTTTGGCCATATACTAAATCAGGGGCAAGCTGCGCCTGTCACCAAGTGCATTTAACCCTCAAAGGTGTGGTTGTTTTTTGGCTAAAGCCTACATCAGGGTGAAGCTGTCACACCAAGTGCATTTAACCAGCAATAGTCTGTTTATTTTTTGGCCATATCCCAGTCTAATTCTGTCACTAAATCCATACCGGTCACCCAGCGCCTAAATACTAGGCCTCAAATTTATATCCCGCTAAATCTGTCCTTAGTGCTGTAGCTGGGCGAGTTATTTAGTGTCCGTTCAAGCACATTTCTTGTTCTGGGTTGAAATACAATTCCCAATTTAGCAATTTCATAATTTAGTGGTTTCTGCTATATCAGAGCTATTTGAAATCTATCCCTAAAAGGGTATATAATATTCAAGGTGCACATTGGGTCATTCAGAATAACTTCACACACACCCGCTACTGTGTATTTCCAAGTCTAATTCTGGCACTAAACCCATACCTGTCACCCAGCGCCTAAATACTAGGCCTCAAATTTATATCCAGCTAAATCTGTCCCTAGTGCTGTAGCTGGGCGAGTTATTTAGTGTCCGTTCAAGCACATTTCTTGTTCTGGGTTGAAATACAATTCCCAATTTAGCAATTTCATAATTTAGTGGTTTCTGCTATATCAGAGCTATTTGAAATCTATCCCTAAAAGGGTATATAATATTCAAGGTGCACATTGGGTCATTCAGAATAACTTCACACACACCCGCTACTGTGTATTTCCAAGTCTAATTCTGGCACTAAACCCATACCTGTCACCCAGCGCCTAAATACTAGGCCTCAAATTTATATCCCGCTAAATCTGTCCTTAGTGCTGTAGCTGGGCGAGTTATTTAGTGTCCGTTCAAGCACATTTCTTGTTCTGGGTTGAAATACAATTCCCAATTTAGCAATTTCATAATTTAGTGGTTTCTGCTATATCAGAGCTATTTGAAATCTATCCCTAAAAGGGTATATAATATTCAAGGTGCACATTGGGTCATTCAGAATAACTTCACACACACCCGCTACTGTGTATTTCCAAGTCTAATTCTGTCACTAAACCCATACCTGTCACCCAGCGCCTAAATACTAGGCCTCAAATTTATATCCCGCTAAATCTGTCCCTAGTGCTGTAGCTGGGCGAGTTATTTAGTGTCCGTTCAAGCACATTTCTTGTTCTGGGTTGAAATACAATTCCCAATTTAGCAATTTCATAATTTAGTGGTTTCTGCTATATCAGAGCTATTTGAAATCTATCCCTAAAAGGGTATATAATATTCAAGGTGCACATTGGGTCATTCAGAATAACTTCACACACACCCGCTACTGTGTATTTCCAAGTCTAATTCTGGCACTAAACCCATACCTGTCACCCAGCGCCTAAATACTAGGCCTCAAATTTATATCCCGCTAAATCTGTCCCTAGTGCTGTAGCTGGGCGAGTTATTTAGTGTCCGTTCAAGCACATTTCTTGTTCTGGGTTGAAATACAATTCCCAATTTAGCAATTTCATAATTTAGTGGTTTCTGCTATATCAGAGCTATTTGAAATCTATCCCTAAAAGGGTATATAATATTCAAGGTGCACATTGGGTCATTCAGAATAACTTCACACACACCCGCTACTGTGTATTTCCAAGTCTAATTCTGGCACTAAACCCATACCTGTCACCCAGCGCCTAAATACTAGGCCTCAAATTTATATCCCGCTAAATCTGTCCCTAGTGCTGTAGCTGGGCGAGTTATTTAGTGTCCGTTCAAGCACATTTCTTGTTCTGGGTTGAAATACAATTCCCAATTTAGCAATTTCATAATTTAGTGGTTTCTGCTATATCAGAGCTATTTGAAATCTATCCCTAAAAGGGTATATAATATTCAAGGTGCACATTGGGTCATTCAGAATAACTTCACACACACCCGCTACTGTGTATTTCCAAGTCTAATTCTGGCACTAAACCCATACCTGTCACCCAGCGCCTAAATACTAGGCCTCAAATTTATATCCAGCTAAATCTGTCCCTAGTGCTGTAGCTGGGCGAGTTATTTAGTGTCCGTTCAAGCACATTTCTTGTTCTGGGTTGAAATACAATTCCCAATTTAGCAATTTCATAATTTAGTGGTTTCTGCTATATCAGAGCTATTTGAAATCTATCCCTAAAAGGGTATATAATATTCAAGGTGCACATTGGGTCATTCAGAATAACTTCACACACACCCGCTACTGTGTATTTCCAAGTCTAATTCTGGCACTAAACCCATACCTGTCACCCAGCGCCTAAATAATAGGCCTCAAATTTATATCCCGCTAAATCTGTCCCTAGTGCTGTAGCTGGGCGAGTTATTTAGTGTCCGTTCAAGCACATTTCTTGTTCTGGGTTGAAATACAATTCCCAATTTAGCAATTTCATAATTTAGTGGTTTCTGCTATATCAGAGCTATTTGAAATCTATCCCTAAAAGGGTATATAATATTCAAGGTGCACATTGGGTCATTCAGAATAACTTCACACACACCCGCTACTGTGTATTTCCAAGTCTAATTCTGTCACTAAACCCATACCTGTCACCCAGCGCCTAAATACTAGGCCTCAAATTTATATCCCGCTAAATCTGTCCCTAGTGCTGTAGCTGGGCGAGTTATTTAGTGTCCGTTCAAGCACATTTCTTGTTCTGGGTTGAAATACAATTCCCAATTTAGCAATTTCATAATTTAGTGGTTTCTGCTATATCAGAGCTATTTGAAATCTATCCCTAAAAGGGTATATAATATTCAAGGTGCACATTGGGTCATTCAGAATAACTTCACACACACCCGCTACTGTGTATTTCCAAGTCTAATTCTGGCACTAAACCCATACCTGTCACCCAGCGCCTAAATACTAGGCCTCAAATTTATATCCAGCTAAATCTGTCCCTAGTGCTGTAGCTGGGCGAGTTATTTAGTGTCCGTTCAAGCACATTTCTTGTTCTGGGTTGAAATACAATTCCCAATTTAGCAATTTCATAATTTAGTGGTTTCTGCTATATCAGAGCTATTTGAAATCTATCCCTAAAAGGGTATATAATATTCAAGGTGCACATTGGGTCATTCAGAATAACTTCACACACACCCGCTACTGTGTATTTCCAAGTCTAATTCTGGCACTAAACCCATACCTGTCACCCAGCGCCTAAATACTAGGCCTCAAATTTATATCCCGCTAAATCTGTCCTTAGTGCTGTAGCTGGGCGAGTTATTTAGTGTCCGTTCAAGCACATTTCTTGTTCTGGGTTGAAATACAATTCCCAATTTAGCAATTTCATAATTTAGTGGTTTCTGCTATATCAGAGCTATTTGAAATCTATCCCTAAAAGGGTATATAATATTCAAGGTGCACATTGGGTCATTCAGAATAACTTCACACACACCCGCTACTGTGTATTTCCAAGTCTAATTCTGGCACTAAACCCATACCTGTCACCCAGCGCCTAAATACTAGGCCTCAAATTTATATCCCGCTAAATCTGTCCCTAGTGCTGTAGCTGGGCGAGTTATTTAGTGTCCGTTCAAGCACATTTCTTGTTCTGGGTTGAAATACAATTCCCAATTTAGCAATTTCATAATTTAGTGGTTTCTGCTATATCAGAGCTATTTGAAATCTATCCCTAAAAGGGTATATAATATTCAAGGTGCACATTGGGTCATTCAGAATAACTTCACACACACCCGCTACTGTGTATTTCCAAGTCTAATTCTGGCACTAAACCCATACCTGTCACCCAGCGCCTAAATACTAGGCCTCAAATTTATATCCCGCTAAATCTCTCGTTACCGCTGTCCTGTTGTGGCTGGGAAAGTTATTTAGTGTCCGTCAAAGCACATTTTTTGTTCTGGGTTGAAATACAATTCCCAATTTAGCAATTTCATAATTTAGTGGTTTCTGCTATATCAGAGCTATTTGAAATCTATCCCTAAAAGGGTAGATCATATTGAAGGTGCACATAGGGTCATTCAGAATAACTTCACACACACGCTTCTGTGCATTTCCAAGTCTAATTCTGTCACTAAATCCATACCGGTCACCCAGCGCCTAAATACTAGGCCTCAAATTTATATCCCGCTGAATTTGAATACAATACATTGGGCCAAATAATATATTTGTTGTTGTGGTGAACCATAACAATGAGAAAAACATCTAGTAAGGGACGCGGACGTGGACATGGTCGTGGTGGTGTTAGTGGACCCTCTGGTGCTGGGAGAGGACGTGGCCGTTCTGCCACATCCACACGTCCTAGTGTACCAACTACCTCAGGTCCCAGTAGCCGCCAGAATTTACAGCGATATATGGTGGGGCCCAATGCCGTTCTAAGGATGGTAAGGCCTGAGCAGGTACAGGCATTAGTCAATTGGGTGGCCGACAGTGGATCCAGCACGTTCACATTATCTCCCACCCAGTCTTCTGCAGAAAGCGCACAGATGGCGCCTGAAAACCAACCCCATCAGTCTGTCACATCACCCCCATGCATACCAGGGAAACTGTCTCAGCCTCAAGTTATGCAGCAGTCTCTTATGCTGTTTGAAGACTCCGCTGGCAGGGTTTCCCAAGGGCATCCACCTAGCCCTTCCCCAGCGGTGAAAGACATAGAATGCACTGACGCACAACCACTTATGTTTCCTGATGATGAGGACATGGGAATACCACCTCAGCATGTCTCTGATGATGACGAAACACAGGTGCCAACTGCTGCGTCTTTCTGCAGTGTGCAGACTGAACAGGAGGTCAGGGATCAAGACTGGGTGGAAGACGATGCAGGGGACGATGAGGTCCTAGACCCCACATGGAATGAAGGTCGTGCCACTGACTTTCACAGTTCGGAGGAAGAGGCAGTGGTGAGACCGAGCCAACAGCGTAGCAAAAGAGGGAGCAGTGGGCAAAAGCAGAACACCCGCCGCCAAGAGACTCCGCCTGCTACTGACCGCCGCCATCTGGGACCGAGCACCCC
Organism: Bufo gargarizans; assembly: GCF_014858855.1. Taxonomy (NCBI): domain Eukaryota; kingdom Metazoa; phylum Chordata; class Amphibia; order Anura; family Bufonidae; genus Bufo; species Bufo gargarizans. The sequence goes on along the minus strand of NC_058083.1, from coordinate 398,537,998 downwards.
AAAGGCAGCTTCAAGGAGTTCCCTGGCATGGCACTTCTTCAAACAATGTGCTGACGACAAGACCCGAGTGGTTTGCACGCTGTGCCATCAGAGCCTGAAGCGAGGCATTAACGTTCTGAACCTGAGCACAACCTGCATGACCAGGCACCTGCATGCAAAGCATGAACTGCAGTGGAGTAAACACCTTAAAACCAAGGAAGTCACTCAGGCTCCCCCTGCTACCTCTTCTGCTGCTGCCGCCTCGGCCTATTCTGCTGCTGCCGCCTCGGCCTCTTCCTCCGCCTCTGGAGGAACGTTGGCACCTGCCGCCCAGCAAACAGGGGATGTACCACCAACACCACCACCACCACCTCCGTCACCAAGCGTCTCAACCATGTCACACGCCAGCGTTCAGCTCTCCATCTCACAAACATTTGATAGAAAGCGTAAATTCCCACCTAGCCACCCTCGATCCCTGGCCCTGAATGCCAGCATTTCTAAACTACTGGCCTATGAAATGCTGTCATTTAGGCTGGTGGACACAGACAGCTTCAAACAGCTCATGTCGCTTGCTGTCCCACAGTATGTTGTTCCCAGCCGGCACTACTTCTCCAAGAGAGCCGTGCCTTCCCTGCACAACCAAGTATCCGATAAAATCAAGTGTGCACTGCGCAACGCCATCTGTGGCAAGGTCCACCTAACCACAGATACGTGGACCAGTAAGCACGGCCAGGGACGCTATATCTCCCTAACTGCACACTGGGTAAATGTAGTGGCAGCTGGGCCCCAGGCGGAGAGCTGTTTGGCGCACGTCCTTCCGCCGCCAAGGATCGCAGGGCAACATTCTTTGCCTCCTGTTGCCACCTCCTCCTTCTCGGCTTCCTCCTCCTCTTCTTCCACCTGCTCATCCAGTCAGCCACACACCTTCACCACCAACTTCAGCACAGCCCGGGGTAAACGTCAGCAGGCCATTCTGAAACTCATATGTTTGGGGGACAGGCCCCACACCGCACAGGAGTTGTGGCGGGGTATAGAACAACAGACCGACGAGTGGTTGCTGCCGGTGAGCCTCAAGCCCGGCCTGGTGGTGTGTGATAATGGGCGAAATCTCGTTGCAGCTCTGGGACTAGCCAATTTGACGCACATCCCTTGCTTGGCGCATGTGCTGAATTTGGTGGTGCAGAAGTTCATTCACAACTACCCCGACATGTCAGAGCTGCTGCATAAAGTGCGGGCCGTCTGTTCGCGCTTCCGGCGTTCACATCCTGCTGCTGCTCGCCTGTCTGCGCTACAGCGTAACTTCGGCCTTCCCGCTCACCGCCTCATATGCGACGTGCCCACCAGGTGGAACTCCACCTTGCACATGCTGGACAGACTGTGCGAGCAGCAGCAGGCCATAGTGGAGTTTCAGCTGCAGCACGCACGGGTCAGTCGCACTACAGAACAGCACCACTTCACCACCAATGACTGGGCCTCCATGCGAGACCTGTGTGCCCTGTTGCGCTGTTTCGAGTACTCCACCAACATGGCCAGTGGCGATGACACCGTTATCAGCGTTACAATACCACTTCTATGTCTCCTTGAGAAAACACTTAGGGCGATGATGGAAGAGGAGGTGGCCCAGGAGGAGGAGGAGGAGGAGGAGGAGGAAGAGGGGTCATTTTTAGCACTTTCAGGCCAGTCTCTTCGAAGTGACTCAGAGGGAGGTTTTTGGCAACAGCAGAGGCCAGGTACAAATGTGGCCAGCCAGGGCCCACTACTGGAGGACGAGGAGGACGAGGATGAGGAGGAGGTGGAGGAGAATGAGGATGAAGCATGGTCACAGCGGGGTGGCTCCCAACGCAGCTCGGGTCCATCACTGGTGCGTGGCTGGGGGGAAAGGCAGGACGATGACGATACGCCTCCCACAGAGGACAGCTTGTCCTTACCCCTGGGCAGCCTGGCACACATGAGCGACTACATGCTGCAGTGCCTGCGCAACGACAGCAGAGTTGCCCACATTTTAACCTGTGCGGACTACTGGGTTGCCACCCTGCTGGATCCACGCTACAAAGACAATGTGCCCACCTTACTTCCTGCACTGGAGCGTGATAGGAAGATGCGCGAGTACAAGCGCACGTTGGTAGACGCGCTACTGAGAGCATTCCCAAATGTCACAGGGGAACAAGTGGAAGCCCAAGGCCAAGGCAGAGGAGGAGCAAGAGGTCGCCAAGGCAGCTGTGTCACGGCCAGCTCCTCTGAGGGCAGGGTTAGCATGGCAGAGATGTGGAAAACTTTTGTCAACACGCCACAGCTAACTGCACCACCACCTGATACGCAACGTGTTAGCAGGAGGCAACATTTCACTAACATGGTGGAACAGTACGTGTGCACACCCCTCCACGTACTGACTGATGGTTCGGCCCCATTCAACTTCTGGGTCTCTAAATTGTCCACGTGGCCAGAGCTAGCCTTTTATGCCTTGGAGGTGCTGGCCTGCCCGGCAGCCAGCGTTTTGTCTGAACGTGTATTCAGCACGGCAGGGGGCGTCATTACAGACAAACGCAGCCGCCTGTCTACAGCCAATGTGGACAAGCTGACGTTCATAAAAATGAACCAGGCATGGATCCCACAGGACCTGTCCGTCCCTTGTCCAGATTAGACATTAACTACCTCCCCATAACCATATATTATTGGACTCCAGGGCACTTCCTCATTCAATCCTATTTTTATTTTCATTTTACCATTATATTGCGAGGCTACCCAAAGTTGAATGAACCTCTCCTCTGCCTGTGTGCTAGGCCTAAATATATGCCAATGGACTGTTGCAGTGGTGGCTGACGTGAAGCCTCATTCTCTGCTATGACATGCAGACTGATTCTCTGCTGACATGAAGACAGATTCTCTGTTACGGGACCTCCCTCCTCTGCCTGGGTGCTGGGCCTAAATATATGCCAATGGACTGTTGCAGTGGTGGCTGACATGAAGCCTGATTCTCTGCTATGACATGCAGACTAATTCTCTGCTGACATGAAGCCAGATTGTCTGTTACGGGACCTCTCTCCTCTGCCTGGGTGCTGGGCCTAAATTTATGTCAATGGACTGTTGCAGTGGTGGCTGACGTGAAGCCTGATTCTCTGCTATGACATGCAGACTGATTCTCTGCTGACATGAAGCCAGATTGTCTGTTACGGGACCTCTCTGCTCTGCCTGTGTGCTAGGCCTAAATATATGCCAATGGACTGTTGCAGTGGTGGCTGACGTGAAGCCTCATTCTCTGCTATGACATGCAGACTGATTCTCTGCTGACATGAAGCCAGATTGTCTGTTACGGGACCTCTCTGCTCTGCCTGTGTGCTAGGCCTAAATATATGCCAATGGACTGTTGCAGTGGTGGGTGACGTGAAGCCTCATTCTCTGCTATGACATGCAGACTGATTCTCTGCTGACATGAAGCCAGATTCTCTGTTACGGGACCTCTCTGCTCTGCCTGTGTGCTAGGCCTAAATATATGCCAATGGACTGTTGCAGTGGTGGCTGACGTGAAGCCTCATTCTCTGCTATGACATGCAGACTAATTCTCTGCTGACATGAAGACAGATTCTCTGTTACGGGACCTCTCTCCTCTGCCTGGGTGCCGGGGCCTAAATATCTGAGAATGGACTGTTCCAGTGGTGGGTGACGGGAAGCCAGATTCTCTGCTATGGAACCTCTCTCCAATTGATTTTGGTTAATTTTTATTTATTTAATTTTTATTTTAATTCATTTCCCTATCCACATTTGTTTGCAGGGGATTTACCTACATGTTGCTGCCTTTTGCAGCCCTCTAGCTCTTTCCTGGGCTGTTTTACAGCCTTTTTAGTGCCGAAAAGTTCGGGTCCCCATTGACTTCAATGGGGTTCGGGTTCGGGACGAAGTTCGGATCGGGTTCGGATCCCGAACCCGAACATTTCCGGGATGTTCGGCCGAACTTCTCGAACCCGAACATCCAGGTGTTCGCTCAACTCTATAATGCACCATGTCACAAAGCTCAAATCATTTCAAATTGGTTTCTTGAACATGACAATGAGTTCACTGTACTAAAATGGCCCCCACAGTCACCAGATCTCAACCCAATAAATCATCTTTGGGATGTGGTGGAACGGGAGCTTCGTGCCCTGGATGTGCATCCCTCAAATCTCCACCAACTGCAAGATGCTACCCTATCAATATGGGCCAACATTTCTAAAGAATGCTATCAGCACCTTGTTGAATCAATGCCACGTAGAATTAAGGCAGTTCTGAAGGCAAAAGGGGGTCCAACACCGTATTAGTATGGTGTTCCTAATAATTCTTTAGGTGAGTGTATATATATATTCAAATATTACCCTTCCCTCTACATTTGCCTAACTCAATAACATATCTAGACAAAGTATCATACTGCATGTTAAGCTGTTGTGAGAAATATAGCCCCAACCTAGGGACGCTGCCAAACAATATCTGAGTTTCTGGGGTCCTCTTGCCATGTGTCTCACGCTGAAAAGAGCTAGGGCCAGGCTTTCTGTCCAGGGTTTCCCAGTGTCCTAGACACCTTTCAGCATTTTCTGCTTCAACGTGCCATTCAGTCTTTTGACTTTTCTGCTGCTTTGCAGGTGATACTGTGTGCCAAGCTAATTCTGTCCCCAACTGTGTCCATACTTCTTTGGTGACATTAGCTGTGAAGGCTGGTCCTCTGTCACTTTTAATTGTCTCTGGTAGGCCAAACAGACAGACTATTTAATTCAGGAGTTTCTTGGCGGTGGTGATGGCCGATACTTGGTGGTAAAAGCCTCTGGCCATCCTGAGAACAAGTTAACTACCACTAGAGCATACTCATAAGGACCTGCTCTTGACATCTGTATGTGGTCAATCTGTGTCCTCTGAAATGGGTAGAGTGGTTTGAGAGTGCACTTCTGTGGTCTTCTCCATTTTTCCCGCCTTACGCCGTGCACACACAAGACATCCCCGAGTATTTTGTGTCGATGCCATGGAGAATCCTGGAGCAAAGTAATATGATGCCACCAAGTTGTTCATCTTAGTCTTGGACTGATGTGTGGTTTCATGAACCCACTATGCCACCATTGAGAACATGGTTCTGGGCAAGCAGGGCTTCTTGTTCTTCATGTAGACTTCTTTTTCTGTCATAACCCTTCTTTATCCATTCTTCTTGTTCTACCTTTGGAGCTTGTTTCTGCAGATTAATGATCAATTCCCAAGCCTGGGAGTCTATTTTCTTGTCTTCTTCAGTTTCCTCCTTGTCTCCTTTGTGTCATTATAAGATCAACTTCTTCTTCTGTATGTGCTTCAGAGCCCTGAGCCGCTCTCTTTGCTGCCAGATCTGCCAAATTATTTCCTCTTGCTTCTGGGATCTCTGCCCTGGTGTGGGCTTTTACTTTGATGGTTGCTACCACTTGAGGTAGCAGCAGAGCTTCCAAGAAGTGAGCTATGGCCTTGTGATGTCTGACAGGTGTTTTTACTGTTATGAAGTCTTTAGCCTTCCAAATGAGACCATAATCATGTGCCACTCCATATGCATATCTGGAGTCTGTGTATATGTTTGCTCTTTTACCTGTTGCCATGTTACAGGAAGCAGTCAGAGCCTTCAAGTCAGCCTCCTGAGCTGACAGATGAGGTGGCAGCTTTTGTTCCAGCAGCACTTCTGTGGTGGTGGTCACTGCCATACCTGTGTGAAACCGTCCTTTCTCATCTTCAAACCTGGAGCCATCCACAAAGAGAGTTAGATCTGCATCCTGTAAGTGGGTATCTGTAAGTGAGTCAAACACAGATGTCCCTTGGTTCATAAGTGCAAGGCAGTCATGTGGTAAGTTTGAAACTTCATCTTTCACATGCATACCCACATCATCTTCAGTTTCAACTTGTTCACCCCCTTTGGAAGAGGAAGGAGAGTGGCAGGATTGAGTAGCGCACAACGGGAGAGAGATACATTATCAGGAATGAGAAATGAGCACTGAAGGCGCAGATGTCTGGATGCGGAAAGGTGTTTGGGTTGAGTGATATCATGCAGAGCCACGGTAGGCCAGTACAAGTTCTGAGGTTTTATCCATGAGAAGATGAGCTGCATACTAGGGCTGAAACAATTACTCGATTAAATTGAGTAATTTGACACAAAAAAAATACTCAATGCTAATTCTTTGCATCGATGATTCATTTGTGGCACAATGGGGGGAGAGATGATGGCACAAGGGGGCGAGATGATGGCACTGGGCCAGTAGAGCTGATGGGTATGGGGTGAGGGACAGCTGATGGCACTGGGGGAGTGGAGCTGATGGCACTGGGGAGTGGAGCTGATAGCACTGGGGTGGAGGAGAGCTGGTAGCACTGGGTGGGGAGAGCTGAAGGCACTGGGGTGGGGAGAGCTGATAGCACTTGGTGGGGAGGACTGAAGGCACTGGGGGAGTGGAGCTGATGGCACAAGGGGGGAAGATGATGGCACAAGGGGGGGACAGATGATGGCACAAGGGGGGACAGCTGATGGCACAAGGGGGGAGATGATGGCACTGGGGGAGTAGAGCTGATGGCTATGGGGTGGGAGAGAGCTGATGGCTATGGGGTGGGAGAGAGCTGATGGCACTGGTTGGGGAGAGCTGATGGCACTGGGGAGTGGAGCTGATGGCACTGGGTGGGTGAGAGCTGATGGCTCTGGGGTGGGGGAGAGCTGATGGCACTGGGTGGGGAGAGCTAAAGGCACTTGGTGGGAGAGATATAGGCACTTGGTTGGAGAGCTAAAGGCACTGGGGTGGGGGAGAGCTAAATGCACTGGGGTGGGCGAGAGCTGATGACACTTGGTGGGAGAGAGCTGATGGCACTGGGGGAGTGGAGCTGATGACACTGGGGTGGGGGAAAACTTGTCACACAGTAGGGAACAAAGGGTGTTGGGGACTGATGGCAGGGGGTCTTATGAATTTTTATAACGGAAAACAGTCTATTAATTCATTTTTTCTTATTAGATTACTCGATTAATCGTAAAAAATAATCAATGGAATACTCGATTACTAAAATAATTGTTTAATGCAGCACTACTGCAAACACAGCTCTTATGCATGATGGAGCTCCTCTTGGAACTAGGTATAGTCTTGCAGAGTAATATCCAAGAGGTCTTTGTCCGCCCCCATGTTCTTGTGTAAGGACTCCTGTGGCATGGCCTTGACTCACCATCACATAAAGTCTGAAAGGCTTACTGTAGTCAGGTAGGCCCAGGGCTGGGGAAGAGGTGATGGCTTGTTTGAGCTGAAAAAAGGCCTCTGTAGCTTGTTCTGTCATCTGGAATAGCTCTTACTTCAGAGAGTCATAAAGTGGTTGCATGTAGAGAAACACGTAAAGTATCCATGGTCTGCAGTAAGAGATGATACCAAGGAAGGATTGTAACTCTGTGGCTGAGGCAGGTAGTTGTAGGGCTTGAATGGCAGCTTTTCGGTCCTCAGTAAGGTGTTTTGCTTCATGGGAGATACAATGTCCCAAAAAGACAACCTTCTCTTGGCTTAGTTGAAATTTTTGTTTTGAGGCTTTGCAGCCATTCTTGTGGAGAAACTGAAGAAGAGAGATAGAGGCCTTGTTGCAGAGCTCTGTGGAGGGTGCACAGAGGAGGAGATCATCCAGGTACTGTAGGACCAAGGGATGTTCCATCTTCCATCCTTTGTAGGGATGATGGCACCAACAGCAAGGTATGACTTAAGTTGTCTTGATATGGAGTCTGTCTGGGCTATAGAGATAGGGTACTGTGGCTTGCATGGGAGAACAGCATGTTATTTCAATGCGACCTTGCTGTCACTTTTAATCTGCCTATGTCTTCAGGGCCTGTGGCCCATAGGCCTTGAAGAACAGGTTCTAGAGTACTTTCCTCTCTCATGTTTGAAATGTCATCTTCAATGTAAAATAGGCCAAAAACCTTGGTGGTGTCCTCAGGGTCCAACTAATTGTGCTAGCATGGCTTAAATAGGTTGTCCTGACGAAGCCTATATGGCGAAACACGTGTCGAGGTTGAAGCAGTGGGGGAACCGTGTCTGCATTTTTCAGCAGCAACATGGGTAGGTAACATGGTATCTGGATTAGGGTGGGACTAGTGGCTTGCAGTTATTGTTATATGCCATCTTTATGAGTAGTATTGCACTGTCCATTTATACCCTACAGCATCCATTGGTTGGACGCTGTGACTAAGAGCCAGGTAGTTGTTCAATACCAGGGAACAGCAATTGCACCCGCAACTACTCCAATATTCACAGCTTCTGTCAATTGTCTGTTACCTGCTGTATATGGTCACATTATCCCCCCATTGTGATTCTACACATTGTAGAGCCTTTTTGTGGCCCAGTCTCCATGTTCTGTCCCTTTTGAGTCTCACCTGAGACTAATGATCATGTGATTTATATTGAATAAAATGAGATTTTTTTACCTTGTTAAATCCTTGCTCTTTTTTTGTCCATGTTCATGTGTAGAGACCTGGACATGGGGGAGCATCTAGTAGTACCATCAACTCTTACACATGTCACTGTCGCAGCGGAAAGGCAATCAGGTTCATGGAGCTCTGGGTGTCGAATAACACTTCTGGCTACACCAGTCTCCACCAGGAAAGCAAGTGATTTCCCTCTACATTTACCTGGACAAAAGGGGTTGGTCCACTGAGTTGTTTTGTTTCAAGGGCTAAAAGTGGACAGGATGGTGGACCTGGCTTGCCTGTTTCCTAGCGGGATACATCTTCTTGTTGTCTCCCTGTAGGAGGACGAGGAGGCAACTCTGATAGGCGCTGGTCTTTTATAATCCACATAATGGTGACAACCATTAGAGTTTCTTCTTATACCTTGATGTCCCAGAGTCCTACAACTTCTCCTCACATGTCCGGGCTTTCCACAACGGTAACAAATAATTGTGGTTCCTCTGTTTTAGCTGCAAGGTGCAGTATTCAGGCCTTGTCATCAGCACCTGTTTTCTTATAGTGTCATGGTTCCTTCCATGACAGAGTCTCTCTGTTTTCTCCTTTCAGTGTTGTGTTTGGTAATGACTACACCTTTTGTCTGGTGCAGCTAATGGTCATTACTGAGGCTATTTAGTTCTGATTCACACTGCTTACCGTGTGGTTGATATCTCCTGCTGGAGTTGGTTGAGCTGGTGTGTTGTTCATTTGGATCTCCTGCACCTCCATTATGCTTTAAGCTAAGTGTGTTTTGTCTTGCATTTTGCTGTTTGCTTTTGTGTGTTGTTGTCTAGGCCTCAGGGAGACACTGGTTCCTTCGTCTGGTGAGGAACCAGTATTCTCATTCCCTGCCATCATTCCTAGGGCCTTTCAGGCTCTTCAGGGCCTAGGTTCCGATGTATGAGCATTTCTACCTTCAGGGTCTACTCATACTGGCAGGATTATTGCAAATAGGTTACACAAAACATAGACATACACATAAACAGTAATTGAGTATACTATGTTAAATAGACCCGGAAAGAGTAAGTAAAAACCCACTCAGTGTACATAAATACACCAAAACAAGAATGAACTGAGATTAAACGTGTATATTATCAAAAAGAAATCCTTTATTGAATAAATGACATTTAAACGAGAACGTGATATAACAGATAAAAAATGGCTACATCTGAGGAGGCATATTAGCACCGGTGAAACATGGGGGGAAGGGATAGAGTATAAAAAAGGAGGTAGAAAAAAGGAGTACAATACCTCACTAATTTCTGCATGTATTTCTGCAACCACAAATATTCAGTATATAGGGGCAAAAAAGCCCCTTAAAAGTACTAAAGTGCAAATGCAAATGGTAAAACACCATATCAGTAAATGGTTACAGACTACACCGCAACATATGGATGTGCAATAGTTCCAAAATATGGGTCCATACAACAGCCAGAAAAGAGAGTTAAAATGCAAGTGCATGAGAACTGTGGTGACAACTTAAACCTCCATATACATACAAATATGGCTCAGGTGCACAGCAACATCCACCTATGGATAACCCAAGTGGATATCGCTAGACACCTAGAGCCAGTAAACACATCCCCCAAAGTCCACAAAGAACATAGCATATCAACATACCCGTGATATGAGGATGTACACCTCAGGAGAGCCACGTAACCCCGATGCACGTTTCGGCGGGTGCCTTACATACTGGCAGGAGTCAGGGAGATGTCTAGGGATTCCTAGGAGGTCACCATCCATCTCCCTTAGCTTTGAGGCCTAGACTCCAGTCTATTTTTTCTGTGTGTCATTTGGTGTTATCCCCTCCCCATTACCGTGACAGATAGACTATCTCAGTCCCTGTACAAAGGCTTGTGTCCAAAGTTGTTGGTGTGACTTTTCCCGTGCTGTAAATCCCAGATCATAGAACATCACGTTTAGACGGTGGAATAATTTCTCAACTGATTCACCCTTCTCTTGTGTTATATCTTGTATTGTGTTTGCTTGATCAGCCAGTCTTCCTCTGGCCCATTTTCCCAATTGCTTTGTGAAATGGTCTCCTTATTCTATGGTTTCATCTGTCTCTTTATACTCTATATACAGATTTGCTTCCATACTGTAACGGGCCAGAATCCATCTCCCGCTTTGATCCCCACTAGGGCGGTCAAGTCCTTCCATGTTGCTGAATGGGTCTTCTGTATTTATCTTTCTGCCTATGCCATTATACAGGAAAGTTTGTTCACTAAGGCTATGATCTCCTGTGATTTCAATTCAACATATTTTGGCTTTTTAAGTGGCTGGAGGGGAGTATGCCTTGGTTCATCTAAAAATGAAGAGTATTTACTGGTGCGGCAAGTCACGGGCATAGACTGAGTCGATGAGCCCTGTCCTGCTTGTAAAGTCAAAGTTATTTCAGGTCGGATAACTAACTGTCCTGAGGGACCTGGTTAAGGGGGGTCCTGGGAGACCTGTCATTGTTGAACGCCATATGTGGTGTTAGCGGGAGCCCCTACTTCTTTTTCAGCCTGGTCTTCCAGTTGTTCTTCTTCCCCATTCATGAAGATGCCAGTAGTTAAGATGGCCACTGGAGAGGAAGTGGGACTAGTTAAGATGGCTTCTAGAGAGGAAATGGGATTAGTTAAGATGGCTGTCGGACAGTAAGTAGGATTAGTTAAGAGGGCTACTGAACAGGAAGTGGGATTAGTTAAAATGGCTTCCGGAGCTGGTACATAAATTGTGCCATCCTGTGTAATAACCGAGTACAAGGAGGTTGGCCTAGGGCGTGGTTTTGCCATGCCGCAACTGTAACAGACATTCCTCCCTATGAGATTTTGGCAATGACATACTCCACAGATTCACCCCTCTGGAGACTGAGGCGGCTGATGAAATGGTGGCCTGCTGAAGCATGGCAGAGTCCTCCGGTGCCATTTTAGGGGGCTGTGTTGGTGGCATATAAAAATAATCATTTGTCTTCTCATCATACATTTCTGTCCAGCTTAATTTCTTTATTTCTCTGGTTGTTCTATACCATGCTTCTGCATCTTTCAGAACATTGTTATCCTAAAGCATTCCTTTCTTATTAGTCAGCACTTTCTTCCATTCCACCTAATTTTAACTCCCTCCTCGGTGAACTTCTGCTATCTTTATTAGTTTTTATCTGTTCTTGATTAATTTCTTTCCTTCTCTCTGCGAAACATCAAGTGGGCGGTGTAACTGCCGGGCGCTGAGCTGGCGGCCCCCATTTTCTTATTTTCCTTTTTAATTCCTTACTATACTGAAAGCTCTGTACACTGCTCTCAGCCTCTAACGCTGCACTGTACTGTCAATCTCTCTAAGTTTTCTTTGCATGTATATACAATCTGAACACTTTCCTAACTCCCTGAAGGTAGAGGACAGCAGCTACCTACTGATAACCTGTTCTCTTCTTCTGGAGAGGGACTTCAGTTATACGCTAATTACATACTTGCCCGACCTCCTCAATGGCTAACTTTAGTCCTTGTTTTACAATTCTGGCACATAAGTCATGAGTAGAGTTGAGCGGACACCTGGATGTTCGGGTTTGGCAGGTTCGGACGAACTTGAAAAAAAAATGGCTCTAAAATAGTCCTGGAAAGGGCTAGAGGGCTGCAAAAGGCGCTTAAGAGCATAACAACTGTTCTGCAAACAAATGTGGATAGGAAAATGACTTAAAATAACTTCAAAAATTAAAAATAGCAATCTGGATCTAGGAGTAGGAGGTTGAGGAGGCGGTCGATGGGTGGATGTGGCGGTGTAGGTTGACGTGGCGGTGTAGGTGTAAGCGGCGGTGAATTTTTTTATTTTTAAATTGGGGTATCCCCCTAAATATTGGGACATATACCAAAATAAAACAAAGAATAAGTGCACTTGAGTACAAGAATGGATGGTTGAAGCTGGTATAAATGTCTATTCTGCACAAGGTACGGACAAGTCCTGTGGGATCCATGCCTGGTTCACGTAAGCTTGCCCACATTGGCTGCGGCCTGTGATAATGCTCTCTGTCGTGCTAAACACACGTTCACACTATACACTGGCTGCAGGGCAGGTCAGCACCTCCAAGGCTGACAAAGCTTTTCTACATTTTGGCCATGCTAACCCTGCCTTCTCAGGTGCTGGCGGTGCCCCAGCTGCATTGGCGAGCTCTTCCTCCTCCTCTGCCTTCGCCTTGTGCTTCCACTTTGCCCCCGCTGTAAGGTGGGAATGCTATCATCAGCGTGAGCTTGTAGTCGCAAATCTTCCGATCAGTTACAGGGTTTTCAATAAATTTAGTTCCCTGTCAGCAATGGAGAGCAGGGGGTTCATTCACAGGCAAAAGGAGGTTCATGTCACCCAGCAATAGAACAGACAATTTTGAGAGATTTAGGCCCATGTCACCCAGGCACAGCAGGGGTTCATTCACGGCAAAAGGGGGATCTTGTCACCCAGCAATAGAACAGAGGATTTTTAGAGATTTAGGCCCATGTCACCCAAGCACAGCATGTGTTCATTTACAGCAAAAGGGGGTTCTTGTCACCCAGCAATATAACAGAGGATTTTGAGAGATTTAGGCCCCTGTCATCCAGGCACAGCAGGGGTTTGTATATGTCAAAAATGGTAAAATGTCACCAGACAATTGAAAATAATAATCTTTTTCAATTTAGGGCACTAAAATTGGCACTTTTTTAAATTAAAATGGCTCTAAAATAGTCCTTGAAAAGGCTAGAGGGATGTAAAAGGCAGTAAAATGTGCATAAGAGCATGGCAACTGCTCTGCAAACACATGTGGATAGGGAAATAACTTAAAATGAAATAAAATAACTAAAAATTACAAATTATTAACCTGCAACTCAGAGAAGGAGGTGGATATGGAGTCGGAGGTTGAGGAGGCGGTGAATGTGGTGTTGTAGGTGGAGGAAGCAATGGAGGAGGAGGAGGTAGCCAACAATGTTTTTTTTTTTATTATTATTGGGGTAGGTAGCCCCCAAAATATTGGGACAAATAAAAAATAAATAAAACAAAGAATCATTGCACTTGACTTGAGTGCAAGAATGTATGTTTGATGGTGGTCTAAATGTCTATTCTGCACAAGGTACAGACAAGTCTTGTGGGATCCGAGCCTGGTTCATTTTAATGAACGTTGGCGACCTCTTCCTCCTCCCCTGCCTTCGCCTTGTGCTTACAGTTGTCCTCGGCGTCAGTTGGGAATGCTCTCAGGAGCGCGTCTACCAGCGTGTGCCTGTAGTCGCGCATCTTCCGATCACACTCCAGTGAGAGAATTAAGGACAGCACATTGTCTTTGTAACAGGGATCCAGCAGGGTGGCCACATAGTAGTCAACACACGTTAAAATGTGGGAAACTCTGCAGTCGTTGCGCAGGCACTGCAGCATGTAGTCGCTCATGTGTGCCAGGCTGCCCAGAGGTAAGGACAAGCTGTCCTCTGTGGGAGGCGTATCGTCTGCATTCTCCGTATCCCCCCAGCCACGCACCAGTGATGGGCCCGAGTTGCGTTGGATGCCACCCCGCTGTGAACATGCTTCATCCCCATCCTCCTCCTCATCCTCCTCCTCCTCTTCCTCCAGTAGTGGGCCCTGGCTGGCCAAATTTGTACCTGGCCTCTGCTGTTGCAAAAATCCTCTTTCTGAGCCACTTCTAAAAGACTGGCCTGAAAGTGTTAGAGATGACCCCTCTTCCTCCTCCTCGTCCTGGGCCACATCCTCTTCCATCATCGCCCTAAGTGTTTTCTAAAGGAGACATAGAAGTGGTATTGTAACGCTGATAACTGCGTCATCGCCACTGGCCATGTTGGTGGAGTAATTGAAACAGCGCAACAGGGCACACAGGTCTCGCATGGAGGCCCAGTCATTGGTGGTGAAGTTGTGCTGTTCCGCAGTGTGATTCACCCGTGCTTGCTGCAGCTGAAACTTCTCTTTGGCCTGCTGCTGCTGCTCGCACAGTCTCTCCAGCATGTGCAAGGGGGAGTTCCACCTGGTGGGCACGTCGCATATGAGGCAGTGAGCGGGAAGGCCGAAGTTACGCTGTAGAGCAGACAGCCGAGCGGCGGCAGCATGAGAACGCCGAAAGCGCACACAGACGGCCCGCACTTTATGCAGCAGCTCAGACATGTTGGGGTTAGTTGTAAAATGAATTTCTGCACCACCAAATTCAGCACATGCGCTAGGCAAGGATGTGCGTCAAACCGGCTAGTCCCAGAGCTGCAACGAGATTTCGGACCATTATCGCACACCACCAGGCCGGGCTTGAGGCTCACTGTCAGCAACCACTCATCGGTCTGTTGTTCTATACCCCGCCACAACTCCTGCGTGGTGTGGGGCCCAAACACATTAGTTTCAGAACGGCCTGCTGACGTTTACCCCTGGATGTGCTGAAGTTGGTGGTGAAGGTCTGTCGCTGACCGGATGAGGAGTTGGTAGAAGAGGAGGAGGAAGCCGAGTAGGAAGAGGAGGCAACAGGAGGCAAAGAATGATGCCCTGGGATCCTTGGCGGAGGCAGGACGTGCACCAAACAGCTCTCCGTCTGGGGCCCAGCCGCCACTACATTTACCCAGTGTGCAGTTAGGGAGATATAGCGTCCCTGGCCGTGCTTACCAGTCCACATATCTGTGGTTAGGTGGACCTTGCCACAGATGGCGTTGAGCAGTGCACACATGATTTTATCCGATACTTGGTTGTGCAGGGAGGGCACGGCTCTCCTGGAGAGGTAGTGGCAGCTGGGAACGACGTACTGTGGGACAGCAAGCGACATGAGCTGTTTGAAGCTGTCCACCTCCACCAGCCTAAATGACAGCATTTCAAAAGCCAGTAGTTTAGAAATGCTGGCATTCAGGGCCAGGGATCGAGGGTGGCTAGGTGGGAATTTACGCTTTCTCTCAAAGGTTTGTGAGATGGAGAGCTGAACGCTTCCGTGTGACATGGTGGAGATGCTTGGTGACGGAGGTGGTGTTGGTGGCACATACTCTGTTTGCTGGGCGGCAGGTGCCAACGTTTCTCCAGAGGCGGAGGAAGAGGCCAAGGCAGCAGCAGAAGAGGGAGCAGGAGGGGCCTGAGCCCTCTCTTGGTTTTGAAGGTGCTTACTCCACTGCAGCCCGTGTCTTGCATATAGATGCATGGTCATGCAGGTTGTGCTAAGATTCAGAACTTTAATGCCTCGCTTCAGGCTCTGATGGCACAGCGTGCAAACCACTTGGGTCTTGTCGTCAGCACATTGTGTGAAAAAGTGCCATGACAGGGAACTCCTTGAAGCTGCCTTTGGTGTGCTCGGTCCCTGTTGGTGTGCACCCTGCTCCCGCTTTTGCTACGCTGTTAGCTCGGTCTCACCACTGCCTCTTCCTCCGAACTCTGCAAGTCAGTGGCACGACGTTCATTCCATGTGGGGTCTAGGACCTCATCGTCCCCTGCATCGTCTTCCACCCAGTCTTCCTCCCTGAACTCCTTTTCGGTCTGCACACTGTAGAAAGACGCAGCAGTTGGCAGTTGTGTTTCGTCATCATCAGAGACGTGCTGAGGTGGTATTCCCATGTCCTCATCAGGAAACATAAGTGGTTGTGCGTCAGTGCATTCTATGTCTTCCACCCCTGAGGAAGGGCTAGGTGGATGCCCTTGGGAAACCCTGCCTGCAGAGTCTTCAAACAGCATAAGAGACTGCTACATGACTTGGGTGATGTGACAGACTGATGGGCATGGGTTTCAGGCGCCACCTGTGCACTTTCTGCAGAAGACTGGGTGGCAGATAATGTGAACGTGCTGGATCCACTGTCGGCCACCCAATTGACTAGCGCCTGTACTTGCTCAGGCCTTACCATCCTTAGAACGGAATTAGGCCCGACCAAATATCACTGTAAATTCTGGGTAGGACGTGTAGCTGTGGCAGAACGGCCACGTCCTCTCCCTGCACCAGAGGTTCCACCAACACCACCACCATGACCGTGTCCCTTATTAGATGTTTGCTTCATAGTTAGCGTTCACCAAGCAAAGGAAAAAGTGATTAAGTCTGTTAAAAATAATTAACCGCCAATAAAAACCTTGATGTAGGGTATTGCACAAAAAAAAATTTTTTTTAACTCTATATGACAGCGGTATTTGTGGCCTAAATGTGACAGTCACCTATGCACGTGTAATCACAGATGTGCAGTATATGAAAAAAAGTTTTTTTTTTCACCACAGTATCCTAAAAGCCTTATTTGTGGCCTAAATGTGACAGTCATCTATGCACGTCTAATCACAGATGTGCAGTATATGAAAAAAAGTTGTTGTTTTTTTACAACAGTAACCTAATTGCCGTATTTGTGGCCTAAATGTGACAGTCACCTATGCAAATGTAATCACAGATGTGCACTATATCAGAGGGTTTTTTCACCACAGTATCCTATAAGCCTTATTTGTGGCCTAAATGTGACAGTCAATTATGCACGTCCAATCCCAGATGTGCAGTATATTAGAGGACATTTTCACCCCAGTAACCAAAAAGCCGTATTTCTGGCCTAAATGTGACAGTCACTTATGCACGTGTAATCCCAGAAATGCAGTATATCAGAGGCTTTTTTCACCCCAGTATGCCAAAGCCGTATTTATGGCCTAAATGTGACAGTCACTTATGCATGTGTAATCCCAGATGTGCAGTATACCAGAGGCTATTTTCACCCCAGTATGCCAAAGCCGTATTTATGGCCTAAATGTGACAGTCACTTATGCACATGTAATCCCAGATGTGCAATATATTAGAGGCTTTTTTCTCCCCAGTAACCAAAAAGCCGTATTTCTGGCCTAAATGTGACAGTCACTTATGCATGTCTAATCCTAGATGTGCAGTATATCAGAGGCTTTTTTCACCCTAGCAACCAAAAAGCCGTATTTCTGGCCTAAATGTGACAGTCACTAATGCTGGTCTAATCCCAGATGTGCAGTATATTAGAGGTTTTTTTTTTTCACCCCAGTATGCCAAAGCCATATTTCTGGCCTAAATGTAACAGTCACTTATGCACGTGTAATCCCAGAAATGCAGTATATCAGAGGCTTTTTTCACCCCAGTATGCCAAAACCGTATTTATGGCCTAAATGTGACAGTCACTTATGCATGTGTAATCCCAGATGTGCAATATATTAGGGGCTTTTTTCACCCCAGTATGCCAAAACTGTATTTATGGCCTAAATGTGACAGTCACTTATGCATGTGTAATCCCAGATGTGCAGTATATCAGAGGCTTTTTTCACCCCAGTATGCCAAAGCCATATTTATGGCCTAAATGTGACAGTCACTTATGCACGTTGTGGTAATGTGAACAGTGCTGGAAGGTGTGTTGTCCCACTTCAGGTACCTCATATGGGTGATACAGATAAAATCCAGAGAGTGGCAATAGTCTCAGCAAAGCATAGTTTGCTGAGACATTTTTGTATACATTTTCTGGGCTGGATTTTACTTGGACAGGTGGCTAGGCTTGGTAGAGGGAGTTGCCAGTCCACACCCTTCCAGTACGGGTTTTCCTTTCTACCTGAGGTGATCGCAGGTGAGTCCTGCTGTATTCAGGCTGGCATAAAGCGCCTCAGAGTAGGTCAGTCTGAGGAGGGAGAGCGAGACTGTTTTGTGAAGCAGAGGCTCTGTGTGTGATATAGGTCAGGAGGACTTAGGGGCCACACGGCTTTGAATAGCCTAAGGTTTGGATGACCTAGTGACACCTAGAGAACGAGGGTTGCATGCCCAGCGTCTGGAGGACTACTGGGCCACACTCCCCCAAAAGCTACTGGAGTTGCCTTAGCCTGGAGGCTACAGTATTGATGTTGGCTGAGGAAAGCCGCATATAATGTCCATGTGTGAACTGTACTCTATGAGAAAGGTAGGGACTTATTTTGTTTAGGTAGCTCCTAGACAGGCAGGAGTTTATTTGTGTTTTAAGTGTTGGCAGTGCGGGAACCTCACCCCACTCAGTGATGTATAACTGGACTAACCTTTATAAGAAGTCTGTCAAAATAAATGCACAGTTTGGACATGAAAATCCATTGTCTGGGGAGAAATCTGTGAGTGTGACCCCTGAAAAGAGACGATCCCTTACAACGTGTAATCCCAGATATGCAATATATTAGATTCTTTTTTCACCCTAGTAACCAAAAAGCCGTATTTGTGGCCTAAATGTGACAGTCACTTATGCACGTGTGATCCCGGATGTGCACTATATTTAACAGATGTATTTTTTTAACCCCAGTAAGCAAAAAGCTGTATTTCTGGACTTGAAGACATGCAGATATCCTGTGCTGGTGCACTATCGTTGCATAAAATGGCTGCCGATCATGTATTGATATTGACTAACTGAAGAAAAAGAAGTTCGTGTTCAGCAGTAGTTGGCTCAGGGCAGGCTTAAAAAAATTGTGCACTGCACCCACAAAACATGTTTGCTGTAGATCGCTGAGTACAAAAAACAGTTCTTGATAAGATTTCTCCCTGATCTCTCCCTCACAGCAGCTGCAGCCTCTCCCTACACTAATCCGAGCAGAGTGACAGGCGGCGCTACGTGACTCCAGCTTAAATAGAGGTCACATGCTGCAGTTGGCCAATCACAGCCATGCCAATAGTAGGCATGGCTGTGATGGCCTTTTGGGGCAAGTAGTATGACACTTGTTGATTGGCTGCTGTGCAGCCTTTCAAAAAGCGCCATAAAAATCGCCAAACACCAAATCCGAACCCAAACTTTTACGTAAATGTTCGGGTTCGGATCCGGGTGCTGAAAACCCTAAAGTTCGGTACGAACCCTAAAGTTCGCTCAACTCTTTTCATGAGTAGGGTTGAGCCGGATTCGCCGGGTTCGGTTGAACTTCAGGTCAAAGTTCGGGTTCGGGACCCGAACTGGACTCGAACTTCACCCCGAACCCGGACCCGGACCCCATTTATGTCAATGGGGACCCAAACTTCATTTTATTATTTTCCGGTATAACATGGTTATAACGGAAAATAATAGCATTGTTAAAACAGAATGCTAAATAAAATGTCTATTGAGGGTTTAAAAAATAAAAATAAAAACTCACCTCATCAACTTGATCGTGCAGCCGATATCTTCTTTTCCTCTGGACATGCAAAAGAACCTGCAGTGAAGTCACCGCGCTCACCGCTATCTTCATTCAGCAGGACCTGCGGTGACATCACCGGACTCACCATGTGGTGAGCACGGTGACGTCACTGCAGGTCCTTTTGCAGGTCCTTTTGCAGGTCCTGAAGAAAAGAAGATACCGACTGTGCGATCAAGTTGATGAGGTATGTGGCCATTTCAGGCGTTCCTACACGGCCATGGCGCACTTTTCAGACATTCTGCGTTTTTGTAACCTCTCAATAGACATTTTATTTAGCATTCTGTTTTAAGAATGCTATTATTTTCCGTTTTAACCATGTTATAACTGAAAATAATAAAAATCATCCGTGAAAAAGTCTGGGTTCGGGTCCGGATTCGCTCAACTCTAGTTATGAGTTCTACCTCCTTTTCCGAGGTTTTGTTACAACAATCTATACTCCATCCACTATCCATCTTTCATATTAACCACTTCAGCCCCGCTAGCTAAAACCCCCTTAATGACCAGGCCACTTTTTACACTTCTGCACTACACTACTTTCACCGTTTATCGCTCGGTCATGCAACTTACCACCCAAATGAATTTTACCTCCTTTTCTTCTCACGAATAGAGCTTTCATTTGGTGGTATTTTATTGCTGCTGACATTTTAACTTTTTTTGTTATTAATCGAAATTTAACGATTTTTTTGCAAAAAAATGACATTTTTCACTTTCAGCTGTAAAATTTTGCAAAAAAACGACATCCATATATAAATTTTTCGCTAAATTTATTGTTCTACATATCTTTGATAAAAAAAAATGGTTTGGGTAAAAGTTATAGCGTTTACAAACTATGGTACAAAAATGTGAATTTCCGCTTTTTGAAGCAGCTCTGACTTTCTGAGCACCTGTCATGTTTCCTGAGGTTCTACAATGCCCAGACAGTAGAAAAACCCCACAAATGACCCAATTTCGGAAAGTAGACACCCTAAGGTATTCGCTGACAAATTGGAAAAGACAACTTTTCCAATTTTTTTATACAAAGTTGGCATTTGACCAAGATATTTTTCTCACCCAGCATGGGTATATGTAAAATGACACCCCAAAACACATTCCCCAACTTCTCCTGAGTACGTCGATACCAGATGTGTGACACTTTTTTGCAGCCAAGATGGGCAAAGGGGCACATATTCCAAAGTGAACCTTTCGGATTTCGCAGGCCATTTTTTACACATTTTGATTGCAAAGTACTTCTCACACATTTGGGCCCCTAAATTGCCAGGGCAGTATAACTACGCCACAAGTGACCCCATTTTGGAAAGAAGACACCCCAAGGTATTCCGTGAGGGGCATGGCGAGTTCCTAGAATTTTTTATTTTTTGTCGCAAGTTAGTGGAATATGAGACTTTGTAAGGAAAAAAGAAAAAAAAAACAAAAATCATCATTTTCCGCTAACTTGTGACAAAAAATAAAAAATTCTAGGAACTCGCCGTGCCCCTCACGGAATACCTTGGGGTGTCTTCTTTCCAAAATGGGGTCACTTGTGGCGTAGTTATACTGCCCTGGCAATTTAGGGGCCCAAATGTGTGAGAAGTACCTTGCAATCAAAATCTGTAAAAAATGGCCTGTGAAATCTGAAAGGTGCTCTTTGGAATACGTGCCCCTTTGCCCACCTTGGCTGCAAAAAAGTGTCACACATCTGGTATCTCCGTACTCAGGAGAAGTTGGGGAATGTGTTTTGGGGTGTCATTTTACATATAACCATGCTGGGTGAGAGAAATATCTTGGCAAACGATAACTTTTCCCATTTTTTTATACAAAGTTAGCATTTGACCAAGATATTTATCTCACCCAGCATGGGTATATGTAAAATGACACCCCAAAACACATTGCCCAACTTCTCCTGAGTACGGCGATACCAGATGTGTGACACTTTTTTGCAGCCTAGATGCGCAAAGCGGCCCAAATTCCTTTTAGGAGGGCATTTTTAGACATTTGGATCCCAGACTTCTTCTCACACTTTCGGGCCCCTAAAAAGCCAGGGCAGTATAAATACCCCACATGTGACCCCACTTTGGAAAGAAGACACCCCAAGGTATTCAATGAGGGGCATGGCGAGTTCATAGAAATTTTTTTTTTTTTGCATAAGTTAGCGGAAATTGATTTTTTTTGTTTTTTTCTCACAAAGTCTCACTTTCCGCTAACTTAGGACAAAAATTTCAATCTTTCATGGACTCAATATGCCCCTCACGGAATACCTTGGGGTGTCTTCTTTCCAAAATGGGGTCACATGTGGGGTATTTATACTGCCCTGGCTTTTTAGGGGCCCTAAAGCGTGAGAAGAAGTCTGGAATATAAATGTCTAAAAATGTTTACGCATTTGGATTCCGTGAGGGGTACGGTGAGTTCATGTGAGATTTTATTTTTTGACACAAGTTAGTGGAATATGAGACTTTGTAAGAAAAAACAAACAAAAAAAAATATATATTTCCGCTAACTTGGGCCAAAAAAATGTCTGAATGGAGCCTTACAGGGGGTGATCAATGACAGGGGGGTGATCAATGACATGGGGGTGATCACCCATATTGACTCCCTGATCACCCCCCTGTCATTGATCACCCCCCTGGTAAGGCTCCATTCAGACGTCCGTATGATTTTTACGGATCCATGGATCGGATCTGCAAAACACATGCGGACGTCTGAATGGAGCCTTACAGGGGGGTGATCAATGACAGGGGGTGATCAGGGAGTGTATATGGGTGATCATCCCCCTGTCATTGATCACCCCCCTGTAAGGCTACATTCAGACGTCCGTATGATTTTTACGGATCCATGGATACATGGATCGGATCCGCAAAACACATGCGGACGTCTGAATGGAGCCTTACAGGGGGGTGATCAATGACAGGGGGTGATCAGGGAGTGTATATGGATGATCACCCGCCTGTCATTGATCACCCCCCTGTATGGCTCCATTCAGACGTCCGCATGTGTTTTGCGGATCCGATCCATGTATCCGTGGATCCGTAAAAATCATACGGACGTCTGAACGGAGCCTGACAGGGGGGTGATCAATGACAGGGGGGTGATCAGGGAGTTTATATGGGGTGATCATGGGTGATCAGGGGTTAATAAGGGTTAATAAGTGACGGGGGGGGTGTAGTGTAGTGTGGTGTTTGGTGCGACTTTACTGACCTACCTGTGTCCTCTGGTGGTCGATCCTAACAAAAGGGACCACCAGAGGACCAGGTAGCAGGTATATTAGACGCTGTTATCAAAACAGCATCTAATATACCTGTTAGGGGTTAAAA
The DNA here is from genome assembly GCF_014858855.1 of Bufo gargarizans. Lineage (NCBI taxonomy): Eukaryota > Metazoa > Chordata > Amphibia > Anura > Bufonidae > Bufo > Bufo gargarizans. The sequence goes on along the minus strand of NC_058083.1, from coordinate 398,515,255 downwards.
AAAAAATCAGATCTCCAGCCTGCCAGCGAGCGATCGCCGCTGGCAGGCTGGAGATCCACTCGCTTACCTTCCGTTCCTGTGAGCGCGCGCGCCTGTGTGCGCGCGTTCACAGGAAATCCCAGCCCTCGCGAGATGACGCATATATGCGTGACTCTGCGCAGGGCCGCCGCCTCCGGACCGCACATCTGCGTTAGGCGGTCCGGAGGCGGTTAACTGGAAGACATCTATCGGTGTGACAGATACATAACATCAATAGGAACACTCCTACCAACATGACAATAGTCCCTGGCAGGACTAGTATAATTTTAAGTCATCAACTGTCTAAAGTTGGAACACGTGTAATCATATACCATTTCCTCTGAAGTCCCTGTCAAACAGCAGACAGTTGATAATACAATTTGACCAGGTTCTTGGGATAAGGGCTTATGTGGTCTGGTGTCCAGATGGACAGCCATCCTATAAGAAACGTTTGTCCAGCTCACCTATTCGGCATATAATATCCCGTGTGCCCGGAGTCAAGCCAGCAAGTTCCTGGATGTATAGGCAAAGTAAAATTAAAAAGATGATTCCGGCACTGATTGTTCTTCCCATAAAATCGTCCTCTTTATGAAATCACAGCATATGCGGGCAGTATCACAAACAAGCAGTTGTTTATGTGTTTCGGAGACTTTCTCCTTAGTCCTACCCACTGCACAGAGCAGAGGCACAGATGAGAAATTAGGTAAGATAACTCTTACCTTTCTCGGAGATGGCAGTCTCTTCCCTCGTATACATCCGACCCACCAGTGGATGATTCATGCGGTTGCTCAGTCTGAACTATTTCACCCTTGCACAAACTGTTTTGGATGCACACAACCTCAGCTATCTCATCAACTGTCTGCTCTAAATTACAAGATGTTAGTCATGCAAGATGGAGAAAATCACACTTTAGTAATATCTGGCCAGCACCAAATCCGTGGTGGGATGCTGTGGCGGGAAGGAGCGGGCTCCACACGTAACTGAAGAAAGAAATCCTGGCAATTGTATCTTACTTTTCAGTTATGCATTTATTTAATTCCACATGTTGCATAGCATATACAAGGATGCGTTTTGGCTATTGTGCCTTTGTCAACAGGTAAACAGTCATGTATACACATGGTATATATAGGTCAGGCATGTCCAAACTGTGGCCCTCCAGCTGTTGCAAAACTACAACTCCCAGCATGCCCTAATACCTGTAAGCTATCCAGGCATGCTGGGAGTTGTAGTTTTGGAACAGCTGGAGGGCCGCAGTTTGGACATGCCTGATATAGGTGAAACAATGAGTCACACATTATTGATGTCAGACGCCCACTTCTTTCGGTAATCAAACAAAACACTAACAAATGATATAAACACAACATATAATATAAATGCAACTTGCAAAGATGTTGATTCAAAGGATACAGCCTAATCTTCCAGTGATAATATCTCAGCGTGAGGATGAGGTCTGCAGAGAAAATAAAAAAATATAAAATGATAGTTTAGATATGCAATCTCATATTCCTTAAGGCTTAAGTCTATCTAGGTGTGGAGGAATTTTAAATCCACCTTTGGCCTCATGCACACAAACGTATTTTGTTTCTGTGTCCGTTCCGCTTTTCTGCAGATAGGATGCGGACCCATTCATGTGCTGTCTGTATCATTATGTCCGTTCCGTAGCCCCACAAAAAAAGTAGAACATGTCCTATTCTTGTCCATTTTGCGGACAAGGAAATGCATTGTTACAATGGATCCACGAAGAAAGCGGATGGCATACGCTCAGTTCCATCTTTCAACATCTACTGTTAGAATCCATGACAATTACAGGGAAAAATCTGGAGAAGAAAGGACAAACCCGCTCAGAAAGGCCACACACCCCTAAGCTGCCTGCCTAAAATAAAACTAGCAAAGCAGTTGTAGAAAAGAATATGTGGTTCTGTGTGCCATGTGCTATATGATCTCTGATTTTCCTTTTTTACTTCAATCATGCGATAACACCTTCAGACTAATCACAATGCTGGCTAGGGGTATGAAACACTTGAGCAAAGATACCTTTACGTCTCAATATAGAGAAAAAATATTTATCAAATATTCTTCCACTTTCCCTGTCCTGCGCCTCCCCCTTTGTCTCACTTGATAGCCCATCTGCTATCTAGCTTCACTCTCTGCAGTGCTGAAATCTCGCACATACAGAGTGCATATGCACAGCCCCTTGTAGCCTGTGTCTACTGCACTGTATGCATGTGTGCATTGCTCTGAAGCTGAAGTACACAGTCTGGACAGTACATGCACTGTATGCATGATGTCCCTCCTGGCAGCTCTGAAATCTTGCATGGGCAGCTTGCAATTGCAAGATGACGCCTGTACTGTCCTCTCCTGACTTTGTCTATCAGTTCTCGTTCACCGTACACACATGTATGTGACCCATGTGCAGTATGACTGATGGACTCAGACTGAAGAGGTCTGTGCATACGAGTGCTTTATGTCCAAAATTTCAGCACTGCTGAGAGTGATGTCGAACAGAAAACGGGAAGCCAATGAAGACAAAGGGGAAAGTGCAGGGCTGGGAATGTGGAGGAGAGGCTTTTATGACCAATCAATAGGCATCTGTTGACCATTTACATATCAGATAAAAGATTTTTCTCTGTACTGAGATTTTGCTCTACATCATTGTAGATATCTTTGCACATTTGTTTCACAACCCTTACTTATCTCTGTAATTAAGTTAATGGGTCAATGCAGGGAATAAACCAAAGGGATAGTTTCAGTGGTTGGACCGCAACAATTATATCCTGGTGAGGACCAAGCCTTTAACGTTCCTTTCTATATACAAGCATCAGTCAGTCCATATTTTTGAGAGAACTCTTTCCTTATACGCATCTAACCAATCATCTGTAGTGTGGTGCCTGCAGTTGCATGCATTGGCTAGATAACCTCTTTCTCACCTCAAATTATTTTATGATGAATCATGGTTAATCACCTTGCAATGTCTTAATTAACAATTAACCCTATTGCCCGAATATCTAACAACAATCATTTCAGAAACCAAACAATGATATAAAGTACCTCATAGGTAAAAATAAGAAATCTCACAAAAACCAGGACTAACTTGTCCTGTGCAAGCAAGGGCTTAAATGTGTCAACAGCCAGCTAAGACCAGAGGGAAATGTTATTCTATGTTAAAGGAAGCGAAAGCAAACCATGCAAAAATTATGAGGGTCAATGAAAGGGTTTGTTTCTGTCAAATGTGAAAAAAGATATTGTCAGGGTGAATAATCAAGAATGAATAATTTACTAATTTTAGTGATTTAGTTGAGGTTGGTTTGTAAGTTTACACACACTACTGAAAAATGCAAGTATTATTTCCCCTAAATAAACTGACTATATAATATTCAGCCACAGTATTGCCATAAGCTATGCAGCAGACTTCTAGCATTTTATACACATCCCAAGAGGTTCTACATGTTAAGCTTGTTTCACATGAGCATGGTACAGGCTCTAAAGCATCATAATTTGGGACGTGGTGGCACGTCTTAATCCACAACCCTTTCTTACAGGCTCCATAACATCATAATTTGGGACGCGGTGGCACGCCTTAATCCACAACCCTTTCTTACAGGCTCCATAACATCATAATTTGGGACGCGGTGGCACGCCTTAATCCACAACCCTTTCTTACAGGCTCCATAACATCATAATTTGGGACGCGGTGGCACGCCTTAATCCACAACCCTTTCTCACTAAGCCACACCCCATCGTATATCTCACCTTGTGTGTACCTCATGACTAGCACTCGCCAAATTCCTTTCCAAGGTGTCCTCCTTTTATCCCCATGGCACTGTGATCTCCTCATTAACATTTACATATACCCAAAGTAACCCAACCAATAGATGCTATAAAATTAGATAAAAGTACCTAACATTGCACCAAATTTATTAGAGGGTAAGCCATAGTATACTCTATTAGTATTTTTTATAAATCTGTCCCATAGTCAACTGAATCTTTATCTGATCACCATTTCAACTCAGATTGAACGTCTTTCTGTTATCAGACAACACATTGAAATGTTTATTCTACATTTAGTGTTTTAAGCTAACCAAGGTGCAAGAAATTTAAGAAAGTAAAAGTCTAAGCTACCACCCACCATTGTCACTCTGTTTCCAGTGCAAGTCTCCCTTCTTCTCTGTTTTCAATCCCTGTTGGACCAGAAACATGACATGTCAACTACACTGATGTTCCTTCTGCTGGCCAATCAATGTGTTCAGTAATGTGTTCAGGCATGGCATGTGATCACTGCAACTGTAGAAGCCATCGATTGTCTGGCAAAGCTGACATGTGTGTAGACCACTCATCAGACTTTTAGTGCAGTGAGGACCAGCAGAAGGGGAAAAGGAATCTTGGCACTGTAGCTGCAGCACTCATGATGGGCGAGCGTTTTTTAGTCCCTACACCATCCCAGTACAAATAAAAAGGGGTTCCAGGTCTCAGAGAACACAGTTAACAGATACTTTAGAGACTTTAAAAGGCAAGCCTATATATATTGTGCTACAGATCCTTATTTACAGTAAACGTGGTGCAACAAAAATTATTTTCCAAACTTCTGTAAGTGAGTAAATATAGTGATCTTAGCTGGTGGCAAGACAAGATCAAAATGCCTTTTCTGGCCATACCTCAATGATCTCAGTACTGGGGACCTGCCTTTAACTCTTGTTTTTTTTCCACAACAGATGCATTATTGCTTACGCTGCAAGTTAAACTCCTTTGTATACAATTAACATATATTGTTCTGATGCAAAACAGTACATTTTTAAATCATTTTTATGTTGCCAACACATTTCTAGCACTTTTATTTCAGGAGCATTAAGCAGATGTCTCCCGTGAGACTAGAAAGAAGCTGAATAATAACTTACTTTTATATTGCACTGTCATCGTATGTTTTGCTTTACATATTAGAATATTAAATTTGCAGTAAACCGTACCCTGAAGAGCATACAGTTGGCATCATGGTAAACAGTATTTGCTAACAATTATGTAATTTTTATTTACAAATTTATATTGAAAAGTAAAAATATATTGGTTTTATGCAACATTTCTACCAAGGGCAGCAAATTAGGTGGCGACTATCACTCGTGTGAGGAAGCGTCTCACATGAGTCATCATCTTCCTTGGCAATGTTATTAGAGTAAGGGCGTATTATTTTGGAAAGACTTCATGTCGCTGAGAGAACACATCACTGCTGCCCAAAATCTGAAGTACTGCAAATAAATAAATAAAATAGGGGTTCAAATTGACCAGCTACCTTCACTGACACTAAGGACTTACTTATCTATCAGAAAACATTGTTTGATCTTAGCTATACTTTACATTTTCAAGTGATATTAAGAACCAGGAAAAGAATAAGAAAAAATATAATTCACTGCAGTGTAATTCCAGTCTAAATTGAACTTTCTCCAAAACCACTTAGTTATTGTACAGGGTTAAGAAAAACATGCCTACTTTTGTCATGTTTCTACCTTGCTGGCAGCATGCTCCTTAAGTTTTCAGTGCCATTGGCATCTCTGCTCTGTCTCTGTACAGCTGGCAAGCTTGCTCTTCAGGCCTCAATCCCTGATATACCTGGCTATATTGCTTTTCTAACCTTTGGATTTGTGGACCTTGGCGTAGTTCTGACTACTATACCTTTGCCTGACGATTTGGACCTGACGAGGCTTCCTGGGTTTTGACCTCCTGGATTGACTGAGATGTGTATGACTCTGCTATATTCAGTTTGGTTTTATTCTGGTTCTGGTTAGCTGACCCATTTAGTTGGTTATCTGCTCTGTGTCTGTCACTACACTTATTATTTTCTCCTTGCCTGTTATCCTTGTAGACCCCTGCATGTAGTAGGAAGAGACCGTTTTCCAGTTGCGGCCTGCCATCTAGGGAGAATTGTGCAAGCATGTAGGAACAGCGGCGTGACAGAAGTTCAGTGCCTCAATGATCCTTATCGTAACAACTTTCCTTAAAAAACTGCACTGCACTCGTCCACAGGTTAATTGTGGTTTTGTAGTCCAATAGCCTTCAAAGGAGCTGATCTGCAATACCTCAAGCAGCTAATAGACAGGTGTGTGGAACTGTTTCTAAAGAAAGCAGACATGTTTTTCTAAGACTGTATAACCCTTTTATCATGAAGAGATAATGTATAGCTATACTATATTATTATAGACATTTTTATTGGGTAAATGTATTTCATTTGAATAAATCTCTTAAAGTTGCATTTTCCATTTCACAGTACAGTAATGAGCACAGCAGGGAGGATCAAGAAAGAGAATGACATGACCCCACGCAGGGCACTGTAGGGTGGGCCCCACCCATAATACCTTGCAGTCAGCCTGAGCAAATCAGGAGGGACTATATAGACATGTGCCATAGGCACTATGATCCCAAAACAAGAAAATTATGTCATTCTAAGCTTGTACATTAATGTGGCAGAATGTCTCTGACACTAATAAAGCAAAGAAAGACACACAACAATGCAGCAAGTTCAGGGTTCTAAAGGGAAAGATGTAGGGATTTAGAAAAATTGATTTAATTAATCGATAGAGAAAGAGGTTTTATCCAGGGACAGAACAAATCACGCAAAATAATGCACAATAGATGCAAACATTATATATGGACTAAGCACTCATTCTGATATGATAAAATATGAGATTCTCAGACAATATATTTTGATTAAAACACATTTGTGCCAGCCTACCAGCATCAAGGTGGTCTCAGTCAGACAGGTCCTACTCTAAACCTACCTTTGCCGTTGGGCATCTATATTCAGGAGAGCAGACTCTGCACATATAGAGTGCTGCTCCGAGTTTCCTCTGTGCGCACCAAGCAACCAATGAGAGGAGGAGCACACACAGCTATATGTACCACCTAATCAAGGTCACCTGTGGGATAGGCAGGGCAAAAAGAGCACAAGAATGCTATTTCCCAGATAATAGGAGCACATGTACACTTGAAGGTGCTCAAATCATCCTGGGTGATATTATAACTGCACATAGTCACAGCACTGCTGCGGCCCCATTCATAAATTTCACACTCTGTACTCTGTACACTGCTTAGGGCTCTTTCACACTTGCGTTGTTCTTTTCCGGCATAGAGTTCCGTCGTCGGGGCTCTATGCCGGAAGAATCCTGATCAGGATTATCCCCATGCATTCTGAATGGAGAGAAATCCGTTCAGGATGTCTTCAGTTCAGGACCGGAACGTTTTTTGGCCGGAGAAAATACCGCAGCATGCTGCGCTTTTTGCTCCGGTCAAAAATCCTGAACACTTGCCGTAAGGCCGGATCCGGAATTAATGCCCATTGAAAGGCATTAATCCGGATCCGGCCTTAAGCTAAACGTTGTTTCGCCGCATTACCGGATCCAAACTTTAGCTTTTTCTGAATGGTTACCATGGCTGCCAGGACGCTAAAGTCCTGTTTGCCATGGTAAAGTGTAGTGGGGAGCGGGGGAGCAGTATACTTACCGTCCGTGCGGCTCCCGGGGGGCTTCAGAGTGACATCAGGGCGCCCCACGCGCATGGATGACGTGATCGCATGGATCACGTAATCCATGCGCATGGGGCGCTCTGACGTCATTCTGGAGTCCCCCGGAAGCCGCACGGACGGTAAGTATACTGCTCCCCCGATCCCCACTACTACTATGGCAACCAGGACTTTAATAGCGTCCTGGCTGCCATAGTAACACTGAACTCATTTTGAAGACGGATCCGTCTTCAAATGCTTTCAGTTCACTTGCGTTTTTCCGGATCCGGCGTGTAATTCCGGCAAATGGAGTACATGACAGATCCGGACAACGCAAGTGTGAAAGAGCTCTTAGCTGTCAGCAGTGTACAGAGAACTGCGTTTTAAGTGCACAGTGAATAGTTTGCTTTAGGGATGTAAAACACACAAAAAAATACTAAATTGATAATAAAGTGCATTAGAAATAGTTTTATTAGGGCATTAGGGACTATAATTATTACAAAGATTTAGTTACTCTTTAACTCTAATGATAGAGTCTGCCCATAGACTTCACATGGAGGCAGCAAGTTGCTCTTCCTAACGCTCTCTCTCAGAAGCATTAAACAGTACTAAGCAGTACTGATGTGAACAAAGCACTTGGGGCTAAGATTATTAACTGCTGAATCATGCTTGATTCTCTCTGCTAACTGTGCTGGTCACTGCTCCTCCTGTCCCCCTCTTCATTGACTTCTATAGGATGATGCACTATGATCCTTCAATGGATCAGCTGTCTCCTCCTTTTCTAAACTAAGTTTCTCGGATTTGTAAGAAATGCCTGATGTGTAGCAAGAATTCTGTAGTACCATGTTAGCCAGAAAAAATTATGTTATGTTAAATATTTTGCGTTAATAAATACAAAAGTATTATGGAAGTGATACCTTTATTGGTTAACCAGAAAAATCATACTGTAAGCTTTAAGAACACAAAGGCTCCTTCTTAAGGCAACCTTACAAATTTTAGACTAAGAAACAGACACAACATTTAGAAGATGTTACAATAAAGCATGTATATGGGCAGATGCATAATTAAAATAAGACAGAGCAATGGGTGGACAAGGTCAGAGGAGATGATGCATAATGACTGCAGTCCGTGCTGACTGCTGCTTCTCTCCTGCTGGCTGGCAAGGGTCCCACTTTGCTCATTTACTCCATAGCTACAGGGCTCTGGTGGCCCAGTCCCGCTTGCATCTCTTTTCCCCCAACCTGGTGGTCCCTGCTAGTATTATGCAACAATAGATACTGCAAGATCACAACATGATTACAAGGCTATACCAGGTAGTACATAATCAATTCAATAGATACTAACCCAATGTCTACACCACAACACCGCCAAACCGCACCCTGACGCGCGTTTTGCCGTCAGCTTTTTCAAGGGGTTATCATAAGTTTGCACTTGCACTTAATATTGATTCATTAATATCACCATATACCTCCAACCTATGAGTTTTTATATTTTTTTTATTATGTGAAGCCAGATGTATTTATTTATTTATGAATTGTTTAATACAATTTTGATTATTTGATTATACATGGTGTGGTGGAACTTTTGTTTGTTTAAATTTTGATCCATATATTTTTTCTTATTGGTTAAGTTCATACTGATAGTCAGGACTTGGATTAGGGTTGTTCTACTAGGTGACCTTCTCCTCTACCCTAGTTTCCAGGCCTAGTTCCTATTCCCTTTCCTCTTGTGCTCTGTGTGGGGTTTGCCACCCACACCACATTAGTGACACAGAGACAGACACAACACATGAATAATTGTAAACACATGCAAACACTAGCACTGAAGACATTTTACCTTACTTGCTTTACAGCTATACCTCTCACATCCAGTGCCTCCCAGGTGACGTCTTCTCTCATGTAGATCTTCTCTGTCATCATCTTCTCCATTCAGTCCAGACAACTTCTCTCAGCCGCATCGTCTCTGCAGAATGTGACATGGAAATCTTAGGTTCCTCACTTTTCTGTACCCCCAAATACTATTCTCAAGGAAAATGAGTGGCATACAGATAATCTTCCCCATAGTAATAGTGCTCCTCATAGTCCCACCAATAGTATTTCCCTTCTAGAATGCCCTCATTAGGGTACTTTCACACTTGTGGCAGAGGATTCCGGCAGGCAGTTCCGTGGCTGGAACTACCTGCTGGATCCGGCAATCTGGACGCAAACGGATGGCATTTGTCAGACAGTTTCGGATCCGTCTGACAAATGCATTGAAAAACTGGATCTGTGTCTCTGGTGTCATCCGGAAAAACGGATAAAATATATTTTTTTCGCAGATTTCAAGGTGTGCGCATACGCGGACCGGAAGAACGGATTCGTTTTACCAGAACACTTGGGGCTGGATCCGGCATCATGCCTCTCAATGGAAATTAATGCCGGATCCGTAATTCGGGCAAGTGTTCAGGATTTTTGGCCGGAGAGATAACTGCGGCATGCTGCAGTATTTTCTCCGGCCAAGAAACGTAAGAGTGATTGAACTGATGCATCATGATGCATACTGAACAGAATGCTCTCCATTCAGAATGCATTAGGATAAAACTGATCTTTTTTTTCCCCCTGTATTGAGCCCCTGTGACGGAACTCAATGCCGGAAAAGAAAAACGCTAGTGTGAAAGTACCCTTAGTAATACTGCTCCCTACAGTGCCTCCATTAGTAGCAGAGCCCTTCAGTATTAATAATGCCCTTACAGAGTCCCCCAGCAGAAATAAGCCCCTCCATCATACAGTCCCATGTAAATAGCATTATTTACCTCCCTCCATCATAGAGTCCCATGTAAATACCATCACACCACCTCTCTAGCCCCCTCCAATATATAGTCCCATGTAAATAACATCCCTCTCTACCTGCAGCCACCTCCAAAATACAGTTCCATGTAAATAACATCACACCATCTCTCCTGCCCCCTCTAATATACAGTCCCACGTAAATAGCATCACCCCCTTCCGAGCCGCCTTCAACATACAGTCCCATGTAAAGAACATCACCCCCTCCCCAGCCACCTTCAACATACAGCCCCATGTAAATAACATTACCCCCTCAACATTCAGTCCCGTTAAATAATATCACTCCCTTCCACAACCACCTTCAACATATAGTCCCATGTAAATAACATCACCCTGCCCTAGCAACCTCCAACATGCATCCCCATGTAAATAACATCACCCCCTCAATTTTCAGTCCCATGTAAATAAATTCCCTTTATTCAGCCCTAACATGCAGTCCCAGTTAAATAACCACAACTCCAAGCATTGCTCTGTCTCTCGCTTCTCTTACCTCTCCTTGTGTAGGAGACCTGACCACAGCTTCTTCCCAGGACTTCTCTTCACTGCTGAGCCATCCTCTCCTGCACTGGTAACAGGATAGTGACATCATCGCAGGTCCTTTTCAGCTACTGCATTTAGAACTGATCACATGACCTGTGATGTCACCACAGGTTCTTCAGCTCTTGCAGGGCATTAGATTCAATTGTATTGTATCTATCTGGCAGGTAGGCCATTCGGGTACTAGGACAAAACATCAGGGGCCCAGGCCCTGAATGTTTTAATTTAGCAACGCCCCTGGTCATCAGTGTGTTTTTTGCATCCCTATGTCAGTTCCAGTAAAGACAGAACATGTCCTATTCTGGTCTTCAAAATGAGGACCTCAAATCCTTAGAACTCAAAGGGACTGCAAAAAATGCGGAACGCAAAATGGATACGGTCATGTGCATAAGGGTTTAGATACACAGCTCAGCAGGCAGGGTCATACAAGATAGGATTAGATACACCACTCAGCAGGCTGTGTGATACAAAATAGGATTAGAAACACCACTCAGCAGGCAGTATCATACAAGATGGGATTAGATGCAGAGTTTAGTAGGCTGTATCATAGAAGATGGGATTAGAAAATGGGATTAAATACAAACTTCAGCAGGCAGTATCGTACACAACAGGATGTGTATCAGGCACACATACAGGATAGGATTAGATACAGATGTGATTGGATACTCTTGCTGATTCAAGCAGTTTTGTACACTCTGGAGATTGTGAGGGAAGAGACAGTTAGGGATGGGATTAGATACACAGCTCAGCAGGCTGTATCACACAGGATAGGATTAGATACACATGTGAGGGCAGAGCCTGTGGACAGTCAGTAATGGGATTTAGACACTGGGTGAGAAGTAGACTGATGTCTGGGTGTAAAAAGATGACACAGGAGTTGTAGTGGGAGTAGCTGCTGCAGTGTGGGGGCATGGCCAGCCTGTGACTCATCACTCTGCAGTGCAGCCAGATTTGTGTATCAATAAAGTTATGTATTCAACAAAACAAGAAGGGGAGAAAGTAAACAGATCTGCCAGGATAGTTTGATGTTTTCCAGGGGGGAAGGAAAGCTCAGACATGAAAAACAGGCATTGGGGACATATGTATGCATGGTGAGGGGTGTTAGGAGCACATAAAAATAATTTTAATTTTGGGACCGAGCAACCTGTCACGGCCTTTGGTGTGTGCAGTGACATGGTTGCTGTGCATGCTGTTGCCAGTGGCAACCTGTTGTGGTTGTAGCATGTTGGTGCCTCCTCCTTTCTCCTGGGTCCTTCCCTGTCTGGTGCCGGAGGGGTTAATTATCTAGCTGGTGGGGATTTAGGTGTGTCCTGGGTGTGGACACTGGGTTCATATTGCCTGTGGCTTCTAGGCAGGAGTCTGTTGTCCTCCAGCCTTGGTGTGTGCTGGAGTTGCTCCTGTCCTGGATATGTCATCAATCCAGTTTGAGGGCCACCTAGTTGGACATACAGTTATAGTGGCCCTCAATGTGTACAATGTGGGTGAGTGGGATATGCCACTAGGCGTGGATACCGGGATACGGGGAGCAGGTCACCTCCTAACGCCACCCTCATCTTATCCCTGACCTTCTAACTGTATGAGCCACCCTCGATGGAAGGGGGGCTCATACTCTGGAACCTGGTACCTTCTGACCCTAACGATTCCAGAAATAGGAGTCAGGAAAAAGAGACGACCGGTTCATCCATGACACGGATAAACCGGAGTCTCACAAAGGCCTAGCAACTAGGAAGGAGCGGACAGCAAGCAAAAACACATAGCAGCAGGTAAGAGCCCAGTGCAAAAATGTTCTGATTCTGATCAATGGTCAGGTAGGTTGATACACTGCTCCAAATTAGATAGATAGAAACGTGCATGCACGGCGAGATAAATAACACTGACACTCTATATAAGGTCATAGCATAACTCTAATTTATTAGGTGGGGGCTTCACATTATATACCCTCCATATAAGTGGGAGGAGTGGTCTCACATGATTGGTCTTTTAGCAAGAAGGAATGTAAACAGGAAATAAGTAGTGTTGATCACGAATATTCAAATTTCGATTTTATCGCGAATATAGGTACTTCGAAAATTAGCGAATATTTCGAATATAGTTATATATATTCGGAATTTCGAATATTCAAATTATAATATATATTTTTTTTTTTAATCAGTACACATGATCCCTCCCTGCTTCTAGCTTGTGGGCCAATAAGAAGGCTGCAATATACTTGACTTTAGGAGTAGTAGTGTTTGCGAATTTTGCTCTATATTTGTTTTTTTCGAATATTTGCTATATTGCTATATATTCTTGTTTTAGAATATTACGAATATTCGAAAAAACGAAGTTATAGCAATATAGCGAATATTTGAGAAAAAAACAAATATAGAGCAATTTAGGTAATATAGTGCTATAATCTTCTTTGTCTAATAGTTGTAATTTTTTTCTCATCTGAAGTTCAGATTGGAAAAAAATTACAACTATAAAAAAAGATTATAGCACTATATTAGCTAAATTGCTCTGCATTAGTTTTTTTCGAATATTCACTATATTGCTATATATTCTTGTTTTAGAATATTACGAATATTCAAAAAACTAAGTTATAGCAATATAGTGAATATCCGGGAAAAAAAATCGAATATAGAGCAATTTAGCTAATATAGTGCTGTAATCTTCTTTGTCTAATAGTTGTAAGTTGAAAAATTCTCAATAAAAATTCTAATCCGAAAATTCGAATTACGAAAATTCACATACTACACAATCATTACCTTGCCGATTTTTCGAGTAAAAAAAAAAAATCGTAGAATATAACAAATATTTGAATTTGAGAAATATTGCGAATTCGAATATGACCCCTGCTGCTCATCACTAGAAATAAGTTGAAGGCATATGTATGATAGACAGGAATTCCTGACAGTTTCAAGTTCATGCTGCAAATAGTTTCAATCATAGAATGCATACTGGGGGTTGTCTCTCGGACAGACACCATTTTGTAAGTGACAAGCAAGTGTCCATTATATTCCATAACAGTCCCCCCTTGAATTCTTGATTGTAGAACTTTCCCTGCCTAGTGAATCCCTGGGAATGCCATTCGCAATCCTTTTCACCCACAGTGGCGCCAACCTACCCCTTTTGGGTAGACTCCCGGTTAATCTGAGTTATGATAGTACCCTGGGATTCATCTTTCCCTATCTCGGTATGGCATCGTAATTGGTGGGGGAAATTGTGCTGAATTCTTTGGTTTCCATTTCTTCTTCACCATATAGCAGCATGATGGGCTGTTCAGTAGTTGAAGTCACAATTTTTTCACATATTTTTCAGACACATTGTACAATGCAACATAACACTACTGACATTAATTTGAACCATCCAAAGTACTCATCCCATGGGTCTGTTATCCCTGAGTTACGTTTCAATTCATCTGAGAGGTTAGTAAGCTTGTTTATTGCTTCAGTTACCTTCCCTTTGGGGCCAGTGTTATCTGGGTTCTAGGTGCAGCAAGTTTCCCCAATCATTTTACAAACTCCCCCAGTCTCAGCTAGGATCACATCTAGGGCTATTCTGTTCTGAAAGGCCACAGCAGAAGTAGCCTCTAACTGTTCTGCAATTCCTTTTAGGGCATCACGGGTGTAGTTTACAAATCTTTTCTGATTATAATATATGTAGTTTATCCAGTCGGCGTTCTTGTTGATTGTCAATATTGGAAGTATGGATTCAAAACCAGCTGCTACCTGATCTCTAACCTTAAATTCTTTGGAGACCCCCCCCCCCTTGGGACCCCTATTGCATCTATATACACGTGGGCCTCACTTTTTGACCTCCCAAAATAGTTTTTTTGCGTATACCCTTTAACTGTGGGGTCATCTTCTAATATGTGGAGGGGCATTATGGCTTTCGCTAGGGCGTATTTACCGGACCAATTGCCTTCTAACCAAGTTCTTATTTTTCTGTCTCCACAGATCCAATCGATGTCCCCCAAAGATACCCTCTGATTCTGTGTTTCAGTGGACAGGTTGCTGTAGGATGAGCAGTACCCCTCTTTGAAGTTGCCCAAGAATCTCTGACTGCCAGGGTTGAAGTAACAGGTGTAGTTACTGGGGTATATGGTATGCCTTCACCTGATTTGGGGGGTTTTACTACCAGGGGGGTATTTTCTCTTCCACTTCCACTAATCGAGTCTCTAAATGGGCAAATTGCAACACTGAGAGGCATTGACAATTTGCAAAAGAGTTTGCTTCTCACCGAGCAAGCACTCTTTGGGGTAGATGAGGGGGAGGGTGACAGAGAGGAGGCTGAGGAAAGTGAGGTAGCTAGCTGGGTAACATTAAGAAAGCGGGGTAGAGGGAAGAGTGTCAGGGAGGCTAGCCCTGATCTGACACACCCCAACAAGTTTGCACGTTTGGCAGATGAGGGGGATGTCAGTCCAGGGATGGCACTGCTGCAGCCAGACACTTCCTCTGCCAGTCAGGGGAATGTCAGCTCCGGTAAGCAGGGGCCCAGGAGAGCAGGGCAGGCCAGACAGGTGCTGGTAGTGGGAGACTCAATTATTAGGGGAACAGATAGGGAAATCTGTCACAAAGACCGTGATCGCCGAACAGTGTGCTGTCTTCCTGGCGCTAGAGTTCGACACATCGCGGATCGGGTTGACAGATTACTGGGAGGGGCTGGAGAAGATCCAGCGGTCATGGTCCATATCGGAACCAATGACAAAGTTAGGGGTAGGTGGAGAGTCCTTAAAAATGATTTCAGGGATTTAGGTCAAAAGCTGAGGGCAAGGACCTCAAAGGTAGTATTTTCCGAAATACTACCTGTACCACGGGCCACACAAGAGAGGCAGCGGGAGATTAGGGAAATTAACAAGTGGCTCAAAAACTGGTGTAGGAAGGAGGGGTTTGGGTTCCTGGAGAACTGGGCCGACTTCTCTATCGGCTACAGGCTCTATCGTAGGGACGGGCTGCACCTCAATGGGGAAGGGGCAGCTGTGTTGGGGAAGAAGATGGCTAGAAGGTTGGAGGAGTGTTTAAACTAGGGACTGGGGGAGGGTAATTATGTTATAGAATGGGAAGATAGTGCAGATAGAGACCGGGGGCAAGGTAACATAGTAACATAGTAACATAGTAACATAGTACATAAGGCCGAAAAAAGACATTTGTCCATCCAGTTCGGCCTGTTATCCCGCAAGTTGATCCAGAGGAAGACCCCTCTCTAGTAGCTATAGCCTGTAATATTATTAAGCTCCAGAAATACGTCCAGGCCCCTCTTGAATTCCTTTATTGTACTCACCATCACCACCTCCTCAGGCAGAGAGTTCCATATTCTCACTGCTCTTACCGTAAAGAATCCTCTTCTATGTTTGTGTACAAACCTTCTTTCCTCCAGGCGCAGAGGATGTCCCCTCGTCACAGTCACAGTCCTGGGAATAAATAGCTGATGGGATAGATCTCTGTACTGACCCTTGATATATTTATACATATTAATTAGATCTCCCCTCAGTCGTCTTTTTTCTAAAGTGAATAACTCTAATTTTGATAATCTTTCAGGGTACTGTAGTTGCCCCATTCCAGTTATTACTTTAGTTGCCCTCCTCTGGACCTTCTCCAGCTCTGCTATGTCTGCCTTGTTTACAGGAGCCCAGAACTGTACACAGTACTCCATGTGTGGTCTGACTAGCGATTTGTAAAGTGGTAGGACTATGTTCTTATCACGGGAATCTATGCCCCTTCTGATGCAACCCATTATCTTGTTGGCCTTGGCAGCAGCTGCCTGACACTGGTTTTTGCAGCTTAGTTTGCTGTTTATTAAAATTCCTAGATCCTTTTCCATGTCAGTGTTACCGAGTGTTTTACCATTTAGTATGTACGGTTGACTTGCATTTTTCCTTCCCATGTGCATAACTTTACATTTATCAGTGTTAAACCCCATCTGCCACTTATCTGCCCAAGCCTCCAGTCTATCCAGATCCCTCTGTAGTAGTATACTGTCCTCATCAGTGTAAATTACTTTACACAGTTTAGTGTCATCTGCGAAAATTGATACTTTACTATGCAAGCGTTCTACAAGATCATTAATAAATATATTGAAGAGAATAGGGCCCAATACTGACCCCTGAGGTACCCCACTAGTGACAGTGACCCAATCTGAGTGTGTACCGTTAATAACCACCCTCTGTTTTCTATCACTGAGCCAGTTACTTACCCACATACAGATGTTTTCTCCCAGTCCGAGCATTCTCATTTTATATACTAACCTTTTATGTGGTACAGTGTCAAATGCTTTGGAGAAGTCCAGATTAGGGATGAGCGAACTCGAACTGTATAGTTCGGGTTCGTACCGAATTTTGGGGTGTCCGTGACACGGACCCGAACCCGGACATTTTCGTAAAAGTCCGGGTTCGGGTTCGGTGTTCGTCGCTTTCTTGGCGCTTTTGTGACGCTTTCTTGGCGCTTTTTGAAAGGCTGCAAAGCAGCCAATCAACAAGCGTCATACTACTTGCCCCAAGAGGCCATCACAGCCATGCCTACTATTGGCATGGCTGTGATTGGCCAGAGCACCATGTGACCCAGCCTCTATTTAAGCTGGAGTCACATAGCGCCGCCCGTCACTCTGCTCTGATTAGCGTAGGGAGAGGTTGCGGCTGCGACAGTAGGGCGAGATTAGGCAGATTAACTCCTCCAAAGGACTTGATTAACTGATCGATCTGCAGCTGTGGATCATTGAGCTGCTGATCCTCAATTGCTCACTGTTTTTAGGCTGCACAGACCGTTTGTCAGTCTCATTTTTCTGGGGTGATCGGCGGCCATTTTGTGTCTTGTGGTGCGCCAGCACAAGCTGCGACCAAGTGCATTTAACCCTCAATGGTGTGGTTGTTTTTTGGCTAAAGCCTACATCAGGGTGAAGCTGTCACACCAAGTGCATTTAACCAGCAATAGTCTGTTCATTTTTTGGCCATATACAAAATCAGGGGCAAGCTGCGCCTGTCACCAAGTGCATTTAACCCTCAATGGTGTGGTTGTTTTTTGGCTAAAGCCTACATCAGGGTGAAGCTGTCACACCAAGTGCATTTAACCAGCAATAGTCTGTTCATTTTTTGGCCATATACAAAATCAGGGGCAAGCTGCGCCTGTCACCAAGTGCATTTAACCCTCAATGGTGTGGTTGTTTTTTGGCTAAAGCCTACATCAGGGTGAAGCTGTCACACCAAGTGCATTTAACCAGCAATAGTCTGTTCATTTTTTGGCCATATACAAAATCAGGGGCAAGCTGCGCCTGTCACCAAGTGCATTTAACCCTCAATGGTGTGGTTGTTTTTTGGCTAAAGCCTACATCAGGGTGAAGCTGTCACACCAAGTGCATTTAACCAGCAATAGTCTGTTCATTTTTTGGCCATATCCCAGTCTAATTCTGTCACTAAATCCATACCGGTCACCCAGCGCCTAAATACTAGGCCTCAAATTTATATCCAGCTAAATCTGTCCCTAGTGCTGTAGCTGGGCGAGTTATTTAGTGTCCGTTCAAGCACATTTCTTGTTCTGGGTTGAAATACAATTCTCAATTTAGCAATTTCATAATTTAGTGGTTCCTGCTATATCAGAGCTCTTTGAAATCTATCCCAAAAAGGGTATATAATATTGAAGGTGCACATAGGGTCATTCAGAGTAACTTCACACACACCCGCTACTGTGTATTTCCAAGTCTAATTCTGTCACTAAATCCATACCGGTGACCCAGCGCCTAAATACTAGGCCTCAAATTTAATTCCCTCTAAATCTCTCGTTACCCACCGCTGTACTGTTGTTGCTGGGCAAGATATTTAGTGTCCGTCAAAGCACATTTTTTGTTCTGGGTTGAAGTACAATTCCCAATTTAGCAATTTCATAATTTAGTGGTTTCTGCTATATCAGAGCTATTTGAAATCTATCCCAAAAAGGGTATATAATATTGAAGGTGCACATAGGGTCATTCAGAATAACTTCACACACACCCGCTACTGTGTATTTCCAAGTCTAATTCTGTCACTAAACCCATACCTGTCACCCAGCGCCTAAATACTAGGCCTCAAATTTAAATCCCTCTAAATCTCTCGTTACCGTTGTCCTGTTGTAGCTGGGAAAGTTATTTAGTGCCCGTCAAAGCACATTTTTTGTTCTGGGTTGAAGTACAATTCCCAATTTAGCAATTTCATAATTTAGTGGTTCCTGCTATATCAGAGCTATTTGAAATCTATCCCAAAAAGGGTATATAATATTGAAGGTGCACATAGGGTCATTCAGAATAACTTCACACACACCCGCTACTGTGTATTTCCAAGTCTAATTCTGTCACTAAATCCATACCGGTGACCCAGCGCCTAAATACTAGGCCTCAAATTTAATTCCCTCTAAATCTCTCGTTACCCACCGCTGTACTGTTGTTGCTGGGCAAGATATTTAGTGTCCGTCAAAGCACATTTTTTGTTCTGGGTTGAAGTACAATTCCCAATTTAGCAATTTCATAATTTAGTGGTTTCTGCTATATCAGAGCTATTTGAAATCTATCCCTAAAAGGGTATATAATATTGAAGGTGCACATAGGGTCATTCAGAATAACTTCACACACACCCGCTACTGTGTATTTCCAAGTCTAATTCTGTCACTAAATCCATACCGGTGACCCAGCGCCTAAATACTAGGCCTCAAATTTAATTCCCTCTAAATCTCTCGTTACCCACCGGTGTACTGTTGTTGCTGGGCAAGATATTTAGTGTCCGTCAAAGCACATTTTTTGTTCTGGGTTGAAGTACAATTCCCAATTTAGCAATTTCATAATTTAGTGGTTTCTGCTATATCAGAGCTATTTGAAATCTATCCCTAAAAGGGTATATAATATTGAAGGTGCACATAGGGTCATTCAGAATAACTTCACACACACGCTTCTGTGCATTTCCAAGTCTAATTCTGTCACTAAATCCATACCGGTGACCCAGCGCCTAAATACTAGGCCTCAAATTTAAATCCCTCTAAATCTCTCGTTACCCACCACTGTACTGTTGTTGCTGGGCAAGATATTTAGTGTCCGTCAAAGCACATTTTTTGTTCTGGGTTGAAGTACAATTCCCAATTTAGCAATTTCATAATTTAGTGGTTTCTGCTATATCAGAGCTATTTGAAATCTATCCCTAAAAGGGTATATAATATTGAAGGTGCACATAGGGTCATTCAGAATAACTTCACACACACGCTTCTGTGCATTTCCAAGTCTAATTCTGTCACTAAATCCATACCGGTGACCCAGCGCCTAAATACTAGGCCTCAAATTTAAATCCCTCTAAATCTCTCGTTACCCACCGCTGTACTGTTGTTGCTGGGCAAGATATTTAGTGTCCGTCAAAGCACATTTTTTGTTCTGGGTTGAAGTACAATTCCCAATTTAGCAATTTCATAATTTAGTGGTTTCTGCTATATCAGAGCTATTTGAAATCTATCCCTAAAAGGGTATATAATATTGAAGGTGCACATAGGGTCATTCAGAATAACTTCACACACACGCTTCTGTGCATTTCCAAGTCTAATTCTGTCACTAAATCCATACCGGTGACCCAGCGCCTAAATACTAGGCCTCAAATTTAAATCCCTCTAAATCTCTCGTTACCCACCGCTGTACTGTTGTTGCTGGGCAAGATATTTAGTGTCCGTCAAAGCACATTTTTTGTTCTGGGTTGAAGTACAATTCCCAATTTAGCAATTTCATAATTTAGTGGTTTCTGCTATATCAGAGCTATTTGAAATCTATCCCTAAAAGGGTATATAATATTGAAGGTGCACATAGGGTCATTCAGAATAACTTCACACACACGCTTCTGTGCATTTCCAAGTCTAATTCTGTCACTAAATCCATACCGGTGACCCAGCGCCTAAATACTAGGCCTCAAATTTAAATCCCTCTAAATCTCTCGTTACCCACCACTGTACTGTTGTTGCTGGGCAAGATATTTAGTGTCCGTCAAAGCACATTTTTTGTTCTGGGTTGAAGTACAATTCCCAATTTAGCAATTTCATAATTTAGTGGTTTCTGCTATATCAGAGCTATTTGAAATCTATCCCTAAAAGGGTATATAATATTGAAGGTGCACATAGGGTCATTCAGAATAACTTCACACACACGCTTCTGTGCATTTCCAAGTCTAATTCTGTCACTAAATCCATACCGGTCACCCAGCGCCTAAATACTAGGCCTCAAATTTATATCCCGCTGAATTTGAATACAATACATTGGGCCAAATAATATATTTGTTGTTGTGGTGAACCATAACAATGAGAAAAACATCTAGTAAGGGACGCGGACGTGGACATGGTCGTGGTGGTGTTAGTGGACCCTCTGGTGCTGGGAGAGGACGTGGCCGTTCTGCCACATCCACACGTCCTAGTGTACCAACTACCTCAGGTCCCAGTAGCCGCCAGAATTTACAGCGATATATGGTGGGGCCCAATGCCGTTCTAAGGATGGTAAGGCCTGAGCAGGTACAGGCATTAGTCAATTGGGTGGCCGACAGTGGATCCAGCACGTTCACATTATCTCCCACCCAGTCTTCTGCAGAAAGCGCACAGATGGCGCCTGAAAACCAACCCCATCAGTCTGTCACATCACCCCCATGCATACCAGGGAAACTGTCTCAGCCTCAAGTTATGCAGCAGTCTCTTATGCTGTTTGAAGACTCCGCTGGCAGGGTTTCCCAAGGGCATCCACCTAGCCCTTCCCCAGCGGTGAAAGACATAGAATGCACTGACGCACAACCACTTATGTTTCCTGATGATGAGGACATGGGAATACCACCTCAGCATGTCTCTGATGATGACGAAACACAGGTGCCAACTGCTGCGTCTTTCTGCAGTGTGCAGACTGAACAGGAGGTCAGGGATCAAGACTGGGTGGAAGACGATGCAGGGGACGATGAGGTCCTAGACCCCACATGGAATGAAGGTCGTGCCACTGACTTTCACAGTTCGGAGGAAGAGGCAGTGGTGAGACCGAGCCAACAGCGTAGCAAAAGAGGGAGCAGTGGGCAAAAGCAGAACACCCGCCGCCAAGAGACTCCGCCTGCTACTGACCGCCGCCATCTGGGACCGAGCACCCCAAAGGCAGCTTCAAGGAGTTCCCTGGCATGGCACTTCTTCAAACAATGTGCTGACGACAAGACCCGAGTGGTTTGCACGCTGTGCCATCAGAGCCTGAAGCGAGGCATTAACGTTCTGAACCTGAGCACAACCTGCATGACCAGGCACCTGCATGCAAAGCATGAACTGCAGTGGAGTAAACACCTTAAAACCAAGGAAGTCACTCAGGCTCCCCCTGCTACCTCTTCTGCTGCTGCCGCCTCGGCCTATTCTGCTGCTGCCGCCTCGGCCTCTTCCTCCGCCTCTGGAGGAACGTTGGCACCTGCCGCCCAGCAAACAGGGGATGTACCACCAACACCACCACCACCACCTCCGTCACCAAGCGTCTCAACCATGTCACACGCCAGCGTTCAGCTCTCCATCTCACAAACATTTGATAGAAAGCGTAAATTCCCACCTAGCCACCCTCGATCCCTGGCCCTGAATGCCAGCATTTCTAAACTACTGGCCTATGAAATGCTGTCATTTAGGCTGGTGGACACAGACAGCTTCAAACAGCTCATGTCGCTTGCTGTCCCACAGTATGTTGTTCCCAGCCGGCACTACTTCTCCAAGAGAGCCGTGCCTTCCCTGCACAACCAAGTATCCGATAAAATCAAGTGTGCACTGCGCAACGCCATCTGTAGCAAGGTCCACCTAACCACAGATACGTGGACCAGTAAGCACGGCCAGGGACGCTATATCTCCCTAACTGCACACTGGGTAAATGTAGTGGCAGCTGGGCCCCAGGCGGAGAGCTGTTTGGCGCACGTCCTGCCGCCGCCAAGGATCGCAGGGCAACATTCTTTGCCTCCTGTTGCCACCTCCTCCTTCTCGGCTTCCTCCTCCTCTTCTTCCACCTGCTCATCCAGTCAGCCACACACCTTCACCACCAACTTCAGCACAGCCCGGGGTAAACGTCAGCAGGCCATTCTGAAACTCATATGTTTGGGGGACAGGCCCCACACCGCACAGGAGTTGTGGCGGGGTATTGAACAACAGACCGACGAGTGGTTGCTGCCGGTGAGCCTCAAGCCCGGCCTGGTGGTGTGTGATAATGGGCGAAATCTCGTTGCAGCTCTGGGACTAGCCAATTTGACGCACATCCCTTGCTTGGCGCATGTGCTGAATTTGGTGGTGCAGAAGTTCATTCACAACTACCCCGACATGTCAGAGCTGCTGCATAAAGTGCGGGCCGTCTGTTCGCGCTTCCGGCGTTCACATCCTGCCGCTGCTCGCCTGTCTGCGCTACAGCGTAACTTCGGCCTTCCCGCTCACCGCCTCATATGCGACGTGCCCACCAGGTGGAACTCCACCTTGCACATGCTGGACAGACTGTGCGAGCAGCAGCAGGCCATAGTGGAGTTTCAGCTGCAGCACGCACGGGTCAGTCGCACTACAGAACAGCACCACTTCACCACCAATGACTGGGCCTCCATGCGAGACCTGTGTGCCCTGTTGCGCTGTTTCGAGTACTCCACCAACATGGCCAGTGGCGATGACACCGTTATCAGCGTTACAATACCACTTCTATGTCTCCTTGAGAAAACACTTAGGGCGATGATGGAACAGGAGGTGGCCCAGGAGGAGGAGGAGGAGGATGAGGAAGAGGGGTCATTTTTAGCACTTTCAGGCCAGTCTCTTCGAAGTGACTCAGAGGGAGGTTTTTTGCAACAGCAGAGGCCAGGTACAAATGTGGCCAGCCAGGGCCCACTACTGGAGGACGAGGAGGACGAGGATGAGGAGGAGGTGGAGGAGGATGAGGATGAAGCATGGTCACAGCGGGGTGGCACCCAACGCAGCTCGGGTCCATCACTGGTGCGTGGCTGGGGGGAAAGGCAGGACGATGACGATACGCCTCCCACAGAGGACAGCTTGTCCTTACCCCTGGGCAGCCTGGCACACATGAGCGACTACATGCTGCAGTGCCTGCGCAACGACAGCAGAGTTGCCCACATTTTAACCTGTGCGGACTACTGGGTTGCCACCCTGCTGGATCCACGCTACAAAGACAATGTGCCCACCTTACTTCCTGCACTGGAGCGTGATAGGAAGATGCGCGAGTACAAGCGCACGTTGGTAGACGCGCTACTGAGAGCATTCCCAAATGTCACAGGGGAACAAGTGGAAGCCCAAGGCCAAGGCAGAGGAGGAGCAAGAGGTCGCCAAGGCAGCTGTGTCACGGCCAGCTCCTCTGAGGGCAGGGTTAGCATGGCAGAGATGTGGAAAACTTTTGTCAACACGCCACAGCTAACTGCACCACCACCTGATACGCAACGTGTTAGCAGGAGGCAACATTTCACTAACATGGTGGAACAGTACGTGTGCACACCCCTCCACGTACTGACTGATGGTTCGGCCCCATTCAACTTCTGGGTCTCTAAATTGTCCACGTGGCCAGAGCTAGCCTTTTATGCCTTGGAGGTGCTGGCCTGCCCGGCAGCCAGCGTTTTGTCTGAACGTGTATTCAGCACGGCAGGGGGCGTCATTACAGACAAACGCAGCCGCCTGTCTACAGCCAATGTGGACAAGCTGACGTTCATAAAAATGAACCAGGCATGGATCCCACAGGACCTGTCCGTCCCTTGTCCAGATTAGACATTAACTACCTCCCCATAACCATATATTATTGGACTCCAGGGCACTTCCTCATTCAATCCTATTTTTATTTTCATTTTACCATTATATTGCGATGCTACCCAAAGTTGAATGAACCTCTCCTCTGCCTGTGTGCTAGGCCTAAATATATGCCAATGGACTGTTGCAGTGGTGGCTGACATGAAGCCTGATTCTCTGCTATGACATGCAGACTAATTCTCTGCTGACATGAAGCCAGATTGTCTGTTACGGGACCTCTCTCCTCTGCCTGGGTGCTGGGCCTAAATTTATGACAATGGACTGTTGCAGTGGTGGCTGACGTGAAGCCTGATTCTCTGCTATGACATGCAGACTGATTCTCTGCTGTCATGAAGCCAGATTGTCTGTTACGGGACCTTTCTCCTCTACCTGGGTTCTGGGCCTAAATTTATGAAAATTGACTCTTACAGTGGTGGGTGACGTGAAGCCTGATTCTCTGCTATGATATGAAGACTGATTCTCTGCTGACATGAAGCCAGATTGTCTGTTACGGGACCTTTCTCCTCTGCCTGGGTTCTGGGCCTAAATTTATGAAAATTGACTCTTACAGTGGTGGGTGACGTGAAGCCTGATTCTCTGCTATGATATGAAGACTGATTCTCTGCTGACATGAAGCCAGATTGTCTGTTACGGGACCTTTCTCCTCTGCCTGGGTTCTGGGCCTAAATTTATGAAAATTGACTCTTACAGTGGTGGGTGACGTGAAGCCTGATTCTCTGCTATGATATGAAGACTGATTCTCTGCTGACATGAAGCCAGATTGTCTGTTACGGGACCTTTCTCCTCTGCCTGGGTTCTGGGCCTAAATTTATGAAAATTGACTCTTACAGTGGTGGGTGACGTGAAGCCTGATTCTCTGCTATGATATGAAGACTGATTCTCTGCTGACATGAAGCCAGATTCTCTGTTACGGGACCTTTCTCCTCTGCCTGGGTTCTGGGCCTAAATTTATGAAAATTGACTCTTACAGTGGTGGGTGACGTGAAGCCTGATTCTCTGCTATGATATGAAGACTGATTCTCTGCTGACATGAAGCCAGATTGTCTGTTACGGGACCTTTCTCCTCTGCCTGGGTTCTGGGCCTAAATTTATGAAAATTGACTCTTACAGTGGTGGGTGACGTGAAGCCTGATTCTCTGCTATGATATGAAGACTGATTCTCTGCTGACATGAAGCCAGATTGTCTGTTACGGGACCTTTCTCCTCTGCCTGGGTTCTGGGCCTAAATTTATGAAAATTGACTCTTACAGTGGTGGGTGACGTGAAGCCTGATTCTCTGCTATGATATGAAGACTGATTCTCTGCTGACATGAAGCCAGATTGTCTGTTACGGGACCTTTCTCCTCTGCCTGGGTTCTGGGCCTAAATTTATGAAAATTGACTCTTACAGTGGTGGGTGACGTGAAGCCTGATTCTCTGCTATGATATGAAGACTGATTCTCTGCTGACATGAAGCCAGATTGTCTGTTACGGGACCTTTCTCCTCTGCCTGGGTTCTGGGCCTAAATTTATGAAAATTGACTCTTACAGTGGTGGGTGACGTGAAGCCTGATTCTCTGCTATGATATGAAGACTGATTCTCTGCTGACATGAAGCCAGATTCTCTGTTACGGGACCTCTCTCCTCTGCCTGGGTGCTGGGCCTAAATTTATGACAATGGACTGTTGCAGTGGTGGCTGACGTGAAGCCTGATTCTCTGCTATGACATGCAGACTGATTCTCTGCTGACATGAAGCCAGATTCTCTGTTACGGGACCTCTCTCCTCTGCCTGTGTGTGTGCTGGGCCTAAATATATGCCAATGGACTGTTGCAGTGGTGGCTGACGTGAAGCCTCATTCTCTGCTATGACATGCAGACTAATTCTCTGCTGACATGAAGACAGATTCTCTGTTACGGGACCTCTCTCCTCTGCCTGGGTGCCGGGGCCTAAATATCTGAGAATGGACTGTTCCAGTGGTGGGTGACGGGAAGCCAGATTCTCTGCTATGGAACCTCTCTCCAATTGATTTTGGTTAATTTTTATTTATTTAATTTTTATTTTAATTCATTTCCCTATCCACATTTGTTTGCAGGGGATTTACCTACATGTTGCTGCCTTTTGCAGCCCTCTAGCTCTTTCCTGGGCTGTTTTACAGCCTTTTTAGTGCCGAAAAGTTCGGGTCCCCATTGACTTCAATGGGGTTCGGGTTCGGGACGAAGTTCGGATCGGGTTCGGATCCCGAACCCGAACATTTCCGGGATGTTCGGCCGAACTTCTCGAACCCGAACATCCAGGTGTTCGCTCAACTCTAGTCCAGATATACGACATCCATTGATTCGCCGCTGTCAAGTCTAGAACTTACCTCCTCATAGAAACTGATTAAATTAGTCTGACATGACCGATCCCTCACGAAGCCATGCTGATATGGCGTTATTTGCTTATTTCTGTTGAGATGCTCTAATATAGCATCTCTCAGAAAACCTTCAAACTGTTTACCCACAACAGATGTTAAACTTACCGGCCTATAGTTTCCAGGGTCTGTTTTTGGCCCCTTTTTGAATATTGGCACCACATATGCCATGCGCCAATCCTGTGGGACATTCCCTGTCAGTATAGAGTCTGCAAATATCAGAAATAAGGGTCTGGCTATGACATTACTTAATTCCTTTAGGATACGGGGGTGTATGTCATCCGGTCCTGGCGATTTGTCTATTTTAATCTTTTTAAGTCGCTGATGTACTTCTTCCTGGGTCAGACAGGACACTTTTAATGGGGAATTTATTTTTGCATTCTGCATGTCATCTGACAATTTATTTTCCTCAGTGAATACATTGGAGAAAAAAATATTTAACAGCTTTGCTTTCTCCTCATCGCTCTCTGCGACTTCCCCCTCATTACTCTTTAAAGGGCCGACACCTTCAGATTTATACTTTTTAACATTTATATAATTGAAGAATATTTTAGGGTTAGTTTTACTCTCTTTGGCAATTAATCTCTCGGTCTCTAGTTTGGCCGCTTTTATTTGTTTTTTACATGTTCTATTTTTTTCCTTATAGTTTTTCAGTGCTTCCGTGCTCCCCTCCTGTTTCAGTGAATGATATGCTTTCTTTTTGTCATTTATTGCTTTCGTTACAGTTCTATTTATCCACATTGGTTTCTTTTTATTCCTTAACCTTTTATTACCATACGGTATGTACCTCTCACAATGAGATTTTAGGATGTTTTTAAAGATATCCCATTTTGTGGCTGTATTTTTATTTTTGAGGACTTTGTCCCAGTTAGTTAGGCCTATGGCCTCTCTTAGTTAGCTAAATTTAGCTTTTTTGAAGTTTGGTATTTTTGTTCCTCCCTGTAGAAATGCTCTTTTGAATGATAATTGGAAGGTTATTACTTTGTGGTCACTATTTCCCAGGTGTCCCCCAACCTGCACGTCTGTTGTTCTGTCCGGCCTATTGGTTAATACTAAGTCCAGTATGGCCGTCCCTCTAGTCGGGTCCTGAACCAGTTGGGAGAGGTAATTGTCTTTGGTTATTGCCAAGAACCTGTTTCCTTTATGAGATATACAAGTTTCAGTTTCCCAGTCTATATCTGGGTAGTTGAAGTCCCCCATAATAACCACCTCATTATGATTTGCCGCCTCGTCTATCTCGTTTAGTAATAGATTTTCTGTGGACTCTGGTATATTAGGTGGTTTATAGTAAACTCCTATTAGTAATTTATTGTTGTTTTTAGCTCCATGTATCTCTACCCACAGTGACTCCACATGTTCATGTCCCTCATTTATATCTTCGCGGAGTGTGGGCTTTAGACCGGACTTTACATAGAGTGAGACTGGGGGAGGAATGGAAGGAGGGACTAGAACAGTTCAGAAGGAAAGGTGTAGAGTAAAAAAGATACATAAACCTCTCAAATGTATGTATACTAATGCCAGAAGCCTGACTAATAAAACTAGTGAACTGGAATTAGTGATGTGTGAGGAGGACTATGACATAGTGGGAATAACTGAGACATGGCTGGATGATAGCTATGACTGGGCAGTTAATGTACAGGGTTACAGCCTGTTTAGAAAGGATCGTCAAAACCGGAGAGTCTGCCTTTATGTAAAGTCCTGTCTAAAGCCCACACTCCGTGAAGATATAAGTGAGGGACATGAACATGTGGAGTCACTGTGGGTAGAGATACATGGCGATAAAAACAATAATAAATTACTAATAGGAGTTTACTATAAACCACCTAATATACCAGAGTCCACAGAAAATCTACTACTAAACGAGATAGACGAGGCGGCAAATCATAATGAGGTGGTTATTATGGGGGACTTTAACTACCCAGATATAGACTGGGAAACTGAAACTTGTGTATCTCATAAAGGAAACAGGTTCTTGGCAATAACCAAAGACAATTACCTCTCCCAACTGGTTCAGGACCCGACTAGAGGGATGGCCATACTGGACTTAGTATTAACCAATAGGCCTGACAGAACAACAGACGTGCAGGTCGGGGGACACCTGGGAAATAGTGACCACAAAGTAATAACCTTCCAATTATCATTCAAGAGAGCGTTTGTACAGGGAGGAATAAAAATACCAAACTTCAAAAAAGCTAAAATTAGCCAACTAAGAGAGGCCATAGGCCTAACTAACTGGGATAAAGTTCTCACAAATAAAAATACAGCCACAAAATGGGATATCTTTAAAAGCATCCTAAAATCTCATTGTGAGAGGTACATACCGTATGGGAATAAAAGGTTAAGGAACAAAAAGAAACCAATGTGGATAAACAGAACTGTAAAGAAAGCAATAAATGACAAAAAGAAAGCATATAAAACACTAAAACAGGAAGGTAGCACGGAAGCATTGAAAAACTATAAGGAAAAAAATAGAACATGTAAAAAACAAATAAAAGCGGCCAAACTAGAGACTGAGAGATTAATTGCCAAAGAGAGTAAAACTAACCCTAAAATGTTCTTCAATTATATAAATGTTAAAAAGTATAAATCTGAAGGTGTCGGCCCGTTAAAGAGTAATGAGGGGGGAGTCGCAGAGAGCGACGAGGAGAAAGCAAAGCTGTTAAATATTTTTTTCTCCAATGTATTCACTGAGGAAAATAAACTGTCAGATGACATGCCGAATGTTGAAATAAATTCCCCATTAAAAGTGTCCTGTCTGACCCAGGAAGAAGTACATCAGCGACTTAAAAAGATTAAAATAGACAAATCGCCAGGACCGGATGGCATACACCCTCGTATCCTAAGGGAATTAAGTAATGTCATAGCCAGACCCTTATTTCTGATATTTGCAGATTCTATATTGACAGGGAATGTCCCACAGGATTGGCGCATGGCAAATGTGGTGCCAATATTCAAAAAGGGTCCAAAAACAGAGCCTGGAAACTATAGGCCGGTAAGTTTAACATCTGTTGTGGGTAAACTGTTTGAAGGTTTTCTGAGAGATGCTATGTTAGAGCATCTTAACGGAAATAAGCAAATAACGCCATATCAGCATGGCTTCGTGAGGGATCGATCATGTCAAACAAATTTAATCAGTTTCTATGAGGAGGTAAGTTCTAGACTTGACAGCGGCGAATCAATGGATGTCGTGTATCTTGACTTCTCCAAAGCATTTGACACTGTACCACATAAAAGGTTAGTATATAAAATGAGAATGCTCGGACTGGGAGAAAACGTCTGTAAGTGGGTAAGTAACTGGCTCAGTGATAGAAAACAGAGGGTGGTTATTAATGGTAAATACTCAGATTGGGTCACTGTCACTAGTGGAGTACCTCAGGGGTCAGTATTGGGCCCTATTCTCTTCAATATATTTATTAATGATCTTGTAGAAGGCTTGCATAGTAAAATATAAATTTTTGCAGATGACACTAAACTGTGTAAAGTAATTAACACTGAAGAGGACAGTATACTACTACAGAGTGATCTGGATAGATTGGAGGCTTGGGCAGATAAGTGGCAGATGAGGTTTAACACTGACAAATGTAAAGTTATGCACATGGGAAGGAATAATGCAAGTCACCCGTACTTATTAAATGGTAAACCACTCGGTAACACAGACATGGAAAAAGATCTAGGAATTTTAATAAACAGCAAACTAAGCTGCAAAAAACAGTGTCAGGCAGCTGCTGCCAAGGCAAATAAGATAATGGGTTGCATCAAAAGGGGCATAGATGCCCGTGAAGAGAACATAGTCCTACCACTTTACAAATCATTAGTCAGACCACACATGGAGTACTGTGTACAGTTCTGGGCTCCAGTGAACAAAGCAGACATAGCAGAGCTGGAGAGGGTCCAGAGGAGGGCAACTAAAGTAATAACTGGAATGGGGCAAATACAGTACCCTGAAAGATTATCAAAATTAGGGTTATTCACTTTAGAAAAAAGACGACTGAGAGGAGATCTAATTAATATGTATAAATATATCAGGGGTCAGTACAGAGATCTATCCCATCAGCTATTTATCCCCAGGACTGTGACTGTGACGAGGGGGCATCCTCTGTGTCTGGAGGAAAGAAGGTTTGTACACAAACATAGAAGAGGATTCTTTACGGTAAGAGCAGTGAGGTTATGGAACTCTCTGCCTGAGGAGGTGGTGATGGTGAGTACAATAAAGGAATTCAAGAGGGGCCTAGATGTATTTCTGGAGCGTAATAATATTACAGGCTATAGCTACTAGAGAGGGGTCGTTGGTCCAGGGATTTATTCTGATTGCCTGATTGGAGTCGGGAAGGAATTTTTATTCCCCTAAAGTGAGGAAAATTGGCTTCTACCTCACAGGGGTTTTTTGCCTTCCTCTGGATCAACTTGCAGGATGACAGGTCGAACTGGATGGACAAATGTCTTTTTTCGGCCTTATGTACTATGTTACTATGTTACTATGTTACTTTTCACAGACATTCACGCTAGTGTTGGTGTATAGGCTGAGGAAGCAGCTTTCAGTCTCAGGAGGCAGATGCAAGAGCACTGTGCCTAGGTGTAGGCGGGCCTCCCGTATATGTAAAAGTTTGTCTTATTGTGTGTGTCAGCATTGTATTTCATCCATTCTAACCACAGGTTGGTGTCAGAAAATCCTGTCTCGGAGGCCATAGTATCTTAAAAAGTGGGGTCTGCTATGGCTGTCATCTGCCTAAGGGAGGTAGTGTAGGGTTTGGACGGACCATTCTCTATCTTTGTGAGATTATGTAGGTCAGTCAGGTGGAACATGCCCATGTTCCCAGCAGTTACCACCCCCATCCAGGTGCCTATAAGGTATGTCCCTGCGTCATTGGGGCTGGGGTTTTCTATTGTGAGGGTAAGTGGCATGTTGGAGCCTGTCTGTCCACTTGGGTGGCATCTATCACTCTTAAACAGTCTTATGCGGGTAAGCAAGGATTTACTCAATTTGTCTTTTTTGTCTCGGGCACTCTGAGGTCTGTAACCCCATGGGTCACCTGTGTTCCACCGAACTGCTCCCCACGAGTAGGGTTGAGCGAACCCGAACTGTAAAGTTCGGGTTCGTATCGAACTTTAGGATTTTTTGGACCCCGGATCCGAACCCGAACATTTCTGTAAAAGTTTGGGTTCGGTGTTCAGCGATTTCTTAGCGCTTTTTGAAAGGCTGCAGAGCAGCTAATCAACAAGCGTTTAACTGTGTGCCCTTAGAAGCCATCACAGCCATGCCTACTAATGGCATGGCTGTGATTGGACAGTGCAGCATGTGACCCAGCCTCTATATAAGCTGGAGTCAAGTAGCGCTGCACGTCACTCTGCTGTGCTTAGTGTAGGGAGAGGATGCTGCTGCTGTGAGGGAGAGAATAGGACAGAATCTTTAATCAGAACTCCAATTGAACTCAGCAATCTACATAGATTTAGTTGTGTGGGTGCAGTGCATAATCTTTTTACCCTGCCCTGAGCCCAGTGACAGAGAAAAGTAACTTTTATCCGTCTGTTAGTCAGGTGGGTGGCAGCGGCAGCCAATTTATGCAAGCTCAGTGCACCAGCACTGCATATGTGCTTTTGTGACATTGAAATCCAAGCTTGAAATACTGCAATAATAATCTGGTTTTAAAAAAAACACCCTTTTTTGGCGTCTGGTGCCGTTGCAGCATTAGTCAGTGTGCAATTTAAGCTAGAAATACAGCTATAATTTTCTGGGTTTTAAAAAACACCCTTTTGGGAAAAAATATACAATTTTACAGCCCTTGCTGCATCTGTTATTGTTTAAAACACCCATTACAATACTTCCAATAATTTTCTGGCTTTGAAAAAAACACCCATTTTTGGCAATAGCCTTCATCTTGGGCCTCTGCCGCATTAGTCAGTGTGTAATTTAACCTAGAAATACAGCTATATTTTCTGGGTTTTAAAAAACACCCTTTTTGGGCAAGATACTCAATTTTACAGCCCTTGATGCATCTGAACGTGTGAAATTCAAGCGTTGTATACAGCTGTCATATTCTGTTAGTAAAAAAACACCCTTTTTGGGCAAAATACACCATTTTTACAGCCTTTGCTGAATTTGCACGTGTGAAATTCAAGCTTTTGGGGCAAAATACTTAATATTGCAGCCCTAGCTGCATCTGTGATTGTTAAAAATAAGTTTGAAATACTTCAAAAATTTTCTGGCTTTGAAAAAACACCCATTTTTGGCAATAACCTTAATTTTGGGCCTCTGCCGCATTAGTCAGTGTACAATTCAAGCTAGAAATAGAACTATAATTTTCTGGGTTTTAAAGAACACCCTCTTTGGGCAAAATACACAATTTTGATACATCTGCACATGTGAAATTCAAGCGTTACATACGGCTGTCATATTCTGTTAGTAAAAAAACACCCATTTTGGGCAAAAAAACTTAATTTTGCAGCCTTTGCTGCATATGTCATTGTGAGATACACCCTTTACATACTGTTGTTCTATTCTTCTATTAAAAAAACACCCATTTTGGGCAAAAATCTTGAATTGCGGCATAGTCTGCATCTGTACGTGTGACATACACCCTTTAGATACTGTTGTTGTATTCTGCTATTAAAAAAACACCCATTTTGGGCAAAAAATATATTTTGTAGCCTTTGCTGCATATGTCATTGTGAGATACACCCTTTAGATACTGTGGTTCTATTCTGCTATTAAAAAAACACCCATTAGGTGCGGCCTAGTCTGCATCTGTACGTGTGAGAAACACCCTTTACATACTGTAGTTCTATTCTGCTATTAATAAAAAAAACTTTTGGCCAAAAATCTTTAATTGCGGCCTAGTCTACATCTGTACGTGTGAGATACACCCATTAGATACTATGGTTCTATTCTGCTATTAGAAAAACACCCATTTAGGGCAAGATCTTAAATTTTAGAAATATGAAGAGAGCGTCAAATAAGGGACGTGGCCCTGGTCGTGGTGCTGCTGGTGGAGCTCCTGTTGCAGGGAGAGGACGTGGTCGATCTGTGCTAGCAACAAGCACAAGTGAAACACCTTCCTCAGGTGCAAATAGGCGACAGAACCTGCAGCGGTATTTGGTCAGGCCTAATGCGGCTCTACGAATGGTGAGGCCAGAACAAGTACAGGAGATAGTAGATTGGGTTGATGACAGTGCACCCAGTTCCTTCACATTGTCTCCTACCCAGTCTCCTGCTGAAAGATCAGAGTTGGAACCTACAGCCGATGTCCATCAGTCTTTCACCTCACCCCCTTGCAAATCAGCCAAGCAGTCTGAGCCCCAAGTCATGCAGCAGTCTATTCTGCTTTTTGATCACTCTGTTAGCAGGGTTTTCCAGGGCCATCCACCTAGCCTTGCCCCAGAAGTGGAAGAGATTGAGTGCACTGATGCACAACCCCTTATGTTTCAAGATGAGTACATGGAAGGACCATCGCAGCACGGCTCAGATGATGACGAAACACAGGTGCTAACTGCTGGGTCTTTTGAAACTGTGCAGACCGACAAGGAGGGGTGAAGACTGGGTGGAAGATGATGTGGAGGATGATGAGGTCCTCGACCCCACATGGAATCAAGGTCATGTGAGGGACCTGTGTAGTTCGGAGGAAGAGGCGGTGGTCGCACAGAGCCACTAGCACAGCAGAAGAGGGAGCAGGGTGTAAAAGCGGAGGTGCTGTCCTCTAGACAGTAAGCCTGCTACTGCCCACCGCAGCAAGGGACCGAGTACACCAAAGCCAGCTCTAAGGAGTTCCCTGGCATGGCAGTTCTTCAGACAATGTGCTGACGACAAGACACGAGTGGTTTGCACGATGTGCAATCAGAGCCTAAAGCGAGGTATAAACGTTCTCAACCTGAGCACAACCTGCATGACCAGGCATCTAAGTGCAAAGCACAAGGTGCAGTGGAGTATACATCTCAAAAACCAAGAAAGGTCTCTGGCTCCTCCTACTTCCCCTTCTGCAGCAGTCTCGGCCTCTTAATCCACCTCTGGAGTGATAGTGCCACCTGCCACCCCGCAAACAGAGGATCTGCCAGCAACACCACCACCTGGGTCACCAAGCATCTGCACAATGTCCCACGGAAGCGTTCAGCTCTCCATCTCCCAAACACTGGAGAGAAGAAAGAAAGTACC
Source organism: Bufo gargarizans (assembly GCF_014858855.1). NCBI lineage: Eukaryota > Metazoa > Chordata > Amphibia > Anura > Bufonidae > Bufo > Bufo gargarizans. The sequence continues at coordinate 398,480,113 of NC_058083.1, read as the reverse complement.
CCCCTACCCACCCGCGATCCCTACTCCTGAATGCCAGCATTTCAAAATTACTGGCCTTTGAAATGCTGTCATTCTGTCTGGTGGAGAAGGAGAGTTTTTAAAGCCTTTTGGCGGTGGCTGTTCCACAGTATGTCGTGCTCAGCTGCCAATACTTTTCCAGGCATGCCATCCATTCCCTGCACAGACAAGTAGGGGACAAAATCAGTTGTGCACTGCGCAATGCCATCTTTGGCAAGGTGCACTTCACTACAGATACGTGGACCAGTAAGCACGGTCAGGGACGCTATATCTCCATAACAGCACACTGGGTGAATGCAGTGGCGGCTGGGCCTGAGGCAGATAGCATTTTGCCACATGTGCTTCACCACCGAGGATTGCAGGACACTTCAATTTGCCTCCTGTTGCTTCCTCCTCCTACTCTGCTTCCTCATCCTCTACCGGCTCCTCATCCAGCCAGCGTAACACCTTTACCACCAACTTTAGCACAGCCAGGGGTAAACAACAGCAGGCAGTTATAAAACGTATCTGTTTGGGGGACAAACCCCACACCGCGCAGGAGCTGTGAACGGGCCTTGAACAACAGACCGATGAGTGATTGGTGCCAGTGAGCCTCAAGCCCGTCCTGGTGGTGTGCGATAATGGGCGAAATCTCGTAGCAGCTCTGGGACTAGCCGGTTTGACGCACATCCCTTGCCTGGCGCATTTGCTCAATTTGGTGGTGCAAAGATTCCATAAAAATTACCCCGATATGTCAGAGCTTCTGCATAAAGTGCGGGCAGTCTGTGCATGCTTTCGGCGTTCTCACCCTGCTACTGCTCGCCTGTCAGTGCTGCAGCGTAATACGGCCTTCCCGCTCAACGCCTCATATGCGACATGCCCAACAGGTGGAATTCCACCTTGCACATGCTGACCAGACTGTGCGAGCAGCAGCAGGAGATAGTGGAGTTTCAGCTGCAGCAGGCATGGGTGAGTCTCTCTGCGGAACAGGACCACTTCACCACCAATGACTGGGCCTCCATGCGAGACCTGTGTTCCTTGCTGCACTGTTTAGAGTACTCCACCAACATGGCCAGTGCTGATAACGCTGTTCTCAGCATTACTATCCCACTTCTATGCCTCCTTGAAAAAATGCTGCTGGCGATGATGGAAGAGCATGTGGCACAGGAGGATGAAGTGGGATCATTTCGTAGGGTTTCCGGCCAGTCATTCACAAGTGCTCCAAGGGTGGGTTCCTGCACACACAAACGCCAGGTACACAATTGTCCAGCCAGGGCACAGTTCAGAACCTTGTTCACAGCAGTGTGGCACCCAAACCAGCTCATGGCCATAACTGGTTTATGGCTGGGGGATACAGAGGACACAGATGACACACCTCCCACAGAGGACAGTTTTTTGTTGCCTTTGGGCAGCCTGGCACACATGAGCGTTACTTGCTGCAATGTCTCCGCAATGACCGCCAAGTTGCCCACATTCTAACTTGTGCTGATTAATGGATGGCCACGCTGCTAGATCCCCGTTACAAGGACAACGTACCGTCCTTAATTCCCTCACTGGAGGGTGATCGTTGGATGCGCGAAAATTGGGCACATGGCCTGAGCTGGCCCTTTACGACTTGGAGGTGCTGGCCTGCCCTGCAGCCAGTGTATTATCTGAAAGAATGTTTAGCATGGCAGGGGGGCGTTATCACAGACAAGCGCAACCGCCTGTCCACATCCAATGTGGACAAGCTCACGTTCATTAAAATGAACCAGGCATGGATCCCACAGGACTTGTTTGTACCTTGTGCAGAATAGACATGTATACCGGCCTTACCCACCGCCGCTTCCATCTATACCGCTACGTTCACCGCCTCCTCAAAATCCTACTCCATATAGACCTCCACCTCATAAATCAAGTTTTTTTGTTTGTTTTTTTGTACGTATTTTATGTCATTTCACTAATTGGTCTGTTAAATTTTCGGATGAAATTTACCAATTTTTGGGTGTGATATACCACTGCTATACCTAGTAGACAGGTTAAAAAAATTCTATAATTTGTCTGTTAAATTTTTGGGTGAAATTCACAAATTTGTGGGTGTAATATACCACTACTATACCTAGTAGACAGGTAAAAAAATGCACAAATTTGTCCATTACATTTTCTGGTGAAATTCACAAATTTTTGGGTGTGATATACCACTGCTATACCTAGTAGACAGGTAAAAAAAATTCAATTATTTGCCTGTTACATTTTCGGGTGAAATTCACAAATTTTTGGGTGTGATATACCACTGCTATACCTAGTAGACAGGTAAAAAAAAAACAATTATTTGTCTGTTACATTTTCGGGTGAAATTCACCAATATTTGGGTGTGATATACCACTCCTATACCTAGTAGACAGGTAAAAAAAAAATCACTAACTTGTCTGTTAAATTTTTGGGTGAAATTCACCTATTTTTAGGTTGCGATATACCAATGCTATTCCTAGTAGACAGGTAAAAAAGAAAATCACTAAATTGTTTTTTACATTTTCGGGTGAAATTAACCAATTTTTTGCTGTGATATTGTGATATACCCCTGCTCTTTCTAGTTGACAGCTTAATAAATTTAACTAATTTTTCTTTTAAATTTTCGGGTGACATTCAACAATTTTTGGCTGTGATAGACCCCTTCTCTACCTAGTATACAGGTTAATGAATTTTTAAAAAGTTTTCTGTTACATTCTTGGGTTGACATTTTACAATTTTTGACGTGAATAAACCCCTGCTCTGCATAGTTGACAGGGACCGACATTTTTAAAATAATCTGTTCCATTGGTGGGTGACATTAACCCATTTCTGGCGATGAAAAACCCCTGCTCTGCATAGGTGACAGGGACTTAAATTTCTAAAATTCGTCTTTAATTGGCCCGCTCCTTCGATCCTTCTACTTTAATCATTTGTACCACATTTCTGCTTCATCCCATTGCAGCCATTGACCTCCCTTGGATGAGGTCTCCCTTTCTCACGCTCCCTCTCTGGCATGGAACCTTGATTCGCCGATAACCGTGATCAACATGGTCGGCTAAGAAAAGAATATCGAAAGTTGATGAAGAAGATATCCAAATGGATGGTGCGATCAGGCAGAAGTTATCAAGAGTCAACAAAGCGGCAGCAGGGCCTCTCCTTTGTAACGTTTCCTAATCCAAAATACAGTGACATTCCCTGTAATTTTTTATTAATCATTCCAATAACAGGGCATCTTAAGAGTCCTGTATTGTTATTTATCGTCACTACCTCCCCGAAATGGGAGTGGGTAATTGTTGCTCGCCTGCTGCCTTCCTTGCATGTTTCCGCTTCAATGACTTGTCCCACATTTCCACCCAATCAGATTTCATCCATTGACCTCCCTTGGATGTGGTATCCCTTTCTCAGGCTTTCTCTCCGTCCTGGAACACTGATTTTCCGTTACCCATGATCACCATAGTAGGCGCATAAAAGAACATTGAAAGTTGATAGAGCAGATATCCAATTGCATTGTGAACATCACGGGGACGTGCGACAAGGTGGGGCAATATTTTTGCACACGCCTACACGTACTGACTGATGGTTCTGCCCCCTGCAACTTCCGGGTCTCCAAATTGGGCACATGGCCTGAGCTTGCCCTTTACGCCTTGGAGGTGCTGGTCTGCCCTGCAGCCAGTGCATTGTCTGAACATGTGTTTAGCATGACTGGAGGGGGTTATCACAGGTTATATTTCCCAATGTGTTGGGGTGTACCCTAATTTAAAAAAATTTAAATTTATTTAAATCCAAAAAGCAGTGTAGGATACCTCCTCCTCCACTGCCGCTTCCACCTACACCGCCACATCCACCGCCTCCTCAATCTCCTACCCCATATGAACCTCATCCTCCTAGATCAAGATTATTATTTTTTATTTTTACCTATTTTATGTTATTTAAAGTCATTTCCCTATCCACATTTGTTTAGAGAGCACTTGCCATGCTCTTAACCACATTTTTATGCCATCTAGCCCTTTCCATGACATTTTTAGAGCCATTTTAGTGCTCAAAAGTTCGGGTCCCCATTGACTTCAATGGGGTTTGGGTTCGGGTTCAAGTTCGGGTCCCGAACTCAAACTTTTTTGTGAAGTTAGGCCGAACCCGTCGAATCCGAACATCCAGGTGTCCGCTTAACTCTACCCACGATTTACACTGTTCCCCATACTAGTTATCAGTGCCACAGATGTATGTGGATCTATGGCTGCCAGTTTGGTACATGCTGCATTTCCATGCTGGCGTTGGGCACAATACTAGAGTGCAGTAATCGAATTTGAAGGTAGCCACGTGAGTGCTGGAGGAATTAAACCAGAAAGTGGTCAATATGTAGCCATCCTTCTATTTTTGTTGGGTGATGGCCCCTTGTCCTCCTGTCTTTGGAAGATTCTGTGTATATGTGATTGTGTAGGTGTAGACAAAAAGTAGCAGAGCAATAACCGTTGCAAAAGGCATCATGCAGATTCAGCTGTGTTTTCCCCGATATCTGGAGCTGGAACTTGTATTCTTTTGCAGTGTGATGCGTGGATCCAGTTAGGTCTCCCCTCGAGTTTTACAGAAATTGGGGTAGTCAGCAGCATCTGGTAAGGTCCCTCGTATCGTGGTTCGAGGGTGCTTCTGATATGCTTCCTGACCACCGCCCACTCTCCTGGTTTCAGAGTGTGGCTTCCTTCTAGGCAGTTGGGATCTGGAATGGAAGAAAAAACTTGTGCATGTATGTTAAACAATTGTTTACTCAGAGCTAACACATATTTGGCAACAAATTCACAATGCATTTGCAACTGTTGCAGGAAATACTGTCCCATTCTTGGCCCTGTCCCAAATAGGATCTCGTATGGTGTCAGTTTATGTGGAGGCATTGGTGTGTGCCTAACTGAAAAGAGTGCTATAGGCAAGCACTGAACCCAATTAAGCCCTGTCTCCCTGGTCATCTTCAAAATTTTTTACTTCAACACCCCGTTCAATCTTTCAACTTTACCGCTGCTTTGGGGCCTGTAGGGTTAATCTGGCAGTGAATGCTGGGCCCTGATCACTCTAAATGACCTCAGGTACTCCGAACCCACAGACAAGCTTCTGCATTAGTTCTACCTGGATTACACTCTGCGCAGATGAGACACGCTTGAGTATGTCTCAGCAGGATGGGGGTCATCCCGGGGGCCACCCATATTTTATCAATTAGCTCTTTTATGATGGTTTTGGATTGGTTGGTGGGCACATGAGCTATTGCAGCTATTAGGGGATATAGAGTTCTGGGTAGGCATACTCTCTTTCCCTGTGTCCAGAGTCCGGATTCTTCTTTGAGGGCTGACTCTTTCAACCAGGTTTCTTTTTCCCTGGGAGTGGCCTGTTTCTGCATTTGTTTCAGTAGGTCCCATGTGACTTCCCCTTGCTCCAGATCTTCTTGTACTGTCAGGATTTGTTCTGTCTGGGTTCCTTCCTCTTCCATTGCTGCTCTATTCGCTCTTTGATCAGCTAGGGCATTCCCTCTTGCCTCAGGAGTGTCAGTTCGTGTATGGGCATTTACCTTGATCACTGCCACTTGAGTGGGCAGGGGTACTGCTGCCATTTGGGCCACTACTGCTGAGGCATTTTTTATTGGGGTTCCTGCGGCTGTGATGTAATCCTGTGCCTTCCATATTAGTCCAAAGTCATGAACCACTCCAAAGGCAAATCTGGAATCCGTCTAGATATTAGCGGTGGAATCTTTTGCCATGAGGCAGGCTTCAGTGAGGGCAATGAGTTTAGCCTCCTGTGCTGACTGGTCTGGCGCAATTGTCTTGCACACAGCACTTCATGCTCACTAGTGACTACCATGCCTGTATGGAATTTCCCTTTGTCATTGGTGTACCTTGAGCCGTCCACAAAGAGAATCCAATGAGGGTTTGTCAGAGGAGTGTCTTGGACCAATGGTGGTGTCCCTACTTCAGCCCTCCATCATTGTGATGCAATCATGATCCTGTTCCTGGTAAAGAGAGTCAGTTGAGGTACATAGTTCTTCTTCCTGAAGATCTTCAGCATGCAGATCAATAAAATCTTCAGAAGCTTCTCCTGAATCTCTAGTATACTTCCCCCTTGGAAGAGGAAGGAGTGCAGCAGGGTTAAGGATGTGACATTTCTCAATGGTGACATTATCTGGCAGGAGCAGACTACACTGCAGCCGGAGGTGGCGTTGTGCAGTGAGGTGTTTGGGTTGTGTCTGCTGGAGGATGGCAGAGATCTCATGCCGAGCCAAAATAGTGAGGGGGTGCCCAAGCACAACGTCAGATGTGACGTCCAGAAGATACCTGGCAGCATGGAGAGCTCTGACAGAGGAAGGGACAGCTCTGGGTACAGGGTCAAGGCACTTAGAGTAGTAGCCCAGCGGTCTGTTGCGTCCACCATGAGTTTTGGTAAGAACTCCAGTAGTGTCACCTTGACGTTCCATGACATACAGCCTGAAGGGAAGGCTGTAGTTAGGAATCCCAAAGGCCAAAGCGGTTGCAATTGCTGTCTTCAACTAAGGACTCATTATCCTCCCTTGTTAACTGGAACGGAGAGGTTGCATTCCGGGGAATGCAGTCATATAGGGGCTGCATCAGCACTGAGGTATCGGGGATCCAGTGTCGGCAGTAGTAAATGCGGCCTAAGAAGGTCTGCAATTGGTCTGGAGTGTCTGGTATCCGTATATTTGAAACCGCCTTTTTCCTGGAATCCGTCAAGTGTTTACTACCTTGGGCAATACAGTGGCCAATAAAGACTATTCCAATTTGAGTTTGGTTTGAGATACTTTGCAGCCCGATTTGGCCAGGAACTGTAGGAGAGAGATTTAGCTGGCCAGACATTTCTGAAAGTTTGAAGCACAAAGAAGGAGGTCAACAACGTATTGTAGGAGTTCGACCTCCAGGTTGTCTGCCTGCCTTGGTTGGAGCACGGAGGACATGGCTTTGCTAAAGCATGAGGGGCTATTCTGTGCTCCCTGAGGCATCACAGTCCAATTGTATTGCTTGCCTGCATGTGTGAATGCGAAGAGATATTGACAATCTTCTTTTAGAGGAACAGAGAAGAAAGCGTTAGCCAGATCAATCACAGTGAAGGTATTGGCAACCGGTGGAATTCCAGACAGCAGGGTGTGTGCATTATGTACAACAGGGGTTTCTAAATCAGTTGCCTCATTGACTGTTCTCAAGTCTTGTATCATCCTGTATGTTGGGGATTTACCTCTCTCTGGCTTTTTCCGTACCGGGTACAGGGGCGTGTTACACGGAGAGGTGGTCTACACTAATGCTCCATTTTGCAACAGGGCACGTACCTGCTGCGTAATGGCATCCTGCTGTTACATTGACAGCGGGTATTGGGCCTTGTAAGGCAGCACGTTAGGGTCTTTTAGGAACACCAAGATGGGATGGACATTCAGGTGACCTATTCCTTGGGGTCCCTTAGCCCAAAGGCTTTCTGTGATATGTGGTAATATGGTGTTCAACACATCTTTGTTTGGTGGAGTTACAATGTCGTTACAATTGTTCTGAGTTGAATGTTCGTGAGCCAGGTTGGGAGGGCGGCGGTTTCACAGAGGATGCTGCTGGCTGCACCAGTGTCTACAAGATATGACAATATTTCTCCCACTATATTGAGTGCCACTCAAGGGGTGGGACCAGCGGGAGGGGTGTGAACCACCATGTAGGTGTTATCCCCTCCCGACACTGGCTTGCTGGTGTCCTATTGGCTGTCGGGTGGGGGCAATGGCATGCTTTCCTGCTGCTGTTGCTGCCGCCATTGCTGATAGGAGGGCCAGAGGTTTCGACTGCGACAGTTCTTTTTTATATGTCCCGGTTTTCCACACCCATAGCAGGTACGTGGGGGGAGGGGGGCGGTCCCCAATCTCCTCCCCTGAAATGGCAGCAATTACAGCCGCCCTGGTTCTCTTGTTGTTCCCTTCAAGTCCTTTGGCAACTTGTTCGAGTATGTCTATGGGTAAAGCCTTCCACTCGGGGCGACATGTGGTTAGTGCTTTGTTGATGTCCGGTCTCAGACCCTCAACAAAAGAAACGTGATAGAAGCCTCATGTGTACGGGTTCATTCACGCTGAACCCCATGTCCCTATAATTTTGTTTCACCCTCTGCACAAATCTTTCCACTGATTCCATCCTGTCCTGAGTCATGTCTTGCAGCATGGATGACTGGTCAGCTAACTTGTCCTTCGCCCATTTTTCCATTCGTGTTATGAAGTCATACCCCGATCCCTAGGTACGGTCATCATATCCGCCTTCTGGCTTCTTGAGTTTCTCCAGAATGAGGCCTGAGTATTCTCCAGTTTTGTTCTCTACTATATTTTGTAGATCTGACCACATACACATGTCTTGTATATTTGATCTATTTTATGGTAAAACGGCATGGGGTGGGTCTCGGGTCCGGCAACTGACTGACAATTGAATACAGCACATATCTAGGTGGTCCCCTAGGTACTGCTTTGGATAAAATGGTCTCATTTGCATATCTAAAAAATTCAGACTGTTCTCCTGCCACATTCTTCATCTGTTCTTTTATCTTATGTAACTCATACTGTATCCGCCTCTCCTCCTCCTGTATCCGCCATTTAGGAGTGCCCATATCTGCAGGAGAGGGGAAAGTTGTATGCATGGGGGGTTCTGCTGGGTTCTCATCCCCATCATCCTCTTCCCCATCCTCCTCCCCCTTCTTCCCGACCATCACTTGAACAACCTGCTGTGGCAGACTGAATGTGCCATCAGGATTGGGTTACCGGGGGTTAACAGTCCAGCTGTGGGCGTTGGCTGGGGATATGGCGGTGTCTCATGCAGTGGGGAGGAGGTGTCGGGGAGCTATAGGAATGTGACTATGTGGGCGTGAAGCACCACATGCGAGGCACGTAACATGGGAGGGAGGATTCTATTGCCCACATACCCCCCCTTCTTGATGACACCATTATTATAAGGTGGCTGCCCAGGCATACAGTAATATCTTCCTGTCTTTTCATTATATGTCTGTTCTACCCCCATCAGTTCAAATTCTTTTCTGCAGTCAAGCCACACCTCCACTGCACTTACTATCTTTTCATCAGTAAGTTTACCTTTCTTGTCATTTAACAATGCACTCCAGGTATTAACACAAAGAGTGCCTCCTTTACACATCTCATAATGTTTCTCCAACCTGGGTAAAAACTTTACGAAGCGTTTCCCTCTCTTGTCCGCCGCCTACTGCTCCAATTAGCAGCATCCCTTCGGGACACTTTCAACATTTCCCATAATGTAATATCTCCTGGCGCTGTCTAGTCCGTAACCTCTGCTTGCACCCTGTTTTCCTGAACTACCTGATTTCTTCTTTGAGTCAGACACGTAGTACACCTTTGGACTGGTTATGACCGCCTCCTCCACTTCTACTATCTGGACCCTCCGGGGAACCCTGACAACCCCTTCCGCAGATATAAGAGACAGGGGAAGTGTCTAGAAACCATGCTTAATAACAACACTAAACATATCAGACATGGAACACCGAACTAGGTATTAGAACACACCCAAAACATAAACCCACACCAATCATACCAAACATGTAAGGAAGGGTACAGATCAGAGGGAACAAAGGGAAGACATTATGGTGACATTGATGTCAAACTAGGCGGCCCTCAAACTGGATCGATTACATATCCAGGAAAGAAGCAACTCCAGCACACACCAAGGCTGGAGGACAACAGACTCCTGCCTGGAAGCCACAGGCAATATGAACCCAGTGGCCACACCCAGGACGCACCTAAATCCCTACCAGCTAGATAACTTACCCCCTGGCACCAGAAAGGGAAGGACCCAGGAGAAAGGAGGACGCACCTACATGCTGCAACCACAACAGGCTGCTGCTGGCAACAGCATGCACGGCAACCGCGTCACAGCGCACACCAAAGGCCGTGACATTAAAGCTGCACAGAAGCTCAGACAGTAAGAAGACAGTAAGGCTAAAGCACTATAACCCATAAAATGCAATTCAGAGGGAGCTGCTATTATCAACTTACATTCAGCTGAAAGGTGAATTGTGGCCATTCACATGCTTTTAGTCAATCAGCGTGTATGTCAGTCTTCTCTGTATTGTTGATTGTTCATTTGCAATCTGTTACTGAAGATGAATTACATACACAGTCCATTAAAATTTGTTTGCAACCATCTATTTCCATTTTTAATAAGATTATTCTGGGAAGAGGACATGACTTAGCCCATGCATATAGCTATTTCAGTTTCACTGCATTGCACAACAGCCACATAATGCATAAGAAGATGAGAGATATATTTAGTTTAGAATTAGATTTTGGATTTTCATGTAAAAAGTTTTTTAAATTCTAAAATAACTCAAAGAGAAAGCCTGTGAGTCCTGCTTTCCTCTTCTACCCACAGTGATTGACAGCTTTCCATGTATACAAAATTATACCAGAAAAGCTGTCAATCACTATCTGTAGGCAGAGGTTCATTTCAATTTTCTGGCTTAATCTAAAAGTTATGGCTACACTTAAAGACTATGTACACCTTGTATCAATGTTTTTATTGAATATTATGTATTTAGTGTTCAAAAACATTTTTTAACTGGGTTAAATTAAAAAGGTTTCTTTGCATGATTTTTTATACAGCTATAGAGGCTCATTTATCAAACTGGTGTAAAGTAGAACTGTCTTAGTTGCCCATAGCAAAAAATCCGATTCCACCTTTAAATTTGGACAGCTCCTTTGGAAAATGAAAGGCATGGGCAACTAAGCCAGTTCTACTTTACACTAGTTTGATAAATGACCCCCTTAATGTAGATACCATGCATATCAAGTAACAGAATGCTATTCAATAGCAAAATTGTCTGGCTGGCTGGAAATCTGATTTGCTTCAGCAAACAAATAAAGCGACCAATGAAATACCACCACAATACATCCATGTAAATCAAGTACACTTAATTTTAGAAAGCTTAAAAAAATACTTTATTTTGCATAATACATCACAAACAAATAGCCAGTAATGTCAGTGGTATCAATAGTTCATCACTAGAGAAGAGAAAATATCATGAAATTTGTTTTGGATCTGATTCTAATGAATTGGTCAGAAAATTTGGGTTAGGTACAAATGAATTAGACCCAAATCAAAACCGATGAGACTGCCACTCTCATATGTCCCAGATTTTTTTATCGCTTGCCTATATCTTTTTTACTCCTTTAATATTCTTTCTTTCCTCTTTCAAGCTCTTTAACGCTAATACAACAATAGTAAATAAGGTCACAGTGACATTGACATATATAGCTATGAGTAAAACCTATGTTAACAGTGCTAACAAGCAGCCTGTTTAGAAACACACCACCCTGTCATGTTTGTTATGCTTTTTAAATGTTTCAAAAATTGTACCTTATTGGGAGCAGAATCTGTGCCCCTCACCCTGTACGGTGCCCCTTTATACCCTGCATTGTGCCCTCTTACCACACCCTGTACAGTACCCCTAGTCATTCCCTGTAGTGTGCTCTTATATACCCTTTTATACGGTCAGGGTATGGTGGTTTTATGATTGTATGGCGGTGTTATCACTGTATGGCGGTGGTATCCAATCAGGGGCGTAACTAGAAGTGACTGGGCCCCATAGCAAATATTTGTAAGGGCCCCTCCAGCGCGCTTCGCACCTCCCTCCTCCTGTGTAAACCCCACTCCTTTGGCACATTGTAGCGGTATACTGTATATTGTGTGGCACAGTGTAGCGGTATACTGTATATTGTGTGGCACAGTTTAGGCTATATGTGTATAACATAAACATATTTCACATGAAAACTTACAATTACTTGGCTTGGCCCTTGGGGATCTCGGACACCACTTCCACACTTAGGTCGGGGGCTCGGCGGAGCTGATGTTGTGTTTATCCTAATGAGAAAGATTTCATAATAAGGATTTGGAGACGGGGCAGAGGGATAGCAAAGCAGGGAGAGGCTGGTGCTGCTACTAGGGGGTCATACCATGGGGGAGTAATAAAGCCCACCATAATGCCCCCCCAGTAGAAATAATTATCCTTATAATGTGACAATGCAAAAAATACCCCCTTGTAATATCCCCAGTTGAGCTAATGTCCCCATAGTGCTCCCATAATGTGCCAGTATAAAATACCCCTATATAGTGCCCCCAGTAAATTCCCCCATAGTGCTCCTCTCCCCCCTTCCTGCTAGTGCCCCCCATAATGTACAAGTTTAAAATGCCCCTCAGTGTCCGGCCTCTGATAGGCTGCTGGCCTAGTGTCCCCCATAATGCCCTCCAATAATGTGCCAGTAAGTGTCCCCATAGATGCCTCCCCCCATGTGCCAGTAGCAAGTGCCAAACCCCCTCCCACATGCCAGTATCAAGTGCCTCTCTCCTCCCCCCCATGTCCCAGTATCATCGTGCCATCTCCCCCCCCAAAAAAAAGTGCCAGTATCATTGTGCCAAACCCACCCATGTCCCAGTATCAAGTGCCAACCCCCCCCACATGCCAGTATCAAGTGCCACCCCCCCCCCAAAAAAAGTGCCAGTATCAAGTGCCTCTCTCACCCCCATGTGCCAGTATCAAGTGCCAAACCCACCTCCCACGTGCCAGTATCAAGTGCCTCTCTCCTCCCCCCCATGTCCCAGTATCGTAGTGCCATCTCCCCCCCCCCCAAAAAAAATGTGCCAGTATCAAGTGCCTCTCTCCCCCCATGTGCCAGTATCAGGTGCCTCCTGCTCCCCCCATGGCAGTAACAGTCGGGTATTAAAAAAATAAAATAAACACTTCTACTTACCTCCATGTCACCAATGTGATGCAGCCTCTTCCTGTGTCCCGCCCTGTAGGTCCATATATGGAGTCAGTGCTTGTATTTCAGAAAAGTTTCTGCTGGGTTTTGAACCCACAACCTTCTGCATGAGAGGCAAAGCAGCTAACCACAAGACCATAAGAGTTGCCTATATATGATAGCTTCTCCAGCACACCCAGCTCTGCTACATCTATATATCTCTAAGTATTGCTATACAGTAGATAGATATATAGAGATATAGCAGAGCTGAGTGTGCTGGTGCAGCTGTCATGTGTATAGATGTAGCAGAGCTTGGTGTGTTTGGGCAGCTGTCATGTGTATAGATGTAGTAGAGCTGGGTTTGCTGGGGCAGCTGTCATATATAGAGATATAGCAGAGCTGAGTGTGTTGGGGGCAGCTGTCATGTGTATAGATGTACACTTAGCCAGCTATAACAGTAGAAGTCTCACATTTTTTCTACCAGTTGCAATGCAGCCTTTATGGCTGTGAGGGTAAATGCTTTGCCTCTGATATATTGGAGGTTGTGGGTTCAATTCCCAGACACATCAGGAGACAGCAAGATTAGAGCAGGCATCCACTTGTAAAACTACAACTCCCGCAATGCCCTGCTGTAGGCTGTTCGGGCATGCTGGGAGTTGTAGTTTTGCAACAGCTGGAGGGCCGCAGTTTGAGGATGCCTGGATTAGGGCCTGGTCAGCAGCCGCTGGGGCCCTGAACATTAAGAATCGATCATATTTAACTAACTTGAAAATAAACTGTTACACACGCTGCAGGGGCATCGGTAGTTACGCCACTGGGCTCGGGCCTGTGTGTAGTATGTGTAAGAAAAATAATAATAATAATCAACAGAAGGCGGCCGGACGGGCCCCCAGTGGCGTAGGGCCCCATAGCCGTTGCTATGGTGATCCCTATGCCACTGTATCCAATAAATGTATGGCCATAACTGTATTTCTTTCCCTGCCCACACCACTTTTTTAGACCTGGCATGAGCGGGAAAAGATACAGATTGTGCCACATCTGTGTCAGAAATACGCCTAATATAGACGTATTTCTATATAATAAATGACCCCCTAATTGTATTATTATTCGGGGGTAGGGCTAATATCTTTATAATCTATAGATTCTAGTGTATTATTCTGTGCCCTGTATTTCCCAATAGATAAATGATCCTTGGGAAACACAGTACTCATCCCTGACCACCAGGACCAGGAAGCGCTCTGTCAGTACATGGCGGCTTACCCTCTCCGCCACGCTGCTCCGCTGTGTACTGGTGCTTATTCTGACACTAAGGCTGTGTTCACATCCCATTTACATAGTTACATAGTTAATACGGTTGAAAAAAGACAAACATCCATCCATTTAATGTATACTAAAAATGTATGCGTTAGCAGATGCTTCAGACTGATGCCGTATAGTGGCGTCCGTTCACCATACAGTTCCTTTGTTAAAAAAACATATACGTTAACGTATGCATTTTTTACTGGACTCTGCAGGATACAAAAACCTGGAGTGCTGCACATTTGTATACATCAAACCGATAGGAAAAACGTGATGTGAACCCACTGGAGGGGTGGGGGCGTACTAAAATTTGCTGCGGGGCCCAGTCAGTTCTAGCTACATCACTGCAGATCTCTTTCTCTTCTCCAGGCCCGGCCCAGGGGTGACATCATGACGTGTGTCTCACTGCTGCAGCGGGCCTGAGGAGAGAAGTGCAGGGAGCTGCGGTTAGTGAATGACAGGACCGCCGACTCCACTGCGCTCCAGCAATGATAGGTATGTGAGGGGGCCATTGGGGGGTCATTACACAGTGAGGGCCCCTTACACAATATAATGACCCCCAGTGCCCCCCATTTAGTATAATGATCCCCATTGACCCTCCATTTAGTATAATGACCACCAGAGCCCCCATTGAATATAATGACCCCCAGTGCCCCCTCCATACAGTATAACCCCCAGTGTGGTGGCTACTGGGGTTTATTATTCTGAATGGAGGGTCACTGTGGGGTCATTATACTGTGAGGGCCCTTTACATAGTATAATGACCCCCAGTGTCCTCCATTCAGTATAATGACCCCAGTGCCCCCCCCATACAGTATTCCCCCAGTGTGGCGGCTACTGGGGGTCATTATTATGAATGGGGGCAACTGGGGGTTATTATTCTGAATGGAGGGCCGCTGTGGGGTCATTATACTGTGTGTGGGGCCAATAGGGTTCATTATACAGTGTCGGGGGGCATTGGGGGTCAATATACTGTGTGAAGGGCCACTAGTGGTCATTATACTGCAAAGGGGCCACTGGGGGTCATTATACTGTGTGGGACCTACAGAGGGACATGTAAATGTAAAAGAATGCCTCAAGGGGGTCCACTGGGATTTTGTAGCCAAGGGCCCACATGAACCTGCAGCTGGCCCTGAACACGTGTCCCTGATAAGCTGCTACTGTCTGAGCTCGAAATAACATGAACCTTTTGTGGTGGGCTGGTTCATGATGTAATCATTCACTGCTTTATGCTACTTGTACAGACATTCCAGTATATGCAAGGTGGAATTCAGGTTGCCCAGTTGTAATCGGCAGGGAGACATCCTGCAGGAAATTAGCTACTTTTTGCACTTTACAACTGATACCCGGTATGGCTTCTCTCATCCAGGCTCATCAGTTGTAAGACAGCATGGCAACATTTCCGTTTACACATAGGAAAGGTGGCGGGAGGGAGTGGGAGTGGAAGCAATGCTCTGCCCTGTTGATGTTGGGGATTGGAGGATGTCTGCAGTGGACAGACTCGAGGCGGCCTCCATTACTAAGCTGGCTCCTCTGGACATTGTTGAGGTGTCATCATATGTTCTCCAGAGGGGATTGTAAGGTCATATGCACCCAAATGGAGAGTAAGTCTAGAGAGGCAAGAGTTCCAGTAAAAAGTGCATCTGTACTGGAGGAACTCAAGTGCAAAACCATGCAGGCAATGCACTGATACAGCTTCTCCAGTCCCCTCTCTGAAAGTAAAAGGTTTTGTTCTAAGGAAATGCCTGAGCGCCTTGTTGCTGATAGCGATAGGTTCATTCTCACTTACTGTATGTGCTGTTGGTTGTATCCAGTGGGTGGGTTAGCTTCCAGTGCACAATCCTGGAAGTGAAGGTAACATATAAGGATTGGAACCGAAGCACTGACCCGCTAAGAAAATGTAATAAGTACAGTACCAATGAAAAGTTTTTTTCTGTAATGAAGGGGAGGGGACATGACATGAAAAAATAGCGGATAAGCCCTTTAAGCAGAAGAATCCAGCAAAATAATAGTTAGCTAAATTTTTATGTTTCTTCTGCTTTCCTTTGTCCCTACCTGGTTCTGTTAGAAGTTTAGCTTGGTCCAAACTGCTTACAGACTTCCTTTATTAGTAAGAAGGCTTTCCAATTACTGTAAAAAATCTCCTCCCTCTCTACTGACTTGAGAACTTCTGCATACCTTGCAGTGGTGCTTAGGTTCATACATGTGCTTAGGTTCATACATGATACCCCTCTTGTAGTCTCTGTACAATACACTGGACACCCATACATTTCGTGTTGTGACTATGTGACAAACTGTATTGTCCAAAGCACCACTGCAATTTTGCATGCAGCAGTGCATAAAGGAGCATATTGCTAGTATATACCACCAATGTCAGAAACTTGCAGGTCCCATCTTTGTGACCCACATCTATCTCTAGAACAATGCCCCGAAAGTGTTCTGAAAATAGCTGAGCAAGCATGCTTTGCCATTTTTGGAAGTCCCATATAAGTAACTGAAGAGTGCACCATATATGCATGACCACCTCTCTATTCATATCTGAGGGACTGCTGGAAATAGCTTCAAAACTCAAAAAAATTGAAGTGAATGGACGTTTGCCGCATTTGTGCAGTTCACTCTCACTTTTTTGGTGGCGTACCTCAGGTGGGACCCACACCTACTGTATCTGACATTCGTGCCATATCGTCGAGATATTCTACCAATGTCTTAGATCAAACAACTGCTTTAAGTCACAATGATCTTGTAACTACTGCAACTGTACCCGCAAGATTAATGGTAGTAGAGCAGCTGATATACACAACCCCAGGCTCTTGCCGCCAGTGTCAAAATTAGAGATAACCCGGATCCTGGTACTTTTGCCCCTTAAATGCCGAGGTCAATAACAACCATGACATCTAAGATTGTTAATACAACTGTGGCATGTAAGGTACAGTTTCATGTACAGAATTTATTCAGAAATTTTTTATTTTTTTGTGTGGATATATTCATATTTTTTTTGCATTTTACAGCTAAATGTCATATTCAAGGCTACAGCAATTATGTGTAGTATTAAAGGGGTTATCTAAGACCTATAATGCCCTCCAATATGCCTTGGCCCCTCACCCAGATTGTATTTACCTCACCCCCCGGCACCCATATTGCTTCTGATGCCAGCACGGCCACTGCTGCATCTCCGGCGATGGGGGTGGGCAGACAATAGCAGCCTGCGATGGGGACAAGCCTCCCTAGTGTCACCCGCAATGCTATGGAGGTTTGTTCTCATTGCAGCCTGCTATTGGCTGCTTCCCCCGATGCCAGATGGTTTCATCTGCGCGGCGGGGAGATGCAGCCGCATCAGAAGAGACGCAGGTGCTGGGAGCAAGGTAGGTACTATTTGTGTGAGGGGCCCAAGCATATGGGGGGCATTATAGGTCAGCATGCTCTGGCTTCTCTATAGGACCTGAAAAATGCCAGAAAAAAAATGCTTGTTACAGATGTAAAGTTTAAAAATAAAAAATATTTTTTTTTAAAATCAATGAATATCCTGGATTATGTTTTATAAACAAGCAATTAGAGATTAGCGAATTGAATCCCACAAAGTGGAATTCAATCCTAATTTCAGGATAAATTTGATTCTCCTCTAAGCCGAACTTCCTTGAGCTTCAGCCTTAGCGAATCGATTTAACCTGAAATAGTGTAAAAAAAACACTCTGATTGAAGATCTTGGCTGATGTATGACGTCACCACACCGGCCGGCGAGATTTCGCTCCAGATCTTCAAGCAAGATGGTGGCAGCCGGACTGTCGCGAACAAATGGAGGCAGTAAGTTTGATTTAATATTTTTTATGTTAATTTTACACAGTTTTTATACTCAGATGCCGCAATCATGTATGAACGCGGCATCTGAGGGGTACAATGGTGGGGAGCGGCGCTATATTCATTGCACCCGCTACTTACAAAAAAAATGCGCTTCGTGGCGAAGTAATTCGTCACAAAGCAAATTTTAATTTTTCGGGGGGCGAATCAGCCGAATCGAACTTTTCATAAATTCGCTCATCTCTAAAAACAATAAACACTGAATGTTCTACCATAGTCAGGGTATTTAGAAGTGTTTAGTGTGGTTATAGCACCATCTAGCGGTGTTAAATTATATTACACTTTGCTTCCCTGTTACAAAGAATACTGCATTGTGGGTGGCGCACTGCATTGTGGGAGTGAAAAGCATCCTGGGGAAAGAGAAGTTTCCAGTCTCCAGGACACAGTACAGAGCTGTCCTACCCATGTCTCCTTCTCAAACTCCACTATCCTTGCAAAAGCATATATGTTTTACCAATCAATTGTAAATCAATCACATATGTAAAACCTGTTGACCAATAAACAAGTTAAACTACAAAAAACAGTCCTCTTATAGGAAAGACAGGAATGGTTTATGCTGAATGTCAGACTGCACATTGTGTGAACGTGTATGAAGACAGAACAGTAAAACAGATGCTAGTCACCAGCGACAGTGGATCTGACTATACAGAGCTGCCATCAGCCATGCGGTCCTGTGTGCAAGATTGCAGTGGCTACCATACAGCCAGGAGAAGTGCCGCACCCAGCAAATGCAGCACTATCCAGACCACGCTGAAGTCTGTTCCTACCCAGGCTGAGTCTGCACAGAGACATTAATCAGCTAGCAAACGGACACACAATGTCCATTAGCCAGGCATCAAGAGTCAGGACAAGGTCACAAGCAAGTCGTTCTAGCAAGTCCTCAATAAAAGAAATGGCTGCTCTCGCCCGCGCAGAAGCTGAAGCAGCAAAAGTAAGGTCTTCCTTTGTCGCACATGAGATGCAACTAAAGCTAAGGCAAGCAGATCAAGAAAGAGAGAGAGAACACCTGCAAATGTCAATGAAAAAAGAGAAAGTACACCTGTATATGTTTCTCAGGCAAAAGGAGATCTGCCAGGGCTAGCATTCCTGGACACCTACAGAGGTGTCAATCAGATTGTCCAAAAACTCCCTTGTAACCTACAAGAGAAGTGGCTCACGCATGATTCCCATTATACAAACCAGATTCCAAAAAAGTTGGGACACTAAACAAATTGTGAATAAAAACTGAATGCAATGATGTGGACATGGCAAATGTCAATATTTTATTTGTAATAGAACGTGATGACAAGAATGGGAGAGCATTCCTATTTCTAAACTTGAGAAACGGGTCTCCTCGGTCCCCAGACGTCTGTTGATTGTTGTAAGAAGAAGGGGAGATGCCACACAGTGGTGAAAATGGCCTTGTCCCAACTTTTTGGGGATTTGTTGACACCATGAAATTCTGATTCAACATATTTTTCCCTTAAAATGGTACATTTTCTTAGTTTAAACTTTTGTTCCGTGATTTATGTTCTATTCTGAATAAAATATTAGAAGTTGGCACCTCCACATCATTGCATTCAGGTTTTTATTCACGATTTGTATAGTGTCCCAACTTTTTTGGAATCCGGTTTGTAAACAGGTTCATAATGTACTATCCCCCTCCTTCATTGTATTTGTAGACTTTGTCGCTCAACAGGCAAGGATCAGAAACAATCCCAGTTTAGAATTTACTCTGTCATGTCCCACTACCCCTAGTGTAAAACCTCATAAAACTAATGTTGCCTCCACAGGTTTTCTTTACAGGCTGTTTAAGTCTTATCAAGAAGAGAACAAACCCAAAGATCTTACCAAATAATGTCCACTGCACAAGTAACCACATTCTCTACTAAAATGCAGAGCCTTCAGTGAGAAGTTTTTAGAGGACCACAAAGATTTCCTGAAAGAAAACAACATCTGCTTCAGGTGCTGCACTACAACAGGAACACTTCGCCAAGAACTGTAAGGTCATTGTATCATTCCAAGCAGAGGAGCAAGACAGAAAGCAGATAGACACTGACGTAGACACCACAGCAGTGGCGTACTAAGGGGGGGGGGCGGGGGGGCGGGCCGCCCCGGGTGCCACTCACAAGGGGGGTGCTGACGCCGGAGTCACCCGCCCCCGGCCCCGGCTCCATCCACTGCGGCGACCGTGCGACGCGACTCGGCGCCAGGCGCCGGCTTCGGTCCAGTGGAAGAAGAATTATTGCGGCGGCAGGCGGCGCGCAACATGACGTGATGACGTCACGACGCTGACGCCGCGCCGCCGCCTTCACGGATCAGAAGGATCCCATCCATGATCCAGCTATTATACCAGCGCAGCGGTCGGACGGCCGGACGGCGGGTGGCATCATCAAAATAAATGTGAGACACACACAAGTAAAGTTAAGTAAATAATTGTGTAATTAAGGGGGGGGGGGGGGTCGGGGTGTACCGTGTAATTAAGGTGGGGAGGGAGGGGGTGTAATTAAGGGGGGGGGGTTGTTATTAAGGGGAGAAGAGAGGGTGTAGTTAAGGGGGGGGTGCAGGATTTGTTCATTTTATTGATGGGGATTTGGATTTTTTTTCTTTTTGGTGCAGATGGAAAGTGATTTTTTTTAAGGGGGTGCAGCCTGCACCCCCTTAAAAAAAATCACTTTCCATCTGCACCAAAAAGAAAAAAAATCCAAATCCCCATCAATAAAATGAACAAATCCTGCACCCCCCCCCTTAATTACACCCTCTCTTCTCCCCTTAATTACACACCCTCCCTTAATAACACCCCCCCTTAATTACAACGGAAGGTAAGCGAGTGGATCTCCAGCCTGCCAGCGGCGATCGCTCGCTGGCAGGCTGGAGATGTGATTTTTTTTAACCCGTAACAGGTATATTAGACGCTGTTTTGATAACAGCGTCTAATATACCTGCTACCTGGTCCTCTGGTGGTCCCTTTTGTTTGGATCGACCACCAGAGGACTCAGGCAGCTCAGTAAAGTACAACAAAACACCACTACACTACACCCCCCCTGTCACTTATTAACCCCTTTTGAACCACTGATCACCCCATTAGACTCCCTGATCACCCCCCTGTCATTGATCACCCCCCTGTAAGGCTCCATTCAGAGGTCCGTATGATTTTTACGGATCCACTGATACATGGATCGGATCCGCAAAACACATGCGGATGTCTGAATGGAGCCTTACAGGGGGGTGATCAATGACAGAGGGGTGATCACCCATATACACTCCCTGATCACCCCCTGTCATTGATCACCCCCCTGTAAGGCTCCATTCAGACGTCCGTATGTGTTTTGCGGATCCGATCCATGTATCCATGGATCCGTAAAAATCATACGGACGTCTGAATGGAGCCTTACAGACGGGTGATCACCCATATAGACTCCCTGATCACCTCCGTCATTGATCACCCCCCTGTAAGGCTCCATTCAGACGTCCGTATGATTTTTACGGATCCACTGATACATGGATCGGATTCGCAAAACACATGCGGACGTCTGAATGGAGCCTTACAGGGGGGTGATCAATGATGGAGGTGATCAGGTAGTCTATATGGGTGATCACCCCTCTGTCATTGATCACCCCCCTGTAAGGCTCCATTCAGATGTCCACATGTGTTTTGCGGATCCGAAAATTTGTAAAAATATTATTGAAAACATTGAAAAAAGTTTGTGCATGTTTTCTTAACTTTCTTGGGGGGGGGGGGGGGTGCCAAACAAAGGGTTCGCCCCGGGTGCCAAATGCTCTAGGTACGCCCCTGCACCACGGTAGTCACGTCTCAGTGTACAGATATCTATAAAGGACTTGTAGGAGGGAAGTCCTGATTAAAAATCTGCCTTATCAGAGTTTATCCGGTCGGCGATTAAGGTATATGTAATCGTAGATGATCAAAGCAACAGATCTTCAACACTTTCAACATTGTAGGGCCTGGTTCTCCCTACTCCTTAAGGTAGCTTTGAGACGGAAGCAACTGAGTCCATAGATTGTCAGACCTGCTTGTCCCCGCAAACCATACTGGAGTGCAATCACATTTCTGACAACCGTTCTGAGATACCTACACCAGAGGTAGTGGCATACCACCCCCACCTGAGGCCTATAGCTCACTTGATACTGGAACTGGATCCAAAAGCCCAGATAGTATGTCTCTTCCAAAGAGTAAGACTAAGAGTTCACAAGGCTAGAGGGCAGATTAATGGTCCATAAAAAGTTCCATATCCCCAGAGACTTGACCTAGGATGGGTCATGACGTCTGTCTAGGAGGAGCACACAAGCTGACCTCAGTCAACAGTATGCTAACCAACACATTTGAAAATGGACGTCCTTCCTTATTTCAGCCATGTCAGGGCAGTTTCCTGATAAGAAAATTGCCACACAGAGCTCCTGTGCTTTGTCCTTTCGCAGATCCCTCCTGTGAAGACCATGCCTGCGATGGTGAGCAAGATCACTTAGGGTGCATAGTCTTCCACAGGACAAGACAAGACAATAGGGTTACAATGTCCATAGAATACAGGCTGTTCTTGGATATCATGGATCGAGGAATAGTAAAAGAGAAGTCAAAAGCTGGGTCGCACCTTTACCGTTTAAACCCCTGAGACAACGCTTACCTAACAACAAAGAACTTGTCTACAGCAGACTTATCTCCCTCAAACAAAAACTTCAGAGAACACCAGAGACAAAAGAACATTTCTTTACCTTCATGGAAAGAAACTTCCAGAACAACCAGGCAGAAATGGCACCTGCACTCCAAGACTGTGAGGAGTGCTGGTACTTACCCATATTCGGCGTGTATCATCCTTAAAAACCAGGGCAGATAAGAATAGTATTTGACTCAAGTGCCAGGTGCAAAGGTGTCTCGCTAAAGGATGTCTTACTGTCTGGTCCAGACCTCAACAACAGACTTTTAGGGGTACTTCTCCGCTTCCACAGAGACTGTAGCATTTATGGCCAACAGATGTTCCACTGCTTTCTCGTCAAGGAAGAACACAGAAACTACTTGAGGTTCTTCTGGTACCGCAACAACGACCCCAATGAAAACATTGTAGAGTACCGTATGAGAGTGCACATCTTGGGAAACAGTCCTTCCCCTGCAGTCGCTATCTATGGTCACAGACATTCAGCCTGAGAGGGTGAAGCAAAGTATGGGTCTGATGTCAGGTCCTTTGTGGAAAAAGATTTCTATGTGGATGACTGCTTGAAATCCTCTCCCATGAATTAGACTGCAATCAGTCTCCTAAAAAGGGCTCAAGAAATGCTCCCTCTGTCTAATTAGAGGTTTAATGGAGGCCTTCTCACCGCAAGACCATTCAAATGATTGAAAAGCCTTGGATCTTAGCACCGGATCTTAGCAGCGGAGCCTCGGTTTGCTCGGATTTAAAGTCAGACACATTCACCTTCCAAATCAGCAAGGAAAAAAAGTCCTTCACACGCAGCAGAGTCCTGTCTACCATAAACAGCTTATATGATCCTCCAGAGATTCGTAGCTCCTGTTACCATCCAAGGAAAAATTATGATAAGAGACTATACCACAGAGACGTCTGATAGGAATGATCCACTTCCCATGAAGAAAAAAGACCTGTGGACAGGTTGGAGGAAGTCTCTCTGTCCAGCCTTCATGTGACACAACCGTATACTTCCATGCCATCAACTGAAGTCAAGATGCAAAGACTATATGTCTTCTGTGATGCTTCAGTCAAGGCAATTGCAGCCGTAGCATACCTAAAGACCATAGATATCAAAGATCAATGCCATATAGGGTTTGTCATGAGCCAGACCAAACTGGCGCCACTCCGCAAACACACGACTCCCAGACTGGAGCACTGTGCTGCTGTGCTTGCAGTGGAGTTGGCTGAACTTGTAACAACAGAAATGAACCTGGAAATTGAGGAAGCCGAGTTTTACACATACAGCAAGGTAGTCCTAGGATATATATGCAATGAAACCAGACGCTTTTACGTCTATGTCAGCAATGGAGTGCTAAGGATCAGGAGGTCTACTTTTCCTAAACAGTGGCACCATGTTCCCATACACCATAATCCTGTGGACCACGCAACTAGATCAGTCGCACCAAGCCACCTTAAGGATACAATATGGTTTACGGGTCCTGCATTCCTGTATCGGTCTACGTCTTGCAGTATCAGATCCAACACATTTGAATTGGTAGACCCAGATGTCGATGAAGAAATCCGACCTGAAGTATCTGCTCTATGTACGGTGACTTCTGACCACCAACTCAAATACCATAGTTTCACCAGTTTCTACACCTGGATGTTGCTGGTTTGTGCTATAGCCTGTGTAGTTTATATAGCTCAGTCTTACAAGTCGATCTTACCTGTGAGCCAGAAGCCCTGCAATGGTTGGCATCATTGCAAACACGCCTTTACTGCTCCTAATTTGGAAAGGTCTAAGAACATAATAATTCACACTATACAACATGAATGTTATGCTAAAGAAATAGACTACCTCAGCAAAGGCCAAACAGTCTCCAAGTATGGTCTTTGAAAAATCTTGATCCCATCACTAACCAAAATTGGTTGCTAAGAATGAAGGAGTCAGTAGTGGTGTCTGTTGACGCCAGGCAGGGAGTGTTCTGCTACAGTCAGGGTATTCATAAGTGTTTTGTGTGATTATAGCACCATCTATCTATCGGTGTTAAAGTATATTACATTTTGTTTTCCTGTTACAAAGACTACTGCATTGTGGGTGGTGTACAGCATTGTGGGAGTGAAAAGCATCCTGGGGAAAGAGAAGTCTTCAGTCTCCAGAACACAGTGCAGAGCTGTACTATGCATGTCTTCTTCTCAAACTCCACTATCCTTGCAAGAATATCTGTTTTATCAATCAATCAATCACATATGTATGACCTATTGACCAATAAACAAATTAGACTACAAAGAACAGTCCTCTTATTTGGAAGACATTAAATCACTGAAAAATAAATAAATATACACTGAAAATGTTTATGCTGGAGTTCGAACAAACAGATTTACCATCACCTTCCAGTGATCTCCATGATTGTGATTTTGCTATTGAAAACGTGCACTTCTTGCTTGTCATCTAACCATTCCAGATTGGACTATCATTAATCAATCATCTAATACCGTCAGTTAACAAAAACAGAGCTGCAAAGTTCAAGCTCTTGTTATACTCCAGCCCAGGAGTAAAGCTCCATGGTAAAAATCACCAGAGAAGCAATTATTATGCTTTACCATTTAAATAAAAATGTTGCGGAACATTTTTATGGATCTCTTGAGCTTTTGTGGCAACAAAAAACAGAAGATCTGCATGTTATTGGCTGAACAGATGTATGATTGTCTCAAGCTTCTTCAAAATGAATTAAGATTAGCTTCTGCTTCAATGCCGAATGCCACTATAATTACTATGCATTTATACAAATGTATGAAAATTCAATTTCTTTTGGATAAGTAAATCATTGGTAAGAACCCCTGAAGCAAAAAAATCTCTCTGAGGTTTGATAAATTCATTAGAGCCAGAGTTACAGATATTTTTAAAGGTTGCATATTTAAAATAATGTCTACTGAACTTTTCCTTTTGTCTTCTTATAATAGTAAAGACACTGTTATTGAATGTAGAAATACAAATACGATTGAAATAATAATTGGGTTTTACATGGCTCATTTTATTCAAACTATATTCCAATGTGTAACCGTCAAGAAGCACATAAAGTCACTTTTGGAAATGGTGTAATTAAGGCACGTTTTCTGTCTCTTTGGATTGTCATTTTTTATTTATGTATTCATGTAACACACTTGTAAAATTCAGTTAAGTTTTGGAGACTTTATAATTTGTTGATTATGACATTCTGTGCCCTGATAAACTACATTATGTATTCACTGTTTCCATGTTCAGGCTTTTAAAGAGGTTGTCTGAGTTATATAAAAACTCGGCAACCCCTCTAAGTGGCCTAAAATAACAAAATAATGTATACTTACCTGTTTTCTCCTCTGCTTCTTCTTGCAACCAGTAGCGAGAGAACCAGTGAGCTGTGCTGGAGAAATAGAGGGGAAGATAGGCAGAGTATCCATTCATTTGTAATTTTACAGGGGTTGCTTAAGTTTTAACTTGGAAAAAGTCTTTAAGATTTATACACGCTTTCAGTTTTTGATATTTTAATAAATTAATTACATTTCATTATTATTATTTATATATGATTATTATAATTATATAATTAATAATACTGTACAATATATATATAGGCGTTATATCTTGTACTGTCTGAAAAGAAGATAAATGTGCATGGAGGGCATTGCATAAGCATTTTCCATATACTGTGCAAGAAAGTATCTGCTTTTATAGAGCATTAGGGCTTATTTATTTTACATGGGAAAGCTGCACACAGAACTTGGATAGTAGCACACAGATTCCCGAAAACAGACTACTGTGTGTCACATATGTTGACTCTAGGAGGCACCGTATTCTTACCTATAAGCAATATATGTAGCGGAGTGTCATGCTTTCTGCTCACAATGTCCGTCACTGCAGCTTGCATCTCTCACGCTAACTGGACACCATTTGCTCCACTCTACTCAACGAATTTAGCTTTGCTGTTCTAAGTAGAGATGGCCTTGCGGTTTGCCCGGCGGTCGTTTTGAGGTGAACTGTGCTCGTTCGCGATTCGCCAAATAGGCGAACATATGGCGATGTTCGCATGCGTTATATTCTTTTGCATTGCGCTGAACTTTGACCTATGACACATCCATCAGGTGCGACAGGACAGCCAATTGAGATGTTTCAGCACATTAACACACCTCCACCCTATAACAGAACCCGATCTGGCAGCCATTTTACATTCTGTACTTTGCCAGTATAGGGATCTTTTCCTGATGCTCACCCTATGCTCTAATTATCCCTGCCTAAAGAACGGAATGGCCGCCCCGATGGCCTAGGATGGACCTGGTGACACAGGCATAACCTAGATCGTATTCCCAATGCGTGTATTCTGTGGCCTATTCTAGATACATAAAATAATAAATGCTGAATACATGATATTATTCCAATCAATTCAGAGATATACAGATGTACAATAAAAAAATATAACAATAATGCAGTGGATGCCAAGTACACCGTTCACCAGTTTAGGTTTTATGCCTCAGGCACCTAAGCCACTAAAATTGACAACACCTTGCTTTAGGCCCCTAAATTCCAAAGCGTTTCGCCCACAGTAAGTATTTGGGCTCATCAGGGGAGCCCAAATAATTATAGCATAGGGTGAACATCAGGGAAAGGTCCCAAATTTATTGCTATTATCCTGCCTGAAGAACAGTTCCCTCCAGTATCTTGGAGGATTTAGGACCACTGTGTCTCTATCGTATCTACCATTATTTGTTTTTTGTATTTTGCTTATTTGTTTTGTGGGGTTGTTTTAAAGAATGTATTAAAGGCCACGTTTTAGATTTGTATGGTAATCTGTGAAGAAGATTACTTAAATATATACCACTCACTGCTATCCTCCCTCTGATGGGTAATTGTCTTAGCTGTGATACTTTCTAACATAGAAAGTATATTATAGTGCATTTGTATTGTGCAGCAGTTGTGCATGGTTCTGCTAAGATACCGAAGCTATATAGAGGGACAACGCTATTGAAATAACTAATCGCAACTAGTGTGATATACCTCTTGCCCACAAAGAAACTTATTGAGGGGTGTGATATACCTATAATATACTTTCTAACATAGAAATTATATAGTGCATTTGTATTGTGCACCAGTTGTGTGCAATTCTGCTGCGATACCACAGGTATATAGAGGGACAAGCGCTATTGGAACAACTGTTTGCAACAGGTGTGATACACCTGTTGCCCCCAAAAAATTTATTGAGGGGTGCGATATACCTGCTTCCACAAAATACTGATTAAGAAGTTTGATATTACGGATTCCACAAAATATTGATTGAGGGGTGCGATACACCTGCTTCGACAAAATACTGATTAAGGGGTTTGATAAAACTGCTTCCACAAAATACAGATTGAGGGGTGGGATATACCTTCTTCCACCAAATATTGATTAAGGGGTTCTATATACCTGCTTCCACAAAATACTGATTAAGGGGATTGATATACCTGCTTCCGCAAAATACTAAATAAGGGGTTTGATAAACCTGCTTCCACAAAATACAGATTGAGGGGTGCGATATACAAGTTTCCACCAAATATTGATTAAGGGGTGCAATATTCCTGCTTCCACAAAATACTGATTAAGGGGTTTGATATACCTGCTTCCACAAAATACTGATTGAGGGGTGCAATATACCTGCTTCCACCAAATATTGATTAAGGGGTTCTATATAGCTGCCTCCACAGAATGCAGATTGAGGGGTGCAATATATCTGCTTCCACCAATTATTGATTGAGGCCTGCGATACACCTGCTTCCACAAAATACTGATTGAGGGGTGCGATACACCTGCTTCCACAAAATATTGATTAAGGTTTTTTTTATACCTGCTTCAACAAAATACTTTATTGGTGGTTGTGATATACCTGCTTCCACCAAATACTGATTGAGGCCTGCGATATACCTGATTCCACCAAATATTTAGTTTTTTTTATACCTGCTTCAACAAAATACTGATTGATAGTTGTGATTTACCTGCTTCCACCAAATACTGATTGAGGCCTGCGATACACCTGCTTCCACAAAATACTAATTGAGGGGTGCGATACACCTGCTTCCACCAAATATTGATTACTTTTTTTTTATACCTGCTTCAACATAATTCTGATTAATGGTTGTGATATACCTGCTTCTACCAAATACTGATTGAGGCCTGCGATACACCTGCTTCCACAAAATACTTATTGAGGGGTGCGATATACCTGATTCCGCAAAATATTGATTAAGGGGTTTGATATACCTGCTTCCACAAAATAACGATTAAGGGGTGCGATATACCTGCTTCCACCAAATATTGATTAAGTGGTTCTATATACCTGCTTCCACAAAATAGTGATTGAGGGGTGCGATATACCTGCTGCCACAAAATATTGATTAAGGGGTTCTATATACCTGCTTCCACAAAATACTGATTAAGGGGATTGATATACATGCTTCCACAAAATCCTGATTGAAGGGTGCGATATACCTGCTTCTACAAAATACTGAATAAAGGGTTTGATATACCTGCTTCCACAAAATACAGATTGAGGGGTGCTATATACATGCTTCCACCAAATATTGATTAAGGGGTTCTATATCCCTGCTTCCACAAAATACTTATTGAGGGGTGCAATATACCTGCTTCTGCAAAATACTGATTAAGGGGTTTGATATACCTGCTTCCACAAAATACTGATTGAGGGGTGCGATATACCTGCTTCCACCAAATATTGATTAAGGGGTTCTATATACCTGCTTCCACAAAATACAGATTGAGGGGTGCGATATACCTGCTTCCACCCAATATTGATTGAGGCTTGCGATACACCTGCTTCCACAAAATACTGATTGAGGGGTGCGATATACCTGCTTCCACCATATATTGATTAAGGAGTTCTATATATCTGTTTCCACCAAATACTGATTGAGGCCTGCGATACACCTGCTTCCACAAAATACTGATTGAGGGGTGTGATATACCTGCTTCCACAAAATACTGATTGAGGGGTGTGATATACCTGCTACCACCAAATATTGATTGAGGCCTGCTATATACCTGTTTCCGCAAAATACTGATTATGGGGTGGGATATACCTTCTTCCACAAAATACAGATTAAGGGGATTGATATACCTGCTTCTAACAAATACTGATTAAGGCCTGCAATATACTTGCTTCCACAAAAACTGCTCTTCTCTAGGGACTTTGACATTTTTAAAATAACAGGCAGAGGAAGAGTCAGGCCATTCCGCAGGGGTAGTTGGGGTCGGGCAGGTGCACCAGGCCGTAACCTACGTGGGAAGCTGGAGAAGGCGCGTGCGATCAAAGGACGCACCAGATTTGGTTGAGTGGCTCACTAAGCCTTCCGCTTCTGCACCCTCCTCATCCTCCATAGTTGCACCCTCCTCACTTTCTGCTGTGTGCACCCCTAAAAACACCACCATAGCCCCTCCACTCTAGTCAGAGGAATTATTTTCCCATCCATTCCCAGACCATACCAATGCACAGCCATTCTTGGCATCGAATGTGGAAGAGGAGGTAACAACAGTTGCCACCCAGCGGTCTGACAGTACCCAGATCAGCCCAAGGAGGGTTGTCCCTGCTGTTGCTGCCTACTACAAGATCTCAAATGTCAGTGGTCTCAGACGATTATGACGTGTCGATGGACGTTACGTGGGTGCCCACAAAAGAGCAAGAGGAGGGGAGTTCAGAGGGAGAGACGGAGCAGCAGATAGGTAGGAGAAGGAAGAGAAGCAGCAGAACTTGCAGTGCACAGAAGGCAAAAAGCAGACTGCAAATGTATCTGAAGTGAGCCATCCACCATGCACAGTACCAATCCTACCACGCCTGCAAGAAGAGGGCAGTTTTAAGATGCTCTGAGAAGCAAGGAACCCCTGGACTACTGGCTGTGCAGGCTTGACCTGTGGCCAGAGCTGGCACAATTTTCCATGGAAGTTTTAGCTTGCCCCTCGTCGAGTGTCCTGTCCGAAAGGACGTTCAAAGCAGCAGGGTGGATCGTGACCGATAAGCGCACTCACCTAGCTCATGAATGACAGTGTGGACTATCTCACATTTCTAAAAATGAATGAACCCCTTTAATGCCAAATTTTTGGGGCCTATACTTCACTGGCCTACAGTAAAATTGTTATTCAGTGAACGCCTAATGTACCTCCAGCCACATAATCACTTGTTCTTTTTTTGTCAGGTGAAAGCCAAATTTTTGGGGCCTGTACTGGCATACAGTAAAATTGTTATCCACTGACCGTCTAATATACTTCCAGCCACATAATCACTTGTTCTTTTCTGTCAGGTGAAAGCTTAATTTTTGTGGCCTATACTCCACTGGCCTACAGTAAAATTGTTATTCAGTGACCGCCTAATGTACCTCCAGCCACATAATCACTTGTTCTTTTCTGTCAAGTGAAAGCTTAATTTTTGGGGCCTATACTCCACTGGCCTACAGTAAAATTGTTATTCAGTGACCGCCTAATGTACCTTCAGCCATATAATCAATCACTTGTTCTTTTCTGCCAGGTGAATGCCTAATTTTTGGGGCCTGTACAGGCCTACAGTAAAATTGTTATCCACTGACCGTCTAATATACCTCCAGCCACATAATCACTTGTTCTTTTCTGTCAGGTGAAAGCTTAATTTTTGTGGCCTATACTCCACTGGCCTACAGTAAAATTGTTATTTAGTGACCGCCAAATGTACCTCCAGCCACATAATCACTTGTTCTTTTCTACCAGGTGAATGCCTAATTTTGGGGGCCTGTACTCAACTGGCCTATTAGTGATGATCGAACACCAAAGTATTCGGGTGTTTGGCCTGAACACATTGCTATATTTGCTTGTTTGGCCGAGCACCCGAGTATAATAGAAGTCAATAGGAGAAGACCAGGCATCCCAGCTCTGAAGAGGGGAGGGTGCCTGGTCCATTGGAAAAGGTCAAAAGTGACAGAAACACCACCGAAATTGATCGCGAACACCATGGGGACGATGTCTGGATGCATCTTGGACTCCCAGGTCGCTGCTGGGAACCATGTTTTCCGAGTTGTACGCCACTATTACAGACTGACAAAAATTACAAGAGAAATTGTTAGGAAACATTCTTTCCTGTATATTCAATTGTATATAAAGTGCAAGTACTGCAAAAAATTACAAGCAAGAGGCACTCCAAAAAAGCCTGTATATCACATAAAGGAGGGCCTCATTCACATTGTGATACAATTGTTCAGGTAGTGGGACTCCTACACTCATAAAGCCTATGCTCTAAGTGAAAGGGCTGCCAAAAATTACAAGGATCGGCACTCCAAAACACCCTTTGTTATACATAAAGGAGGGCATCATACACACCCTTGAAATATTATGATTGATGGCCTGCTGGTGACCCTCAAAAACATTTGGAGCAAGGGCCTGCTGTTCTGACCATCTAAAACATTAGGGGTGAGGGTCTGCTGCTACATTGGTGACTCTAGAAAACCGTGACAGCGATGATCCATGATGGATGTCTGCCCTATCAACTTTCGATGTTCTTTTCTGCGCCTACCATAGTGATCACGGGTATCAAGGATTCAGGGTTTTATGCCGAAGAGGGAGCTTTAGAAAGGGATACCACATCCAAGGGAGCTCAATGGCTGAAATCTGATTGGCTGTTGTTGCCTTGCCACATTTTTTTTCCTAATTGTGAACCACCCAAAGAGGGTGGGTCAAGTTATTAAAGCACAAAATTCAAAGGAAGGCAGCAGGTGCGCGGCAATTGCCCACTCCCGACTCGGGGAGGTAGTGATGATAAATAATAATTCAGCACTCCTAAGCGGCCCTGTTATTAGAATGAGTACACTTTCCGTTAACGAGGATCTATTGGAGGGCAAGTCTGGTGCCAGCAGCCAACTTGCTCCCGGCCTCCACAATGTTCACCTACTGTGCCTTCATGGTAAGGATTGTGTTTACCAGACTCTTGGCTACTGAGACTGGACTTGTAGGTGAGGGCCTGCTGCCCCTTTGTTGACTCTAGATAACCTCTAGGCGATTGCACGTCCCCGTGATGGCAACAATCCATTTGGATGTCTGCCCTATCAACTTTGGAACAATGTTTCAACAAGAACCTTCTGGTACAGAACCAATTGTAGCCGGGGTCGAGAAGGGTGAACAACCAGTAATCCGTGTTGTCTAAAATGCGTATAACACGTGGGTCTTGGGAAAGGCAGCCTAACATGAAGTCAGCCATGTGTGCCTGGTGCTATGGCATCGTTATATAGATGACATCTTTTTTGTTTGGAAGGGTGATGAGGCATCCTTGACATTTTTCCTTGAGGAAATTAAGGAAAACAATTACAATTTACGGTTTACTGCAAATACCAGTAGGACAGAAGTGGTATTTTTGGATCTTACTATAAAAGTTGATTCAGACAGACTGAACTGTTGCACGGATTATAAACCAACAGCGAAAAATCGTTTTATTTTACACTTTAGTTGGCACCTTCCTAGGTGGCTACTTAATGTGCCAACAGGACAGTTCAGACGCCTGAAACGCAACTGCACTCAGAATACAGCTTTTGAACTGGAGGCACTCAAGATGAAAGAACAATTTATAATTAAGGATTATCCAGTCAAACGCATAGAGACATCTCCTGAAAAAGTTTGAAAACTGAATAGGAGTACCTTTTTTAAACCTATTGATAAAAGACCCTCCAATAGAGAAATAGATTCTGAATCTATACAGATTATTCTACCATTTAATGCTAATAAAAAAAAAATAATTAAAGAATAATACATAGACACTGGCATTTTATTTTCAAGGATAGAGTAATAGGCCCCGAAATGAGTACAACCCCGTGGATAGTCTAAACAAAAGCAGCGACTCTTATTTTGAAAGTTGCACCAACAATCAAACCTCACAAAAAATCGCAAAAGAACCCTATAGGTAGCTGGTTGCAATTGAGTGGCTTTTTCAGTTGCAACAACTGCAGTAACTGTAGAGTGACTAACTTCTCTAGGAAAACGATGAAGATTTCATCAACGACTAGCTCATTTTCATATGAGATAAACGAGTTTTTAAACTGTGATAGAAAGAGTGTTATCTATGTATTAAAATGTCTTTGTGACAAGCAATATGTGGGCCGCACAAAAAGAACTCTAAAGAAGAGAGTGTCTGAACACCTCGCTAAAATAAGGAATGGTTTTGAGAACCATACAGTCTCAAAACACTTTAAGACCCACCACAACCAGGATCCTTCATGTCTCTCTTACACAGCCATACAGAGTGTAAATCCACATTGGAGAGGAGGACATTTTATTCTTCAGTTCTGGAGATGAAAACGCATTATATGAGAAAAAACGCATGAAAACCGCATGTGCATTTTTATGTTTTTTAGCTAGTATTTGTTCATTTATATTGTTTCTAGATAGGCACAAACATTGAATACAAGGTTATGAAAAGAACATCTATGAATATCTTTATGAATACATATGTACACACATGCACTGGTTTGTAATACATTTTTAGATAATATATTGCACTTTTTGTATCTCTGGTATATTTGGATCCATTTAAAATGTTTTATGCTAGATTTAAGCAGTTCTGGTGATAAAAACGCATCTAATGAGAAAAAAACGCATAAAAAAACTGCATGTGCGTTTTTATGTTTTTCAGACAGCATTTGTTCATTTATCTTGTTTTTAGATATGTAAGTTGAAGATTATGGTTATTTGGTTGATATTTCACATAATATTGAACATTTTAAGATAATCCACTCCTGATTTTACTTGTTTCCAAAAGCCTTTCAAGAGGTATAAAAGGGGATGTTAGTTGCCCCAGCAGATCACCACTGAGGAAGGGGATAAGTAGAAACCCTGAAACGCATTTGATCAGGATCTGCTATATTTACGGATGAGCAACTGTATATTTGCCATTATCCACCGTTTTCTTTGAAGATTTGCAGATTGAAAGATATCCCTCTGGAATCCCACGGACTCCCTGGTGTTGCCAGACACTGGCTGTACTATACACCTTGAGATTTCTGTGAACATCTGAACGTATAACTCTTCACAAACTTGGTCAATTGAGGACCAAATGAATGGGCCCGTTCACAAAGGACACTTACAGCAATAGAAGCCATCCAGAAAGGTAAAAGGCGTTTTAGGCAGCGCGGTACAGTGGGATGCCACAAATACACAGCGAATCCTTCTGCCATATCGCCTTATTTTATAAATGTTTTTCACTTTATAATATGACCGCTTCACATTTTACTTATCTGTCCTGGACAGTGTGGGTATTTTCCTGCAGGTGGACAAACACACCTGTCGATTAATTAATTAATGACACTGGCAAACTGAACTTAAGGTGAGGGGGATACATACCAAAACTTGCTGATTCTAATACTTAACGTATTTTAACCTCTTCATGTGAGAGGATCGACTGATACTATATTGCAATATATCGCCACATTTATTTGGATCCATATAATGCAGTTTATTTGCAGAGAATAAATATTATTAATGTATTATCTTATACAGTATATGCAGTATTCCAGTATTTGAATGCTCAGCCCAATCTTTAACTTTCTTTATATATAATTGTGTTGTTTGGGTGGATCAACGGGGCTGTGTAGCACCACTTCTTTGTTAAAGGTACAGTGAGCCACTATTAACTTATCTTTTCTGCATAATTTTTCAACAAGGACCTTCTGGTATAGCACCGTTTTGCTTGTCCTCTCCACCAGAGGAATGAGTGATGAGAAGTTCTCTTTGTAGCCGGGGGCAAGAAGGGTGAACAAAGGGTGGGAAAGGCAGCCTAACATGAAGTCAGCCATGTGTGCCAGAGTACCAACAGGAAAGACTTTGCTGTCATAATCAGAAGGTGAGCTGATACTGTAAAACATTATATGCGAGGGCCTGCAGTTGAGCTGACCCTGTAAAACATTATATGCGAGGGCCTGCAGGTGATTTGACCCTGTAATACATTATATGCAAGGGCCTGCAGTTGAGCTGACCCTGTAAAAAACATTATATGCAAGGGCCTGCTGCTGAGCTGACTCTCTAAAACATTAGGGGCGTGGGCCTGCTGATGAGCGGACCCTGTAAACCATTATATGCAAGGGCCTGCAGGTGAGCTAACTCTGTAAAACATTATATGCAAGGCCCTGCAGTTGAGCTGACCCTGTAAAATATTGTATGCAAGGGCCTTCTGCTGAGCTGACCATCTAAAACATTAGGAGCGAAGGCCTTCTGGTGAGCTGATGCTCTAAAACATTATATGCGAGTGCCTGCTGGTGAGCTGATGCTATAAAACATTAGGGCTGAGGGCCTGCTGGTAAGCTGACGCTCTAAAATATTATATGCGAGTGCCTGCTGGTGAGCTGACGCTCTAAAACATTATATGCTAGTGCCTGCAGGTGAGCAGATGCTGTAAAACATTATATGTGAGTGCCTGCAGGTGAGCTGATGCTCTAAAACATTATATGCAAGGGCCTGCTGCTGAGCTAACCCTCTAAAACATTAGGGGCGAGGGCCTGCTGGTGAGCTGATGCTCTAAAACATTATATGCGAGTGCCTGCTGGTGAGCTGACGCTCTAAAACATTATATGCTAGTGCCTGCTGGTGAGCTAATGCTCTAAAACAATGTACACGAGTGCCTGCTAGTGAAGGCGTGCACACACATACTGCTCCACCATGTCGCACATCCCCTTGATGTCCATGATCCAATTGGATATTTGCTCTATCAACTTTCGATGTTCTATTCTGCGCCTACCATGTTGATCACGGTTAGCGCCGAATCAGGGTTCCACGCTGGAGAGGGAGCTTGAGAAAGGGATACCACATCCAAGGGAGGTCAATGTATGAAATCAAATGTGATCGAGCGGAAATGTGGGACAAATTATTGAAGCCGAAGCTTCCAAGTAAAGGAGGGGGCACGTGGCAATCACCCACTCCCGACTCGGAGAGGTAGTGACAATAAATAACAATCCAGGACTCTTAAGATGCCCTGTTATTGGAATGATTAATAAAAAATTATAGGGAATGTCACTGGGCTATTTTGGATTTGGAAACATTAGACAGGAGAGGCTCTGCTGACGCTTTGTTGACTCTAGATAACTTCTGCCTGATCGCACTTCCCCGTGACATCCATAATCCATTTGGATATCTTTTCTATCAACTCAATGTTTTCTTCTGCGCCTACCATGTTGATCACGGTTAATGGCGAATCAGGGTTCCACGCCGGAGAGGGAGATTGAGAAAGAGATACCACATCCAAGGGAGGTCAATGGCTCCAATGTGATCGAGCGGAAATGTGGGACAAGTTGTTAAAGTTAAAGCATCGAATGAAAGGAGGGGGTGTGCGTCAATTAAAGGCGAATTTTTGAAATTTAATTCCATGTCACCTATGCAGAGCAGGGGTTTTTCATCACCAAAAATAGGTTAATGTCACCCACCAATGGAACAGACGATTTTTTTAAATTTCGGTCCCTGTCAACTATGCAGAGCAGGGGTTTATTCACGGCAAAACTGAGTTCAAGTCACCCACCAATTGAAAAGACGATTTTACAAATATTAGGTCCCTGTCACCTATGCAGAGCAAGGGTTTGTATATGGCAAAATTGGTAAAATGTCACCTGACAATGTAACTGATGATTTTTTTTAAATTTATGTCCCTGTCAAATATGCAGAGCAGGGGTTTATTCACGGCAAAAATTGTAAAATGCCCCCCAAGAATGTAACAGACGAATTAGTGAAATGTATTTCCTTGTCCACTAGGTAGAGAAGGTGTATATCACAGCCAAAAATTGGTGAATTTCACCCAACAATGAAACAGAAAAATTTGTGAAATGTATTAACCTTGTCTACTGAGCAGCGGTATATCATAGCCAAAAATTGGTGAATGTCACCCGACTATGTAACAGAAAAATTTGTGAAATTTATCAACCTGTCCACTAGGTAGAGCAGGGGTACATCATAGCCAAAAATTGGTGAATGTCACCCGACAATGTAACAGAAAAATGTGTGATTTTTTTTTAACCTGTCCACTAGGTAGAGCAGGGATATATCAAAGCCAAAAATTTGGGATATGTAGCCCAACAATGTATCAGACAAATGAGTGAAATGACTTAAAATAAAATAAAATATGTAAAAATTAACAAAAAATATTCTTGATGTATGAGGTGGAGGTCGATATGGAGAAGGAGGTTGAGGAGGCGGTGGACGTAGGGGTGTAGGTGGAAGTGGCGGTGGAGGAGGACTAGGTAGCCAACACTGGTTTGGGGTTTAATTTTTTATTTATTTATTTATATATATATTTTTTAAATCAGGGTACACCCCAAAAGAGT
Source organism: Bufo gargarizans (assembly GCF_014858855.1). Taxonomy (NCBI): domain Eukaryota; kingdom Metazoa; phylum Chordata; class Amphibia; order Anura; family Bufonidae; genus Bufo; species Bufo gargarizans. The sequence goes on along the minus strand of NC_058083.1, from coordinate 398,442,256 downwards.
GGGAAATATCACAAATACAACAATTAGCAATTGCGCTATAGTATAACAATGGCTGGGTAAGGCCGGTATACATGTCTATTCTGCACAAGATACGGACAAGTCCTGTGGGATCCATGCCTGGTTCATTTTAATGAACGTGAGCTTGTTCACATTGGCTGTGGACAGGTAGCTGCACTTGTCTGTGATAACGCCCCCTGCCTTGCTAAACACACGTTCAGACAATACACTTGCTGCAGGGCAGGCCAGCACCTCCAAGGCGTAAAGGACAAGCTTAGGACATGTGCCCAATTTGAAGACCCAGAAGTTAAATGGGACAGACCCATCATTCAGTACGTGTAGGCGTGTGCACACATACTGTTCCACCATGTTAGTGAAATGCTGCCTCCTGCTAAGACGTTCCATATCAGCTGGGGGTGCTGTTTGTTGTGGTGTGCTGACAAAGCTTTTACACATTTTGGCCATGGTAACCCTGCCTTCTGAGGTGCTGGTGGTGCCCCAGCTGCGTTGGCGACCTCTTCCTCCTCCTATGCCTTCGCCTTGTGCTTTCACTGTGCGCCCGCTGTCAGATGGGAATGCCACCAGCAGCGCGTCTACCAGCGTGCGCTTGTACTCGCGCATCTTACGATCATGCTTCAGTGACGGAATTAAGGACGGTACATTGTCCTTGTAACGGGGATCCAGCAGCGTGGCCACCAAGTAATCAGCAAAAGTTATAATGTGGCCACTCGGCGGTCGTTGCAGCATGTAATCGCTCATGTGTGCCAGGCTGCCCAGAGGCAATGAAAAGCTGTCCTCTGTGGGAGGTGTATCGCCTGTGTCCTCTGTATCCCACCAGCCACACACCAGTGATGACCATGAGCTGGTTTGGGTGCCACCCTGCTGTTCCTCCAGAACTGTGTTCTGGCTGGAGAATTGTGTACCTGGCATTTGTGGGTACAGGAACCCACCCTCGGAGCCACTTGTGAATGACTGGCCTGAAACCCTATGAAATGATCCCTCTTCCTTCTCTTCCGCCTGTGCCACATCCTCTTCCTTCATCGCCCAAAGCGTTTTTTCAACGAAGCATAGAAGTGGTATAGTAACGCTGAGATCGGCATCATCGGCACTGGCCCTTGTTTGTGGAGTACAAAAAGGGCATACAGGTCTTGCATGGAGGCCCAGTCATTGATGGTGAAGTGGTGATGTTCCGCAGAGTGACTCACTCGTGCGTGCTGCAGCTGAAACTCCACTATCGCCTGCTGCTGCTTGCACAGTCTGGCAAGCATGTGCAAGGTGGAGTTTCACCTTGTGGGCACGTCGCATATGAGGCGGTGAGCGGGAAAGCCGAAGTTACGCTGCAGCGCCGACAGGCGAGCAGTAGCAGGGTGAGAACGCCGAAAGCGCGCACATACGGCCCGCACTTTCTGCAGCAGATCTGACATATCGGGGTAATTTTTATGGAACCTCTGCAACACCAAATTAAACATATGCGCCAGACAAGGGATGTGCATTAAACTGGCTAGTCCCAGAGCTGCTACGAGATTTCGCCCATTATCGCACACCAACAGGCCAGGCTTACTGGCCCCAAACACTCATCTGTCTGTTGTTCCATGTCCCTCCACAGCTCCTGCACGGTGTGGGGTGGTCCCCCAAACAGATACGTTTTAAAACTGCCTGCTGTCGTTTACCCCGGGCTGTGCTGAAGTTGGTGGCAAAGGTGTTACGCTGACCGGATGAGGAGGCGATAGAGGATGAGGAAGTGAAGTAGGAGGAGGAAGCAACAGGAAGCAAAGAGAACCGCCCTGCAAACCTCGGTGATGGAAGGAAAGGCACCAAACTGCTATCCAGCTCAGGCCCAGATGCCACTGCATTTACCCAGTGTGCTGTTAGGGAGATATAACGTCCCTGACCGCGCTTACTGGTCTACGTATCTGTAGTGAGGTGCAACTTGCCACAGATGGCGTTGCGCAGTGCACACCTGATTTTGTCCCCCACTTGGTTGTGCAGGGAATGGATGGTTCGCTTGGAAAAGTAGTGGCAGCTGGGCACGACGTACTGTGGGACAGCCACCGCCATAAGGCTTTTAAAAACTCTTCATCCCCACCAGATGTAATGACAGCATTTCAAAGGCCAGTAATTTTGAAATGCTGGCATTCAGGGCCAGGGATCGCGGGTGGGTAGGGGGGTACTTCTTCTTCCTCTCCAGTGTTTGGGAGATAGAGAGCTGAACGCTTCATGGGAAATTGTGGAGATGCTTGGTAACCCAGGTAGTGGTGTTGCTGGCAGATCATCTGTTTGCAGGGTGACAGGTGCCACAGTCACTCCAGAGGTGGATGAAGAGGCCGAGACTGCAGCAGAAGAGGAAGCAGGAGGAGCCAGAGACCTTTCTTGGTTTTTGAGATGTCTATTCCACTGCAGCTTGTGCTTTGCACTTAGATGCCTTGTCATGCAGGTTGTGCCCAGGTTGAGAACGTTTATGCCTCGCTTCAGGCTCTGTTTGCACATCTTGCAAACCACTCGTGTCTTGTCATTAGCACATTGTCTGAAAAACTGCCACACCAGGGAACTCCTTGGAGCTGGCTTTGGTGTGCTCAGTCCCTTGCTGCATTAGGCAGTATCAGGAGTACTCTCTAGGGGATGGCCACTCCGCTTTTGCACCCTGCTCCCTCTTCTGCCGTGCTGGTGGCTCTGTGCGACCACCGCCTCTTCCTCCGAACTCCACAGGTCACTCGCATGACCTTGATTCCATGTGGGGTCGAGGACCTCATCATCCTCCACATCAGGGCCGGACTGGCCGTAGGGCAGACCGGGCATTTGCCCGGTGGGCCGGGCCGAACACAATCAGCCGGGCTGCCGGCTGAGTTTTTTATTTATTAATGTGGCAGGCAGCAGCCGGGCAGGAGTGGAGATGAGCGCTTCCCAGTGGTGTAACTATCAGGGAAGCAGCTGCTTCAGGGCCCGAGAGCAGTCACTGTACTTCGTCACCCCGGGCCCCTGTCAGAGCAGCTGACTTCTCCTGCACCGCATCCAGAGTCCTGCACTTGCACTCTGTCACTGACCTGACATCAGTGACATTGCTCCGCCTCTCCAACTCCTCAGTTCTTATGATGGACAGTGGTGGCCAGCAACAGGGCGGCCCGATATGGGCAAAGCTATCATAGCCCCGCCCCTTTTCTACCCGCAAAGCGATTCCTGCAGCCTGAACCTTTCCTGCCCAGCAGCATGCTGAACATCAGTTGTATTGTCACAAGTTAACTGCACCAGTGATGTGAGTGGCAGGGGAACTGGGGTTATATTCAGCTTTCCCAGACTGTGCACATGTGACATGCAGTACAGTAGGAAATCTGGATGAATTATATAATAAAATGTCATCCAGCTTCCCTGCTATCCTGCATGGCACAAGTGCAGAGGCATTAGAGTATGGGGGAGAGGCACAGCAGGAAAGCTGGGTGTCTATATATATGTGTATTGTATATGACTGCGTCCATGTATATGGAGAGTGTGTGCATGAGTGCGTCCATGTATGTGGAGAGTGTGTGTATGAGTGCGTCCATGTATGTGGAGAGTCTGTGTATGAGTGCATCTATGTATATGGTGAGCGCATGTATGAGTGCGTCCATGTATGTGGAGAGTGTGTGTATGAGTGCATCTATGTATATGGTGAGCGCGTCCATGTATGTGGAGAGTGCGTCCATGTATGTGGAGAGTGCGTCCATGTATGTGGAGAGTGCGTCCATGTATGTGGAGAGTGTGTGTATGAGTGCATCTATGTATATGGTGAGCGCGTCCATGTATGTGGAGAGTGCATCCATGTATGTGGAGAGTGCGTCCATGTATGTGGAGAGTGCGTGTATGACTGCGTCCATGTATGTGGAGATTGCGTGTATGACTGCATCCATGTATGTGGAGAGTGCGTGTATGACTGCATCCATGTATGTGGAGAGTGTGTGTATGACTGCGTCCATGTATGTGGAGAGTGTGTGTATGAGTGCGTCCATGTATGTGGAGAGTGTGTGTATGACTGGGTCCATGTATGTGGAGAGTGCGTCTATGTATGTGGAGAGTGCATGTATGACTGCGTCCATGTATGTGGAGATTGCGTGTATGACTGCATCCATGTATGTGGAGAGTGCGTGTATGACTGCATCCATGTATGTGGAGAGTGTGTGTATGACTGCGTCCATGTATGTGGAGAGTGTGTGTATGAGTGCGTCCATGTATGAGGAGAGTGTGTGTATGACTGGGTCCATGTATGTGGATAGTGCGTCCATGTATGTGGAGAGTGCGTGTATGACTGCGTCCATGTATGTGGAGAGTGCGTGTATGACTGCGTCCATGTATGTGGAGAGTGTGTGTATGAGTGCGTCCACGTATGTGGAGAGTGCGTCCATGTATGTGGAGAGTACGTGTATGACTGCGTCCATGTATGTGGAGAGTGTGTGTATGAGTGCGTCCATGTATGTGGAGAGTGTGTGTATGACTGCGTCCATGTATGTGGAGACTGCGTCCATGTATGTGGAGAGTGCGTATATATGACTGCGTCCATGTATGTGGAGAGTGCGTGTATGACTGCGTCCATGTATGTGGTGAGTGCGTGTATGAGTGCGTCCATGTATGTGGAGAGTGCGTCCATGTATGTGGAGAGTGTGTGTATGAGCGCGTCCATGTATGTGGAGAGTGCGTCCATGTATGTGGAGAGTGCGTGTATGACTGTGTCCATGTATGTGGAGAGTGCGTGTATGACTGCGTCCATGTATGTGGAGAGTGCGTGTATGACTGCGTCCATGTATGTGGAGAGTGTGTGTATGAGTGCATCTATGTATATGGTGAGTGCATGTATGTGGAGAGTGCGTCCATGTGTGTGGAGAGTGCATCCATGTATGTGGAGAGTGCGTGTATGACTGCATCCATGTATGTGGAGAGTGCGTGTATGACTGCGTCCATGTATGTGGAGAGTGCGTATATGACTGCACTATGGGGGCATCTACTGGTGGCCCTATATACTGGCACGCATTATAGGTGGGCACTATGGAGAAGTGGGGGACAAGAGCACTATGAGGGCATTATATAGGGGCATTTAATACTGGCACCCATTTTGATGCCACTATGGGGAAGGGAGGAAAGGAGCATTATGGGGGTATCTATGTGGGGCATTTTATAGTGCCACATTATGGAGGGCACTATGGAGACAGGGAAGGAGCACTATGGAGGCATCTTCTGGGGGGACTATATAGGAGTATTTTATACAGGCACAAATTATAAGGTCACTATGGGCACCTAAGCTCAACTGGGCACTAAGTGTTTTTTGTAGTGGCACACAGTGCAGGTCATTGGAACACATGAGGGCACTCTGGGGACATTGGCTCTACTGGGGGCACTAAGAGGAGGTGTTTCTTTTTTTACTGCCACACGACTGAGCATTTTTTGTACTGGTGCACATTATAAGGGGGGGGGGTTCTACTGTCACACATTTTAAAGATAATTATTACTATCGGGGCATTATGGTGGGCTTTATTACAACTGGGGGACTATGGGAGCATTATTACTTGTGGGACACATTACTGACTTTGGGAGCACCATTACTTTGGGGGCACCCTGGCACAGCATCAGCTTATCACAGTTCTTTTTGCAGTATAGTTTTGGGGAGCACAGCTTCTCAGTATTGGGGGTGCATGATGGGATGTTAATTGGAGGATGATGGAAAAGTAGGAAACTAAGGCCTCTTTCACACTTGCGTTGTCCGGATCCGGCGTGTACTCCACTTGCCGGAATTACACGCCGGATCCGGAAAAACGCAAGTGTACTGAAAGCATTTGAAGACCGATCCGTCTTCAAAATGCGTTCAGTGTTACTATGGCACCCAGGACGCTATTAAAGTCCTGGTTGCCAGAGTAGGAGCGGGGAGCGGAGGAGCGGTATACTTACAGTCCGCGCGGCTCCCGGGGCGCTCCAGAGTGACGTCAGAGCGCCCCATGCGCATGGATGACGTGCCATGCTATCACGTGATCCATGCGCTTGGGGCGCCCTGATGTCACTCTGGAGCGCCCCGGGAGCCGCACGGACGGTAAGTATACTGCTCCCCCGCTCCCCACTACACTTTACCATGGCTGCCAGGACTTTAGCGTCCCGGCAGCCATGGTAACCATTCAGAAAAAGCTAAACGTCGGATCCGGCAATGCGCCGAAACGACGTTTAGCTTAAGGCCGGATCCGGATTAATGCCTTTCAGGATAAAACTAATCGGGATTCTTCCGGCATAGAGCCCCGACGACGGAACTCTATGCCGGAAGAAAAGAACGCAGGTGTGAAAGAGCCCTAAGATGTCTGTCAAACTCTGTCAGAGACGTGAGATGGCTGAAAGAAATGATCACGGTGGTCTGGTCTGAATGGAGAAGATGAAGAAAGAGAACATCTACATCAGAGGAGACGTCACTGGATATAAGAGGTATGGGGTGCTGTATGAGGCTACTTTCACATCTGCGTTAGTGATCCTGGCAGGCTGTTCCAGCAGAGAATTGACTGGATCTGGCACTGCTGGATGCAGATGGAATGCCCGCCAGCCCCATTAACTATAATGGGGTACGGCAGAAATCAGGCCACAATCTGGGAAAAATGCAGAGAATCAGCGGGACATAAACCGCTGCATGCTGTGCTTTGTGTCCAGTCGATTCCTTGCATTTTCTGCCGGATTAGGTGGCCGGATCGTACTAAGACCCCTTATGTCACCTGGGGACCCCCAAAGAAGCTTGTGTGTTGGCTGAAGCCTTCCTATCTTACTGGTGGCTGGCCCTGCCTCTCAATTGTGCTTCCTGTTTTGGCTCCGCCCCTAGACTGCAAGGGGGTGGGGCCTGTTGTGGGTCATGTGATTGGGCTGCTCAGTCAAAAATGCCCGGGCCTATTTTTTTCTTCTTCCGCCATCCCTCATAGAATCAGCATGAGCATTTGTGATAATATAACTAGCAGGGGGTGGCATAATTTATCTTGCAGTTGTCCATATTGACAAATCTCTCAAGGCCTCTTCAAAGGGCTTGAATACGTGACACATGTTTTTGATACTGCCTGCTGTGGTGGTCTGGTACATAATGAAATCATTCACCTCTTTATGCTGCTTTTAAAGACACTCCAGCATATGCAAGGTTGAATTCCTGTGAGTTGGAACATCAAGAATCAAGTTGTGCAATGGCAGACTGGTTCTGTTGCTTCAAATCCAGGAGGGAGTTCTTTGTCAAATAACAATGGCTAAAATGTGAGGACAGTATCCTGGACTTGGCCAGCATCCTCTGCAAGACACATTGCTTTTTCAAAAAGTCGCAAAACCAAATTTATCACATGCAGGGAGCATTTGTTATTTCCCCCAAATGCAAATCTGCCATGATGTTTCTGCCATTGTCACTAACCACCTTGCCCAGTTGGAGTTAGTGTTGAGATGTTTGCTGCTTGGTGCACTTTAGTTGCTGATCGCTGTCTGGTTTCTCTTGCCCAAGCTGATCAGCTCCAACACAGCATAACAGCACTTTACTTTACATAGTATGATAGGAGGGACGGGGAGTGAAAGCAACACTCTGTCCTGTTTGTGTTGAGGATAGGAGGATGTCCTTTGAGATAGAATTTAAGAATTTATAGGAAGAGGATAAGCACCTAGTGTGGGGACCAGACTGACAAAATTATGGAGGTGTCAATAGAACCTGGCGTCATTGCTGCAGTGCTGTGTTGCCACTACCACAAAGAAAAATTGACCCAGTGGGTCATGAGCGACATGTTCTGTCCCAGACCATAACAGCTGCTTCTAGTGTATACAGTGGATTGCAACTTGCTGCAAAGCGACAATTACTAAAGTTCACTCTCTGCCACGTGACAGTATAAGGCAAGAATAACTTTTTGGGAGAAATAACAGCGGATTGATATTTTCTAGCAAGGCTGAGCACATGCCATCCATTCCAAAAAGGCTGCAGTATCCACTAAGTGGTACTGCAGCAACTGCACCACCAGCAATTTGGCCAGTTGGGAGATAAGCTTGCACACTGTCGGACTGCTGAGTGCGCAGAGTTGTTTTCTGGCCACCCATTCTGATATCAATAGGCGACGACGTAGCAGAGTTGGAGAAAGAGACTGAGCAGGAGAAGAAGTAACTCATGATGATGATGATCACAGGAATTCTCTATTGCATGTGGATGCAGTCTGGCTGCCATAAGGGAGACTGGGAGGAGGAAACTCTGGTTCTGATTGCTGGTAGCCAGTTCTATTTTCCCATGGATCAGATGATGATGCTTCATGATCTGAAATATAGTCGTGGTGCCTATGTCTGAACGCCATCTGAAACTGCTCTGTATTTTCCCTAAATGCCACTGTTTCCAGGGCTACTACTGCCCCTACCACCACCACCATGGTTACAAGGGCCACTACTACTACCACTAGTACTATCACAGCTAAGTATGGGGTTCCCCACCTCCTGCTTAACCTCCTCCTCATGGCAACTTAAACACTGACTGTTCTCACAAAAGTCATCAATACGGAGTTTCTCTTGAGTTTCTTCTATAGAGTGTGGAAAAAGGAGAGGACAGTGAATACAGAAATTATGCAACTGAAAAGCTTCTCTGGGGCTACAAGGAGGGGTTGCAGGAGAAATGCTGTAACCCCTGGCTCCAAAGCACGATGTAAGACTCAGAGGTGACCTCTACATCGTCCTATTGTGACTGAGAGGAGGAGTGAGCCACAATGTCCACAATAATAATATGGCACCTATCAGAAGCGTGGTGAAACTGTTGCCTGTTGCGAGTACTACTGCTACTGGTCAGGTGTGTGGTGTCAACTGTACTGCTATTACTGCTTGCACCATTACAGCCACCCATATTTTGACTCTCAGATGATGATGTAATGTGGCGCCGAAGGCACACTCAGTCTCCCATCATCCACAGACCTGCTGCTTAGCATCTGTATTTGGCCTTATTCCCAGGGTGGCTTTGCTAGCTGGGAGGCTCCCTGCTCCTAGGTCTGCCTTGAGCGCCGAGCTGATCGCTTAGTGCTCGACTTGTCTGTCTGTCGGTCATGTGCCGCTGGCCACGTCACATGACCCTCACTCCCCATTATAAATACAGACGGCCTGCTGGCTACAGGTTGCCTGTGATTTTCATCCTATAGGCTGTGTACTTTTATTGTTATTAAGCTACCTCTGGAATTGAACCTCGATCCGCCTCTTGACACCTCTTCTGCCTGTTCCCTGTACCTTGACGCTACCTCTCGGATTTTGACCTCGGCTTGTTTACGGATTTGTCTTTGCCTCTTCCCTTGTTCTGATGTGACCTCCTGGACTGACTTCGGCTAGTTGACCCGCCTCGCCTTCTGTTTTTGTTCTACCTCTTGTCTGCTTATCGTAACTTCTCAGTGGCTGTCCTCTTCCCTGCTGTAGGTTAGGGACTGTCTCCCAGTTGCGCTCCGTCACCTAGAGCAGGTGGTGCAAGTAGGCAGGGACAGGTGGCAGCTCAGGGGGTGCACCTCCGCTCTATCTTGATTCCTGTGACTCTACCCATGACAGACGAGGCCTGGATCTTTATTTTTCCACTCTTCTGTTTACCAAACATTGTTTTATGAGGCCTATAAATGGTTTAGTACACAGATTATTAAGCGGTACTAGAAAAATCGCAAGTGTCTTTTTTTGTCATTTACAGACAAAGGAGCAATTAAATATTCCTCCCCTTCTACAAGCACACTGCACACTGGTATTGACAATTTTTAATGGTAATACTATACATGGAATGAAACGGTTATATAAATGTTATTGCAGTCCAACACATTCAGTAATGATGCATGATATCCTGATGCAATACTATGGTTTAATTGTTAATCGGTATATCAATTCTGTTGCAGCATAGCTCGTTCACTCAAGCTGCAAGTATCTTGACTCAACACAATATGTTAATGGTAAACTGGTATATAAATACTGTTATTGCAGTTATTGCTTTAATACAACCCGTTAATGGTATACTATTAATGCTGTTATTGCAGCACAAAGCTTTCATTGACAATGTGCAATATCTTGACGCAATACAATGTGTAACATAGTTACATAATATGGGTAAAAAAGACACAAACCCATCAAGTTCAACTAAGGGGTCACTGAGGATGTGAATTTTAGGAAGGGGGAGTGAGAATCTGACTTCTACACATTCAAATAACCATTAATGTTATTTAATTTTAAGATCTTATCTAAGCTACTGCTCCTGCTGTGACCACATCCTGAGATAGGCTATTCCACAGACTTACAGTTCATAAGACGTCTTGTCGGCTCTGGAGAATGAACTTTTCACCATATTGCCTGTAGGGGCCATGTATATATTTAATCATTCCCCACCCTCCTTAAACTCATCTTCTTGAGACTAAATCAATTTAAATTATTTTAATCTTCTCTCATAACTAAAGGCCCTATTAGACTAACTGATCTTCTGGTCAATTATCTGGGCAAGCTTACATATGAATGCTTGTTCTAGATAATTGACTTGTATATTCGAGTAGCCAGTCCCTACATCTGCAGCACATCCCTAGATGCATATACAGGTGTATCTGAATAAATTAGAATATCATCAAAAACGTAATTTATTTCAGTAATTCAATTCAAAGTGAAACTCATATATTAAATATATTTTCATTACTGAGTGATATTTCAAGTGTTTATTTATTGTATTGTTGATGATTTTGGCTTACAGCTAATGAAAACACAAAAGTCAGTATCTCTGAAAATAAGAATATTGTGAAAAAGTTCAATATTTTAAAGTCATAGTAACACACTCTAATCAGCTGATCAACACAAAACACGATCAGTAGGCTACACAATCATGGGGAAGACTTCTGACCTGACAGTTGTCCATAATACAGTCAATGATACCCAAAGTTGCACAAGCAAGAGGGATAACAACAGACACTCACAAAGAGTAGACTGCAGCTGGAGCCAGTGCTTCAAGAGCAGGGCAGTTTCTAGGGAAATTTACCAACAGGGCGAACATCAATAAAGCGCCCCCCCCCTCCCCCCCGTTTGTGGCCGGATCTCTGCCGTACCCCATTGTAGTTGATGGGGGCGGCGGGCATTCAGTCTGCAGTGCCGGATCCAGTGAATTCCGGCAGGCTGTTCTTAGCTGGAACAGCCTGCAAGAATCACTAACGCAGTTGTGAAAGTAGCCTAATACAGCCCCACATACCTCTTACATCCAGTGATGTCTCCTTTGATGTAGATGTTCTCTTTCTTTATCTTCTCCGTTCAGACCAGACCGCCATGATAATTTATTTCCGCCATCTCTTCTCTCTGCAGAATTTGACAGACATCTTAGTTTCCTACTTTTCAATCATCCTCTCACCTTCTCAACGTCCCATCATGCACTCCAAAAACTATACTGCATAAACTGTTAAACCCCCTGAAAATACTAGTTACAAACAGATAGCGACCCCTTCAATAATTATTGGAACACAATGCTCTAAAAAGCTAAAAAAAAATGAATTTTCGAATAAAATTCGCAATAAATTCGCAAATTCTAGAATTCATGATCTCCAGCTATTATTTTCGTGATTGCGCAAATTGGTACTAATAATGCACATATTTTTGGGCAACACATGCAACTTCACATTTTATCAGGTGTGAGTAGATATTACTGATTGGTGCACTAAGTATTGTTGTGACATCACAGCATGTCTGTAGCATGTATGAATGGACAGCAGAACCTATTAGCTACACTATATCACTATCTAACATACACTGACTATCTCCCACTAACTATCTGTATTATATATATGAGCTAACTATCTAATGTACTTGGATAAGGAATAGGATCCAGATGAAAGCTCAGAGCACAGCAATGACACTCTCTCTCAAAACATCAAAAAACAGCAGAAAATGGCTGCTGGGGAGTTTCCTATATAGTAAAGGGTAGGCAACTTTCCTATTGCTAAGCTCTGACAAAGATATTGCAGCCTTCTCATGGGCCCACAAGCAAGAAGGGAGGTTACTGATGAAGAAAAAAATCTAGAATATTGGTTATTACGAGTGCAGATATTCGCAATAAAAATTCTCAATTAGAATATTCGCGATCAACACTACTGATCGCCTCCATGCCACACTGCATTCAGGGTGGGGCTAGTCCATCAGCACACCACAGGATCCTTCGGTGGGCCCAATCTCTGCTAGTAATTGAACTCTAGTAACACTGGGTCTTTAAGGTCCAAAATACACAGAGGGTGGGCCTTCAGAATAATTTTCTCTGGTGTGCCCAAGGGTCTTCAGTCCGACGCTGACCACATTGATGCAATAATTCATTCAAAAGGAGCCCTATCCAAGCATTTAGTTCATATACTATACATACTTTACAGCAGGCCAACAATTCTGGATTAAAAATCATTTTATCTCATGCCTGGCCCTTTGCAGTTTCTGCACATACATTAATGTTTCTAAATCCGAATCCGAACTAGGGGTTGTTAATGAGCCACAAACCAAAGTCTGGATTAGAATTTTGAATCATTAATGTATCCACAGAAACTAACTGAAACGAGCCAAAGACTAAATAAGTCTCACGTTACTGGTGGAGATAAGAAGATTGCCTCAGCAGAGCCAATACATTGTAAGGTTGTACAAAGCGCATGTTATTTACGAAGTTTAGGAACATATGGGTTTGGACAGAGCAGTCTGAATCCTCTTCACTCAACCCTATCATCAATATTAAAAGAAATAAACGCTTGAAATAGAGTTTCACTTTGAATTGAAGTACTGAAAATTAAGTTTTCAATGATATTCTAATCTGTTAAAAGGATCATGGAGGTGGGGGTTGGGGCAGATGAACATTTGCCGCCTGGGCCAATCCCCTTGCAGATCAATCTAGAACTCCAAAGCTGAAACTGTCCTAAAAGCTCTGAGACAACATAATGACCAGTATTGTTCAGAAATGAACTGGAGTAAAGAGAGTAGCTGGGAGATATATCCTAACACTCACCCTTTCACCTCTACTATTACCTGAGCTCCTGCCAGTCTGGGAGGAGTGGCAATTGAACTATTGTTGCTGCTAGTGGGAAAGAACAATTTGGGGGACCATACTGCAGTCATTGAAGAGGTGGTGAGAATGGCACATGCTGCTGCCATTGTTTGGGAAGGGGGGACAAAGGTGCTGCCAACGGGGGTTGTGTAAGAAGGGGGACAATGTATCTGCCAGTGGTGGTGCACTGTGACAGGGCTGGCCTTAGGGGTGTGTGACCTGTACGACCATACAGGTGCACTACCCTGGACGATACATGGTCCCTTTTTCCAGGCACCCACTCACCGGGGTGATTCACCCACACCCACTTCCCAAGCTCTCCTGAGCTCAAATGTATCTGCGTCCACAGGATCCACACATCACGCCTGCTAGGCTGGGAATTAGCCTCTTTACTCTCCAGCTCTGCAGGTTCAATGACGTCACCAGATCACACCTACTGCTAGAGAGAGCAGGATGTTCCTCAATCAAAGGAGGCTGCGAGGTGAGTATTACATTTTTAAAAAAAATTTCCTAACACTAAGCAGGCAGCACTACTGGATCAGGAAATAAGAGGGCAAAACTACTGGATGGGGCACTAAGGCAGCACTAGTGGATGGGAGCAGTAAGAGGCAGAACTATTGCATGAGGTATTACAAGGGCAGCACTACTGGGTGGGGCAATAAGGAGGCAGCACTACTGGATGGGGCACTAAGAGGGCATAACAACTGGATGGGACACTAAGGAAGTAGCACTACTGGACAAGGGCACTAGACAGGCAGCACTACTGGATGGGGACACTAAGAGGGCCTTTTAATGTATAGCATTTTACTCTTTGGGGACACTTAAGGGACATAACTACTGCGTGTGACAATAAGGAAGCATAACTACTGTGTGTGACACTAAGGAGGCATGTCTACTGTGTGGGACCACTAAGGAGGGATAACTACTATAAGGGTGTACTAAGGAGGGAAAACATATGGGAGAATAACTACTGTGTGAGGGCACTATGGGAGCATAACTAGTCTGTGTGTGGCATCATGGGGCATTTCACTGTGTGTAGGCTCTAAGGGGGCATAACTACTGTGTGGGGGCACTAAGGCACTATATCTACTGTGAGGGGACACTAAAGGAGCATAACATGTGTGGGAGCACTATGGGGCATAACTACTGTGTGGGAACATAACTACTGTATGAGGGCAAAAAGCGGGCATAACTACTGTGTGGGGACACTATGTGGCATTCTAAGGGTTTTTTGACTGTGTGAGGTCACTAAAGGGGCATTCTTACTTTGAGGGGCCCTAACAGGGCATAATTACTGTGAAAGGGCAGACAGACACTGCAGCTGCAACATTCTGCATTTGCAGAATGTTTCAGGTGGCTCGATAATGTTATTCCTCCTCTTACATTACAAAAAAGTGCCAAGTGTCCCTCTATATACCTGCAGAATCGCAGCAGAACTGCACACAACTGCCACACCATACAAATGCACTATAATATACTTTCTAACATAGAAAGTATATTATAACATTGTACAAGGATGGCAATCCATTAGAATATACATAAAGATAAAATGTAACCTTTAATAATGTTACTATGAGGGTCCATTCACACGTCCGTAAGTGTTTTGTTGATCCGCAAAACACGGACACCGGCAATGTGCATTCTGCAAGTTGCGGACCGCACATCGCCGGCACTATAATAGAAAATGCCTAATCTTGTCTGCAATTGGACAATAGGACATGTTCTATTTTTTTAAACGGAAGCACGGATGCAGAAGTGCGCATTCGGGCCCCTTTGAAAATGAATGGGTCTGCACCCGTTCCGCTATATTGCGGAACGGATGCGGACCCATTTTGCAGACGTGTGAATGGAAAAGATATCCTTCAAAATGAAAATAAATAAATTATTAACGTTAAGCAAAAAGCATAGATGTGGAAGGCAAAAACAAGTGCTCAGCGGCACCAAATCAGAAACCATATGTCCTGCCACAATCCGAGGGGTTCCAGTGCACATCCATGAATCCCAGAGGAAAAGCATTATCCAATTATCCATCCCTGGGCTAGATGATGATGTGGTATTGAAGGACAGGGTGGGCAAAGAACTATCCCTGATAGGGGACAGGGGGGTGCTATTCTGGCCCTGATAGCCTAACCACAGACCACCCGCCCTGATAAGAGCGACCCCGTCTGGAACCTTACCCTATATTAAAATGGCCCTAGTAAGCCTCTAGCCCCTAGGCCCCTGACTTCCAGTTGATCACTATATAGATCTATGTGTTTTTGACTTATTATAAAAGTATATTATAAGTATATTCCACCCCTCTGTGTATACCAGTCCTTAAAAGGACTTTTGTGGCACTATTAGCTAGCGATTTGTGTCACTAACAGTCTGTCCCTGCTCCACACAGCAACCTCTCCCTACACTGGCAAAACACTGAATGTTAGGTTGGTTCTAGTGCTAAATTTATGTACTAAGCTTTGTCCTGGTTCTGTATTTATGTGATGACCTTGTTTCTGATGTTGTATTTATGTACCGTACTTGGTTCTTGTGCTGTATTTATGCTATGAGGTTGGTTCTAGTGCTAAATTTATGTACTAAGCTTTGTCCTGGTTCTGTATTTATGTGATGAGCCTGGTTCTGGTGTTGTATTTATGTAACATGCTTGGTTCTGGTTCTGTATTTATGTACCGTGCTTGGTTTTGGTGCTGTATTTATGTACTACATATAGTTATTGTGTAGTGTTGGTGAATATAGTGCTATATGTTTGTAATTTCGAATATACTAGATTTTATTTTTACCAGTAACCTCCCTTCTTGCTTGTGGGCCAATGAGAAAGCTGCAATGTCTTTGTCTGAGCTTAGCAACGTCCCTAGCAACCAATAGGAAAGTTACCTACGCCTTACTATATAAGAACCTTCCCAGCAGCCATTTTCTACAGTTTTTTTTTAAAGTTCTGAGATAGAGAGCAGTGTCATTGCTTTGCTCTGTGCTTTCCACTCTACATTAGATAGATAGTTAGATACTTATATACAGTACAGACCAAAAGTTTGGACACACCTTCTCATTCAAAGAGTTTTCTTTATTTTCATGACTATGGAAATTGTAGATTCACACTGAAGGCATCAAAACTATAAATTAACACATGAGGAATTATATACATAACAAAAAAGTGTGAAACAACTGAAAATATGTCATATTCTAGGTTCTTCAAAGTAACCACCTTTTGCTTTGATTACTGCTTTGCACACTCTTGGCATTCTCTTGATGATTGTCAAAACTTGTGGTCTGTACTGTATATAATACAGCTAGTTAGTGGGAGATAGTCAGTGTAGGTTATATCCTCATATAGTGTAGCTGTTGCAGTGCAGTGTGTTAGGTAGTGTTCTGCTGTCATTCATACATGCAGACCTGCTAAAATGTGAAGTTTCATGTATTGCGCCAAAATATTTGCATCATTTGCAGATTAGCGCAGTTGCAAAAATATTGGAGAACTCTAGCTGCATATAAGGCCATTTTTAATGTTCTGCCGTGCCAACCATTTTCTCCAGTTTCAGGAAACTTCTAGCAGCGTGGAAAATGTAGCAAAAGTGACCCACGTCTGCATTTCACGTGCATTACGTGAATATTACATTGCCGATTTTTCGCAATCAAGAAAATAATCGCTAATTTGTGAATATATAACGAATATTCGCACAAATATTCGTGAAATATCGCAAATTCGAATATAGCCCCTGCCGCTCATCACTATTCTTGTGCTGTATTTATGTAGTGAGCTTGTTATGGCACCACTTCTACTGTGCACAGTATCCTCTTCATTCACTGCTCTAGAACTACTGAAAATAGCCAGTATTTTTGACAGTACCATAGTGATGACAATTGTGCATGGTTGCAGAGGTATGTGTCTAGGGATGGGGGGGCCACCAAAAAGATTTCTCTCACAGGGTTCCATGTAACCTAAGGCCGGCCCTGCATTGTGGTATTTGTTTGATTATGCAAATTCTTTTGTGCCATTTTTTCAGTGATACATGGGACTTAATTTTTATGTCATTTTTATTTTAGTATTTTTTGTTTTCATTTTATATTAAGTCTGTTTTTCACATTTTGTATTTTTTGGTTGTTGTTAATAGCACAACCTGCAACCAGCAGGAAACTGCAGCACTGCGTATAGAGCAATGGGGAAGACAGGAACAGTGAAAAACCATCTCTGCCATCTTTATGAGAGCACAGCTGTCACTGACAACTGCCTCCTGGCTCCTGCACTGCGTTTTAAAACGTCTGTGCAGAGATGAAAGACGACTGCCCTGAAATAGATAGTGAACTGGCGGTCCGGAAACGGTTAAGTTACATGCACTGGGAATTCGTGACAGTGAAGATAGGTCTTAATCAGAATTTCTGCATAACCGACTGACCTAAACATAGAGGCTAATGTATGGTCTTTTAATAGGATTGATTTGAAGGGAATTTTCCACCACTTTTAGACTGACCTCTTTGAGAGCAACATAAGGGTAGTGACAGATGCGTTCAATTGAGGGCTCTGTCTCTTATGCCTCTATAGGGTGTAGTTTTTGTTAAATGTATTTTTTATAGGTTGCAGCACTTGCATTGTGCTGTGAAAAAGGAGACTTCGATATTCATGAAGTGTCCGCAATCCTGTCCACCCCTGTCATTGAGGTTCTGATTGACACCTTTATCCTAATTCAACAGGTCATCTCCAGACACATTTCCTATGTCCATATGGCTGCTATAAAGAACATTTCTGCGTTAAGATGTCCTTTACCATTACTTTGACTTGGAAGATTGTTTTAATTTAGCTTGATAAATATAAAAGACAAAAATGAAAAGAAAGGTTATGCAGCTAAATATAAACTGAGTGTACTTTTTAATGGTTGATAGCTTATAGGATCACATTCTGCATACCTAAACATCTTCTGTTTTATAAAGCAGATCTACTTTGTATATTCTGCATCTCAGATCATTACTTAGAGGAAATATAAATCACTGATTTCTCCTGTTCATGCTTTTTCCTTTGGCTGTTATCCAATGAAAACACTACATTCCGACAAAGTTGACTCTAGGTCACATGTTACACGAATGCTAACTATGTATGTAACACTTCTGAAAAAGGCAAATGAATAAACTCTATAATAAACAATTTTGCTAATATGATTTTACATAATATAGTGAAACATAGTATATATATTGTTTTGGAGAGATTACATTGGAATTTTTGTCCAACAGTGCCTTTCAATTAAAAGGGTTATCCGGGTTTAGAGCTGAACACGGACATAACCCCTTTTTCACTCATTCAGCATGAATGAAAGTAGCATTGGAGCATTTTCAATGCAGCGCTGGGCAAGGGCTGTTTTGTTTATAGCTACACACTGCTAGGCGGAGCAGTGATCCCAGTGATGTCACCGACACTAATGGGCTGTCTATAGCACTGCCCTAGGTGGTTTTACAGGCTAGGGCAGTGCTAAAGACTGCCCATTAGTGCCGGTGACATGACCGGGCTCTCTACTAGGCGGGAGCCTCCGCCTAGCATACCCATGGAAAGTCATAGTACACGGGGCAAGGTGAAGCATCGGAGCATGTAATACTTAGATGCTCTGCTCATGATTTTCAGCTCTGAACCCAGACGACAAGCCCTTTAAGTGTTTTATTGTCCATGCATGCATAGGCGTATGGGTCTCATAATGTTGGTTATTAATATTAACACTATTATTTTGCTTTTTTTTTTGCTTCTTTTGTAACCCCAAATATGTGCGGATCATTTCATGTTATAAATCAGTTTGAGATTATGTCCTATAGATGTACAGTGCATGGGCCTAGGCTTTTAACCCAAAGCATTGCAAATACATGGGCCAGTTTAAAATCTTCTCCTGAAATCTAGGAAAAGATCAAGGGTATGGCCACTTCTGTCTGTGACAGTGAGCAGGGTGTAGTGACTAGAGGCAGCGGATATTGAATTGTATTAGATCACATAATCGTTAGGTGATCACCGGCATGTCACTCAAATAAGCTCTGCCAGTAACTAATGTGAGGGCTGTTACAGTGAAAAACTGCCCAAAAAAAAATAAAAAATAAAATATATATATATATATATATATATATTATGGTCGTGGCTACGGATACTGGTGCTAGCGTGGTGAGCCCAGGAACCTAGACATACCATTGAACTAAGTAGGCCTGGATTGTGCCCATAGCCGTGAAACGTGGGTAGCCTATAAGGGGGCATACCCTGAGGAAGCCCTTGAAAAAGGGGAGGGAGGGTGGGGCACGAGATGACGCCGGCGTCGGATGACCGTGGGAGGGGAGTTTATAAAGCCTACGCCCCTCCCACAATCACAGGCTGCAACAGCCTTGACAATTATGGTCGTGGCTACGGATACTGGTGCTAGCGTGGTGAGCCCAGGAACCTAGACATACCATTGAACTAAGTAGGCCTGGATTGTGCCCATAGCCGTGAAACGTGGGTAGCCTATAAGGGGCCAAAAAGCAAGGTAAGGTAGATTTGGTATTTAATTGAAGGGTACATGGTTTACGATGCCCGTTTGCGGAAAACGTCTGATGTTTCCTGATGCTGATTTGGAAGGTACCTGGTAAGGCAAGATGACTCCCAACGTCCCATCTTGCGGATGTTATGGCTGGGAACGTTGTGCTTGGAGGCTGCGGAAGCCGCCCCGATCCGAAAACGAGTGACCTGAAATGGTTTTGAGATCGAAACCTAGGCTGGCGACTAGAAGGTGAATGTGGGAAATGGTTTGCGTGGTCGTGGATTGAAGGGCAGTCGCGGCCTGTCTGGGGAGGAATGACCCAAGGAGCTTGTTGATTGGTTGAAACCCGGGACTGGACATCATTTGTTGAAGGACCTGAAATACTTGACTTGGACTGGGGGCACTGATTGCGACATTTTGGTGGAAGGTAGTAGCGGGATGAAATGGTCGTGACTCCAAGCTAACTGGCTCTTGGTCGGACCCTTGGATTTTGGGGAGAACCTGTGAATTCCCCTGGCCGCAAGACTCATGGAAACCTGGATACATGGCCGCTTTTAGATGGTGCTGGGGTGGAGCCCGAAGGTTGCTGTCTAGGAAATTGGAAGCTTCCCAACAGATCCCCTGAGACTGATTGCCTGGCGTGAGTGCATGGCAGGCTGTTTTTTGAATCCCCCTAGGGACTGCCCCGATGGCGGGGGACGCAAATATGGCCTTGCTACCTGGATGATTCAGAGTGAAGTAGTATTGCACCCCTGCCATGTGCAATCTGATGGAGTTGCGACCAAGCGAAAGGTTATATATTTTTTTTTTTTTTTTTTTTTTTTTAGGGATTTGGCGTACGAAATAGTTTGCGCTGGTCCATGCGTAGGGTGTTGAACTCTGGAGGGGACAATCCTGCTGGATCCGCTCTGGCATGACCTGAGGATGTGGATTGGGACCTGGAAGCAACTGGGAGAGGAGGGACGGGGAGGCGGATCTCTGGACTCCACTGCCGACAGCCTGGTCTGAATGACTGAAACGGAAGTGTCCAGGGTGTTGATGGAGACGTGCAGCTGAGTCATCGACAACTGGATTGTTGACATGACATCTGCTCTTCGGAGTGAGAGGAATCAGATACCAGGAGTTGATAAAGCTCAGCCTTCCTGGCCGAAGCTGGGTAACGAAACCTTCTTTTGGTTAACTCAGCTATGATTTTGGGGATCGACCAGCTCCGAAGTGACCCTACGCTGGATGTCAGGGAATCTGGAAAGGAAGCGGAGTCGTCGATTGCAGAACGATGTGACATGTTGGAAAGCTGAAAGAGAGAGCGAGATTTAGCTTTTTTTTTTTTTTTTTTTTTTTTTGGGGGGTTGGCCGAGACGTAGCCTCGGAATCGTTAGGGCCCTGGATCCCAGGGGGTGCGTTGCGTTTTCTGCCCCTCAGATGAACGTTTCTGGAACGATCTGGTCTAACGAAGCCTCGGGTCCTGAAGGTCCATGGCGGCGTAGACGAGATCGGGTCTTTGAGATAAAAGTAAAAGTTTTAGCGGAGGGGCCTGTGGCCAGTGAGCAAGATTGCGAATTAATTTAACCTGAAGTCTGGGTGGGCCGCCATGGAGACAGATGAACATGGATGAGGGACCGAAATGACCTGCCTGTCGTGGCAGGTGTGAGACCAAGAGTGACAGGGCGAAAAGATGAAACCAGGGCGTGTGTGTGAAACGGAGTGGCCTGACGGAAGGTGAGGATGGAATATACGGATGGAACGAGACGAAGAGATGTGGCATGGCACGTGAACAGGAGGGAGAAGCGAGAAGACAAGACATGGCTTGAATAGCGAAAACAGGCGTGAGACGTAATAGACAGACGTGGCCTGAATAACGAAAACAGGCGTGAGACGTAAATGACAGACGTGGCCTGAATAACGAAAACAGGCGTGAGATGTAAATGACAGACGTGGCCTGAATAACGAAAACAGGCGTGAGATGTAAATGACAGACGTGGCCTGAATAACGAAACAGGCGTGAGACGTAAATGACAGACGTGGCCTGAATAACGAAAACAGGCGTGAGACGTAAATGACAGACGTGGCCTGAATAACGAAAACAGGCGTGAGACGTAAATGACAGACGTGGCCTGAATAATGAAAACAGGCGTGAGACGTAAATGACAGACGTGGCCTGAATAACGAAAACAGGCGTGAAATGTAGATGAGAGACGTGGCCTGAATAACGAAAACAGGCATAAAACATAGATGACAGAAGTGGCCTGAATGATGAAAACAGGCGGAAGACATAGATGACAGACGTGGCCTGAATAACGAAAACAGGTGTGAGACGTGGATGACAGATGAGGCCTGAATAATGAAACAGGCGAAAGACGTAGCTGACAGCTAGGTTAGATGAAGAAAAACAGGCGTGATACATGACTGACAGATGTGAGACATGGAAGACAGATGAGGCTGAATGATGTGGACAGGCATGATAATGGAAGAATTTATTGTTATTATTATTTATTTTTTTAAAGTGAACCAGCGCGGGCCATAGAATGATGAAAACAATCAGGAGACGTGAATGACAGACGAGGCCTGAATAACGGAAACATGCTGGGACGTGGATGACAGATGTGGCCTGAATAACGAAAAACAGACGTGAGACGTAGAAGACAGACTTGATCTGGAATGAAACAGTCTAGGACGTGAATGACAGACGTGGCCTGAATAATGAAACAGGCATGAGACGTGAAGACAGACGTGGTCTGAAGATGAAACGGGCTGGGACGTGAATAACAGATGTGGCCTGAATAACAAAGTCGGGCGTGGGACGTGGATGACAGGCATGGCCTGAATAACGAAAACAGGCGTGAGACGTAGGAGACAGATGTGATCTGAAAATGAAAACAGTCTGGGACGTGAATCACAGACGAGGCCTGAATAACGAAAACAGGCATGAGACGTTAAAGACAGACGCGGCCTGAATAACTAAACAGGCGTGAGACGTAAATGACAGACGAGGCCTGAATAACGAAAACAGGCGTGAGACATAGAAAAAACAGACGTGGTCTGAAAACGAAACAGGCTGGGACGTGGAGACACAGGAGACATGACAACAGACGTGAATCGTTGAATGTGAAATTTGGCGTGGCAACGTGAACAACCGTGGCTGGATGACACAAATGTAGAGGGACGTGACTGACAACCCAATGTTGTGGTAATTAGAACAGGCGTGGACGAGCAGTCGTGTCCAGACTACCATACCCAGAGTGCGCAGGAGACTGGTGAGAGTGATGCAACAAATATACCAACCTGCTGATGAAGTTTTGTGTGACAAAAAAAAAAAAAAAAGGTTCAGGTAAACCTAGCAATAAAACGATTGGCGTACCACGGCTCTGTCAGAAGGAACCGTGAAGGTGGGTCTGTGACGTAGAACGGGGGACATTGAGATGTTTATGCGAAGATCAGTTGAATGGCGTCAATTATTATTTTTTTTTTTTTTGCTGGCCCCTGACATGGATGGATTTGAATTACTGTGCACACTGAATGTGCTCTTGTGGCTTGATCCTGTATGCCTGCGGGGGAGCATGAGCAGAGCGGCGCCACCTGGTTTGGGGCAGGTGTCGGAGAGAAGGGAGCGTGTACAGGGAGGAGCCGGCCGCGTCGGGGGTTGCGAGGACGCTGGAACAGTGGTGGAGGGGCCGGGGCACGCCGTCTGCCGGGCCGGCCCCTGGAGCGCATCAGGGCGAGGTGAGATTTAGGGAGGGGCGCCGGGCTTGGGATGGTGCGGAGCGGTGACCGGGTGGTGAAGGCGGAGGTGCTGGGCGATTGGGGGCGGACAGTAGGAGGGACGCGGGGTGGCGCCGAACCACCCTTCCCTTGGCAATGTAGGAAGCGACCGCGGCAACCGGGACGGGTCTGGTAATGAGACATACGGCTGGGACCACGAGCCTGGCCGGCGGGTGCCGTAGGTAGCTTGAGCTGCCAGAAATGTTTGGGGGAAAATTGGGGGACGTGATCCAATTGAGGCCGGACGGCCTGCTGGATCAGACGAGGTGGTGAGGAAGCGGCATGGCGGAGGCTGTACGTACTTACCTGGCCGGAACCTCGTACATGCAGGACTAGCGAATCCATAGAATAACGCCGGCCTCTGGAATGAAAACTAGTGACACGGTAACTTTTTTTTTTTTTTTTTTTTAATTAGCAAGCATGTGGCGGGTTTATGGTGATTTGTTTACTTTTATTGCACATTTGGTAGTGTTTATTTGTGCTGATTGTCCTGGCTGGCCCCCTGACGTGCATGGGTAGGTGTTTGTGGGGTGAGAAGGACTGCTGCTGTGATTCCCTCCAGCAGCCTGCCGGGGAGCATGTGCAGGGAGTCATCGCCGGAGAGGGGCGTGGATGAGGAGGAGCCGGCCACGCCCCCCCGCCGGGATTGCGAGGAAGCCGGACGGTGGAGGGGAAGACGACGCGGTCTGCTGGGCAGCCCCAGGAGCGCACCGGGCGAGGTGAGGGAGGAAATGGAGGGGCGCCGGACTTGGGGTGGCTGGGTGGTGAAGACGGGCGGCGCTGGGAGAAGGAGGGCGGAGATAGGGGGCGTGGACGAGAAGGAGCTGGCCCCGCCCCCCCACCGGGACTGCGAGGAAGCTGGACAGTGTAGGGGCCGACCGCGTGGTCTGCCGGGCAGCCCCTGGAGCGCAGCGGGCGAGGTGAGCGAGGAATATGGAGGGGCGCCGGACTTGGGGTGACTGGGTGCGAGGACGGGGAGGCGCTGGGTGAAGGAGGGCGGGCGCTGGGCGGAAGCGGAGGCCGGTGCCTGACCGCCCTCCCCTGGTGACCGTGGAGCGGCAGTAGCAACGAGGTTGGGGGTGGGACTGCGGTGTCCGTGGCCGGCAGGAGGTAGCGGAACGCCGGCAAGGTTGTGGGGAACATGGGTGGCGTGTGCACGGACGGCCTGCAGGATTAGCCTCGTTGGCGTGGGGGAGGCCAAACATACTTACCTGGCCGGAGCCGTGTTCGTACAGGACTGGCGCAACAAAGTGAATTGCACTAGATGACGCCGGCGTCGGATGACCGTGGGAGGGGAGTTTATAAAGCCTACGCCCCTCCCACAATCACAGGCTGCAACAGCCTTGACAATATATATATATATATATAGACTAAAAGTTTGTCAGAAGTAATTTTTTTAAATATACCATATAAGACCATACAGAAAACAAAATAAAATTTAGAAAATACAAACTGATGCTATAGCTCCCTTCTTGAATAAATATTATTCATCTAACATGTTATTTTAGTGTAAATTTCTACATTTGAAGAATGAAAAGCTATGAATTGAAAAAAGTATTTTTTTTTTTACTTTTTGTAAACACTACCCTTAACCAGTTCAAGACCAGGTCGTTTACACCACTTCGTCCACATATGCCTTTGAAAGACATAATATTTTTTTCTGTTTGTTTATGTAAATAACGTTTGTGCCTTTTTTCAATGATACATGGGGAACTATTTTTTTGCTATTTTAGTATTTTTTGTTTTTATTGGGAAAATGTAAAAAAAAAAGGGGGAAATAGTCTGTTTTTCATTCATTCTTTTAACCCCATAGTGACCAGCCTGTTTTGGACCTTACTGACCAAGCGTTTTCCTTCCTTTTTTCATCCTCGCCTTCCAAGAGCTATAACTCTTTTTTTTTTCTGTTTTACTACTTTTATTCAATAAAACCCCTTTTTTTAAGGAAGAAAATCTTCCCAAGACCCATACATTTTTATTTCTATGTAGTTGCATGAGGGCTTGATTTTTGCAGAACAACTTGTAGTTTTAATTGGTATCATTTTGGAGAAAATTATGCTTTTTGATCATTTGTTATTATGTTTTTTCAGTAGAAATGAGCAATTCTGTCTTTTTTTTTTTTAGGGAGTTCACCATAGGGGATAATTTACATGATATTTATCTAGTGCAGATCATTATGGATGCGGCGATACCAAACATATGGGGGAGGTTTTTTTGCAATTCTTCATTGAAAAGCATATTTTCAATGAAAAAAAAACTATTTTTTTTACTGATTTTTTTTATTAAATGTGGTTTTTTTTACTTTTCTTACCACTTACTAGTCCCACAAGGGGACTATAACAGACAACATTTTGATTTATTTTAAAATACAATGCACTATCCCTAAAGTGCATTGCATTTTAATGTCAGTGCTTTACTGACATTGACCAGCAGGCTGCGCCAGAGAGACACAGCCTGCTGGAAAATACTCATGGCTGGTTTGGAGCATATATATCAGACCCCAGCCAGCATTTACACACATCGGCACCCCGCAATTTCATTGGAAGCTGTCTTACATTTAGAACTTGCGCTGGATGAGCCGAAGTTATGAAGCGGTCGTGCACCTCTTCATAACTTCAGGAAATCCTCTGCCAGCACAGGGCCTTTATTAAGACATCTAAAACATCTAAAATGCTGGTTTTAATAAATGTGCACCCACATCTTTATTTTCATCTTTTAATTTTTCAAAATAACAAAAACAGAAAACCTGAAAGCAAGACTTTAGCCACCCTGCATAGTATCTAGTAGCTCCCCTTTTGGCAAGTATTAGAGCTTGTTAACCCGTTTTGTAGCCAGCCAAGAGTCTTTCAATTCTTGTTTGAGGGATTTTCATCCATTCTTCCTTACAAAAGTCTTCCAGTTCTGTGAGATTCCTGGACCATCTTGCATGCACTGTTCTTCATAGGTGTATTCAGAGTTTTTCAATGATGTTCAGATCAGCTGCTTTAAGAGGAGGAGACGTCCCATGCGATATCGCTGCTTCTTTTTCATTACATTGCCCGTCGTCTTGGAAGTTATGGTGTTGCAGTGTAATTACAATTACTAGCTCCATTCACTTGAAGGGAGTGAGTAGTTGTAATTACACTATGCCATCGCTCCATAGGAGACAACGTGTAGTGAAGGGGAAGCAGCGCTTACATGTAGCACCGCCTCCTTTTCAAAACTGATATACTAATCAAGACTCGCATCAAAACGGGAGACATGCACATTTTGAGGTATAAATGACCTATCCCTATGAAAAGTTCCAAAGATTATCGTGGTGTAAGACCAACAGGAGCCAAACACGCAGAACATCTGTATAATGAGATAATGCGTGCAGAGCGCACGTGGCTTGTCGTTTGTGAAATCCTTTCAATATTAAAAACATCTATGTTCTGGGACCTGCCCAAAATTGATGCAGCAGGAACAAAACAGAGAGGGGGGTGCTATATGCACACTACACGTGTCGTCTCATCATACAGCTCAGCAGCGGGATTGACTGGTGTGACTCTTTCACATAAAGTGATGGACACAACCAACCCCAGGCATGTGCAAACTGTTGCCCACCATCTGATGCACAACGACAACTCCAAGCAGGACTGGTTAACTTACAGCTATTCAGGCATGCTTGGCGTGTGCCTTCTAAAAATGTGGGATTGTGTCATTTTGTACATGGCAGGCCCCCAGAAAGTATATGCCTTCCAAAGTACAACACAAATGAACCCATTACTTTCGTGTACACATTAGGTGAGGCATACACAATTGAAAGATTAAGCACAATGAGAAATGGATCAACAAATCATAATTTACTTACGGCCTCAAGTCCATAATGGGTTTGAGAAACTGCAACTGGGCAGTGTAGATATACGGTCTCTTCCGGGAGGGACCCTCTCCACTACGGCCCTTGCTGGAGACCTCACACCGAAATTGGTCCCGGCAACTGGCCCACCGTGTTTTGGTTTGTTTCACTGTTCATAATGAACCAAAAATAAAAAACAAATTAAAAAGGATCCAAACAAACCAGCATAAAATGTCATTTTACAAAAAAGGGAGCAAATAGGGAATAACAAGGTACCAACAAAAAAGGACAGAATAAACAGCACATGGTACAGTCCAGCAGGTGTCTGGATACTAATGCAGACGAACAAGATGGAGGAGACTAGTCGTGTAAGCCTTGTGGCCCTAACTTTAAAAAAAAAAGTGTAGGTCACAACTCTAAGATGCTCAAAAACAAGGACATGTGTCTGGGACAAAAAGGGCACAAACATGTGATTATAAACATGAGAACTGTATGCTGGAGCAAAGGGTGGGACAGCCATTTACACATTGAAATGGTGTTGTATGGAATGTAATAGACGTCACTTTAACAAAGCATGTTCAGCCCTTTATGGAAAATGAAGCTGAACCGCACAGAAAACACTATTGGGAACTCAGGGTTAAAAACAAAATCTGGTTGCCATCCAGAGGGCACGCACAGCACAACTACATTGCTCTCACTTACCTAAGTCAGCACGGCCTCTGCTATCTGCTTTGGCCCAATTGTTTCTGCGGAGGCTACGGGCCACCTGCTCCCACGCAAACGTCTAACGGCACAACGGCCACGGGTGCACACAACGGTCGTGTGCATGAGGCCTGACCATGTTATAAGGGAAAATAATACAGTGAATAGACTGTGCCTAGAACCCATACGTGAAAATCGCACCGCATCCGCACTTGCTTGCGGATGCTTGCGATTTTCACGCAACCCCATTCACTTCTATGGCGCCTGCGTTGCGTGGATTATCGCACCGCAACGCACAAAGAGGAGCATGCTGCGATTTTCACGCAACGCATAAGTGATGCCCCATAGGAATGAATGGGTCAGGATTCAGTGCGGGTGCAATGCATTCAACTCACGCATCGCACCCGCGCGGAATACTCGCTCGTGTGAAAGGGGCCTAATAGAGAACATAGCATGCACCGCTCTCAGCACCTACCATGTTCTGTTCACTACTACAGTGGAGAAGGACGGAGTCCCTCCCTCTCCACTGTCACGCGGCTACCGCTGCCACCAATGATACTAATACCTGGGGTGGGGACACTGCGCCACCGATGGTTAGAATTTATAATACTGGGGGAGGGCGCACTGCACCACTAATGAATGTAATTCATTCAAGTATAGGCAGTGCCGGTATCACATACCCGGCCTCAATAACAGGGCAAGCGATCCTCCGAACCGTGGAAATTACCCCTCAGGGCAGCCAGGATGCTACTGAAGCCCTGGCTGCCATGGTACGCTCCCTGCTGCTGTGTGTACTATGCACAGGGTAGCAGGGAGAGTGTGAAGTCCTATTCACCCTAATAGAGCTCTATTCGGGTGAAGAGGACAAGTGTTCTAGCCCCTAAGTAAATAGTAAATAAAAATTAAAAATAAAAGTAAAAAAACCCCATCAAAATACAAAAAGTTTAAATCTCTCCCTTTCCCAATTTTACATATAAAATTTACAAAGAATAAAAAATAAACATATTACATATTGCCATACCCGAATAAAAGTCTGAACTATTAAACGCCGTAACAGAAAAAAAATCACAACCGCGCGATGTATAGCTTGTGGCTCCTGGTAGTCATACAGGTTTTTTTCCGGCTCTTTGTGTCCGTATGGTTGGCCACCCCTGCTCTAATTAATGAACATATTTTACATAAAATATTAATGTTTTAATAATTTGTTTGAGATTGCAATTAGTAGCTAATTATGATTAATAATTGAGTATCATTACTCATTATTTTATAGAATAAATCCTTATTGTCACAATATGCACCTGTCCCTGATCCAACCATAAAACATAGTTCAGATTCAAACAAAGTCTCTCAAGAGGTCAAAAGTGGGCAAGACAAGAATGATGTCTGTGATATGAGGCAAGTGTAAGCGAAGTGAGCTCTTTTCTTCAGTTTTATAAGTCCCTTAGTGCCATTTTCTTCAATTTGTTTTTATTTAGACATTTTCTCTGTTACTAAATCATCTTGACTTTTGCTCTTCTCCAGTTATCTCCATGCTACTGTTATGAGACCTCACAAGTACATTAGTGCCTCTCTATAGTACTAGCTTCTGCCTTCTATACTTTTCAGCCCTCCCTATCTTTCTAACCTGTGAGGTCCATTTTAGCACTTATGCTGCCTGCCATAATCCACCTGTCCCTATACTTACAGGGGATCTAGTGCCAGCAGCTTGCCTCTTTGACCAGAAGAATCGTACATGTTTGTTTCCGCCGCTCCAGTGCTCCACACTGCTACAGTCATTGACTGCAGTGGAGCATGTGACCATGCCCATGCTTTGCCAGATTTCAACAAAGATCATGTTATCTAGCCCCCACTTTTCACCACTTTTGCTGTGTGTTGTTAGTCATTGTCATGCTGAAATGTCCACTGGTGCCCAAGGCCAAGTTTCTCTGCAGGCTGCCTGTTGTTGTTGAGAATCCTCATGTATTGCTCTTTTTTCACGGTGCCATTTACTTTGATTAGGTTCCCTGGTCCATTGGCTGAAAAACACCCCCAATCTTTACGTTCCCACCACCATGTTTGACAGTGGGTGGGGATGGTGTTCTTTGCGTTGAAGGCTTCTCCTTTTTTACGCCAAAGGAAGGAAACATCATTGTGACCAGATCAGAACTCTTCTTCTTTGTCCAGATAAGCTTTTGCAAAGGCCAAGCGAGCTTTTGTGTGCCTGGTCTGCATCCGTGGAACCCAGCAGTATGCAGTGTCCGTTGGATTGTTTGCCTTGAGACATTGCCATTAGCAAAGCCCAGATTCACCAGGATGGCCTTGGTGGTGATCCTTGGATTCTTTTTCACCTCTCTAACTATCCTCCTGGCCAGCACATGTGTCACTTTTGGCTTCCGACCACGTCCTCTGAGATTTTCCACAGTGCAGAACATCTTGTATTTGTTTGCTCAAATGTAAATAAAAGCTGAGAAATGTTTTTTTTTTTCCACAATAATGCCTCTTGTACATCGCCTTATTATCTTTTGGGAGACATCTATGTCATTTCCCATAAAAAAAAATAGTAATATACTTGTCGGTTGAATAAAAGTAACTTTAAGTCAAAATTTGCCAGGGGTATGAATAATTATGTGCAGCATTGTAGGTGGGAAAAAGTACAAGTATTTGGTATCGAACAGGCATTATTTGACATACATTTCACATAAAGTTGGTTAAACTAATTACAATAAAGGGGTTGTCCAAGTTACATAAAACGTATTAACCAATACCCTTTTCTCCCCTGCTTCACCTTTCACTGCATTTTTTTCTGGTAGCAGCAGTGACGTTCTATACACACAGGTTGTTGCTACAGCCAATCACCTGCTTTGAGTGTTCTGTGTACTGCTAAGGCCAGTGCTGCATGGTAAATTTTTTGCACAGAACGTCACTGCTGCATCCAGGAAGAGGATGTTAGAGGCAAGGAGGACTAGAGAACAGTGTTGGAAAAAGCAGAAGAGAAAATGGGGGAGGCTATTGATTATTATTTTTGGACCATTTACAGAGGCTGCCAAAGATTTTATTTAACTCAGACAATTTCTTTAAATGAGAATTGAAAAAAGGACATTTGAATTGTTTTATGTTTCTCCCATTTGTTCGTATATTAATCCTGGAATAGACTGGTTTTGTTTTGCTGTCAAGTTCCAACCCCGTTTGTGCCACACAAAAAAAAATATATATTTGGCCAAAGAAAATAAAAATCTACTGATGAATCAGTCATTTAAAAAAAATGGAGGTTAAAAAGGATTTAACCTTAAACAAAGTTATCTTTGACCAGCCCAGGGATTCATCATCACTGGCTTTTTCCCCAGCTTTGCCTTAAGTTCCCCAAATAAGTATTAGTTAATGGAACACTGCAGTTACATTCTTCACATCATGCATTTAGTCTGATAAAGAATGCAAAAAGATATGCGGATGTTTTCTGTTTTGTTTTGCTCAATATGACTTTTATAAGGAGTGACGAGAGATGAGCCTGTCTGTTCATTTAATATTTGAAGGCACATCAAGATTAAATCTGACACATCTACAGAAGAAAAAGGAATAATATTTTTTTTGTTATCAGGAAATACTGACACAGTTGACAAAACTGAGAAATAATGATTATGGTACAAAGAAAAAAGAAAGCAGATTTTACATGCAATTAATTAATTCAACTTTTGTTTTACCATAACCTTTTAAGGACAGGGCTCATTTTCACCTTAAGGACCAAGCCATTTTTTGCAAATCTGACCAGTGTCCCTTTATGTGGTGATAACTTTCAAACGCTTTGACTTATCCAGGCCGATTGTTTTTTCGTCACATATTGTACTTCATAACACTGGTAAAATGGAGTCCAAAAAATTCATTTTTATTTATAAAAAAATACCAAATTTACCAACAAATTGGAAAAATTTGCTAACTTTTAAGTTTCAATTTCTCTACTTCTATAATACATAGTAATACCTCCAAAAATAGTTATTACTTTACATTCCCCATATGTCTACTTCATGTTTGGATCATTTTGGGAATGATATTTTATTTTTTGTGGAGTTACAAGCTTAGAAGTTTAGAAGAAATCTTGAAATTTCTCAGAAATTTTCAAAAACCAACTAGTGAAGACCAGTTCAGGTCTGAAAGTCATATTGTGAAGCCCCTTACATTATATAAACCCCCAAATAGGACCCTATTCCTAGAAACTAACACCGCAACACCCCTCAAGTAATTCAAAACTGATTTTTACCAAATGTTGTCAACTCTTTAGGGTTTCCCACAAGAATAATGTAAAATAGAGATGCAAATTTTCCAAATTTCACTTTTTTGGCAGATTTTCATTTTGATATTTTTTTCCAGTTAACAAAGCAAGAGGTTAACAGCCAAATAAAATTCATATTTATGGCCCTGACTTATTTTTTACAGAACACCCCTATGTTGTGTAAACAAGCTTAACTGGCACCGTAGGGTGCAGAAGGAAAGAATGCCATAACGGTTTTTTTTACACCATGTCCCATTTTAAGCCCCCATGATGCACCCCTAGAGTAGAAACTCCATAAAAGTGACCCCATCTAAGAAACTACACCCCTCAAGGTATTCAAAACTGATTTTACAAATGTCGTTAACCCTTTAGGTGTTCCACAAGAGTTATTGGCAAATAGAGATGAAATTTCAGAATTTTAATTTTTGGGCAAATTTTCCATTCTAATCATTTTTTTCCAGTAACAAAGCAAGGGTTAACAGACAAACAAAACGCAATATTTATGGCCCTGATTCTGTAGTTTACAGAAATACCCAATATGTGGTCGTAAACTGCTGTACGGGCACACGGCAGGGCGCAGAAGGAAAGGAATGCCATGCGGTTTTTGGAAGGCAGATTTTGCTACACAGTTTTTTTTTTTGACACCATGTCCCATTTGAAGCCCCCCTGATGCACCCCTAGAGTAGAAACGCCAAAAAGTTACCCCATTTTAGAAACTCCGGAATAGGGTGGAAGATTTGTTGGTACTAGTTTAGGGTACATATGATTTTTGGTTGCTCTATATTACACTTTTTTTGAGGCAAGGTAACAAGAAATAGCTTTTTTGGCACCGTTTTTTTGTTTGTTATTTACAACATTCATCTGACAGGTGTAGATCATGTGGTATTTTATAGAGCAGGTTGTCACGGATGCGTGCAATACCTAATATGTAACAATTTTTATTTATGTAAGTTTTACACAATGATTTCATTTTTGAACAAAAAAAATCCATGTTTTAGTGTCTCCATAGTCTGAGAGCCATAGTTTTTTCAGTTTTTGAGGCGATTATCTTAGGTAGGGTCCTCATTTTATGTGGGATGGAGATGACGGTTGGATTGGCACTATTTTGGGGTGCATAGACTTGTTTGATCGCCTGCTATTACACTTTTTGTGATGTAAGGTGACAAAAAATGGTTTATTTAGCACAGTTTTTCTTTTTTACGGTGTTCACCTGAGGGGTTAGGTCATGTGATATTTTTATAGAGCCAGTCGATACGGAAGCGGCAATACGAAATATGTAGTCTTTTTTTTATTTATGTAAGTTTTACACAATAACAGCTTTTTTAAAACAAAAAAAAAATTATGTTTTAGTGTCTCCATTTTCTGAGCCATAGTTTTTTTATTTTTTGGGCGATTGTCTCAAGTAGGGGCTCATTTTTTGCGGGATGAGGTGTCGGTTAGATTGGTACTATTTTGGTGGGCGTACGCCTTTTTGATCACTTGCTGTTGTACTTTTTGTGATGTAAGGTGACAAAAAAATTGTTTATTTAGCACAGTTTTTATTTTTTATTTTTTACGGTGTTCATCTGAGGGGTTAGGTCATGTGATATGTTTATAGAGCTGGTCGATATGGACGCAACGATTCCTAATATGTCTATATGTCTTTTCCCTATTTTTATTTTTTTTTATTTCTGGAAAATGACGCTTTTTTTTCTTGAAACTTTTTTGGGGAAAATTTTAATTTTATAAACTTTTTTTTTTTACATTTTTTTTGTCCCGCTATGGGGCAGGGTCTGATCCTTGTTTCAATACAGCACAATACATCTGTATTGTGCTGTATTGAACTGTTAGTGTCTTACACTGTAAGACGCTAACAGTTGCCTAGGAGACCCAGCCTGGGGGCTGGGCCTCTTAGGCTTCCGTGGATAACAGGCTCCAAGCCTCGGAATGGCTTGGGGATGCCATGGGAACGATCGACTCCCCACCATAGCACAGCAGGGACCCGATCCATCAGGTGAGGGAGCGCAAACCTCCCATATGCAGCGGTCAGCGCTGACCGCCGCATATGAGGAGTTAATCCACCGGCATCTGCGTTATCGACGATGCTGGTGGATGCAGCAGGGATCCAGCGGTCAGTAACCGCCAGATCTCTGCTGCTGACCGGGGGGAGCATTCTCAAAAGCCGGCACTTAGCGTTCCAGGGTCGTTAATGTGTTAAGGCCCCTTTAACACGGGGCGAGTTTTCCGCACGGGTGCAATGTGTGAGGTGAATGCATTGCACCCGCAGTGAATCCGGACCCATTAATTTCTATGGGGATGTGTACATGTGCAATGATTTTCACTCATCACTTGTGCGTTGCATGAAAATTTCTGCATGCTCTCTATTGTGTGTTTTTCACACAACGCAGGCCCCATAGAAGTGAATGGGGCTGCGTGAAAATCGCAAGCATCCGCAAGCAAGTGCAGATGCGGTGCGATTTTCACGCATAGTTGCTAGGTGACAATCGGGATGGGGACCCAATCTTTATTATTTTCCCTTATAACATGGTTATAAGGGAAAATAATTGCATTCTTAATACAGAATGCTAAGTAAATTTGGGATGGAGGGGTTAAAAAAAATATTTTAAACTCACCTCATCCACTTGTTCGCAAAGCCTGGCTTGTCTTCTTTCTTCTTCTTCTTTAAGGACCTGGGAGAAAAGGACCTTTGGTGACATCACTGCACTCATGAGGTGGGAACAAGTGGATGAGGTGAGTTTAATTTATATATATATATTTTAACCTCTCCATCCCTAATTTACTTAGCATTCTATATTAAGAATGTTATAAGGGAAGGGAAAATAATAAAATCTGCACAACACCGATAGGGTTTTGGTCTGGGTACCAAACATGCCAATTTTTCTCACACGCGTGCAAAATTCATTAAAACGCTCTGTACTCGCGGGGAGGAATCGTGCCTTTTCCCACAACGCACCGCATCTTTTCCCACACGTCACCCGCAACGCCCGTGTGAAAGAGGCCTAAAGGCTGTGTACATCTTTGGGGGCAATTTTTTTATTACTGCATTGTACTCATTATTAGTGATGTCGCAAACATAAAATTTTCCGTTTGCGAACGGCGAACATGAATTTCCACAAATGTTCGCTAACAGGCGAACCGGGCGAACCGCCACAACTGGCCACAATAGTGATGGAAAAGTTGTTT
This sequence comes from Bufo gargarizans, assembly GCF_014858855.1. Taxonomy (NCBI): domain Eukaryota; kingdom Metazoa; phylum Chordata; class Amphibia; order Anura; family Bufonidae; genus Bufo; species Bufo gargarizans. The sequence continues at coordinate 398,407,097 of NC_058083.1, read as the reverse complement.
CAAGGGGACTAACACCTGGACTGCGGCATGCCGGAGGGGGTTCCATGGCAAAACTCCCATGGAAAATTACGTGGTTGATGCAGAGTGTGGTAAGTTGAATTCACAAAGCAATTAATATAACCTGCATTAATAGCATTGCGATTACAACTTAGATCTGAATTCCTAATGGTTGTATTGCTAGAATTGACGAATATAACGAATATAGCACTATACTCTCAATCTTTGTTATATTCTATCAATACAACCATTAGGAACCCAGCTCTAAGTTGAATTCGCAATGCGATTAATATAACCTGTATTAATCGCATTGCGATTACAACTTAGGTCTGAGTTCATAATGGTTGTATTGGTCGCACCGTCACGTGGTAAAGGGGGATGGGGGGTGACTCACTGTAGTCTGGTGAGACGTGGGGCGCCGCGGCAGCTGCCCTGCAGGAGCCTCTGGTGTTGGGAGGAGGAGGTAGGTAGAGTGGCTCTGAATTTATAGACCAAATTATTTTAATAATACCCCAATAATAATAAGTTAATAATCTAACCCCATTCATAAATTACTGTGGATTATTATAGAGACGGCCCCAGGCCAGGAGACATAAGGGGTTGGGTTGAACTGTGGGCTGGGGCCACCCGGCCACATTTAATAATCTTTGCTCAGGGGGGCCCTCATAAATATAGACCCACATGGTGTGGACTGGTCATTTTTACTAAGGAATATAGTTTAAATGTTTATGTGCAAAAGAGAAAATAAGAAGTCAGCTCCAATCAGATATCTATCTGCACATAGACCAAGACTCTGGGTCTATGCAGATATCTGATTGGAGCTGACTTAGTGACTTCCTTTTTTTCTCTTTATCTCTTTATTATGGCTTTGGGGGGGACGGGGGCAGGGGTGACACCATTTTCTACCGCACCGGGTGACACCAGCCATAGCAACGCCACTATAACCATTAGGACCCAGCTCTAAGTTGAATTCGCAATGCGATCAATATAACCTGTATTAAACGCACTGCGATTACAACTTAGTCAAATTTGTGACACTGCAGCCTCAGAATGAATCTAAGATGGATGCTGTCCCTAAGATGGATGCTGTCCT